>NC_138994.1:14125873-14741099 GCF_964341445.2 Mesoplodon mirus
GGAGAGGCCACAACAGTGAGAGGCCTGTGTACCGCAAAAAAAAAAAATGCAGGTGTGCCTGGCTCCATCTCACCTGGCACAACCCACACAGCCTCCAGGCAGCCTGTTCACCAGGTCCAACGGCTACAAAAACCCAACTCTCTGTAGAACAACCCTGTGATGGTTAATTTTATGTGTCTACTTGGCTGTGCCACAGTGCCCAGATACATGGGCAACCATTATTCTGTGAAGGTGCTTCTGGATAAGACTAACGTTTAAGTCAGTAGACTCTGAGCAAAGCAGATTTCTCTCCATAATGTGGTGGGCCTCATCCAATCAGTTGAAGGCCTGAATAGAACCAAAGCCTGTTCTCCCCCAGTGAATTCTGCAACAGCCTCCAAGCCTGAAGTGCAACTTCATCTCATCCCTGGGTCCCCAGCATGCTGGCCCATCCTGCAGATTCTGGAGTTATCAGCCTCCACAGTCACATGCGAGACTATGCACACGTAGCCTGTTGGTTCTATTTCTCTGGAGACCCTGCCTTACCTACCCCCAAGCAAGTCAGGGCCACGTCCTGGTGGTGTTACACGTAAACAAGAATAGCCCTTTCCACTCTTCTCAGAGTCAGGGCCACTGTGCCCAGCCATAAGGGTCCTAGAGGTACAGGGAGACAGGCGGTAGTGAACAACGTCCTTGCAACTGAGAACACATCTTCTCTGGCCTCTCCCTTCAGTAAAATGGAAACTAGGCAAAGGTATAATTCTCTACATGACACGGTCCAGAAAAGAAAAATTAAATGTCCTTGTCTCACCCATGACCATAACCAGCTGAAAAACATGGGCTCATGAATATCATCACAATTATCACCATTATTACGGTGGTTGATATCTCGGTTTTTATTATGCAGTATCTACCTCTCCTCTGAGGAACTCAAGCACTTTCCAGACAGGACCTAATTATTCCTCCCTTCCCTTCCAGAATTAGGAGGGCAATATTATTATTATGGTTTTATAGACAAAGATTCTGAAGAAAAGAGAAGCTCAGAGGTTCCTGTAAGCACAGCAACAGGCCCTGAAGAAGCACAGGCCCCACCACTTGGCCCTAAAGACCCCTCACTAGGTCCCAAGTGTTGACAGGCCTCAGAAAGAAGCAGTGGACAAGGAAAACCCAAGAGCATGTTTTTATTGATAGATGCTCTTACGGGCAATGGAAGTACTGATATAAGTGAAACTAAAAATTCTGATATATGTTCTAATAAGAAGGCCACAGGAACTTCCCTGGTGGTCCAGTGGTTAAGACTCTGTGCTTCCACTGTGCGGGGTGTGGGTTCGATCCCTGGCCAGGGAATCCCTGGTAAGATCCCACATGCCGCACAGTGCGGCCAAAAATTTAAAAAAAAAAAAGGTCACAGATTTAAAACAACCCGTCTGCCCTGCTGTCATCTTCATAATAAGCATGTGTGCCGGATAGTCATACTATGTGTGCATTAAGAGAACCCCAGGGCCGTGCAGTATAGAGCAATGGGGATCTTGGATCCACACCATGTAACTTTTCAAGAAAGGAGACAGAAACTGCACTAGTGGGACATACCAGCATTGCCTCTTTAGATACTCACATCAGTCACAGCAAACAGGTATCAATACCCCATTTTACGGGAAAACCATGTTCAGAGTGACTAAAGAATCAATCATCCTAAGGCCACAAAGCCAGGAATCTGTGAGCTGCTCTCTGAATTCAGGTCCACCTGGTATCCCTCTTCCATTACATGAAGCATCCTCCTAGCAACACAGAAATGCTAATATCCTGGGAGATGGCCATCCAATTACTCCTGAGTATTTTCAGTAGGAATGAGATGACACGGCTGATTGTCCCAGTGAGGGACAAACCTGCTGCACTGGGCCACTGGGGTCTGTTCCCAGTCAGCCCTCAGGAGCCACAGGCTGCTCTACTCCCTCTCAAATGCCCAGTGGCAGCCCTTCTGGGGTTGGAAAGGAGACAGCCAGGCCCTCTCTCACTCTGCACCCCCACTCTTTACAAATCACCCTAAGGGGCCTCTGCTTCCAAGCCTCTCTGGGATCTTAGTCACTGTCCTTGGCCATCCTCTGTCTGGTCTGTTCTGTGACTGCCTCTCAAAAAAGAACATCCAGCATTAAATAAGATACTCCACATGTGGTCTCAAAGAGGCCCACGAATGGAAATCAGTAAGGCAAAGACTTAGCTTTTCAGCATCCCTAGGTCTTTGCACATGAATTGCTGAACATTTATCTGTATTTATGCAATTAGCGGGAAAACAGGAATTGAAAAAAGTTGAGGTGGGGGTGGGGAGGAAGGGCAGGAGGGAGGAAAGAAGGAAGGTAGGAAGGATACAGACTCAGGCCTTGCTTGCAGTGCATCCTTGTTCTGTTTTACCACATTCCACCAGCATTTCGCCCTTTCAAGATCATGTTCAATCCTCATTCTGTCATCTACATTATTACCTGTCCTTCCCAATTCTGAATCATCAGCAAACATGGTAAACACACCTTCCAATTCTTTATCCAAGGTACTGACAAGACTGTTGAACAGGACAGGGTCAATACGTGAGCATGGAGCCACGCTCCTAAGGGGCCCTCGCTCTAGGCTGTCAGAGAGTTACAGGACAATTCTCAGAGTACGGGGCGTGCAGAGAACCCAGGGCTGATGCCCTGCAGCTCACCTCATTCACTGTCTTACTCATAAATGGGCAAAGAGCACAAACAATTAGTAAAAGAAGTAATACAACTGACCCATAACATGTGTAAAAACGTTCAGCTGTACAAGCACTTGAAAAGTATAATTAAAACAATGAGAAATGATCAGGTATCTAATTCAGTGCAAATATCTTTTAATGGTAATGCTGAAGGTTGGAAAGAAGCACTCTCAGACCCTGCTAGCAGGAATGTAAAATAGTAAAACCTGTTTTAACCAAGTCCTTTGTTTCCTGTACTTCATTCAGATGCTTTGATGCTTTGACTTGCTGACCCTGGAGTGACTGCCCTCCCAGGGTTAGCCAATTCCTGGAGACAGTAAACAACTCAGCTCTCAAACGCAAACCAACCACCGCATCCCCAGAGCCCACACCCCCACTACCTCCAACAGGCGCTCTCACAGTCCAGCCACTGTCCACCTGCCCTAACCACTGCAGGGCCAGGTACCTGACAACTCAGGACAGCCCCTATACCCCAGAGCCTGCTGAAATTACTCAAAATAGCCCATCCCAAGCCTGCTTGCTCTGCCTTGCCCCTTCCTTCCAGCAGAAACCCCAGTAAAGGTGCTTGCCCACAGGCCACCCCCACATCCTGACACCCCCCAGTGCTCCCTAACGTGGCATGGCAAGCCCTTTCTCTTGGGAACTGTGAGTAATAAACTGTCTTTTCAATGGCAATTGTCTCCTGATCTGCTGGCCTTAGTATGAACAGCAATTCTGCAAAATATGTCAATACCCCTTAACATGTTCATATCCAGATATTTATGACATCTAGAAACTTACACTAAGAAAACAGCCAGCAATCTGAACAAAGATTTAGATAAAGATTCTCATCATAACATTATAATATTGAAAAATCAGAAGTAGCTTAAATGTCTAATAGAAAAGTGGTTTTAAAATTATAGGTAGGGCTTCCCTGGTGCCACAGTGGTTGAGAGTCCGCCTGCCGATGCAGGGGACACAGGTTGTGTCCCGGTCCGGGAGGATCCCACATGCCGCGGAGCGGCTAGGCCCGTGAGCCATGGCCGCTGAGCCTGCGCGTCTGGAGCCTGTGCTTCGCAACAGGAGAGGCCACAACAGTGAGAGGTCCGCGTATCGCAAAAAAAAATAAAGTAATAAAAATAAAATAAAATAAAATAAAATTATAGGTACAGGGCTTCCCTTGTGGCACAGTGGTTAAGAATCTGCCTGCCAATGCAGGGAACATGGGTTCGAGCCCTGGTCCGGGAAGATCCCACATGCCGCGGAGCAACTAAGCCCGTGCGCCACAACTACTGAGCCTGAGCTCTAGAGCCCACGAGCCACAACTACTGAGCCCATGCACCACAACTACTGAGCCTGCGCTCTAGACCCTGTGCTCCACAACAAGAGAAGCCACCGCGGTGGGAAGCCCGCACACTGCAACGAAGAGTAGCCCCCGCTCACTGCAACTAGAGGAAGCCCACATGCAGCAACGAAGACTCCCACCGCTTTGGGAGAGAGGAAGGGTTTGATCTCCCCCATCCTCTTCCATACACAGTGACCATTAGCATCCCAGACTTCAAAGGCTCTGGTGGGATGGGTGACGTGTTGGGGTGGCAACTTAAGGGGTCCACAAGGTTTCTGAAGCCCCTCACTTGGGTGAGGCTATTAAGCGCCTATGATTAAGCAAGATTCTGCATATGACTAAGAATCAACCGCAGAATGACTGTGGATGAAGAACAGTTGCGCATCTACAGAGCAAACCCTAAGGTACCGTCAGTGTGCATGTGTAGAGGCCTGAACATCCCAGGAGTGGCCTTCACTGGGGTCCAAGCAGCTGGCCTCTGTCATGGGATGCGGGTACCAGGGTTGCCGGCCCCAGTTCTCCTGTCCCAGGGAGGTTTCTTGGGGTTGTGCCACTAGGGACACTAGAGGGAGATGACAGGTGACAGGAGGAAGACCGTCCTCTCTTTCCGCCCGCACTCCCAGGACCCGCCTCACCACGTACCAGCAGAGGCGCCAGCACCCTGCATCCCTACCTCAGTGGCCTTGTTCCCCAGACCTGGGGGTATTGGCTGCCTCTTGCAGTGACCACCTGGCCGTAATGCCTCGAGGTTCCCTGTTTGCCCTTTCAGCTCCTCTGAATCAAATTCCCCACCTAAATGTTCTCTGTTGAAACACCCAGGATGTATTCTGTTTTCTTTACTGGATCCTGACTGATAGGCCTTCACCTCAAAGAGAAAAGAAGCACATAATCATGTTAAAACAGAAACCATGTAAAGTACTGAGGTGCGTCCCACTGCCTGGCCACACACTGAGAAGCTGGTCAGTTTGTGGGTCAGAAACCGTGACTTTCCCCAGCCCATCTGCCACCTGGAAGGCAGTCAGGCCTGAGTTCAGGGGACACCATGCAAATCACTTCACCTCTCACACCTTCAACTCCCTCCTTTGTAAACTCGGATAGAAGCAGCACCTACATCACACAGGACCGCTGACATCCAGGAGGCATCTCCCCTCCCCACTCTCCCACAAAGGAACACTGCTCCAGGCAACACTCCCCAGTTCCTTGACTGAACCTCCTCAGCTGACACGGGTTTGAATCCCTCCACAATCTCAATGACACACCTTGCATATCTCCTGCTTAAGGTTGGATTTTTTTTTTTAAGAAATTTTATTTTATTTATTTATTTTTTTGGCCACGCCAGGCAACATGTGGGATCTTAGTTCCCCGACCAGGGATCAAACCCAGGCCCCCTGCAGTGGAAGTACGGAGTCTAAACCACTGGACCGCCAGGAAAGTCCCAAGGTAGGTTCTTTTTAAACAGAGTGCTTAGGAAAAAGCAGTTCATAAACATGAAAATCCTCCTGCTCGTTCTGGACACTGCATTCTATCCATACAGCAAAAGATGACACCCATGGTTTGATTCACTTGTTTCCAGCAGCACATCACAGTTAAGTCATATTGTGCCTTCAATCAACTAAGACACCTAAATATGTTTTCAAAGGCATGAAAGGTGCTCAAACTGACCATCGTTTCATTTAGTACATGATTTCCAGAATAGGAATGAAAACCATTCTGCATTTTAGCCATTTACTTCTCCCTCCCAGGAGGGCTCTGCTTTCAAGGTTCTTCTGAGGATGGCATAGAGACAGACTGAACTACAGCGCAGTACCAAAGCACAGCCCCCACAGATGCATGGCCAGGTCTGAACACTGGCTCTCCCCCTTACCAGCTGTGTGATCCAGGACTAGTCACCTAGCTGCTCCAGGCCTCATTTCCTCATCTGTAACATGGGTATATCCACCTCACTGGGTTACTGTGAGGATTAAATGAGTTAATATCTGTAAAGCGCTTAAACCGTGCCTGGCATATAGTAAGTTTACAGAAATATTGGTTCTTCTTAACCAGAAAGCGAGCTACCAATAATAATGCCGTTTACATCAACATTTGGACAAGTTTTCTCAAACTAACCTTATGGACCAAATTTAAAAATTGAGACTGGGAGCTGCTGCAATTATATGGGAACCCAGCAGGCGGAGACGTAGAAGGGAGTTTCCAGACAGCATGATACCTTGGCCACACCTGAGGCTGCATTTTTATCTATTACTTGATAAGAGGTTTAGAATGTACCCTTACCCATTCTTTTTTTTTTTAGAAATTTCATGTAATGTCTGAAACATTTATATTAACATATTTCCATATAAATAAACCAAAGGAAGTTTAGTATTAGTTGTTTGTTTGTTTGTTTGTTTGTACTGCAGGCTCTTGTCAGTCATCAATTTTATACACATCAGTGTATATATGTCAATCCCAATCACCCAATTCAGCACACCACCATCCCCACCCCACCACGGTTTTCCCCCCTTGGTGTCCATACGTTTGTTCTCTACATCTGTGTCTCAACTTCTGTCCTGCAAACCGGTTCATCTGTACCATTTTTCTAGGTTCCACATACATGCGTTAATATACGATATTTGTTTTTCTCTTTCCGACTTACTTCACTCTGTATGACAGTCTCTAGATCCATCCACGTCTCAACAAATGACTCAATTTCGTTCCTTTTTATCGATGAGTAATATTCCATTGTATATATGTACCACATCTTCTTTATCCATTTGTCTGTCAATGGGCATTTAGGTTGCTTCCATGATCTAGCTATTGTAAATACTGCTGCAATGAACATTGGGGTGCATGTGTCTTTTTGAATGATGGTTTCCTCTGGGTATATGCCCAGTAGTGGGATTGTTGGATCATATGGTAATTCTATTTTTAGAATATATAGAATTCTATTTTTAAGGAACGTCCATACTGTTCTCCATAGTGGCTATATCAAATTACATTCCCACCAACAGTGCAAGAGGGTTCCCTTTTCTCCACACCCTCTCCAGCATTTGTTGTTTGTAGATTTTCTGATGATGCCCATTCTAACCGGTGTGAGGTGATACCTCATTGTAGTTTTGATTTGCATTTCTCTAATAATTAGTGATGTTGAGCAGCTTTTCATGTGCTTCTTGGCCATCTGCATGTCTTCTTTGGAGATATGTCTATTTAGGTCTTCTGCCCATTTTTGGATTGGGTTGTTTGTTTCTTTAATATTGAGCTGCATGAGCTGTTTATATATTTTGAAGATTAATCCTTTGTCCATTGATTCGTTTGCAAATATTTTCTCCCATTCTGAGGGTTGTCTTTTCGTCTTGTTTATAGTTTCCTTTGCTGTGCAAAAGCTTTGAAGTTTCATTAGATCCCATTTGTTTATTTTGTTTTTATTTCCATTACTCTAGGAGGTGGATCCAAAAAGATCTTGCTGTGATTTATGTCAAAGAGTGTTCTTCCTATGTTTTCCTCTAAGAATTTTATAGTGTCCAGTCTTACATTTAGGTCTTGAATCCATTTGGAGTTTATTTTTGTGTATGGTGTTAGGGAGTGTTCTAATTTCACTCTTACATGTAGCTGTCCAGTTTTCTCAGCACCACTCATTGAAGAGACTGTCTTTTCTCCATTGTGTATCTTTGCCTCCTTTGTCATAGATTAGTTGACCATAGGTGCGTGGGTTTATCTCTGGGCTTTCTATCTTGTTCCATTGATCTATGTTTCTGTTTTTGTGCCAGTACCATATTGTCTTGATTACTGTAGCTTTGTAGTATGGTCTGAAGTCAAGGAGTCTGATTCCTCCATCTCCGTTTTTTTCCCTCAAGACTGCTTTGGCTATTCGGGGTCTTTTGTGTCTCCATACAAATTCTAAGATGATTTGTTCTAGTTCCGTAAAAAATGCCATTGGTAATTTGATAGGGATTGCACTGAATCTGTAGATTGCTTTGGGTAGTATAGTCATTTTCACAATATTGATTCTTCCAATCCAAGAACATGGTATATCTCTCCATCTGTTGGTATCATCTTTCATTTCTTTCATCAGTGTCTTATAGTTTTCTGCATACAGGTCTTTTGTCTCCCTAGGTCGGTTTATTCCTAGGTATTTTATTCTTTTTGTTGCAATGGTAAATGGGAGTGTTTCCTTAATTTCTCTTTCAGATTTTTCATCATGTATAGGAATGCAAGAGATTTCTGTGCATTAATTTTGTATCCTGCAACTTTACCAAATTCATTGATTAGCTCTAGTAGTTTTCTGGTGGCATTTTTAGGATTCTCTACATATAGTATCATGTCATCTGCAAAGAGTGACAGTCTTACTTCTTGTTTTCCAATCTGTATTCCTTTTATTTCTTTTTCTTCTCTGATTGCCGTGGCTAGGACTTACAAAACTATGTTGAATAATAGTGGCGAGAGTGGACATCCTTGTCTCGTTCCTGATCTTAGAGGAAATGCTTTCAGTTTTTCACCATTGAGAATGATGTTTGCTGTGGGTTTGTGGTATATGGCCTTTATTATGTTGAGGTAGGTTCCCTCTACGCCCACTTCCTGGAGAGTTTTTATCATAAATGGGTGTTGAATTTTGTCAAAAGCTTTTTCTGCATCTATTGAGATGATCATAAGGCTGCATTTTTATCTGTTATTTGATAAGAGGTTTAGAATGTACCCTTATCCATTTAAAAAAAATTTATTTACTTATTTATTTTTTTTGGCTGAGTCAGGTCTTAGTTGTGGCACACAGGATCTTCCTTTGTGGCTCACGGGCTCTTCGCTGCAGCATGCAGGCTTCTCTCTAGCTGTGGCATGTGGGTTCCAGAGTGCGCCGGCTCAGTAGTTGTGGCGCGCAGGCTCCAGAGCGCGTGGGCTCTCTAGTTGTGGCGTGCGGACTCAGTAGTTGTGGCACATGGGCTTAGCTGTCCCGCGGCATGTGGGATATTAGTTCCCTGACCAGGGACTGAATCTGCATCCCTTGCACTGGAAGGCAGATTCTTAACCACTGGACCACCAGGGAAGTCTCCCCTTATCCATTCTTGAATGGTATAGCTGGAGAGGATTTTAAGTAAGCTGGATAAAAGAATCAAAATCCACAAAAGATCTGGCCAAGCAACCAACTCTAATGAGATAGTACTTAACTTTAAATCCTAGGTTCTGCACCCAGAAGAAACCAAGTGTATGGGTAGGGGCGGGACAGGTGTGAAATGATGCCTAAGGAACGTTTTGATAGAAAGTACACCATGGGTCAACAGCAGGATGAGACCTCCGAGGCAGGCAGTGGACAGCAAATGTCAACTCCCCAGATGAAGGTGAGGATGGCCACCTCCCTCCCCTCTCACCCATCAGCCAACACCATGAGTGTGGCAACCAGTTCTGGATCACTGTACTTACTACTTTACAATCATTTTATAATAATTCTGATTACCGGGCTTCCCTGGTGGCGCAGTGGTTGAGGGTCCGCCTGGCGATGCAGGGGACGCGGGTTCAAGTCGCGGTCTGGGAGGATCCCGCGTGCTGCGGAGTGGCTGGGCCCGTGGGCCGTGGGCCGTGGCCGCTGAGCCTGCGCGTCCGGGGCCTGTGCTCCGCGACGGGAGAGGCCAGGGCAGTGAGAGGCCCGCGTACCACAAAAAAATAATAAGAATAATAATAATAATTCTGATTACCACAGAAACCCCAGAAATAACCACCATTCATACAGTTGTGTTTTACTCTTTTTCCCTCTGTACCACACAACACAGGCAGTGTTAGATCCAATGTTTTTCTCACTTTGTCATGTTGTGAACATTTTCCTATGTCATTAAAGGTAGATCAAAATCTTTTTTTTTCCAACTAGGAAAAGTTATTTTCACCTTTCAACTCATCTTTCCAAGCACTGGTTACAGTAAAATCAACAGTGTAAATATACTGCATATTACAGAAAAATACATTTCATTTAGTGATCAACTGAAGAGCTTTTGGTGCAGATTATATTGACATAAAATGTGCTTCAATTGGAAAAAAGTATCTCAAATCTCATCAGTAATAAACTGAAATGGTACAGAGATGCGCAGAAGGGAAGGCAAGGCCGAAGAAGCCCCCTCCTCCTCCTCCGAGAGCCTCGGGTGTGCTTCCAGGCTCCCACTGCCATGCACACACTCACACACAGACACGCATGCATGCAGCTGAAGCACAACTTACACGACACTGTACACATTTTACTAGTTTGCTTTCTTCACTTTACAACATGCCCATCTGCTTACGTGCCCTATTCCTCATTCTAAAATAAACGAACTTCGCAGCAATCTTACAAGGCTGACATTATGCCCATTTCATAGACAAAAAACTGAGGCTCAGGCCAGGCAGCTAGTTATGTAGTAAATGCAAGATGTGAAGCTGGCCCTCACCCCGGAACCACCATGACTTCATACCATGCCAACTCCCTTACTTAGGGACAGAGCAAGGAGTAGGAAGAAAGGGCACAAAAATACCCACACTTCAGAATATTTGGCAAATATTCCCACTAAGAGCTGGCAAGAATTCCTATGGTAAAATCCATGTAAAAGAATACACAGTAACAAGGCCAAAAACTTCCGGGCCAACAACAACCTCACTTTTTATTTCATTCCGCCCACAGGCCAAGCATTAAAGACCGTTCATCCACACTCCTAGCTGCACACTGCAAGGTGACTATTTTAACAAGTGGTATTGCATAGCAGCATGGGTTCGCTATTATTCCATGAATAAAACATTTTTTTCATCCAAAAATGTAAGTATGAATACTTTTTCACTGCAAACTCTGACAGGGGCACCTTGTCATGAATCTAGGGGTTCTAGCTAAATAAGGTGTCCCCACCTCTGGAAAAAAAAAGTGAAAGAAAAATGTATTAATGAGAACATTCTGGAACAGAGAGATGACATTTCAGGTAGAAGGGGTAAGGACAGCAGAACCTCTAAGCAAAGGGAGCAGCACATGAAGGTGGAGGCATGAATTCAGGGGCTGCGGTCTCTTTCACATCCTCCCTCCAAGTGTCCTTTCCCAGCTCTCTGACTTCCAGAATCCACACTAATGAAATAATTCTTAACATGGGGGAAGGGAACCGTACAAGATGAAACCTGAATAGCCAACAACAGGAGACTAAAGTGTGGACTAACAAGGAGCCATCAAAAATTAGTGAAAAGAACATTTAGCAATCTGGGAAAACTGCATATGATGAGATAAGTACAAAAAATAAAACATAAAACTGTATCATGATGACATCAATGTGATCACATAGGCATCTGAAAAATGACAGGAAAGGAAACCAATATTCAAGTAGCTCTTAGTATTATTTCATTATTATTACTACTTTCTTCGACTTTTCAAATCTTCTATCACATTGCTTTCTTCTACAAATTTTATTAAAAGGTAAGAAGAATAAAACAGTAAACTATAAAATGAAAGTAATTTATGTTCTAAGGCACAAAAATGTACAAAATGCTATGGGATTTTAAAGGGAAGAGGTGGGGACTTCCCTGGTGGCGCAGTGGTTAAGAATCCGCCTGTCAATGCAGGGGACACGGGTTCAAGCCCTGGTCCGGAAAGATCCCACATGCCGCAGAGCAACCAAGTCTGTGCGTCACAACTACTGGGCCTGTGCTCTAGAGCCCATGATCCACAACTACTGAGCCCGTGTGCCACAACTACTGAAGCCTGCACACCTAGAGCCCGTGCTCTGCCACAAGAGAAGCCACAGCAATGAGAAGCGTGCACACCGCATGAAGAGTAGCCCCCACTCGTTACAACAAGAGAAAGCCCACATGCAGCAATGAAGACCCAACACAGCCAAAAATAAATAAATAAATCAATAAAAATAAAAGCAAAAAGAATCTGCCTGCCAATGCAGGGGACATGGGTTCAAGCCCTGGTGTGGAAAGATCCCACATGCCATGGAGCAACTAAGCCCATGCACCACAACTACTGAGCCTGCACTCTAGAGCCTGCGCACCACAACTACTGAAGTCCGCGCCTAGAGCCCGTGCTCCACAGCAAGAGAAGCCACCGCAATGAGAAGTCTGTGCACCATAACGAAGAGTAGCCCCCGCCCCGGCACAGACAGAGAAAGCCCGCATACAACAACGCAGCCAAAATAAATAAACAGGTGGAGACAAGGATTCAGGAAGACATTAGCATTTGAAATAGACTTGAAAGATGCTACAGGTCTACCAGGATTGGGAAGCAGGCACACTATCTTGTGTGATCAAAATTTTATATGCTTTGCAGTTTTAAAGGGTGTGTATGTGTGTGTGTATATCAACAGCCAGATAACTCTGAACCCCACGTCCCTTTGTCACACAGGGATATAAATTTGTGGGAATAAGTAGAAAGCCTTGAATAAAAAAAGACTGCAACACAAAAAAGGAATACCATTTTTAAAATTATGATTATTTACATGCAAGTTAACAAACTGTAAATTTTGAACTCAAGCATTTTATTAACCTCATTTTAATTCACTCTAACTCTGTAAATACAGCCTTTTGTGTTTTTAATTTAACGGAAGTACTATTTGATATGTTTTATTGTCAGTGCCTCTGCAGAGCTCTCTCCCTCTCGCTCTTCATACATCTGGTGTCTTTGCTCAGCTATATCAATTATTTTCCTGTCCTTACCAAGAACGGTGAAAAGCTATGGGCAATTCACAAAAACCAAACCTTAACACATCTAAACAAAAACTCTAAGAAACAAAAAGAATGGGAATTATGTAATCCATAATAATAATTACAAGTTATTTTCCTTATTAAAAAATTCTAGCATACCAATGTGATCACTTTATTTCAAACCCTCCCCCACTCCATCCCACTCCCAATCAACTCAATTCTTTGAATTATTCTGGTAAAAATAAAATGCAGATGTTTAGAATTAGACAGATTACCTCTGAACCCCAGTGCCAGCCATCACTATCAAAACCCACTGAAATCGAGGAACTATTTTATGAGATTGAAGAGCTATTTTATAACACTTGTTTGATTAATAAATGGTAGAAAAGGGGCCCAAAAGCACGGGAAATGTTTAATAGGAATGTGGGAAACAAGTGAACAGGGGAGGACTTCCACATCCAGTGACAAGGGCAAGGTCTTCCAGCCCTGCAAGGTGAGAGGCAGGGGCAGTACAGGCAAGGAGGGGGCAACCTGGGCCAGATGTTTTGCTTTCTTTTGATTTGCAACCTCCTTAAAAGCACTGAGGAGCTGCCAAGCTAGCAAGAAACTACAAGGTGAAAATCTGAGGGAGAGCAGGGACCCGGAGGCAGCAGCAGATCAGAAGGGATTTGCAGGTGAGCAGGGGAAGTCACGGCGCCCAGGCAGCCCAGAGCAGGAACCGAAGAGGCGAGGCCCCCACGTAAGCAGGGACCCCAGTGGGCTGTGCCAACGGGGCACCACCTCGCCTCTGCCCACAACCACCACCCTGGGGAGCATGGCAGTGACAAGAGCAGAAGAGGAGAAAGAGGAACAAAACATGGCCCTGAGGACTTAACAGCCACATGGGACCTTCATGCATTTTCAAAACAGCTTTATGAGTAATATGTTATATATCATAGAATTCGCCTGTTTTTGGTACAAATGAGGGGTTTAGAATATTTAGAGTTCTGCCACCATCACCACCATCTCATTTTAGAACATTTCCATCACTCCAGAAAGAAACTGTCGCGCCCATCTGAAGTCATTCTTCACCCCCCACCCCTGACCCCAGCCTAGTCTGGACATTTTTCATTGAATCATACAACATGTGGTCTTCTGTGTCCTTCATGCACTTTGCAAGCTGGGTTCTCAGCTCTAGATGGCCCAGGGAACCTCAGGCCAAGACCACAAAAAGCAGTCCCAGACTAGGACCAACTGCCTGGCAAAAGAAACAACCCACCCTGGAGGAAACTGCCTTCACCCTGGGCCTGCCCAATGCCCACAGATAACTTCCCGAAGCAAAGCAGTACAGAACAAAAAATAACAAAGCACACAAATAAACACAGTACCAGGGCAATGATCAACGTAAGCAGCAAACAGAAGACCCAAAGATCTTCAAACTGGAATACTAGACAGTGACAAAATGCTATGCTTAGAGTCAAATGAACTAAAAGGCAAATTGAAAATAGTTGCAGGGAATGGGAAAAATTTTTAAGCGACCTGTTAATAAACCAAATAAAGTTCTAAAAAATTAAAAACACAAAAAATATTAAAAACTCAGTGGAGGGGCTTCCCTGGTGGCGCAGTGGTTGAGAGTCCGCCTGCCGATGCAGGGGACACGGGTTCGTGCCCAGGTCTGGGAAGATCCCACGTGCCACGGAGCGGCTGGGCCTGTGAGCCATGGCCGCTGAGCCTGCGCGTCCGGAGCCTGTGCTCCGCAACGGGACAGACCACAACAGTGAGAGGCCCACGTACCACAAAAAAAAAAAACCTTAGTGGATTGAAAGAATTAAGCAGAATGCAGAATGTGAAAAATTCAGCGAATGACAAATGGCAGCTTAGACATAGCTAAAGAGAGACTGCGTGAACATGATAAAAAAGAAGAAACTTTCCACAGTGCAGCTCAAAAGGACAAAAAGGAAGAAGATATGGAAGAGAAATATGGAAAAGAGAGTGAACATAAATCTAATTAGAGTTTCACAAATAGTGTGTGGGAAGAACTCCAGCAACTGCCTGGCAGCTTCTAAGCCACAATAGAAGCAGGAGGTGGTGGAATGACTTCTTCAGGTACTGAGAGAAAGTGCCAATCCAGGATTCCACACCTGGTAAAAGTGTCCTTTAAGAATCAGGACTTAATAAAGACATTTTCAGATTAACAAAGAGAATGTGACATCAGCAGACTCTCATGAGGGGAAATTCTAAAATATTTCAGTCAAAATAAAAGTGATTCCATGGGACTTCCCTGGTGGCGCAGTGGCTAAGACTCCGCATTTCCAATGCAGGGGGCCCGAGTTCAATCCCTGGTCAGGGAACTAGATCCCACATGCGTGCCGCAACTAAGAGTTCGCATGCCACAACTAAGGAACCGGCGAGCCTCAACTAAGGAGCCCGCCTGCCGCAATGAAGACCTGGCACAACCAAATAAATAAAGCGATCCCATATGGAAGGTCTGAGATCCAAAAGGAATGAGAGCAAAAAGTCATAAATGTGCATTAATCTAAAAGAATGTTGGCAGTATAAAGCAAGAATAATTACTTGTGCTAAAAAAGAAAAGAAACAGAAATAACATACACAATACTAACATATAAGAAATAAAAGGTTAGGTGGATTTTTTCAGTCTTATGTTGTCCAGGAAAAAAAATAAAGGTCCTGATTAACTTTATGCTTTTTTTGAGTATTCCTACTGTCATTGCTAGGGAACTATTACAACAAGAGAAAAATAGTATGTTACTTCAAAAACAGCAAAGGGGAAGAAATTAAATAATAAATATTTTCAATCTGTAAAAAGGCATGGGGAAAAAAAAAGAAGAATACAGGCAGGACAAATAGAAAACACAAAATAAGATGGCAGATTTAAGCCCAAATAAATGTAAATAGACTAAATGCTCCAATTAAAAGACAAAAATCATCAGACTAGACTTTTTTTTTAACTCTAACTACAAGCTGTTTACAAGAGACATATGAAAAACATATGGTTGGGGCTTCCCTGGTGGCGCAGTGGTTGAGAGTCCGCCTGCCGATGCAGGGGATATGGGTTCGTGCCCCAGTCCGGGAGGATCCCACATGCTGCGGAGCGGCTGGGCCCGTGGGCCGTGGCCGCTGGGCCTGCACGTCCGGAGCCTGTGCTCCTCAACGGGAGAGGCCACAGCAGTGAGAGGCCCGCGTACCACAAAAAAAAAAAAAAGAAAAAAGAAAAACATAAGGTTGAAAAGAAAGGTTGACGTATATAAAAGGATAGAAAAATAAACAGTGCAAATACTAAGCAAGAAAAAAACTGGTGTAACTATATTAAGGAAACATACTTTAAAGCAAAAAAGCATTACTAGGGATAAAGAGAATGACTTCATAGCAATTCAGACTCCCATTCACCAGGAAGATACACAGTTTTAAATTTGTATGACATAATAATATAGCCTCAGAATATAAACAAAGCACAAACAGAACTATAAGGAGGATTTGACATATTTACAATCATGGTGAGAGGTTTTAATATACTTCTCTCGGTTATTGATAGAAATCAAAAAAATCAGTAAAGACATAAATCATCTGTACATGACAAATAAAATATCTGATTTAATGCTCACATATGGCACCCAGCTATTACAGATACACATTGTGGTCAAGCACACGGGGAACATTTACCAAAATTGACCCTATACAGGTCCAAAAGGCAAAGCTCAACAGATTTCAAAAGACTGAAATTTGGAGTGTATGCAGGCGCACGCGCACACACACGTATGCGCAGAGTTGTGCAAGTCACATGATCCACAACACTAGGGGGTGCCACTCACATAAGACAATCATGTAAATGGCTCCCCTAAGGATGCCCAGTGCATCTGTTACTACTTGCTGAAATCACATACATGTTCTCTGATCAAACTGTAATTAAGCAAGAAATCAAAAAACAATCCTAGGAAAATTCCTCTATTTTTTTAAATTACAAAACACACTTTTTTTTTTTTTTTTTTTGCGGTACATGGGCCTCTCACTGTTGTGGCCTCTCCCGTTGCGGAGCACAGGCTCTGGATGCGCAGGCTCAGCGGCCATGGCTCACAGGCCCAGCCACTCCGCGGCATGTGGGATCTTCCCGGACCGGGGCACGAACCCGCGTCCCCTGCATCGGCAGGCGGACTCTCAACCACTGCACCACCAGGGAAGCCCCAAAGCACACTTTTAAATAACTCATAATGAAGTCAAAATGAAATTTAGAAACTTTGAACTGAATAACAAAAATACTACACATCAAAACTTGTTGAATGCAGCCAAGTATTTAATTTACATATTATAGTTTATAATTTAAATATTTCTAAAATGCCTATATTAGAAAAGACAAATGACTGGAAATTAGTAAGCTAAGTACCCATCTCAGGAATTTCCCCCTCAAGAATAGGGGAAAAGGCAATAAAATGAATCCAAGGAAAGTAGAAAAAGGAAATAAGATTTTTAAATAAATTAATAAAATATTAATGGTATAGAGTATCAACAAAGCCAAGAGCTGGTTATTTGAAAAACTAAAAAATAGACAATCCTCTGGCCAGAACTGAGAAAAAAGAGTGGACACACAAATACTCATCAGGAATAGAAAGGGAACATTACTATAGTTCTATAGACTTTAAAAAGATCACAGGAGGGGCTTCCCTGGTGGCGCAGTGGTTGAGAGTCCGCCTGCCGATGCAGGGGACGCAGGTTCATGCCCCGGTCCAGGAAGATCCCACATGCCACAGAGTGGCTAGGCCCGTGAGCCCTGGCCTATGGGCCTGTGCGTCCGGAGCCTTGCTCCGCAACGGAAGAGGCCACAACAGTGAGAGGCCCGCGTACCACAAAATAATAATAATAATAATAATAATACTGAAAGGTACAAACTTCCAGTTATAAGATAAGTAAGTACTAGGGATGTAATGTACAACATGATGAATATAATTAACACAGCTGTATGTTATACAGGAAAGTTGTTAAGAGAGCAAACCTTAAGAGTTCTCATCACAAGGAAAAAATTCTTTTCTATTTCTTTAATTTTTCTTTCTATATGAGATGATGGATGTTTACTAAACTTACTGTGATAATCATTTCATGATACATGTAAGTCAAATCATCCTGCTGTACAACTTAAACTTATACAATGCTGTATGCCAGTTATATACCAATAAAACTGGAAGGGAAATAAATAAATAAAATTTGGGGGAAAAATACCATTTCAAAAGCCTAAATCATATTTTAAAAACTCTTTTTACAAAGGAACGTTTAGGATTGCACAGCTTCACTGGCAGGTCCTAGCAAGCATTCATGGAACAGATCATTCAAGTGTTGAGGGATCACTCTCCTTGGCTCGAGTCACCACGAAGCCTGAACCTGTCCCCAGAGCCATGCAGGAAGGTGCCTGAGTGGGGCTGACATCTCACAGCACCAACTCCCTGGAGATGCACCAGGTAAGGAAAATGGGGAAGGCTGGTGCCCAGAGCCGCTATCTGATCTGTGGGATGACAGCACCTGAAACAAAAGCTGTCAAGCGGCCCTGTGATTAGAACAATATTAAACCAGTAAGAAGCCAAGGCACGGCTTCTCTGTGTCCACACCCCACACACACACCCATCTCATCCCCAGCAGCTTTACACACGCAGCGCAGGGGCGGAGGCAGGAAGCTGTGCACATGGGCTGCCAGGGCTCCTGATGAAATCGAAGATGCTCTGAGCGCTACATATAAAAGTAAATTACTTTCTAGTACACGAGCAAAAAAAAAAATTAGATTTTTAAAAGATGCTATTTAGGAAAGCATCAAGATAATATCAAGTACCTAAAAGAAACTGAATAAAAGACAGGCAACAGGGTATTCCCCGGCGGTCCTGTGGTTAAGACTCTGCGCTTTAATTGCTGAGGGCACAGGTTTGATCCCTGATTCGGGAACTAAGATCCCACAGGCCATAAGGTGAGGCCAAAAAAAGAAAGAGAAAAAAAAAAAAAAAAAAAAAAAGAATGGCAACACCTCTACAGGGGAAGTATATAGCTTTATTTAGGGACATTCTCAGACCTACCTAAATAAATGAAGACATGCTGTGTTTACAGAGTGGAACACTCAATTTTGTAAAGATGTTAAATCTCCCCAAATTGAAGTACAGGCTCAACGCAATCCCAATCACACACCCAACAGACTTTCTTTCTTTGAACTTGCAAGCTAATTCTTAAACTCACATGAAGAGCAGAACAAGAAGAGCCAGATGTTTCTCAAAGAAAACAACTGTGAGGACTCCTCTCAGTCGATTTCCATAAAGCTCGTAATTAAGACAGAGGAGTGGTGCAACGGTGACCATGTGGAAAGAGCAGGAAGCCCCCAACAGACCCATACTGACATGGCCTCTGGACAAAAGACAGAGCCCTGCAGCTGAGGGAAGGATGAGCTTTCCAGCAAAATTGACTAAGACAACTAGATATCTACATGAGGAGAAGAAAAAAAGAAAATTGGACCCTTTCCATAGACCACACACACAAAGTGCATAAAAGACCCAAACTGGGAGGGAGCTTTTCAGATAGGACTGGGGATCACCTTCATGCTACCAGGGAAAAGAGTAGGGAAGAAGTTCTTAACCAAGATGGAAAAGAGCACGAAGATGAAAGAGAAACAATAACAAATCTGATGACATTAAAACTGAGATGTCAAAAGACCCCTCACAAAGAAAGCAGAAGGACAAGCAAGCTTCAAAGTGGAAAGACACTTACAGTAAATATCCAAACTATATAAAAGCTCCTAAAATCAGTAAAAGACAACTCAACTAAAACATGGGCAAAAGACCAGAACAGGCTTTAAAAAAAAAAAAAAAGAATATATAATTATCCTGTACCTGTGCCCTATGCCTGCTATGTGTACCAGAATACATAAGAATGCTCATTTCAACATCATTCAGGAGTAGGATGGATAAGTAAATTGTGACATATACCTGTAATGAGATACTATACAGAAGTAAAAATGAATTAATTACAGACATATTCAACAACCTGGGTGAATCTTACAAATGTAATACTGAGAAAAGAAGCAATGCAAAGAAACATACATGCAGTATATCAATCATATAATCTTCAAAGTGGCAAAATAAGCACAGTTTTTTAGATATGCATGCATAGGTAGGAAAACCACTAAAAGAAAGTGAAGAAATAAGTATCACCCAAAAAAGTAAGAAAAATATTTGCCTCTTGGAGGGAGGAAGTCATTGTGATGAGGGTAGGACATCAAGGGTGCTTCCAGGGTGCTGAAAGGGTCTATTTCCTGACCTGGGTAGGGGGTACATAGGTGTTCTTTTTATAAATATGAGTTAAACTGTAAATAGATGTTTTATGCATTTTTTTACCTCATAATTTTTTTAAAAAGAAAGTAAATCAAATCAAATAAGACTAGACCCACTTAACCCCACAGTTAAATGAAAAGAGCAATTTGACAATTCCTTGTAGGGCTCTAATGATTATTAACACCAAAGAGGATTTCTGTACAATTAACTAAACCCTTAAGGTAGTAGGTCAAATCCAGTACTCTAAGACTGCATGACAAAGCGCCCAATTTAGATCTGTAACACCAAAACAGGAAAGGATTTTATCCTTAAATCCTCTTACATGTTTAACAGTTACTTCAGTTTCAAACTCTGACCCACCTGGCTTTATAAAGCCCAAATGAAATGCAAAGGATGTTTTCAGAGAAAGGAGGACTCTAAATCCAGACTTGTAAATTACCTGTCTAGGGATCACTGCAAGTGCAACTCTTCCCAACCGTTAATTTGTACTATCAACATGATACAATGTAATCTTAAATTCTAATGCCACGTTGAAGTTGGAAAATAAAATTCCACTGGCAAAAAATAAGGTTCAGTAAAAGAACGACTACAACACATAACTATTAATTGTAAAGGATCAGCTATCAACTAACTCTACTGAATAAAAGGTGATCTAGTCATGCATCGTTAATCTCTCCAAAACCTCCTGTCCTCCCCGGCTCTTCCAAATCCTACTTAGGGAGACCTCCCCTTCCAGGAAAGATGGAGTAACCAGTATCAGACTAGTCCTCTCACCGTGCACAACTAGAAAGCTAAACAAAACATATAAAACACTTTTTCAGACATTAAACTACATTCAGTATTGGAACATGATTGCTGAAAGAAAGCAAGCAAATGAAGTGAGCCCCACGATTACTGAGCTTTCTGCACGGAGAGACAGGGCCCTGAGCAGAGAAAGCTAGGATCACTGAGCTGAGAAAACAGAGATCAGAGTTCACGGAGGCTACAGCAGCTGGAATTGGTGGGCCCAAGGACCAAAGAAGAAAGCACTATACAGAAAGGGTGTGCCAGAAATCTACATGGGGTCCCTCGTGTCCCTGGCTGAGCATGTAGTTGGCGAGACGCCAGGAGGCCAAGCAAAGAACTACTGAGCAAGGGTGGGAACCATCCAAGTTCCAACAAGTCAGAATGAAGAGACCCCACTGCCCACTCAGAATATTCACCCAGAAAGGTGGCCCCACCTTAGGCATAGGGCTAGACTAGACTCAGAGCAAAGGCTTCTCTAGAAGGGGTCATCCACTTTTTTCCATGAAGAGCCAGATGGTAAATATCTGGGTTATACAGTCTCTGTCGAACTACTCACCTTTGCCAGTGTAGCACAAAAGCAACACCGACAATACATAAAAGACATTGCTGTGTTCCAAAAAACTTTACTTACAAAAACAAGCAGTGGGTCATAGTTTGCCAACCCCTGATCTAGGCCTGCTTTAACAAAGCTAGAAAACAACCCTTGAAAGAATGAAGCTGATATGAGTACACTAAATTCCTTCCAGAACAAAACTCAACACTGTTTAAATGAAGACAATAACACCCAGATTCTCAACAACATAACACTCGGTGTGTCTGGCATCCAATCAAAAATTACTAGATATAAGTAAAAGCAGGAAAATGTGATCCATAAGCAAAAGAAAATCAATCCAGAGAAACAGACCCAGAAATGACAGTGATGATGGAAATAACAGACAAGAGCTTTAAAATGGCATTACAAATTTGTTCCAGGATTTAAAGGAAAACATGAACACAAAGAAGAGAGAAAAATAAACTATAAAAAAGACCCAAGGGCTTCCCTGGTGGCGCAGTGGTTGAGAGTCCGCCTGCCGATGCGGGGGACACGGGTTCGTGCCCCGATCCCGGAAGATCCCACATGCCGCGGAGCGGCTGGGCCCGCGAGCCATGGCCGCGGAGCCTGTGTGTCCGGAGCCTGTGCTCCGCAACGGGAGAGGCCACAGCAGTGAGAGGCCCGCGTACAGCAAAAAAAAAAAAAAAAAAAAAAAAAAGACCCAAGTAGAATTTCTAGAAAATAAAAACATAATATCAAAATGAAAACTACATTGGGTGGTGGGAATTCTCTGGTGGTCCAGTAGTTAGGACTCCATGCTTCCAATGCAAGTTCGATCCCTGGTCAGGGAACTAAGATCCCACAGGCCGTGCGGTGTGGCCAAAAAAAAAAAAGAAAAGAAAAGAAAAAAAAAAACTACACTGGGTGGGCCTAACAACATATTTGACACTGCAAAAGAATAGACTGAGAGAACTTGAAGACACTGCAATAGAAATGAGAGAACTTGAAGATACTGCAATAGAAATGATCCAAATTAAAACACAGAGGGGGTAAAATGGTAGGAGTGGGGAGAGAGCCTCATGGAGCAATATGAAACATCTAAGATTAATGTAATTGGAGCTCTGGAAGATTGAAAGGGAGCAGAGTGAGAAAAATAGAAAAATTGAAAATATATGGCAGTACATTTTCCAAAAATTTGCTGAAAACCATAATCCTACAGATCCAAGAATCTTAGTAGACCACAAGCAGGCTACTCACAAAGAAAAGACACCAATGCACATCATAATCAAACTGCTAAATTCCAATGATAAAGAGAAAAGTCTTAAACGTAGCAGGAGGAAAAAAAAGACACATTACATCCTGGGGAACAAAAACAAGACTAGAGCACACTTCTCAGCAGGAGCAATGCAGGCCTGACCACAACAGGGCGTCTTCAAAGTGCTGAAGAAGAAAAGTCAACCTAGAACTCTACATCCAGTGAAAACATCCTTCAAAAAAGATGATGAGGGCTTCCTTCGTGGCACAGTGGTTAAGAATCTTCCTGCCAATGCAGAGGACACGGGTTCGAGCCCTGGTCTGGGAAGATCCCACATGCCATGGAGCAACTAAGCCCGTGAGCCACAACTACTGAGCCTGCACTCTAGAGCCTGTTAGCCACAACTACTAAAGCCCACGCACCTAGAGCCCATTCTCTGCAACGACAGAAGCCACCACAATGAGAAGCCTGCACACTGCAACGAAGAGTAGCCCCCGCTCGCCGCAACTAGAGAAAGCCCGCGTGCAGCAACAAAGACCCAACACAGCAAAAAATAAAATATATAAAATTTTGGAAAAAAAAGTGATGATGAAATAAAGACACTCCCACACAAACGAAAGTTGAGAAAATGTATCACCAGGGGACCCAAGTAATAACGCTCTCCAGACAGGAGAAAAATGATTCCAGGTTCAAACTCAGAGCAACACAGAGCAATGAAGGCTGGGAACTGAATTATGTGGTAAATATAAAGAATTACTTCTGTGTTTAGTAGCTGCATGGAAGTCTAGTATATGATGCACCAAAAGTTAATTAATCAGTTCTCTATTGATGGATATTAGGTTATTTGCAGGCACTCAATAAATACAGACTAAATGAATGAATGAATGAATTCTGTAATGAATATTCTTGTAGGAAACTGCGATAATCTTAAAATGCCAGTTTTCTACATTTGCTTGGATTCATTATTCCTAAATTTAAAACAGGCTCACAATTCTATAAAGACAATTCCATAAAGTTATGCCATTTAAAATGAAGAAAAAAATAATCTATAGAATCAACCATAATCTACTTAGCATGAAGTTCTTCTCAGAGAAAAGAATACTGTCAGGGACAATCTGGCAACTATTTCTCAAATATATGCATTTAAGTGAAAATATATTTATTTAAGTGAAAACTAACATTAATTTTAATAAGGCAACAAAACAGATCATAAATTAGGATCTCCACTGTCTCAAAGTTAAACATAGTAACATAAGACATTGATATGGCACTAGTAAATGATCCATAAACAAGCATGTCCTGGTACAGCTTGCAATAATAAGCAAGTGCAGAGCGAAGGGCTCGTGGTCAACACCCACCCCCTCAGTAGGATCAGGTGAATGTTAGGGATGGGGGCAGGGTGGTAGCCAAGGGAATGAGTCAATCTCCAAGCCCACTTCAGGCATACTTCTGGCACCTGGGGTCCTGGAGGGCATCTGAGGGAGACACAGCACGTGGAGCCCAACACAGTTCAGGGGCACCACTCCATATACTGGGTTGCAGGACCCAGGCAAATCCAGGAAGGGAGAGCCCATCAGGTGCCCAAAACCAAAACTCAGAAGAATATGAAGCAAACCAGAACCCATATAGGGAACTCAAGCTCTGGAACTTAGTAACAAGCTCTGAGGCTATGTGAGAGCAGGGAGTCACTGAACTTAGGAGTGAATCAGCATCTGTAGACAAAGAACCAAATGTAGGTTACAGGAAATGCGGCCCAGGCACAGTTCCAAAGCCCAGCGGTCAGAGCCAGGCCCCCAACTTCTGGGTCAGCCCCCACACCGCTACTCCCAGAGAGGCCCCGGGAGAGCTGAAGTACCTCCTACTTGGCTCATTTCTCCTGGAACCCAGGAGAGCGCTAGGCCAGTGAGCCCACCCACGGGAAGGCAACAGAGTAGGAGTCAGGGACAGTACCAGCAACAAAGAAGGGCTTTGCAAAAAGCACCTGTTCAGAGAATTTCCCACAGTAGTGCCTGTTAAACCCAGCAGTTTGCCTCACAGACCACATAATATGGAAATAAAGCATTTCATCTTCAGAGCACTTTTACTAGAAAGAAGGGAACAGTAATGACCACACCTTCCCAGTCTGATTTGGTAGACTCAGAACTGTTTTTACGAGAATACTCATTCTGAATGAAATGAATTTGATGTCAGGAAAAAATGTGTGAGCTATTATTGAAGCCCTAATACTTGCCATGATGGCCTGCAAGAATCAATTCATTTTCTGTAGTGTTCACAAACACTGATTTATGGGAAGTGTGCCATAAAGTCTAGTTTTTGATAAACTATAACATTTACCAGAACCTCACATAAACACACTCAGGTAGAGCATGGATCTTAGGAGAGCTCCCATCTTACTCCGGAGAGGGGCCAGGGTCGGTGCAAAGGGTTTTTAAAAAAGAAAGCTAAGCCTGCCCAGTTTGGAGCTCCTCTTAGGATGGTGGTCACCTGAACAACTTGTGCCCCTTATCAACTGATGAAAACTGCAGGCACAGCTCGCTGTCTCGACAGGGGCAAATCTGTTCTTTTTCTTCCAAATAGTCAATCACGTGCAACATCTGCACCAACACACAGGAAGGGACGGAGCTCCTTAGCAGCTGTGCAGTAAGGAGCACATGGGCAGAAACACACAGCCACACAGGCTGCCCCTCGAAACACTGGGCTCAGCTATGCATCACACAGTCCTCCTGCTTCATAAATATGATCACATTTAATCTTTGCAACACACCACCACGAGGTAGTAGCCTTAGACTCACTTTACAAAGCAAAACACGAAGATCTAGATCAAGAACAGACAGCTAGAAAAGAAACCAGCTTGGACCAAGGTCATTCTGACACCAAAGTCCATTCCTTAGAAAAAACCTCAGCTGCCTGTTCAATTTTTAGAAAAAGTCCATCAAGAGTTTCTGAGTCTTGGGACTTCCCTGGTGGTACAGTGGTTAAGAATCCGACTGCCAACACAGGGGACATGGGTTCAAGCCCTGGTCCGGGAAGATCCCACATGCCGCAGAGCAACTAAGCCCGGGTGCCACAACTACTGAGCTTGTGCTCTAGAGCCCGCGAGCCACAACTACTGAGCCCATGTGCCACAACTACTGAAGTCTGCGCACCGCAACGAAGAGTAGCCCCCACTCGCTGCAACTAGAGAAAGCCCAGGCACAGCAACGAAGACCCAACGTAGCCAATAAATAAACAAATAAATGAATAAAAATTTTAAAAAAAAGAAGATTTTCTGAGTCTCCATAAGGAGGGACTTTAAGCCAATGAGAAATCTCGCCCAAAGCTGCTCTGCAAATGGGATGAGAAATAAGGTGGTAGCCCGGCTCCTCAGTCGTCAGACTGAGGCCTGGACTCCTGGCTCGGCTCCTCAGCAGCCCATGAATTCCATGGGGTTGGATGCCCCCTCTAAGTGGCCTCAGTTCACTCAGGTAACAACAGGTGCCTGCTAGGGGTGTTGTCAGGATTAAGTAGATTAAATCCATGTGAAAAAATGTTCAAAAACTGTAAAGCAATAAAGTAGGAACATTATAGCTTCTGCCCACACTGCCTCCCCTCCCTGGGCCTCTTTCCACCACATTCCATCTCTCCCTCTGATGGCTCCTCTGCCTTGCAAACATTTGTTTGCTATTGCCCCCAGTGCCAGCCACTTCTCTCCTCCCGAACCCCTGCTCTGTGACCACTGCCTCACTCTCTCCTCAACCCCTTGATGAAATTTCTGTTCCCAGAAATTCAGCTTCCACAAAATTTTCTATTCAACCAAGACATCACTCACAAAAGTCACCAAGGGCCCTGGCTCCGTCATGCAACAAATATTTACAAAGTCTGTGCTACGTCACAGACACTCCCTGGTACACACATACTCATTAGCTTTCCTCCAGAAGCACACCTATCTCTGACTTCACCTTATGTTACTAACCTCTTGGTTCCAGATTTACAACAACAACAAAAGACAGAAAAAACAAAACAGATTAGACCTGAAGACATCACTACAAATGCATGTTTTGCTTAATACAGATAGAGATGGTTACCTATAGAAATGTTTACAGATGTGTATATATACACAGGGGTCAGTATATGCACATATATCTCCTTGCTCTGTCACCTGAGAGGACCTGAAAGTAGTGACACCCCAGTAGCAATGAGTGCACCCAGCACCCAGATCTTGGCCTCTAACACCATTCTCTAATAACAGCAACCAGAGGTCCTTGGAGAAACACCTGATTTTAGAACTGAGGCAGGAAATGTACAAGATGATCCCAGAGCATCCTGTGCTCCAGAAAGTAAACAGCCAGAAAGTAAATAGCTGCTTTAAAAAAAAAGTCCACAATAGTGGGGCTTTGTCAAAGTAGCACAGGAGCCAACTGAAAGAGCTCCCACTGGCCAAAGATGGAGCAACAAAATAAAGTAGTAGTGGATTATAACCCAAAGGACAAAATAAATATCCATGAGTCCATAGTGATATAAGTAAATGATTGAACAGATAATAAATGCGGAAGAATAGATAAATCTCCCATACAGAAAAATTCCAATTAATATATGCAGATACTCTGACCTTAGGGACATGGAGCACAACCCTCTTCCCCTTAAGTGTGGGCTGGGCACAGTAAATTCCTTCCAAAGAGAACAAGATGGGGTGAGGGGATATCAAGTGGAGACATCTGACAAACAGGACTTCAGCCAGGTAATCAAAGTCACATCAACAGTGATAAGTTGTGTTGAGAGCATGGACCTTTGATGTGATGTGATATGAAGGGCACTTTCCCTCTGTGATATTCCTCCCCAAAACCTATAATCCCAGTTTTATCATAAGAAAAACATTAAACAAATTTCAACAGAGGGACAGTCTATAAAATCCCTGACCAGTACTGCTCAAAATTATCAAGGTCATCCAAAACTAAGAAAGTCTGAGAGACTGCCACAAGCCAAGAGGAGCCTGAGGATACGTGACAACTAAATGTAATGTGGCATCCTGGATGGGATCCTAGAGCAGGAAAAAGATAATCGGTAAAAACTTAGGAAATCCAAATAAAGTATGGATAGACTTTGGTTGATAATAATGTATCAACATCGATTCATTAGTTATGACAAGTGTACAATCCTAATGCAAGATGTTAACAACAGGGGAAACTGGGTACAAAGTATACAGGAACTCTATCTTCTCAATTTTAATAAAGTTCTAAAACTATGGACACAAAAAGAGAGAGAGTCCATTCCCCTTCTGCCACAAAAAACCACCACACAGTTTTTCTTTCTCCCAATTATTCACCAAATCCCACGATTCTCTCCTCATGTCTCTCAGAATGTTACTACTCCACTTTACACCCCCACCCCTACTCAAAAACCTTCAAAGATGTTGTTGCTTCCCAAATAAATGTCATTTCCTCACGCTACCATTCAGGCCTTTAAAGATGTGGAGCAGACCACCTCCTGCCTCTGGAACCTGAGGCTTCCTCTCACTCTGGGCAAACCCTTCCCTCCCAGCTCCATGCTATTCTCTCAACTGCACTTGCCAAAATCCTACTCTGTCCTTCAAATGCTTTCTTGCTTCCAGAGCTTCCCTGACACCCACCTACCTTTAACACCAGGTATGTGAGCCCCCCCCGAGGCCCACACTTCTGCAGTATCTCACCTGAGCACTAGTCCTCACCACCAAACCTCCCGGGGATCCGTGCCCTCAGAGCAGAAGCTGGTCCTAACTGGACCAACTCTTGCTCACTGAAAAGCTTCAGACGCTTAGGTGTTCTGCCCACCTGTGTCCACCTAGAGAACGCCCAGTTAACCTTGGTAGGATGCTGCCATCATCATCTCCCCGCACATCCATAACTGAAGGAGAAGGGCCAAGCCTTTCTACTGGGCACCCAAAGGGTCACACTGTAGTTCCACTCCCCGCCCACCAGCACTGTGTCCCACTGTGTCCTCTCACCTAAACTGGAGGCCATGTATACCCCACCCTAGAAGGTCTTTTCCTCTCCATTCCAGCCAGTGCAATCCTTCCTGTCTCTGTGCCCAGCTCAGGTCCTCCCTCCCTCCTCCAGAAGCCTTCCTCAGCCAGACCCCTCTCCTGGAATCCCTCACCAGCCACTGGCCACACCACTACTTCTCACTGGTGTTAACACAGCCTTGAACCACTAGTTAGGTGTTTCAAGACGCTATCTGATCCACTAAGCTGGTCTGCAGGTGTACTGATTTCACAGTGCTCCCCAGGGTTCTGGACCAGGTCCACTCCTTCCTTATTCCCACAGAGGAGCTGGTATAGCAGAGGCTCTGGCTCAGGGGTCAGTAAACAGCCAGTGAGCAGGTGCTCCTGAGAAGCCAGCAGATCATGGTCTCCCAGGTTCGACCATTAACGCTCACGCTCTCAGAGAGGTGGATAACTCGGCACAATGAGGGCACAGATGCCAGGGCCAGATGGCCAGGGTCCAAGTCCAGGCTCTGTGGCTCCCTAGCCACGTGACCTCTGAAAAATCATCTAACCTCTCTTGCCTCAGTTTCCTCAATCACAAAGTGGGTGTAACAGTACCTGTTCCCAGGGCTGTTTGGAAATTAAAGGGATTGTCAACGTGGGCAGCCTCGACAAGCCAGACACACGGTAAGTACGACTTAAAACTAAGCTAGTACTGCTACTATTTTCCCAGAGGCATAAAGATGTTAAGAGCTAGTGCCTGTGACAGTCTTGATGATGATCTAGTTCCTGAGTGTGGTGGGTGTTTTCTGAGTGCTTATTTTATTGTTATGCTTCAGATCTTACAAGGGTAAGGATGTCAAAAATAGATCATTCAAAATAATCCTTTAACGACACATACAGTATACTCCTGGTTGTGGGGAAGGGGGAAAGGGAAGACAGAGAAGTGGAAAATACACCAAAATATTAACAGGGGCATATAGGATTTTATATAATTTTTATTTTCACTGTTGTGTTTTTCCATAGTTTCTAAATATTCTAAAATGACGTGTTATTTTTATAATCTGAAGGAAAATAGCAAGTTTTCAAGGAACTCAGTTACTCCAGTAAAAAAATGTTAAAATATTTTTCAAGTACTAAGACCATTTTCAGCATAAAGTTTTATTTAAAGAACAAAAACTGGGACTTCCTTGGTGGTCCAGTGGTTAAGATTCCACACTCCTAATGCAGGGGCCCCAGGTTCGATCCCTGGTCAGGGAACTAGATCCTGCATGCATGCCACAACTAAGAGCCTGCATTCCGCAACTAAGAGGCCACATGCCGCAAGGAAGATCCCACGTGCCGCAGCTAAGACCTGGTGCAGCCAAATAAATAAATAAGTAAGTATTTAAAAAAAAAAAAAACTCTTCAGGGAAAATATTCATGCCTGCTGGTCAAGTAAAAACTCACTTTCAGGAGAAGAGCTGTATGTATAAAGGAAAAGACTGAGAAGCAATTCTCTGGAGCCAGGCCCTGAAGCCAGACCAGGGGTCTGATCTGGGCTCTGCCATCTACCAGGCCAGGCTGGCAACAGATGGGAAGAAACACAGTCTGCCCTTGAGGTCCTGTGGCCAGAGACTCAGGGAGACGACAGTGCTGAGCCAGCACACTCAGGACGTCCACTACAGCAGACAGGAGGCACCTTGTGTCCCTGCGGTGGTTTCACCTCTGTAGAAACTAGTCCGGACCTAGGTCAGGGCTTAGAGGGAACGCAGAAAGAGGAAAAGCTTGATTTAACATTTTGACCGTGGTTTTATTTTGATACACCTTTAAACTGCTTGTCAGGTCAACCTTTAAGGGTAAAAGAAGTCACGCAAGAAAACACCAAACTGAACGGTATTCATTGTGCACAGCTTATCACCAATACCCTCAGGCATGGGGACAAGGGGTGCGATGGGGAGGGATGAAGACCAGATGTCAAGGGGACAGGAGGCTGGGAACCACTGAAGCAACACTTTCAGCATTTCCCACCGAAACATTCTTTAAGGAAAACTTTCTCCCATTTCCACAGCCAGCTACATGCTCTTTCCCTCCCAAATGCTGGTAGTGGCTCATTCCTCTCCCTTCTACATCCAGCCGGAACCAGCAAGACATTCTGTCGCCTCCTGCAGCCAATCAATGGCCAAGTGCAATCAATCCTTGTTCCAGGGAGCGCTTGGGGCCACCCACGTCTCACTGGCACCTCCCTAGCTGGGGCTATGGCCAGCTCTTCCTCGCTCCCACCTCCCCCTCCTCAGGACACTCCCGCCCCACTCACCCTCCCTAACACACATTCACACACACACACACACACACACACACACACACAAACATATACATACGCACTCACACACCTATGCAACACATACACATAAACACACACACACAAACTAACCCGCCCTCCCCGCCTGACTCTATAGCCCAAAGAATCTTACTAAAATGCAATCCTGATCACTTCACTACCCTGTTTTAAAACCTTCCTTAATTGTCCTTAAGACAAAACCCAAATTCCTAGGGCCTTACAAAGCTTGTCAGGACCTGCCCTGCTTGCCTCTCCACCATCATGGGTCTCCCGGCACTTCTCTCCGAACAGTCTCTGCTCCATTTATTTGCTCAACAAATATTCACTGAGCACCTACCACCAGCCAGTCATTATGTGAGAAGCTGGGGATGTGGCACGAACAAGACAAAGTCCCTGTCCTAGTCGGGGAGACAGAACAAATGCATAACCCGGTGTCACGGGGTGGACGTGCCAGCAGAAGATAAAGCAGGTGGGGCTGGAGCATGGCCCTGGGGAGGAAAGAGGGAAGCACTGTTCAAAGACAGGCTCTCTCCCCTCCCCACATCTGCACACCTTGCTCCTCTGCCCTCCCTCCCACCCTCTTCCTTCCTTGCCCAGATCATTTCTAGTCTCTTTCAGGTACTGGCTCAGTGTGCCTGCCTTCCAGGAGGCCTTCTCACCACTCTGCACGCAGCCACCACCCCCCCAACCCATCTCCCCCAGAAAACTGGTAAACTCCTTAAAAGCAGGAGTTACGCACCAATGAATCGCCAACACATAGCATGGTGCCTGGCACATAGAGGCCCTCAATAAATATTAGCTGAACTACTGAATTCTTTAAATCAGTTTTTGTGACTTCACCACTCTTTCCCCTCGCTACACCCCCACCTTTGACCTGCACACATTTTCATCTCCCCCGTTAGGGACCCCCTACTGCACACAGCTTAGGCAAACAGACGCCACCGAAATGTCCAGAAAGCAGAATTCCTTAAATCACTACCTTATTACGCAAGTGCAGATACATAATTACTGTGTTGGGCTTTTACTTAACTTTGTATAAGGATGCCATTTTCTCTAATAAGATAAAATTCCTCAAGGGCCACGCCCACATCCTATACCTCCTGAGATCCCACACAATCCCAGGCTCAGTGCCATGTAGGTAAATGGTACAAAGTGCTCATAAGAACAATTATTTCCCCACAAAACACTGAGAAGCCCTGCAACTTGCTTTTAGATAGCATACACTAATAGTTAGGATCTGTGCATTTCACTGTATGTAAAGTTTGCCTCAAACAATAATGTAAGTGAATATTAACCTCTTAGTTAATAAGTGTGCTTCCTCAAGCACTATGGGTTAGCAGTTCAGAAACTCCCTTCTGTGTATTCCAGCCAGCAAATGAATCAGTGAGGACAAAAGAGCCAGGTTCTCACTGCTGGGAAGTAAGTGACAAACCTGAAAAGGGGAACCGAGGAGACGGGCCTTGTGGTAATCACCTCTGTGCATCACAATACAATGCACAGCAGTAAGTAAGCAAGAAATACAAACACAGATGTCTCCACCCCACCTCTCTGCCGAGGGGGCCGCAAACAGTGGCACACCAGCAGCAATGGGCACGCCTAGTGCCAGGTCTGGCTCTAAATTCCGTTCTCCACCAAAAGGAACTGGGGATCATTGGAGAAAAGGCTGATTCCAGGGCTGAGGCAGGGAGAATACAAGATAAGCCTGGAACATCTTACAGTGCTAAAAAGCTAAGAAATGTTCAAAGCCTGGTATGTCAAAGGGCACTGACAACAACGTGATGAGGCCTTGCTAAGCTAGAAAATAAATAATGACAGGGACGGGCCAAATGAACAACGGCAACAAAGCTGGGACCAAGCAACATGATGCGATGCTCTGGAAAAAGTAAGTGACTTCAGTAGCATCCTCACCCAAAATGCATAACCTGCACCTGAGTACAAGGAAACATCAGGCAAACCCAACTTGAGGACATTCCAGGAAATAACTGCCTGTATTCTTTTAAAATGTCAAGGTCAACGAATTCAGAGACAGAAAGTAGGATGGTGGTTACCAGGGCTTGGGAGAGGGGGAGGGAGAGTTAGTGCTTACTGAGGACAGAGTTTCAGTTTGGGCAGACAAAAAAGTCCTGGAGATGGACGGTGGTGATGGCTGCACAACACTATGAATGTACTTAATAACTATAGCCTTAAAAATGGTTTAAATGATAAACTTCGTATTATGTATATTTTACACAATAAAAAAATTGTCAAGGTCAAGAAATTCTAAGAAAGCCTGAGAAACTCCTTTAGATTAAAGGAGGCTACAAAGACAAGACTTCTAAGGCAGTAAGTGAACCTGGATGGGGGGAGGGGCAAAAATGGCTCATAAAGGAGCAAACCACAACATTTTAATATGAACTGTGGATTAATAATAGTATTATATCAGGAGTTCCCTGGCGGTCCAGTGATTAGGACTTGGCACTTTCACTGCTGTAGCCTCAGGTTCAATCCCTGGTAGGGAAACTAAGATCCCGCAAGCTGTGTGGCAAAAAAAAAAAAAAAAAATAGTATTATATCAATGGCAAATGTCCTGACTTTTACAACTGTCCTGTGTTTATGTAAGAGGATGTCCTTGTTCTTAGGAGAGATACACACAGTAAGGCATAAAGGAGCACAGTCTCCAACTTACTCTTCAATAGTTCAGAGGAAAGAATTACATATTCACATTTATAAATAGAGAAGGCAAGATGTAAAAATGGGTGAATCTGGGTAAGGGTATATGGGAATTCATTACACTATTCTTGCAATTTTTCTGTAAGTCTGATGAAATTACATCAAAACTAAAAAATACAAAATAGTAGTAGTCAAGAACAGAAGACCCACCTGGAAAGCACACCGACGGTGGGTAAAATTAACACATGTCACTGGCTGTCTCTCCTCAGCTGTCTCCCCTTCCGCTGTAAAGGCACAACCCTCTCTGCAGAGTTGGACGTACAGGGCAAGTTTAAGGTTCAAGAACATGATTAAAGCATTAACATATCATGCCATATATTTACTGGAATGGCCTTTTCTATGTATTTAACTAGACTTACAAAAAGGGAACAGGGGCTTCCCTGGTGGCGCAGTGGTTGAGAGTCCGCTTGCCGATGCAGGGGACACGGGTTCGTGCCCCGGGTCCGGGAAGATCCCACATGCCGCGGAGCAGCTATGCCCCTGAGCCATGGCCGCTGAGCCTGTGCGTTGGGAGCCTGTGCTCCGCAACGGGAGAGGCCACAACAGTGAGAGGCCCACGTACCGCAAAAAAAAAAAAAAAAAAAAAGGAAACAGTAAGTATCCACCTTGAGCTCCACGGAGACAAGCATGGTGGATGCCCCAAGCACTTTAATGGCTTCTGAACAAAAAGAGGACAGGAGACAAGCATGGTGGATGCTGCAAGCACTTTAATGGCTTCTTAACAAAAAGAGGACAGAGTAAGAAACCTAGAGGACACCCTTTATATGTAAGCCACATGGATCTTGTTAGAGCTCTGGCTTTAGAATTCTACAAGGTAATAATGAGGTAGAAATGTTCTCATCCATTTCAGGACTCTTCCACAGCAGGTTGTTCAAAATGGAACACGGCACATTTTTTAAAGCAGGTTTAAAAAAATCTATGTAGATGTCCCTTTGTGGCTCCTGAGCCTCACATGACAAATGCCAAAGGAAAGTTCATATACTTCAAATGCAAAGTGAGAGAGTGTTATAAACCCCACCCCCTTTTACCCCCACATCCAAACCAGACTCCCTTGATTCTACCTTCTCGATTCTACCTTCTGGACATCAGCAGAGGCCCTGCCCTGTCCTCCACCCCTCCCACCACTGTCTCCTCCAGCCCTGGTGGTTCTCACCTGGATTATCACACTCCCCTCCCCAGCTGGTGATACCACCTCCAGTGTCACCCCTCTTCAAACCCTCCACTCCACCCACAGTCAAAAAGGCCTTTCAAAACACAAATCTAGGGGGCTTCCCTGGTGGCGCAGTGGTTGGGAATCCGCCTGCCAATGCAGGGGACACGGGTTCGAGCCCTGGTCTGGGAGGATCCCACATGCCACGGAGCAACTGGGCCCGTGAGCCACAACTACTGAGTCTGCGCGTCTGGAGCCTGTGCTCCACAACGGGAGAGGCCGCGACAGTGAGAGGCCCGCGCACCGCGATGAAGAGTGGCCCCTGCTCGCCGCAACTAGAGAAAGCCCACGCACAGAAACAAAGACCTGACACAGCCAAAAATAAATATAAATAAATAAATTAAAAAAAAAAAAAAAAAACACAAATCTATGTCTGACATTCCCCTGCTTAAATCCTGAAGAAGCTCACCAACTACATCAACAGTCATTAGTTGCTGTGAGTTTAAAGCTGGGTCTACCTGACTGATTTATGTTTCATAAATGTTGTTCAATGCAAATGATTCACTTATTTACTATAAACTAAAGGTTTTCGCTGATAACCATGGTCTCCTCCCCTATAAACACACAGTGTACTATAATTTGATGACACGGCACACTGTCAATAAGCAATAAACCTCCACTGAGCTGAAGTGAAGACATCTGGCTACCTCCCCTTGCCCCACTGGATCCATTCTCCTCCCCTCACAGAACAAGGCCGTCCTGGGTGAGTGGCAGTGTGTCTTCCTACAGGACACGCAACAGGGGCAACAGGAGGCCCTAACGGTGCCTAAAGGGCTACATATAAGGCAAATGCCTTCACAATCACAAAGGCTCTCCACGAGCACAAGCTCAGAGGATGGAAAGAGTGTAACAGATCCCTTTTAGGTCTGTCACTTGATTTCTGGTCAAGCTTGGTATTTTTTTTTATTATTTTTTTTTTATTTCTTTATAACTATGCTTCTGTTCTATAGTTATTCTTTTTTTTTATTTTTTTTATTTTTTGCTTTATAACAAATTTAATCAGTTATACATATACATATGTTCCCATATCCCCTCCCTTTTGCGTCTCCCTCCCACCCTCCCTATCCCACCCCTCCAGGCGGTCACAAAGCACCGAGCTGATCTCCCTGTGCTATGCGGCTGCTTCCCACTAGCTATCTACCTTACGTTTGGTAGTGTATATATGTCCATGCCACTCTTTCACTTTGTCACAGCTTACCCTTCCCCCTCCCCATATCCTCAAGTCCATTCTCTAGTAGGTCTGTGTCTTTATTCCTGTCTTACCCCTATGTTCTTCATGACATTTTTTTTTCTTAAATTCCATATATATGTGTCAGCATACAGTATTTGTCTTTCTCTTTCTGACTTACTTCACTCTGTATGACAGACTCTAGGTCCATCCACCTCATTACAAATAGCTCAATTTCATTTCTTTTTATGGCTGAGTAATATTCCATTGTATATATGTGCCACATCTTCTTTACCCATTCATCTGATGATGGACACTTAGGTTGTTTCCATCTCCGGGCTATTGTAAATAGGGCTGCTATGAACATTTTGGTACATGTCTCTTTTTGAATTATGGTTTTCTCAGGGTATATGCCCAGTAGTGGGATTGCTGGATCATATGGTAGTTCTATTTTTAGCTTTTTAAGGAAACTCCATACTGTTCTCCATAGAGGTTGTATCAATTTACATTCCCACCAACAGTGCAGGAGGATTCCCTTTTCACCACACCCTTTCCAGCATTTATTGTTTCTAGATTTTTTTGATAATAGCCATTCTGACAGGCGTGAGGTGATACCTCATTGTAGTTTTGATTTGCATTTCTCTAATAATTAGTGATGTTAAGCACCTTTTCATATGCCTCTTGGCCATCCATATGTCTTCCTTGGTGAAATATCTATTTAGGTCGTCCACCCATTTTTTAATTGGATTGTTTGTTTTTTTGATATTGAGCTCCATGAGCTGTTTGTATACTTTGGAGATTAATCCTTTGTTGTTTCATTTGCAAATATTTTCTCCCATTCTGAGGGTTGTCTTTCTGTCTTGTTTATGGTTTCCTTTGCTGTGCAAAAGCTTTTAAGTTTAAGTAAGTCCCATTTGTTTATTTTTGGAGGTGGGTCAAAAAAGATCTTGCTGTGGTTTATATCAAAGAGTGTTTCTCCTATGTTTTCCTCTAAGAGTTTTATAGTGTCTGGTCTTACATTTAGGTCTTTAATCCATTGGGAGTTTATCTTTGTGTATGGTGTTAGGGAGTGTTCTAATTTCATTCTTTTACATGCAGCTGTCCAGTTTTCCCAGCACCACTTATTGAAGAGGCTGTCTTTTCTCCATTGTATGTTCTTGCCTCCTTTGTCGTAGATTAGGTGACCGTATGTGCGTGGGTTTATGTCTGGGCATTCTATCCTGTACCATTGATCTGTATTTCTGTTTTTGTGCCAGTACCATACTGTCTTGATTACTGTACCTTTGTGGTATAGTTTGAAGTCAAGGAGCCTGATTCCTCCAACTCCATTTTTCTTTCTCAAGATTGCTTTGGCTATTCGGGGTCTTTTGTGTTTCCATACGAATTGTAAAATTTTTTGTTCTAATTCTGTGAAGAATGCCATTGGTAGTTTGATAGGGATTGCACTGAATCTGTAGATTGCTTTGGGTAGTATAGTCATTTTCACAATAGTGATTCTTCCAATCCAAGAACATGGTATACTTCTCCATCTGTTTATGTCATCTTTGATTTCTTTCATCAGTGTTTTATAGTTTTCTGAGTACGAGTCTTTCGACTCCTTAGGCAGGTTTATTCCAAGGTATTTTATTCTTTTTGTTACGATGGTAAATGGGATTGTTTCCTTAATTTCTCTTTCTAATTTTTCGTTGTTGGTGTATAGGAATGCCAGAGATTTCTGTGATGTCCACTTTCTTTTAACTACACTAACAAGTCTCAAACATTTGGTAACAGGACACCTAACCACTCTTAAAGATTACTGAAGACTCCCAAAGAGCTTTTTATATGTTACATTTATCAATATTTTCCATATTAGAGGTTAAAACCAAATATATATATATATTTCCTTATTAATTCACTTAAAAATTGTTACATTTTCAATAAAGATTTCTATGAAAAATAACTATATTTTCAAAAAAGTGTTAGACAAGTTTGCAAATCTCCTTAATGTCTGCCTTAATAGAAGATAGCTGAACTCTCACATTCTGCATTCAATCTGTTGTGATATGTTGTTTTGGCTGAAGTATGTGAGAAAAATATGGACTGAAAAAGACACATAGTTTGCAAAGAGCAGGAGTAACAGAATAGCAAAATAATTGGAAATATTCTTCTATGATATTACATCAAAACTCAGTAAGTGGTAGTTTCTTAAAGGTTTGCTGCAATCTATCTGAATAGAATAGAAAATAGAAAATTTAATCTATCCAAAACCAAAGCAATAACTCTTCATACCCTATTATGTTAAAATCCATTGGCCTAACTTTGGATCTTTTACCCATGGATGATTTTATAATATCATGAATTGGTCATTTGGAAATATTGGTTCACTGAATTATGCAGATGTCCCAAATGTGGACACATTTCATTCTACAATATAAAAAAAGATCATATTCATTAATATCACCATCATCTCATCAGAAACATCTTTAAGTACTGGGAAGCTGGGAAGCTCACAGTGGCAGATACAGGTTTTCCAAAACTCTAATTTTTACTTGAAAGTTCAAATTTTATCACTGGCAACAAATACTGTCAGTTGTTTCCCTTGAAGTGAAGCTCACTTGGTTCGTTTTCCAGAAAATGTCCGCCAGAACCCAAGCCTGACCGTGCAGGGCCGGCCTGCTAGCCTCCTCCAGGTGCAGCTTGTGTTTCACGAAGGGTAGCAACTGGCGCAGCCGGCAACCACAGGTGCTCTTCCTCAGACAACCATGCCTCATGCAAAGGATAAAAAAGGCGTGTACCAAAGAGCCAAGATTTAAGAAAACTAACCATTTTAATGCTTTATCAAGGGCATTCTGAAGTGAAACTGGGATTTTTTTTTTTTACTGAGAGCATATGGCAATGAAGAAAACAATAACCACCAGCACAGTCAGACGCCACCATCTTGATTCAAGCTCAGGCACCAGCAGTTTCACCCACCCACAATCAGCGCAACTGTCAACATGGGGAAAAGGCCAATAACTAACATCTTCTATTATTATGAAAACAGTGTCACCTCGGGGACCCAAGCGAGCACCGAACACACGGTGAGAACAGCTAGGCTGCGCCATCAGAATCGTTCTGTTGGTGGTTGACCACCACCCGCCTCATCTTCCCCATACATTTTGTTTCAGCCTCCATGGCCTCTCAGCAGGATTTTTCCAGTGGAGACACTGTGATACAGTTTTGCCTGTTTGTTTTTACCTGGGCTGTGTGTGTTTCTCAGATTCTGCTTCCTCTGTTGGAGCCCTGTAACTATGTCCCTTCACGCAAGCCTTTTAATCAAGCCCCAGTTTCCTCATCAATCACACAGATAACGATCTCTACTACTGAGCCTTAAAAGACATAATCTATGTGGAAGCCCTTGGTGAATGATTCATTTTTTCATCAGTACATTTTTATTGAATCCCTATTGTGTGCCAAGCACTGTCCTCTATGCCAGCAGAAACAAGGTCCTTGTTTTATGATTAAAAGCTCACTTCTGGGGGTCAGGGTATAAAGAAAAATATCAGAGACATAAAGAGTGATCATGAGCGTCTGGGGAGCTGCTTAAGATGGGGTGATCAGGAAAGGAAGTGACCTAGGCGCTGGGTGCAAACTACAAGAAGGAGTCAAGTGTGCATAGGTCAGATGGAAGAGCATTCCAGGCCTTTCCATCCAAGAAGCAGAAAAGGCAGGCGGGGCCAGATCATGAAGCTTTGTGAACCAGGGTGGAGTTTGTGTTCTACTCCAAGCTGCCTGGTAAGTAATGGAATCTGATTTACACTTTAACAAGCTCCCTCTGACCAATACGTGAAGAATCGATTGTAGGACAAGAGCAGACATAGGGAGACCAGTCAGGACACGATTCTAGCTATCCAGATGAAAGATGGCAGTTGCCTGGACTGGGCTCACATCAGTGGAGACAAAATGAGGTGGTCCGATATAAGACACAATTTGGAGGCAAAGTTGACAGGTTCTGCTGATGACACAAACAGTACAATGAGGAGAGGAAGAAGAAATAATTACAGATAAATTCTAGATTTACAATTTGAACAACTGAGTGGGTGGTGATGACAGTGTGTTGTGATGGAGAAAACCAAGGCAAAGCAGGAAGTTAGGTACCTGAGACAAGAATCACAGCACGTAGACGGCACACAAAACCATGAGACTAGATGAGATCAGCTAGCAAGGGGTATACAGAGAAAAGAGAAAGGGCTCCAAGATCAAGTTCTGGAACACTCTATGCTCAGCTGTCAACCAGCAAAGGAGTCTGAGGAGGAGCAGTCAGTGACCTCAGAGGAAGACCTGGAGTTTCAGGAAGACACAGAAGCAAGTGAGGAAAAAGCTGTGTGAATGAGAGAGTGGTCCACCCTGGAATGTTGCTGAGAAGTCGAAAAGATAAGGACAGAGAAGTGACATTTAGATTTAGCAACAAATGATGACCTTGTAGAGGGCACTCTGAGTGGCATGGAAGAGAGCCTAAATGGAGTAGATTGAGAGGATGCAAAGTGAGGAAACAGGAGTAAACAAGGGTTATAAAGTATTACTATTTCCCCTTGCTCCAAAGACAACCTAAACATTTGACTGTCCATATATCAGTTTAATGTATCTACTCCACTTCCTCCATGGTTTACTCAAATATAGCTACATAGCAAGGTGACTAAGTCTAAAGACTGGTTTGGGAAATGGCTTCATCATTTTATAGCTACATCTCCTATAGACATGCAGATATAGCGTCTCTGTCAATGGTTTTCTCTCAGAGCATAGCTCTCAGGCTTCCCTGATTCCATCTCACATATGTAAGGTAAAGATCCATCTGAGATCAATTATCTCCACATGCCCACTTTCCGGAAAATGAACTGTGTGACAACTATAAAGTATCACAGTAAAACATAAATGGCGGAGTTATATACAAATCTGTTTTAGCCATAGGTCTATGAATGATTCATTTTGAACTGTAATTCACATGTCTAGTTATTTGAAAATCACAAGTCAAAAATGCCAGTGAGGCATGTACATATTTACTACACACAGAACTAACCAAAAAACAAACTTGATAATTTGATAATAACAGTATTAAACTTACAGTAACTTAGTAATTAAAACGCAACAATAGTGGCATCTGAAAACCAGGAATGGTTCAATACCAAGACTGTGGGAATCCCAACTGAGAGTGGGTATGTGCTGTAGTTCTGTGAGGATGCCGAATGCCGAGAGGCAGAAAACTTGGAGTCATCACTCAACTTTGGTAAAGTTGTCAATTTTAGGAACCCTTAACAACTCCACTAAATAGGACAAAAGTAAGTAACTACTGATACATATACAATAAAACTGTGTGGACTTGGGACTTCCCTGGTGGCACAGTGGTTAAGAATCTGCCTGCCAATGCAGGGGACACAGGTTCGAGCCCTGGTCAAGGAAGATCCCACATGCCGTGAGCAACTAAGCCCGTGCGCCACAACTACTGAACCTGCGCTCTAGAGCCCGTGAGCCACAACTACTGAGCCCGTGTGCCACAACTACTGAAGCCCACGAGCCTACAGCCCGTGCTCCACAACAAGAGAAGCCACCACAATGAGAAGCCTGCACACCGCAACAAAGAGTAGCCCCCACTCACTGCAACTAGAGAAAGCCACATGCAGCAACAAAGACCCAACACAGCCAAAAATAAATAAAATAAATAAATAAATTTATTTTTAAAAAAAAAGTATGTGGACTTGCATATGGATCATGGAAAAAGCAATGACTGAGTCTGCATTTAGGGCAGTCAATTGCCCACTGGAAGAAGGAGTAGTCTACACAGGTCCTGGTACAGGACAACCGGGTCCACACCTGTTGCCTTACAATGATGCTGCATCATCAGACTGCTGGAGATCACCTCCAGCACAGGGAAACAGTCTGGCATCATGCCCATGTGCTCAAGATTCCTAGAATCTTGAAGTCACATATGGGTAACCCACAGGCCACAGCCAACCCCACAAATGGGCTGCTTCATGTTTTGTAATATCCGAATTAGTTCCAATAGTTTAAAATTGGAAAACTTCACATTTAAAAAAATAAAAAAAGTTTTCTGGCTTCTCAAAGAAAAGAGAGAGAGAGGGAGACCTGGCCAGGACCAGCTGCCCCTTGAGCTGCAACGTGTGCTCTTCAGCGCCTCACTGATCTCAGCCTACAGGAAGTCAGGCACGAGTCAAACCTCAGCTGCCATTTATCTATGAACCTGTGTCATTATTCTCCTTCTATGTGGCCTGTTTCATTCATTTATGCTACCTTCCAACTCTCACATCATTTGGATCTGTACCCTTTATCCTAGCATAGTGTGCTGAAAAGGTCCCCTCAGGGTCTAACCAAGGGAAAGAGACTACAAGGATGTCCAGAGGCCAAGCTCTCACAAACTTAACTAAAAATGTTAGCTGCTGATCTTCTTCTTTAAACAACTTGCGAAGGTCGGACACAGCAAACTTTCTCCCCTGGATCTTTCTAAGTCAAAATCTCAGTAATTACTCAGACTCCCAGAACTTTTCTTCCTCTTAATAACCTATGAAGAGCTTATCAGGGAATGTTAATCATTCACAAATTGTTTTAATTAAAAGGTCAAAAATAAATCCATCGGGCTTCCCTGGTGGCGCAGTGGTTGAGAGTCCGCCTGCCGATGCAGGGGACACGGGTTCGTGCCCCGATCCCGGAAGATCCCACATGCCGCGGAGCGGCTGGGCCCGCGAGCCATGGCCGCGGAGCCTGTGTGTCCGGAGCCTGTGCTCCGCAACGGGAGAGGCCACAGCAGTGAGAGGCCCGTGTACAGCAAAAAAAAAAAAAAAAATAAAAAAAATAAAAAAATAAAAATAAATCCATCAATCAGTTTTGAACAGTTTAAGCATGGGTTTAGAGTAGCAAAGGGAACCACATTTCAAAAGAAAAGAAAAAAAAAAAGCCCTCCAAATAGAATGGAAAAAAAAGAAGATTACAGTTACTTTTAAAATAAGTCTCTTCACATATGCATAGGAACCACAAAAGCTTTAAACCATATAATTAGTACTAAAGATGTCCGTAAGACATACTTTATACAATGTCTTCCAATGACCATCTCTTTTTAGTCCCTAAACTACTTTTGGATGAAACAAATTTTCCTAATAACAACTGAAGCACAAGTTACTAGTGACTGACTAGCTAGAAATACCACAAGGGTAATCCTATATATGTTCAACATCATACACTAAAAACAACAATCTTATATAAACATATCCATAAACCCAGAGCAAGCACACTGCATTACACCACCAACTACCCCTCTTAGGCTAAAATGTTCAAATCAATAAAGACAGTCTTGAAGGAGAAAACAAAGCACAAAAAAAACCCAAAAACAAATTATAAGCGTGTATGGGTGAGACGGTCCCACCCTTTTGCTCTGGAGGCCAGGAAGTAGATGGTGGTTGATTAAGGACAGGTTTAACAAAATTGACTGTTTTCTTTCCTACTAGCTTCTTAAGTCACTATCCACCCTCCAGCGCCACGAGGACCCCCTACCAAACCCAAGTTCCAACCCATCATACTCTACTATTAGAGAAACTGTTTCCACCTAACAGTATCACGACACCACATAAAAGTACGAAAGTCTTGATTCAAGACAAACTGTTTAGAAGTCTATGATGAAGTTCACTGTAACTTTAAAATAACTTTGCATTAATTTGTGACTAGCTGAACATTTGCCAGTAATCTTGTTTCCCAGCATACTATATTAGACTTCTACACTCCACCTAGCTTGGACAAAAAAAGTAAACGAGCCACTAAGTAGACTCACCACGTTGGGACAAATATTATATCCCAAGTCGTCTTTCCTCTAAGTGTTAACAGTACAAAGTTTAACAGTACAAAGTATATCAAAGAGCATGTAAATAGTTGCAATGCTGTATTTTCTAACTTGCTTAACTTCCATTGTCTGAATTAGAACTTACTTTGAATCTAATTAACACTATCCAGTGAATAACTACTAACCAAAACAGCCTTTTCCATTTACAGTAAAAAAAAAATGGAGTCTGAAATGGTTTGTGCTTTTTGGTTGACTTGCAACATGAGGCTGAGAAAAAATATCGCTGCTCTCCCAAGGACATGTTTCTGGCTCTGAACTTTCTTGTAAAAGCTATCAAGGTCTAAGGGACGCAGGCTCAATCTACTTACCCGATCCTTCATCCTCCAGCTCTGAGCTAAAGATTTGGAGCCTTCAATTTTCTCACAGTGCCTCTTTTTCATGAAAGCCAAAGGCAGGTTCCAGTCAGTAAGATCGGCCTCATCTTCCTCCCCGAGTCCCAGGAGAGGCGACTGCAGCATCTCGGATTCCATCAGCGGGGGAGGGGGTGGGGGAGTCCTGGGCAGCAAGCGCTCGAGAACCTCCAGCCTTAAAAACTAGTGTGTACCAGAATTGGTGAAATAAAAAACAGAGAAGGGGGAAGTAGAAAAAGAAATGGATGGAGAGTGTGCGGAGACCCTCGCTGAGGCAAGAAGTCTGAGATCCTTCTCTCTAACTCTGCGCGAGAAGTCAGAAGGGGTGGGAAGAGCGGTGGGAAATGAGGGAACCCAAGGAGCTCCTCACAGACACACACGTCCCCAGATCCCAAGCCTCCGGCTGCTTCTGAGGCTGTCCGTTCCCGGAGGGGCTGCGAGCGGAGCTGTCAAAGGCGTGCGAGATTCCAGGCCTCACGATGACCCTGCTCTCGGCCTCCAACGCCTCAGCCGATCCGAGGACAGGCAGGCCGCCCGCTCTTGGTGCCGGTTTGCCGACTGGGCTGAGGTCTTCGGCCGAGGGGAAGAGGTTCAGAGCGCCTCGGGTCTCCTACAGCCACTTTCAGCCCTGCGGATCTCGCACTCGCCGGAGCTGCTGCAGCCAGAGCCAGGACGGGCCCATCGTGCTTGCCCGCAGCCGGCTCCTCAGCCCCGGGTCCGCGCGGCCGGGCCGGTCCTGGCCTCCGGCCCCGTGGCTCTCTCCTGCCTGAGAACGAGTCCTGGGAAACAGGCGACACGGAGCCGCGGAGAAAACGCGTAATGTGGGCTTATTGGGTTTGGGAAGTTTTGCCCTCTGGTTTGAAGCTACAGTGAAACTCCTCTCATCAGCACATCAAGGAGGACGCCATATTGCCAAGACCCAGCATGCAGCGCGATCTACGGCGTGGCTAACAAGCCAAACTTCTCAGAGCGTTCTGGCCATGCTTCCCAGGAGGCAGCGAGAGGCGTCCCTGCCTCCCCGTTACCATCGTTACCACAATTAAGCTTTCTAGAGTTTATGGCAATTGGTATAATAGATGCATCATATCAAAGTCAGTCCTATAAATGAAACTGTGTTATTTGGAAAAAAGCTTTTTATTATTACAAATGGATCTACATGCTTCTGAAATTAAAGGATTCAACCCCTTGTTGTTTCTTCCAGATTTTGAAAAAGCAGCAAAAGCTTCAGAAAGAACAATTGATAACATTACAAAAGAAGATAGTATTGGGGGGGGGGCGTAGTATCCTCCACAGTATCAATCAGATTTTCTTTTTTATTTTCAAGGAACACTAAATGAAAAAATTAATTTCAACAATTATAATTTTTTGTTTAATCCATCTTATTTTCTGTACGGTTTCTTCTTATTTTGATAGAGCTTCGTGTGCAAACAACTAAACGCTACAGATTTCTATGCGTGGCACGCTTCCTGCGTTACTTTATTGCTGTATTCCATAAACATTGTGTATTTACAGTTTGTGGATAACTGTGTCCCGTGCGGAGGGATTATAAACCCCAAGCAGCATGCGGTGCCTGCCTTCAATAAACATAGTGTCTAGTGAGACACAGATGTAACTGTTAGATAAAGCCGGGCAGAAGGCAAAGAGGCTCATCTCCCCCTCTGCATTTAGGTTTTGAGGTCAGGCCCACCTGTATCTGCATCTCAGCTGTATCACTTTCTATGTCTGTGACCTTGGTCAATCCCTTAACTAGTTCAGCCTCAGTTTCCTCAACTATAAAACTGGGTGAATATAATACCTACCTTGAAGGATAAAATTAACCCATGTAGGTATCTGGTATATAGTGAGTGCCCAATACAATTCCAGCAATGATGCGTCTGTAGCTGGAGTGAGATCTAGCAGCCCTGTGTGCTTTACTAATCTAAAACCTCAGGGTGGGCTCTGGGAGAGACCCTTTTTCTCAGTGTGGTTTCCTAGGGCTTTGACACAATGTGGCAGCCCATATAAAAATCCTGATGGCATTTGTGTTCCTTTCAACAGCCGAGTGAATAGTGCAATCCCAGATCATTCTCACCTAGCACATCACAGGCATTTAATTAAAATTCTTGGATTAAATCTTACCATTATAAACATTTATTCAGTTATTACATCCTGATGAGCCCAATCCTCCCATTAAAACTCAGGGCAAATTCACCAGAACAGAAATAGAGGCTAAAATCTGCCTTTTCCTTGCTCTCTGTGTTGACAAAATATCCCCCCCAGTCACCAGCAGAGGCTTCAGGACTGCAGGGTCCTGAGAAGACCCCACTCTCACCTGAGGGCAGCAGCGTAACTCCGGCTCTGCCCTGTCACCCTGCAGCACACAACAGTGACGGCCAGAGTCCCCAGGCACTCTTGCAGGAAGCAGCAGTTACAGAAAAACAGCAGCATTAAACCCATTCATTCCTAACTAGCTCTGTGACAAGGGAAAACCCACTTAATCTGTGTGAGATTCAGTTTCCACACCTATGAAGTATGTCACCTGGGGAAATCTAGTCACCCTCTCTGACATTCTAAGCGAAGGTAGTAACGAAACCAGTGGAACCCAAAACTGGCAGGTTGTCAGAATCACCTGGGAAACTATTTTAAAATAAATATTCACCCAGACCTACTGAATCACGGCGAGAGGGGGACAGGGATTCAGGATCTCTATTTTTTAATCAGGTAACCCTGATGATAACTTAAAATCAGTCAGATGTGGGGATACTGGACAATATTCTCGTTGAGGATATTAGACAATATTCTCCCCCAATGATTCTGTTCCAGCTCCATGGTGGGCCCTCAACTATTTGTACTGAACAAATGAATACTATGAAGCAACTATCCAATCTTCCATCTAATACGTCAGAACAAGACACCCTCTCCCCCAAACTACATAACAAAACATGCCCTCTACTGTTTTACATATGTGACCCCAGAACCAAGAGGCCTTTGGAGTCCATGTCCCGGACTGAGGGTTGGATGAAAACATTCTGTCCCCAGCCCACCACCAATTCCTGCAGAATTGCCAGAGCCTCCGCCCTCCTCTGTCCTCAGTCTCCACGTCTGAGACAACAGAACCTTAAAGAAGATGAACCTCTAAAGACACTTCAGGGTCAAAATTCTGTGACTCATGTAAAAACCAGAAATGGGCAGATGAAAGCCCAGCTCCCAACCTGAAGTTTCAAGAAGGGGCTTGAATCATTTCACAGCATCACGACTTCTAAAAGAAACCTCTTCCCAGTGTGCCATGAGCGGCTCTATTCAAGTCCCAGATAAGCATTTGGAAGCATGGCTCCAGGTTTCCAGAAGGCAGTGAGCGTCGATGACTAATGACAGGCTGGAAATTCAACGGCTAACTTTTCTCACCTGGGTGATCTCATTACCACGGCGTGTGATCAGCCAGCCACTTGGGCCTGCCGTTCCGATTCCCAATATCTCCAATTCTTCACAAGCAAGGACATCTCCTGCTTGCCACAGAGCCTCTAAATAAGATACTTTAATCATGAAAACAAGCTCTACAAATCTCAAAAAATGCGTAAAACCTGATCTGGTTCAAGCTATGGAAGGGGAGAGAGTGTTAATGAAATCCTGCTGGGGCTAAACATCAGGCTGCCGATGTGAAGCTGGGAGAGAGAAGGGGCTTTTAGGCCCAGCTCTGATGTGAAACAACAGAATAACATTTGATCTTCCTGTACAGAGAGGGGGGACCTTTTCTTACAACATGAGGGTCGAGCAGAAGACCCCTTCCAGCCCAAAATCTCAGGCTATTTGGCAACCAGAAGCCAAAGAAACAGCAAAGTGAGCAGAGAACAATTATAAAAAACCTGAGTGTGTAGGTCAAATACAACAGAAGTCAGGGGTAAATCTAGGGGTAAATTTGGGATAACAACTGGGGCAGGGAAAGGGTCTGAATAGATGCCTTGGGAACATAGCACGTTGCCCAGGAAGAACCAAGGAGGAGGCTGGGTTTTCACAGCCTTCAAGCTCAGCTGTTGGCTAATCTTCTCTCAAAACACAAGACCATCACAGCCGAGGCGTTCCATTTGCAGGCAGGACAGGCTGCGTTCCATCCTCCAATATTGCAGTTTCTCCGCTAAATCAATCAAGGGCCCTGAATGTGTTTTGTCATCAAGAATCAGGAGCAAGCCTGGAGGTCAAGCAACTCAAGAAAACCGGTGCTTCGATGAGCTATTATTTTCCATGCAGGGAGACCAGCCAGTTCCCACCCTTTCCAGAGAAATCGGTGCTTAGCTTAAAAGAAACAAAAATAAAGTACTTTGCCATTGTCTGAGCATCATTACTCTGTTTTTAGCAGAATCCAAGCCACCCCCCCCACCCCTGCAGGTCAGATGTTTTGTTGACAGCGAAGTGAGAAGAGAGAGAGGGAAGTAACAGCACCCGCAGTTGGAGACGCTGACTTTGAGAACCCAAACGAGCCCGTCTCCCTCTCTGCCCATTCCACCGTCTAAAAATATGGCGGTGTTTGTGTATGTGCTTTTCACCTCCTATTGCATATCTTTCTATTTTATGCACAAATTTTTACACTGAGCAACTAAGTTTCTGGGAAGCACAAACAAACAACAATGTTATTCCATTTTAAAAAGGGAGTGACCCCTGAGTAGCATGGGGACTATGGTAAAAGATTCCTCTTATTGAATAAACTTCACCCACTATCCACATTTCTCCTTTCAGAATTGAGAATTTTTGCATAGCCTCAGCCTTAAACAGCCAGACGAGAAGGAAACACACAAGGAAGGGGACAGAAGTGGATCCTTCACCCCCGGCCCTTTCCTTCCCACTCTGGGGGCTGTTTTGCATAGGGTGGTGAAGAGCTGTCTGGGGACCCTAGAATTTGGAGCAAGGTGAGGAGTGATGGAGTTGGAAGGAAATGTGTCTCAGGCCCAGTCACCATTGGGCCCAGCTTGCAGCACAGGAGCCCTGACCCGTCAGTCTGGAGGCCTGGTGCTCCCTGCTCCGGGCTTCACTGAACCAGACACCACTGTCCACAGCCCTTGTAGAGAAGGGACGAAAACTAGTACCTTTCCCAGTCACAAGTTCATTAATGTGAGCCCTGTCTTCCTCCTCTAGAACCTGGAGGTAGAATCACTGGGATGTGGTCTAGGCCCAGGGCAAAAAGAGTGCATAAAAAAAAAAAAAAGAGGAGGGCTTCCCTGGTGGCGAGGTGGTTGGGAGTCCGCCTGCCGATGCGGGGGACGTGGGTTTGTGCCCCCGTCCGGGAGGATCCCACGTGCCGTGGAGCGGCTGGGCTGGTGAGCCATGGCCGCTGAGCCTGCGTGTCCGGAGCCTGTGCTCCGCAACGGGAGAGGCCACGGCAGTGAGAGGCCCGCATACCACAAAAAAAAAAAAAAAAAAAAAAAAGAGGAAAAAAGGAAAGCTTTTATGATAGAGACTATACTGAGAAAATTTGTTATCCAATAAAAAATATGCAAATAGAACTTTATAAGCTTTTATTTTAATAGTATTGCCTACAATAAGATTCTACCTTTATGAAAATACAAATAATATCACCACTGTCTCTTTTTAAGTTCCCCATTTGTTATTTTATGTAATATTCACATCTCATCAATGATTCTCGGGTTCTCAGTGAGCACGAGGTCCTGGGGGAGCCAAGGCTAACCCAACCGTTGCCTCTGCCTTTAACAGGGGGCATTAGAGAATGTGCCAGTAACTAAAATATTGTAATCCTGATAGTGTTTGTGGTGAGCCAAGCCCTTTTCATGAGAATTAACTCCTTTAATCCTCCTAATAACCTCCTTTAAGCCTCCTGTGTTAGATCCACTTTACCAGTAAGGAACTTGAGACAGAGAGCAATTAAATAGCTTTCTCAAGATCCCCCTGCTGGCCAGGGCTGGGCGAAAGTCCAACCGGCATGTCTAAGGCTAGGACCTGGGAGCCATGAGAACCTCCTTGGGCCCTTGGGAGTCATGCCTACCAAATTTCAAATCCCCACTCTGGCGTTTCTGTGTCCTGAGACCCAAGGGAAAGGTGCTGAACACACACCAGCCCCAATTTCATGTGTACAATAGGGAAACTAATAGTTTCTGTTTCATAGAGATGTTATAAGTGTCAAATCAGCTAGTGCCAGGCACACAATAAGCATTCAATAAAGGTTGTTTTTATTAACAAACTGCTATAAGAATAAATTCCATCTAGGAAGATTAAAGAGGCTTCTTGGAAAACACAGCATGCGTGCCTGAGCCTCAAAAGTGGATTTCATTTTTTCAAATAATTTAAATTGTTTTTTTCCAAATGAAAACCTTACACTTGGGGTGGGAGGGAGAGGTCAGAGTGGAATGTCTCATTTTTCACAGGAGATGTCAGTGGATCAGATCGTAAACTGATTTTTAAAAAGTAAAGAAAGAAACACACTATGCAGAAATGCTGAACTTAATGTTAGAAGAAACAGCCCAACGTGTAGACCATTTGCTCCAGGGGTGGGGTGATGTGGGGCAGGGGGCAGGGACCACCACCTTCCCTGCATTATAATCCCAGAAATAATATTTGACACTTTAAACAGTATCACATAGTACTTTGACAATTTTTCTTAAATTTAAAAAATAAAAGTAATAGATATTTGCTGGAGGAAATTGGAAAATGTCAAAGTCAATGTCAAAAAAAAATTACCCATCAGTCCACAGCCCAGAGTAACTACTGTTTCCATTTTATGTATTTCCTTCTTGCCTTTTCTTTCTGGCATGTATATATTTAAAATTATATTTGCTTTTTACATTAAAAAATAACATTATTCTGAAACATTATTTTGAAAATAAAGAAGAAACACTTTTAATTCTATTGCACACACATAACTGCTCTTAATATTTCTTTGTATAGCCTTCCAGTATATGTTATAAATATTTATTATAAATGGACATACTTATTTGTAAGGTTTTGCAAAAGAGAATCATTCAATTTTGTATAAACACTGTTTAACAAAACCTTTCATTTTGTGCCTTTTTCTCATAGCAGAAGCATTTTTCCGAGTCTACACTTCCTAGCATTCTGAAAATCAACATCATTAACCATTGCCATGTATCCCTGGCACAGACAGTAACTGAAAAATGTGGAGGGGTGACCCATAGAGAAGGACTTTAATTTTTATTTTTTATTTTTTATTTTTTATTATTTTTTTTTTTTTGCTGTACGCGGGCCTCTCACTGTTGTGGCCTCTCCCGTTGCGGAGCACAGGCTCCGGACGCACAGGCTCAGCGGCCATGGCTCACGGGCCCAGCCGCTCCGCGGCATATGGGATCCCCCCAGACCGGGGCACAAACCCGTATCCCCTGCATCGGCAGGCGGACTCTCAACCACTGCGCCACCAGGGAGGCCCGGACTTTAATTTTTAAAAAAATTTTCTTTTTTATTGTGGGCTAAACCTTGGGGCTGCTGTCTTAAATCAGGACTTTCACTTGGTTTAATGAAATTCAACAGGCTAGACCTTTGGTTACAAAGACATAAGGCAAACACCCTCCAGTTCATTTCCAAAAATATCCCGAGGGACCTTAAGCCTGCTTGTGGAGCCTTTGGAAGGTTCTTAAGTGTTCGATTAGTACTTATTAAAATAATTAGTGTAATAATGATGGCTAATATAGCTTACTTCCTATGGACCAGACCCTGTTCTAAGCACTTCACATGTATTAACTCAATGCCTACAACACACCTATTGCTCCCATTTTACAGATAAGGAGGCTAAGGCACAGAGAGATTAAGGAACTTGCCAAGCTACACAGCTAATGAGTGGTGGAACCAGGATTCAAACCAGCAGTTTCTCAAATTTTGATACATCAGAATCACCCGTGAGGCTTTAAAGACCTGATGCCCAGGCTGCACCATTAGAATGTCAGGGGTGGTAGCCGGCAGCAGCCTGGAGCCCCCAGGTGCTCCCAGTGCTGGGAAGTGGGGGACCCACGGCCTTGAGGTCTGAGATCTTAACCACTGTGTTAAGCGCACCCAGGGGCTTGTTTCCAGCCTGCCAGTGCCAGCATGGAGGCAGTGACATGGCTTCCTGAAAAGCGTGATTAGGTCCAGTCTTGGGGAAACATGTTGTTGTGGTGACATGTCCAGGCTCTGCCATCTACGCATAGCTGCGGGTGAGGGCTGGTTCAAAGCTGGGAGCAAGCTGGCCAAAGAAGGCTCGTGGTGGGCTGGATTAAGTCTCTCCGGGTAACCGGATGTCCTGGTTTCCTGGGGCAGCCCCAGCTGTACCTTCTGCCTGGACATATTATTAACAGTACCCTCTTACGTTCCCCAAATGTCTTGGTTTGGATGATAAACTACAATCACCCTACCTTTACCCTCTCTCATGGGACCCTATACTTTCTACTCACAGCATACGGAGTAGTTCTAATCAAACCAGTGTTTATTTTTTATTTATTTATTTTTTAATTAATTAATCTATTTATTTATTTATGACTGCATTGGGTCTTCGTTGCTGCGCACGGGCTTCCTCTAGTTGTGACGAGCAAGGGCTACTCTTCATTGTGGTGTGCGGGCTTCTCACTGCGGTGGCTTCTCTTGTTGTGGAGCACAGGCTCTAGGCGCACGGGCTTCAGTAGTTGTGGCACGTGGGCTCAGTAGTTGTGGCTTGCGGGCTCTAGAGCACAGGCTCAGTAGTTGTGGCACACAGGCTTAGTTGCTCCACGGCATGTGGGATCTTCCCGGACCAGGGCTCAAACCCGTGTCCCCTGCATTGGCAGGCAGATTCTTAACCACTGTGCCACCAGGGAAGTCCAAACCAGTGTTTATTTTGATGTCCCTTTCCCCACCTAGGTAGAAACTCCGTGAAGACAGGGACCACGTCTTCTGATTCTGCCCCACAGGGATCACAGAGCCTGGTAGGGTGGCAGACACACCGGAAGTATTGGTTGAGTGACTCAGATGAGCAGGGCTGCCCTGCTCCGATGAACACCAGGCACAGGCACAATGACCACACGTTAGGGCCACAGCAGCTACTGTTACCCGAAAACTGGGTTTGCCTCTTGGTGGGTATCGAGCCAAAACACACAACGCACAAGAGCAGGAGAAGGAAGGATTTATTTCTTGCAACAAGTAAGGAGAACACTGGGGATCTTTCCCAAAGCAGTGTCTCCCTGAGCAGCAAAACTGGGGAAGTTTTAAGCTAAGGGTACGTGCATATTCATGAAGGGGCTGAAGCAGAGGAGAACTCAGCATAGAATTGGGGCAAAGGTCGACAGAGTCCGAGCTTTAGTTGATGGAAGTCACGAGGGTCAGCCAAAGTCAACATCATCATTCCATAGGCTCTAGTTAATCTGGTGGTCCAGCACTCGAGCACTCAAGGGGGCTTGGATCCTGCAAAACAGCTCAGGAAGGTACTCCAGGCTAATCTTTACCTTTACAATTGATTTATTGTTTCCAGTATGGTTATTTCCCTGGTCTGGTAATAGCTGTTTGTTCTTACCTTCTTTTCTTCCCTTAAAATCATTAACTACTGAAGTCTATTCTTGTGCAAGGGCAAGCACTGTGGCCAGGCTCAGATCACAAAATGGTTTAGACCTGAAATGGATTCTCTTGTGCCAAGAAAGCGATGAATGCCTGGTTCTCTTTCTCCCGGGACCCCCTACCCTATCTGCCTACACTACAGCTGACTCCTTGGAGGCAGGAAGCAGTGGGGAGGGGCAGACCTGGGGAGTATCTGAGAAATCCCCAATGCCACCCCAAGAAGAATGGCCGCCCAAGGATTCAAAGGACAAAGACTTGGGGCCATGCTGACCTGATTATGAAAAGAAAAGTGACTTTATTTTGAACCCCCAACTGAGTAAAATGGGGCATAGGAACATCTTGGCCCCTGAATCTTGGCTTTTATCTATCTCTGATTACTTCCTTGTATTAGTCAAGCTAGGCTAAGTTCTGGACCCCCCCCCCACAAAGTCTCAGCAAAAGGCCATTGTTCACCCACACAACAGGTGAGCTCAATACAGGTGTTTGGGATGATCTCTTTCCGTCTTGTGGGTCCCACCACCCCCCAGGACTCGGGGTCCTTAGCTAGGTGTCTGCTCCCAGCCAGAGGGAGCAGCTCGGAAGGGAATCCAGGTTTCTATTGGCCAGGCCTGTGGCTTACGTCACTTCTGGCCACGTTCCACTGGCCAAACTCGGTTGTGTGCCACAACTAACTGCAAGGGAGACTGGGAAATGTGGTGTATGTGCCTGGGAGGAAATGCAATACATTTGGTAAATAAGGAGCTATAGGGACTTCCCTGGAGGTCCAGTGGTTGATAATCTGCGCTTCCACTGCAGGGGGCATGGGTTTGATCCCTGGTTAGGGAACTAAGATCCCGCATGCCGAGCAGTGTCGCCAAAAAAAAAAAAAGGAGCTATAAGATTTCTTCCTAAAAATTAGTCAAAAAAGGCTATATTGGGCTTCTCTGGTGGCGCAGTGGTTGAGAGTCTGCCTGCCGATGCAGGGGACACGGGTTCGTGCCCTGGTCTGGGAAGATCCCACATGCCGCGGAGCGGCTGGGCCCGTGAGCCATGGCTGCTCAGCCTGCGTGTCCGGAGCCTGTGCTCCACAACGGGGGAGGCCACAACAGTGAGAGGCCCGCGTACTGCAAAAAAAAAAGGCTATATTTGTTTCCCAGGGCTGCTGTAACAAAGTACTACAAACCGGAGGGCTTAAAGCAACAGAAATGTATCATCTCACAGTTCTAGAGGCCAGAAGTCTGAAATCAAGGTGTGAATAGGTGGAGCTCCCTCTGAAGGCTCCAGGAGAAAATCTGTCCCATGTCTGTTAGCCTCTGGTGTAACACGCAATCCTCTGTCTCTCTGCTTGCCCCGCGTAACTCCAGCCTCTGCTTCTATCACTACATAGCGCTTTCCCCTTGTGTCTCTGTGTCTCTCCTCTTCTTACAAGAACTCCAGTCATATCGGATTAAGGGCCTACAGTAAATCATCTTAACTGACATCTGCAAAGACCCTATTTCTAAATAAGGTCACACTCACGGGCTCAGGACCTGGATGTATGTCTCTGGGAGACACAATTCAACCCATAAGAAAAACAAAGAGAATGAACTTTTTAAAGGTTCTTGAGACATTCTCACATTGCTTCCAAAAAGCTCATTCCAATTTGCCTATGGACCAGCAGAGTACCGGTATCATCCTCCCCAAATCAAGTAAGAGTATTTTGGTTTTCTTCCTGAGTTTTATTATCTTGATTTCTGCAAATTCGATAAGTGAACAGCGGCATCTCATTTGCGTTTTGGTAAGGAAGGACACAGAAAGTGCACAAGGTACTCAGGACTCAGGTTGGTCATCCATTACAACTGAAGGATGGTGGGCAGTCAGGACCAAGGGCTGGGGACAGACAGGAACTGGGCCAGTGTGTGTGGAGTCCTCAGGGCGGACCTGGGAACTGGAGGGTGTTTGCTGAGCTGGGAGTGGCCATCACAGGACACCACCACCCAGGCAGGGATGGAGAAACATTTAACTAGCCGAGATCATAGCTCTATTCTTACAGAAAGCAAAAAAGGCAGAGAGGACTGAAATTTCCATTTCTCCATCTGAAACTAATGTTTCCAGCAAGGAGCCTGGATGGCTTTCTGCAGACAGCCCAGCTGCTGAGGCTGGAAGAGGCTTGTCTGGTTTGCTTGTCACAGTGGCGGTTCGGACCGATGGTTGCAGGGGATGAACGTGGCAGCAGACACTCGGAGTAAGACATCCACGAGGCCGTCGGTGCCACCACACGTCAGAACACTCTGTGCTCAGTCCAGAATAACCCCGGCCCCTGTGAATTATTCATACCAGCCACCTTATGACATGTGGTCACATTCCAGGCAGAATGTCAGCCAGGGGGAAATTTGTAAATATAATTTGTATTCTCAATTTTTGTCATAGTTTTGGTCGTTATTTTCCCCTCATAACTCTCCATCTTCCTCCCATATTTTCCCTTCTCGGGTTTTTAATCAGAGGGATCTGTCAAGAGTGACTCTGAAAGTCTCTGCCTTTTCTCGGAATGTGCTCTCTCCGGTGGCGGAGCGTGCAGCCTCCAATCTCTGAGTTCATGTTTACGATACATATTTTTATTACCTTTGAGTGAAAGTGATTGCTATGGTTATCTCCTTCTGAAATATATATTTTCCTTTCATTTATTTCGAGTATGGTTTGAATTTTTATGCATCTTTCAATCCCTGTTCCCCAAAGAGGTAGGTGGGGCAGCTGTGACGCGGGGCCACGGTTCTCCCTGCAGCACGACCGCCCCCTTCACAGCATCCCCAGAGGGATGGTCTCCCTTCTCTGCTCCCGTGGGCACCACCCACTCCCAAGTAAGCCTGAGGAGGGCTTTCCAGGGGCTTCTGAGAGCCCAGCTCTCATCAGAGCATAGGGTTGAGAGAGTGAGCTTGAAATGGGGGGGAAAAAAAGGTGTAACTGTCAACCTGATTTCCACTGGATGAAAAAGAATTCTATGATGAGAGACACGAGGAGGGCCCTAGGCCAACTCAGAAACTCATTTCTAGAACCAGAGGCTGCATCACTGACTTAAAATGGTCCAAGGTTGACAACATAATCAAAGTCAGAACCTCCAAATGGGTCTGTAATTCCCATTTTCCTTTAGCCTTTCACCGTAGCCACAATTACCATGCAATCCCCCCGCCCCCAGCACTTGGTTAGATCACAAAGGTAATGAGATCCAGTGAGAAGGCCAAATTTCTTGTGAGCCAATTTACTTTCCAAAAAGACAAGTTGGACTTTGGAACCCTTCACCTTGACCCTGACACCACCCTGTGTGTGGGCCTGTGGAAGAGAGTGGTAGACCAAATGTAAGGTAGATAGCTAGTGGGAAGCAGCCGCATAGCACAGGGAGATGAGCTCGGTGCTTTGTGACTGCCTGGAGAGGTGGGATAGGGAGGGTGGGAGGGAGACGCAAGAGGGAGGGGATATGGGAACATATGTATATGTATAACTGATTCATTTTGTTATAAAGCAGAAACTAACACACCATTGTTAAGCAATTATACTCCAATAAAGATGTAAATAAATAAATAAATAAATAAAAATAAAAACTAAAAAAAAAAAAAGAGAGTGGTAGAGCCAGGCACACAGACTGAGAGTCAACCGGGCTGTGAGGTGCTCCCACCCTGGGTCTCTCCTCCCCAGATGCTGATGGAAACTAAGGAAGGTGGGAAGAGTTTGACTCGGGGACCAGAGGAGGTGATAGAGCGCTGGCACATACATGCTCCTAGCTGTCTGGAGTGAAGCTGGGCCCAAACAGTTACATGGGGCAGGGTACCAGCTGCAGGAGCTGGGACTGGGGGACTCTGGAGACTCTGGGCGTAAGCAGGGCTGCTTGGGGGCCCTGGTGACACATTGTGGCATAGTGTTGAGGGGGTCATTCCCCAAAAAGCAACTTGGGTGTGTCCAGGAAGCACATGGGCACAGTCATAGGCTCTCCCTCGAGGCTGAGAGCAGAGGCAGGTGATATAAAACCACAGCAGGACAACCAGGAGGGATGACAATCCTCTGTGTGACCACCTGGTTTGTGAGCTCATTTGAGGCTCCTGGGGGATGTGGGGCCTCCTTGCTGTGATTTGGGGCAGGGACTGTAGGTATAGGGGGGACAGAGGGAGGGACTTTGGACAACTGCTGTTCTGTACGTTATGACATTGGGTGACACGTGTGAAATGGCTGCATTTACCCCTGCACTGTCACGGCTACTCAGGCGAGTCAGCACCAACCTGTCCCCACACCACTCAGGCCAGCGTTCCTCAGCCTCAGCACTACTGACATTTTAGGCAAATGATTCTGTTTTGTTTATATTTCAGCATTTTTTAAACATTGTGGTAAATGCATGTAACACTTTTAACCATTTGTAAGTGTGTAGTTTAGGGGCATTAAGTACATTCACATTGTTATACAACCTCACCACCATCATCTCCAGAACTTTTTTAACTTCCCAAACTGAAACTCTGTCCCCGTTAAACACTGACTCCCCATTCCCGCCTCCTCTCAGCCCCTGGCACCCACCCTCCTACTTTCTGTCTCTATGGATTGGACTGCTCTAGGGACATCATATAAGTGGAATCAGACAGTGTTTGTTCTTCTGTGTCTGGCTTATTTCACCGAGCATAATGTCCTCAAGTTTCATCCATGTTGTAGCAGGTGTCAGATGATTCTCTGTTGTGGGGTGTTCTGTGCACCGTAGGATGTTTAGCAGTATCCCAGCCTCTAACAACTAGATGCTAGAAGCACTTCCGTCCTCTCAATTGTGACAACCCAAAAATGGCTCTTGAATTTGCCAAATGTACCCCTGGTTGAGAACCACAGCTCTGTGCACAGTCATCTCTGAAGACTTGAGTCTCCCCTTCATGTACCTGAGCTCCACAAAGGGGCAAGGGCACCTCAGGAATGTGTCCCCAGCCCCCCGCTGCAGCCCAGCTCCCAAATCCCATCAGAAGGTTCCAGCCACACACATTCCATGTCAAGATCACTTAATAACATTAGGGCAGATTTTCAAAATTGCCATTTTTAATAATTTTTTAAAACCCCTCTCTTTTCTTAAATCCACATTAAGCATATGGCAAGCCATGTGCTGGCTGCATTGCCTCTTGCAAACTCAATGCTGGCCTCTTGTTTTTTACCTTCCATATGGGGAGACATAAATCCTACTTAGAGACAAACCTCAGGAGATGTGAGAAGCATGTACGAGCCAAAGATAAACAGCCTGTTTTGTCCTTGGACACATAAGCTGGATTTTCTTCAGTAATCCAGGCCCTTCTCGGAAACAGCCAAGAGCAAGGAAACTTTACAGCATGATCCATAGCCACACACACACACACACACACACACACACACACACACACAAACACACACACACACACACACCAAAAAGAGCGAGTCTGGCATTCAAGGCAGATGACAGCCACAACTTGGGCAGAATTTCAGCATGCCACTTCTTCCTCCCAGACCCTGCCAACACAGCTCGGGCTGATCCACACAAATTCCGCATTTCCACTCAAGCCCCATATAGCTCTGCTAATACCCATCAGCCCGCAGACAAAATCTTTTACTTCCCAGTAAGTCTGGAACAAAAAAGATGCATTTGCATGGGCTTTGGGAATAAAGGAGAGACACTGGAGGCCCTCAGGATTATCTTGGCAGAGAATGAATTTTGTTTGCATGTGTATGATTCATCAGGCATTGATTAAGAGTCACAGGATTTGAGGACTGGCATCAATCAGAGCACCTTACAGTGGAAACAAATAAACCTACCTTCCAGGGCCAGAGGGGAACCCAAGAGTGGTGGCCATCCAGCTTTTGTTGGAACGTTCTGGAGAGGTGGCAGATTTTCCCCCAGTCTTCATCCCTCTCTGTGTCCCCATCCTCTGTCAAGTGACCTGAAGCTCTTCCCACAGAGGCAGAACGTGCTTCCCTGACCCCGGACTTCAGGCTTGGCCTTGAGACTTGATTTGGCCAGTGAGACACTAGTGAAGCAGCAAAAGCAGGGGCTGTGAACATACTGGGGGGTAGACTCTCCCCCTTGTTCGCCTCTTTCTCCAGAACAAGAAGCCACCCCAGTGAGGCCACCCACCCAAGAAGGACGAGAGAGCCAAGATGCCGCGTGAGGCAGCCCCCAGCCACCCCCAAATCCAGGAGAGTCAGTGCTGCCATGTGAAGCCATGAGTTGGGCTGGCTTGTTATGCATCATTATTGGGCCAGTAGCTGACCAATACAGACGCTGCAACACCACACTTCCAGGGGCAGGCCTCTGAGGTCTCTCCATTACTTTTATGAGCAACTCACTGACTGGTTCTGATGAAGAAACTCACCTTGATGAGGATGGCATTGCCTTGTCGATATCATTGTCATTGGACAGTGACATTTCTGCTGTGCCAGCTTTGCCCCTCTTCACCAGGCAGTGGGTGGGCTTGGCCACTGAAACAATCCAGAACAAGGGTAGTCAGTCCTGGATTCGGCTGCCTGTCAGCTAGGTTGCGATAGCTCTCGAGTCTCCCCTGCATCTCCCTCCCTCCTTGGGATGCTGGGGGAGACACCACTTATGGAGAAGATTGGTCTTGGCACTCAGTGTGTCCACACAACTGAGGAACTTCACAGGGTGAGCGATGATCAAGCCAGAGGCAGGTCACTTTGGAGAAGGCAGAGCCCCCACTGCAGCCGGGCAGCTCTGGTGACCCTTCCCTCCACCCCTTGCCCTCTGGCTCCCATCACAAGTGCTCTGTCCTGAACAGATGCTTGTACCCCCAGGTTCATGTCGGCATCACTCACAACCACCCAAATGTAGAAGCAACCCAAGTGTCCATCAATAGATGAATAGATAAACAATGTGTGGTCCATCCATTCAATGGAATATTATTCAGCAGTAAAAGGAAGGAAATTCTGACACAGGCTGCAACATGGATGAACCTTGAGGACATTATGCTCAGTGACATCAGCCACTCACAACAGGACAAATACTGTACGATTCCGCTTATATGAGGTCCCTAGAGGAGTCAAATTCACAGAGACAGAAAGGAGGATGGTGGCTTCCAGGGCCTGGGGAGCGGGAATGGGGATCTATTGTGTAATGGGCACAGAGTTCTAATTTGGGATGATGTCAAAGTTCTGGTGACGGATGGTGGTGTTGGTTGCACAACACGAATGTGCTCAATGACACTGACTGTACACTTAAACATGGTTAAAATGGAAAATTTTATGTTATAAATATCTTACCACAATTTTAAAAAGTGACCTGTCCTATGTACCAGCTCCCTAAGGCCCAGCTCCTACCCAGCTGTCAGAGAGCAAGGCTGTCTGGGAAGTGGAACCATCATGGGGTGGGCATGGGGAAGGCACTGCTGCCGCCGCCACCCCCTCCTCCTTGGTTTCCTTGGTTTCTGCAGGGATCTCTAGCACCCTCATTGCTTTAACTCAAGTGAACTGACAGCTAACGGGGACCACCCAGGCATAGGGGTGGGCCAGTAGGAAGATACTGGGGCAGAGAGAGTGTCCTCCTGATGCTCCTCTGATCCCACAGAGGCAGCAGCCCCCCCCCCCACCGTGGTGGCAAATCTGTATGGGGCATGTTTATTGCACACCCTCAGCGGAGGGGAGGGCTCTTTGTGGCTGGTGTCTGGTTGAAAGTTGGAACTTGAGCAGGTGGGGTCCCAGTTGCTGATCCTCCTCCTGGTTGCTGAACATGTCAGGGGTCTTCCTTCATGACATCATTCCTGTGTTGTCACAACGTTCTCCTCTTGCTTTAAAAGAACATCCTTCACTTGACCCCGCTGCTCAAGAACTTTTCTCTAAGGTTCTGCCAGGCTACAGAGGGCAGATGAGAATGTAGGCTGTAAATCAGGAGCCCTCATGACATTTAGATCCATTAATCCATCAAAAGAAGATTTGCTACCTCTTAGCATCCAGAGGGAAACCAGAAATCCTCTCCTGTGATTGCCCGGAGGCTTAGGCACCAAAATACTACTACTCAGCACTTCGTATAGGGACGTTCAGGAATTTGTGGGACGTCAGTGCTCTTCCCTGTGTCTATCACTTGCAGGTGTACCAACCACCCAACCCAAGCTGAAGGAGTTTGCTACCAGGTGCCTTTGCTTGTCCCCAGATTGTTCGTGAGGGAAGAAACTAATCTTGAAATGTCGAGGAGAACATAAGCCACCACCATAACCTACAGGATCCAAACAACCTTCCAGACCGGGAGTTCTTTGAGAGCCAGAGCCACCTCTGTCCTCCAGCACTTAGCCCTGGGCCTGGCAATGGATAGGTGGGTGGCCGGGTGGTGAGTGGATAAATGGATGGATGGATGGATGGGTGGATGAGTGGATAGGTAGGTGGATGGATGGATGGGTGGATGGATGGATGGATGGGTGGATGGATGGATGGTGGATGGGTGGGTGGATGGGTGGATGGATGAGTAGATGAATAAATGAATCTCTGGCCAAGGAGCAGAAGTTCTTGCCCAGAATCTACCTCAGTAGCCTTGCAACTTCCTTCATTTGTAAAATGGGGTGAGGATAATTCTTTTTCTACCCAACCCATAAGGTTGTTGTGAGGAAAAAATTAGATGATATAAAATCCTTTGGCCACCTCTATAGAATTATACCAATGAGAGGAAGTATTGTTCAAAAGAAAATGTTTTCTTCAGCCTAATAAATGCTTCTAGGAGAACTCACTGATTCAATCAGTGACTTAGGGAATCCTCTTAGGGTAAACAGCACTTTCTATGTTCAGAGGCAGGATTCAGAACAGTAGAGACTTGGTCGATAAGCCATCTCACCTTAGAGCTGCACATTACATTATATTTATTACACCTGTACCTCCTACAAGACTGTGAGCTTGTCGGTACTATATCTTAGACCTATAATCCTCCCATCAGTAAAAACGAGTAACTAATAGGCACTCAGATACCTACTACAGTGATAACCAAATCATATCATGAAAAAAGACATGACTTTACAAAAACAATGCACAAATACTAGGGTGAAATACCTGTGTGAACCGTGTCCTTGTATGACTCTGAGTTTAGAGATAGACATTTGAAGTGGCTTTTTACCCATTTAAGCCTTATATGGACGTGGGGCTTGTGTGATCGTGAGGGGGAACGGGCACGTGCAGGGGAGGTATGTGAGACAGTCTACACAAAGAGCCCGATGCAGGGGCTGACATATAAAAACGCTCCATTCATATCAGCTTATTATGGTCTCTGTGACTTGGGGGTTACTTGCCACTGTGGTCCCAAACCCTCTGTCTTCTTTCCCTGTCTCGCTGGCCTCCCCTCCCCTTTGGATGGGGCAGGAGGTGGTGAGGGCAGTCCAGGTCAGAGGGGGGACAGGAGCATCCAGCCACGCAGGAGGGGCTGAAATCCCTGTGCCAATGACCCCGTCTCCTCCTCCTCCCCACTCCAGGTGTCATCCAGCTGGACCCCAACTGCCAGGGCTGGAGGGTCAAGCGTTCGCTTCTCCTGGGTGTACACAAGGGTACAGAACCATCCCTGGACTTATTTGGGTCTCCAGACCAAGGCAAGCTGGACTGGGAAAGAAAGGGGATGAGACTGTCACAGGCTTGTCCTCAGAGCACCCCCAGTGTGCTGGCAGCCACCTGCTGCAGGGCTCACTGGGGGGCTAGGAACGAGGGAACACAGTGGCAGTTTTTATGCATGACAGCTCTATGAAAAGGGCGTAGCATTTACTTTAGCAAATTTGGGACTGGGGATTGACGAACTGACCAAGGTTGGTAAATATCAAGGGTTAAGCAGCAGGCCCCCCCATTATCCACACTGCCTCTGAGTTGCGGGCATCAGGCTTCCTAAAGGACAGGAGCTGGGGTCAGCAGGGACTCGGTCACATTAGAATTCCTAATATCACGGTCTCACACTTGGGGATGAAATGAAACAGCTCTGTTTTAACCATATAACGTCCCCAGGAGCTGGACCCCAAATGATCTTTAATTATTACAGAAATATCTGATTTCTGGGCCGGTTTCGAAGGCCGCTATTGTGGCCATGTGCTCTGGAGGACACGGGCGAGGAGGCATTCCCTAGGCTCAAGACATTAACCCCCAGTTGAGCAGAAAAGCTAGATGCTCATGGAGCCTGGTGCCTGAGGCACTGGCTAAGGGTCCCAGGGAAATTTCGGCTCTCTCACCACCTTCCCTAAGAGGTTCTCATAGGAGACCCCCCTCACCCCTGATCCAGGGCTCATTCAGAAGTAGAGAGGGGACTTGTCTTTGGTTGTCACAGGTCTGGGGACATTATGGTGCTGAGTGGGCAGGGACCAGGGATGCCAAATGTCCACAACTGCACACACAGAATCGTTGCAATCGTTAAATTTTCTGTATCAGCTTGGCTGGGCCATGGTGCCCAGTTGTGTGGTCAAACACCATCTAGATGTTGCTGCGAAGGTACTTTTCAGATGAGATTAACATTTAACTCAATAGGTGACCCTCCCTAATGTGGGTGGGCCTCATCAAATCAATCGAAGGCCTTATCTTAAGATAAGGTTCCCAGAAGAGGAAGGAATTTTGTCTCCAGACTGCCTTTGGGCTCACAACTGCTACATCAACTCCTGCTGGAATGTCCAGCCTGCCAGCCTGCCCTGCAAACTTCAGACGGTCCAGCCCCACAATCTCAGGAGCCAATTCCTTAAAATAGTCCCTCTCTCTCTCTCCTCCTCCCCCCTACTCCCCACTCCCTCTCTCTGTATATATATCCTACTGATTCTGTTTCTCCGGAGGACCCTGACTAATACAACCTGCCCCAAACACCAACAGTGCCCCCCCAAGAAAGCCACTGAGTGGCCTGGCCCAGTCCCACGTGGACCCCCATCCCCTGCCTCTACAATGAAGGGACAGGACAGAAGTCCACTCTGCACTAAAGTTCTGCGATTCGACATTAAAAGGGGAACCCATGGGGCTGCCTGTGGGAAAGTGCCTGACGTGTAGAGGAGACAAAAGTTCCAGGTCATGAAATGAGGCCGAGTCCCCTCAAAGCTGGCCTGTGAGCCCGCCCACCAGCCCCCAAAGACCAGCAGCCCCTTTGCAAATGGTTCCAGCCCATAGCCCTTCTCCCACACACGTGGAGGCTCGGATCTCCAGTTAATTGTAAGACTGGATTGTTCAAGGCAAGAAAATCAACAAAATCTCTTCAGTGTGAAGGTCCCACAGTGGATTTCTGGCCTGTATTCTCTAGTCAAATAGTCCTGGAGGTTGTTTTTGTTCTGAAACCTCAGAGCACGAGCTTGCTGGGAAGGGCAGTTGTGGATGGAGCAGAGGAAAGCCAAGGAAAGAAGGTTAGCACCGAGGAGCAGGGGTGTCTGTGACCGAGGTCACGAGCCCCCTTGTGAGAGCTTTACAGACTGGTCCGTGTGTTTAGGAAGCCCAGTTCTCCAGGGTGGCTCCAACCAAAGCAGTCCAGTGGAGGGACCTGGATTCTTGACTCAGAAGACCTGGGTTCTGGCCACCAATTTGCCATGTGACCTTGGACAAGCCACTTGCCCCCTGGGTCTCAGCTTCCTCATCTGGAACATAGGCATTGAGGTCTCTGGGTGTTGGTTGCCCCTAGTAACCAACATGATGCTGGCCTCCGGGGGCTCTCAGCAGCTGCCCTGCAGCACAGCCTATCAGTCCTCAAATCCCAGCCATGCCTGCTCCACACCAGCCTCGCTAGTCTCACACGTGAACAGAGAGCCCCCTTCCCCGAAACAAAAGCGTCAGCATGAACAAGAAAGCCCAAGGTACCAAAATGACACAATGACTGGAGTAAATCCAAGATGCAGTGGCAAAAAAGAAAGGTGATCAGAAATGCAGGAATAACAAAAGTCTGTGCCAGGAAGTTCTGGTCCAACTGTGGAGCCCCTGGTCTGAGCCTTGAGAAGGATGGATGGAGTCCAAGCCATACATAGAGGGTAACAGGGATGAGATAGGGTCAGGGCAGGGGCTTCTTCTCTGCAAAAAGGAAGGAACAAGCAATCAAGACGCAGGAGAAAATGGAGTGCCTATAAGAAAGGCCTGGTCCAACGTATGCAAATGAAAATGAGAAGAAGTGATTCTGAACCCCTGGTGGGGTGACAGCCCAGGTGAGCAGTCCTGCAAGGGGCCTGGAGCCTCAGAACCTTAAGGACCAGGAGCCAGGCCCTGCCCTGCTCGCCATGTAGTGTTCACGTGCATGTGCTTTCAAACGTAGAGCGTCACTCTGGGGCCAAAGCCTGAGACATGAGAGTGCCTCGGACTGGAATGAAAGACCACCAACCAGGTCAGCGCAAAACTTGAGTGGAAGCAGGGGTGTCCCAGGCAGGCCCACATCCCCCTTCTCCCCAGGAGGACAGAGAGACTGCAGAAGCCCATACCTGAGACAGAGCCGAGCACAGAATCCAAAGTCAGGAAGCGGGAGAGGGTGAACCGCAGGGAGGCGGGGCGGGGCCAGGTGCTGTCAGTGAGGAAGCCTCACCCAGCACAGCAGACAATCTCTAAAGCAGATAAATCAAGAAATGGCGTTATGAGCATATTATTTAGGCTTGCGGAGGCGACCACCATATAATTAAAAATGAAACAGTTAAAAGTGCTTGCCCTCAGGGCTGAGAAAGGAGGAATAGGAAGAGAGTTCTTTATAAACCTCTCTGAACTGTTTAACATTTTTTTCTTTTTTAATTTGAGTTTTCAAAAGAGCATACACATGATAAAAGGAGGAAAGAAAATGAGGAAGCCTGAACTTGGATCCCAGCTTTGTATGGTTGTGGCCCTTTCAGCTGATGCTGAGTCTGTGTGTGACTCTCAGTGCTGGTGTCCTTCCCCGCCCCCCGACCCCTGGTCTCCCACAGGCCTGCCCCATAGCCCCCTGAGAAGGCGTACCTTACGTTGGCCATTTTAAATGGAGAAGTCTTGGGAGTTCCCTGGTGGTCCAGTGGTTAGGACTCAGTGCTTTCACTGCCTTGGGCCCGGGTTCAATCCCTGGTCAGGGAACTAAGATCCTGCAAGCCGTGCTACGTGGCCAAAATGAATAAATAAATAAAATAAATAGACAAGTCTGTAGCGAGGGATGGGGCAGGCAGGCTGTAGGAAATGAAGAAAATCAACCATGTGAAAGTGCTTTCTAAGCCCTCAGCTCTAGGGACTTCCCTGGCGGTCCAGTGCAGGGGGTGTGGGTTCGATCCCTGGTTGGGGAAATAAGATCCCATATGCCTCGTGGCCAAAAAATAAGAAACAAAACATAAAACAGAAGCAGTATTGTAACAAATTCAGTGAAGACTTTAAAAATGCTCTGCATAAAAAAAAAAATCTAAGCCCTCAGCTCTAGGAAGGCAGCAGGAATTCACATTACTGTTAACAGCATCTTGGAAAGCATTGTCATCATTGTCGCCTGTGTTCTCTGGTGATGGGGGATTCACAAGGGTTGGGTCCAGTCCCCATCCCTATCCTCCTGTACCGCATTCCACCACTGAGTGATGATGCTACCGAGCCTGGCTGGATCAAGGAGAATGAGCACAGGCTAAGTTAGGACCAGGCAGGGTTCAAACAACAACTCCACTCCTCAGAGGCTCTGGCCTGGGCATGTCTTTAAGGTTTCGCATACACCTTCCCAAGGACCCCCTCCTGAAGAGGCCAGATCAGTTTCCACTCCCACCAATGGCATAGAAGGGTGAGGTTGGCTCATCCAGCTGTGGACCCTTGAAGCTTCTTTCAGCTGGTCTGCGGATAACCCAGCAGGTTGGGAGGGGGCTCTTCAGCCCCTGCTGAGCTGTCATGAAAGAGCCCTGCCCCATCCATACACATCTGAGCACCATCCACAGACAGCAAATGAGTCTGGCCCCAATCAGGGGTGACACACTCAGGACAGGAGGCAGGTGTGCTTAGTGATGTTTTTAGTTATTACTTTTCGTTGTGGTAAAATACAGATAACATAAAATTGACCATATTAACCATTTTAAGTGTACAGTTCAGTAGCATTAAGCACATTCACGTTGTTGTGCAGCCGTCACCACCATCCATCTCCAGAACTTCTTCATCTTCCCAAACTGAAACTCTGTCCCCATTTAACACTAAATGCCTATTTCCCCTCCCCCATAACCCTGGCATCCACCATTCTACTGCATCTCTATGAATTTGGCTACCCCAGGAACCTCATATAAGTAGAATCACAGATTATTTGTATTCTTTTGTCTAGCTCATTTCACTTAGCATAATGCCTTCAAGGTTCATCTGCATTGTAGCATATGTTAGAATTTCCTTCATTTTTTTTTTTTTGGAATTTTGCCTTTTTTTAAAAAAAAATATTTATTTATTTATGGCTGTGTTGGGTCTTCGTTTCTGTGCGAGGGCTTTCTCTAGTTGCGGCAAGCGGGGCCCACTCCTCATCGCGGTGCGCGGGCCTCTCACTATCGCGGCCTCTCTTGTTGCAGAGCACAGGCTCCAGACATGCAGGCTCAGTAATTGTGGCTCACGGGGCCAGCCGCTCCGCGGCATGTGGGATCCTCCCAGACCAGGGCTCGAACCCGTATCCCCTACATTGGTAGTCAGATTCTCAACCACTGCACCACCCGGGAAGCCCAGAATTTCCTTCATTTTTAAGACTGAATAATTTTCTGTTGTGTGGATGGACCACATTTTGTTTATCCATTCATCCACTGACGGACAACTGGATTGCTTCCACCTTTTGGCTGTTGTGAATAATGCTGCCATGAACATGGGTGTACACATATCTCTTGAAGACTGTGCTTAGTTTGGGGGACTTTGGCTGTTCATATAATGGCCCTTTCTCTTACAGAATTCAAAGTACTTGTTTTAAAATCAGCACAGCAACCACAGCGGAGCCCTTTCCCAGTGTGGCTAATGCTGAGAATACCTTACCTAATGTGCTCAGGAGGGCATTTCTACGCTTACCCCCATTCTATAGATGAGGAAACTGAGGCACAGAGAGGCTAAGAAACTCATCCAAGGTCACACATGAAGCAACCTCTGGGGAAGGGTTGGATCAGGGCAGTCTGACGCCTGAGCCCACTTTCTAAACCATTCAGCTCAGTGCTTTTAGTATCCTCCCTGAAAAACAGAGAGGCCGGCATAATTGTCATTCAGTGGGAAAACTCAAGTCACAGACAACTTAAGTGGCTCTGAAGGCCACACAGCCTTACCTCTGATTCCCCTTCTGCATCTTAGAAACCGCAGTACTGTTATTTGCAGACATTCTGACTTCCTTCCCTCCTCCCCTCACTACCTCTTCAGAAACAGTGTTGCTAGGACTTTACTTTTTCTGAATCCAGCCTGGGTCAACCATCCCACAGCTCAATAGAGGCCTCGTGACATCATCAATCAACAAGAGGCAAACTGTCTGCTGAAACCTGAATGAATCAGACCAGAGAAAGGTTAGGCGGCCAGGGGGAGCTAAAAGGCCTTAAAAGTTTAAAGAGATCCTGCCAAATGGGTGATTGGCTCCAACTGAGGTTAGTTTTAATCAATTATTAAGCAATAGTTTAATATTTTAAGCATTTGCTCAATCACAGAGACATGAAAACATTTCATGATTTTCTTCCCCTGTACCTTCCAAAACAAAAAACGTAAAACAAGTGTAGGTACAGTGGCATGGATTTTAAAAAAATGCTTTCTATTGAAATAATTGGATGTCTTTTTTTTTTTAACTTCTTTTGTATCCCCCACAAAGCCTTGCCCAACGAGAGCCCGAGTAGGTGCTGAGTTCTGATTGCCCAACGTTCCAGCACCGGCTTTGTTCAAGGAACGCTGGGAAACATAATAACGTCCTAAAGTGCCCTGACAGTGGAGGGGCAGCCTGGCTTCTCAAGGTCTCCAGGTGGGCCACGTGGGAGAGTCCAGCATCGGGTCCTTGAACTCTCACTGTCTGTCCTCTGCAATTCTGGTCTCCCCTACTCCTTCTCCCTGCTCCCCAAGCCCTGCCTTTCCAGCCAGTAATGCAGGAACTGGAAAGCAAAGGATAGAGGGCAGCAGGAGAGAAGGATTAAAGCACATTACCACGTTTATGATCAACCCTGGAGTAATGGAGTGACTGGGCTCCCATTTTTATTCTGTGATCAATTCCCCTTTGGAATCTGATACAAGGTGCCTTTTTCTATCCACACATCCATCCATGCACCCATCCATCCATCCATGCACACATACTCCCTATCCATCCACCCATCTACACATTCTTCCATCCCCTCACCCATTTATCCATCCATCCACCTCTCCATGCATCCATCCACTCATCTATCCACTCATCCATGCATCCACCCATCCATCTATGCATCCATCCTTCCATCCATCCACCCATCCATGCATCCACCCATCCATCTATACATCCACCCTTCCATCCATCCATCCATCCATCCATCTACCCATATACCCATCCACCTACCCATGCATCCATCCACTCATCTTCCATCCATCCACCCACCCATCTATCCATCCACCCATCCATCTATCCACATACCCATCAATATATCCAGCCATCCAACCATCCACCACCCATCCATCCACCATCCATCCATCCATCTGTTCATCCATCCATCCACCCATTCATCAGGGTGCTGGGTGCTAAACCAAAATCTCCTCAAAGTAAGCTGAGCACAAGGGAGAGAGTGGCCCATCCTCAGGGCAGGTGGGCCTCACAGGGAAGGGTCTCTGTGCTCAGTCCAAGGAAACAAGATGGGGTGTGGAGTTGCCAGTCCAGGCAGAGAGACCAATGCTGAGACATCAGCCCCAAACCCCATTTGGTTCACCTGTCCTAGCTTCAGCACACTCTGCCCCTTCAATATCCAGTTTCCTGCCCTGTTGAGTAAGGACTCTCAGCCATTCTCTTGGGACCTGCAGAGCGGGGGTTATTTGAAGTGGTCTGCATGCTGGGCAGACCCCAGCATTTCCTGCCTGCCCTGTCTTCCATGGGAAGATCATAGCGGGGAGGAGGCGGTCAAGATTGGGAGCTGTTTCTGCAGATTATTCAGATTCATTCGCTGTATCTAGATCATGCCGTGTCCTAATTAACGCAGACCTTCAAGGTTATACTGCATTTGCAAAGTTTTCTGAAATGGGCCAGCACTTTAAAGTCCAACCACTTCCGCCTCCCCACCCAGAATTTTCTCTCCCTCCCTGAGACTGCGCCCAGACGCCCCCAGTTTCCGCTCACAGAGGGGAGTCCTTCTGTACAGCGGGAACATGAGAACTTGCTTTTGGCTTTTCTGAACTCCGAGCCTCACTTAGCCAAGGGGCATCGGATAACTGATTTGCCTCCATCAGATTCATAGGTGACTAACACGCCCAGGAATTCCCAGGCTGCTCCCGGCTGGGAGTTCCGTCAGTACCGGTGCGGGTTGTTTTCAGTGAACGTCACTGAAGAGGGGGTGGATCCCGGTCAGGAGCTGTGGCTGCGGGGACGTCAGGCTGAGCCTTTCCTACAGTCTTTGGGTTCGATAACAGGGTTTTCTTTAACTCTTCAGACAGGGGATCTGTATCTTCTAAAGGCAGTACGTAAAATATTTATTAAGAAGAGTATCTATTTTTAACTAGGGATGATTTCAGTTCTATTATTCATACAGCCTCGGAGGGCAGGCTTCATGCTTGGCAGCTTACAGGAGCTGGGAGACCAAGCAGAGGTGATTCTGAAATTGGGGGGATGTCTTGGGGAGGGGGCAGTGGGGGGATTCCGGGCGGGGGTGTGGGGAGCAGCTGATGTCGCCCACCTGATTTCAGCCAAACCTCCACATTCAGGGAACTGTTTGCAGGAGCTGGTGAAGGCTTTGGCCCCGTTTAAACCCAAAGCCATCTGTGCCCCCCAGCCGACCCTTTCGAGGCTCCCTCTTACAGGGACTGGCCCCAAGCCCTGTAGGAATCAAGGAACATGCCCCTTCAGAGCACAGCCGGGTAAACATCCCTGTTAGAGACAGGCACCTGTTTCCCTGGCAGCCCCATGCTGACAAGTCTCAAAAAGACAAGCTGCAACCTGTCGGAATCCAGACCTGGACATGCTCGGCCACCCACGGGGCTGGTGAAGGCGCCAGGGTGGTGACCCGCTTCAGGACAAGTTTTGCTCACCCTCTACCCACCCAGATAGCCCCAGAGCTGCCAAACATCTGGTCAGCCCGGAGCAGGGGTGAAGAGCAGGGGCACAGGGGTCGGTCACCGAGCTTGAATCCTGAGTCCAGTGGGAGCAGCTCTGAGCCCTGGACACAGTCCCTTTGTCATTCATAGCCTCAGGTGCTCTCACCTGTGAATGGGGAACCCAAGAACACCCCCCACCCCCAGAGATGTTCTAATCGGCAGAAGATGCTCCCATCTGTGCTGCTCCAGCGCAGGTGGTCAGTGTCCGGTAGTGGACACACGGTCCCTGTGGGCACAGGGCTCTCACCGGGATGTCCAGGCCTCCATTCTGCAGGTGAGGAAATGATGAGAGAGGGAGGGAGATGGACAGACAGATGGACATTCTCATCCGGTGCCAGGCCTTGTGCCCCCCCCGTGTTATTTCAGTTGAGCCCGTGCACTTTGCATTATTGCTGCCACTTCCAGATGAGGAGTTGGTCCCCAGAAGCCCTTCCATCCCTCCTCACACACATGGGGACGCAGCGTCAGGGAGGAGGCCCCTAACGGGGTCACGCTCAGGCCATCACCTGCTGCTCAGCTGTCCAGGGTGCAGACCCGGGGCCTCACTTGTCTCATTCCCAGAGGTGGGCCCAGAGCAGGGCGCCCTTGAGAAGCACATGCTATGCCAGGCACCCCGAATGCCTGCTCCAGGCTCCGGCACCAGCCTGACCTTGCCCAGCAGAATCAGAGTGGAGGATGAAATCAGGACATATGAAGGCACAATGCCTGGGGTTTAAAGAACATCAGGGGCGAACACACAGGGACAGAGGAAGGCGGGAACCAGGACAACTAGGTCAGTGCCAGAGGGCTCCGTGTAAAACCCAATTACCACGCCTGCTGTGAAGGGAATGTTGGGGGAGGGAGGGGGCGCCGGAATGTTGCCAGGTCAAAGTGGCTCCGGCCCTCGTCTGACTTGGCCTACCCTGGCCTAGCGCACAGATCCCTAGACAGGCAGCTGCGGCCACCCAGAGCCCTGACTCCTCAGTGGAGAGCACGTGGGGAGGGGAGGGGAGGGGAGGAGGACACAGAGCTTTGTCCTACTGCTGCCCTGGGGGCTTAGGGGGAGACGCTCGCCCCCTTCTGCGGACCTCCTCAGCTGTTCCTGTGTGCTGTTCCTCCCCCCTCTGCCCCCCGCCCTCTGCCCTCTTCTGCTCTCACTCCTGGGGAGCACACAGCTGGAGTGAACCCACAGATGCCAGGATGTCACCCACCTCAGGCTGGCCTTGCTCTCCAGCCTGCATCCTGGAATGGCCCCGGGGCACCCTAAGTGATGTCCTCTCCTCTGCCACTCTTCCCCCTGTGTCCCACCTTCTGCTCCCTTTCAGCTTTGCAGCCCCGAATCTCCCCACCTCCACTCCCAGGCTCAGCAGCCCCAGGAAACACCCCCAGGGAACTGTCAGGGTTTGGGGCCACATGGTCGCATCTGAGGGGCCTTGACAACTACCCACACAGTGTGAATTGTTTCTCACGGGCATCTAGTTTTGGGGTTTTAAAAGAAGTGTTATTAAGCATAAAATTAATAAATGAAAATGTGCCATCACAATTCTTAAAGAAAAGAAGACAGAGGCCTGGGGTTGGGTGGGGGTAGAAACCCTCGGTGGTCAGATCAAAACAGAGGAGTAGCCTGGGGACCCTCTGAGCCCTCTCAGGCCCAAGCCTGCCAGGTTCAATTAATCCAGCTTGATTCCAGGCCCCCAAGCATCCCACCCACCCACCCCCGCCATTACGGAGCAGCGGGACTCCCTCATGGGGAGCTTTGCCACCAGCCAATATTGTCCCATCTTTGACCTAAGATGAGGTCAGACCCTGTCCCTGCCAGCAGGCAAGCCCGGCGCCTCCTCTGTGTTAGGGTGGGAGATGGAGAGACCCCACGAGCAGCCGGGCCTCAGCCCAAACATCCTGCATGGGACAATCCAGGGCAGGACAGAGCTGAAGGCTGCACGTGTGCCAACCCCCTCTACGGGCGCTGGTGGCTCTAGGCTCAGCTCCCAGGAGTGGAGACCATCACCGTCCCTGTTCTATACACGGGAGGCCAAGGTTTATCGAGTTGGTGGGACCTGCCCAGTGGCACAGACGTTGCACAGGGACGAGGACTTGCACCAACTTTGGCCTGATGCCAAAGCCCACACCCACAGCCACCAGGTTGCACTGCCAGCCCCAAGCCTCAGCTCTGGGTTCTGAGCAATACGTCCCACCTGCAGGCTCCACGTCCAGCTGGGGGAGGAAGGAGGGCCGTGGAGAGCAGCACTCAGAGATGTCACCCTCTGTCCCGCCTCACCGCGCTTACTATGCTCCATCCTGGGGGTGGCCTGCCCCACATCCCTCCCACGCCACCCTGACGGGGGGCACATTGCCTATGCCCACCCCCCACTCTGTTTGCAGCCCAGAGAATAAGAGGTACCTGACCCAGAAACGGAGAGCACGAGAGGCTTCTCACCCGTCCCTGCGCTCGCTGGCGAGGGCTGCCTTGCAGCATGCCAGGGCGCTCCAGGGTGGACACACCAGGCAAAACTTCCTAATGGCCAGGTTATTGCCTTTATTTATGTCCCTCTGTGGAGATGCTCGAGGCTTCCCAGCAGCAAAACACTTTAACAACAGTAAAAGAAGCTGGCATCCCAAACACAGAAATCTTAGAGGCTGCAGACACTGAGAGCCCACCGCCGGCACTCAGCTCTGTCCCGGAGGGTGGGCTGGAGAGGATGGCCGGGCTCCCTCGTGGAGGGAGGGGTGCAAGTGGGCAGCTGGGGCCGAGGGCTCGCAGATGGCAAGAAGGAGGCGCAGCCTGACTCTGCGGGTCACGGCTGCTGCACACCACCCTTGGCCTTGATGTATGGTACTATGATGGTGAACTGGGAATATGTTACGTCCAGACACTGTGTCAGATGCTTCATATACTTCCTCTCCTGCCGTCTTCCCAACAATCCCATGTCTTGTTATCACCATATTTCAGATGTGCTTATTGGCGTTCAGAGAGGTGAATTTGAGCAAGGACCCACAGCCGGTCATCGGTGCACTAGGATCCAAACCCAGGCTTGTGGGGGGAGGTGGAGGGCGGGGGGCGTGTAGGCAAAGCTGTGCTTCTAACTGTTCAGCCGCATGGCCTTCAGAGGTGGGAAAGTTCCTTTAGCGCTCTTCCCAACACACACACCACCACGCCACCTCTTCCTCCAATGACCCTCATTTGTGTCTGAAACCCAGGCCCCCTCCATTCCTCCCAACTGCCTCGCCCACATGCAGTGATAAGCTGCTTGGTAACAGCTGAAACAGCCTCCTCCAGGCCAGGCTCCCGGTTGCAAAGAGCAAAGCCTAACTGGGGTCAAGTTAAGCAGAAAAGAAACTTGTTGGACGGGTATCGGTTTCCTCAAAGGAAAACAGAAGCCAGGAGAACGAAGCATGGGCAGGACCTGGGAAGCTGGGCTGACCCCTCGGCCACCTCGTCAGTCAGGACGGCAGGACTAGGCGGCCGCTAGGTCATACCACAGTCACAGCATCCCGAGATGTCAGTTACTACAAATGATGGGTGTCCTTTCTTTTTCCCTCCCAAGGTATGTCCCCCGCAGGTCAATCGAGGCCTCCTTTCACCTCGGTCACTCGGGGACCCAGTTGCTATGCCACAGGGACAAGAAAGGGTTGGTGTGTGGGGTTCTGAAACGCCCTGGGCTGAAGTGATTCTCAGGCTTGATTCACTGACTGCAGGAGGCCTCCAGCCACAGGGGACGGTGTGGTTCCACCTGTACTAGGAGATGGAAGCACTCGGAAAACACACCGAGGACAGTCACCAGAGCTACCTGTCAGCATGGGGGTTCCCTGGGAAGCGAGGAGCCCTTCAGTTCTTATCAGGAAATTGAAGAGACCTTGGGGGCAGGTCCCTGGCCTCTCCAGGCTGACTGCACTCTGGGGCTGGACTGGCCCTGGGGAGGGCAGAGCCCGGCATCTCCACCAAGACCAGGTGGCTCTGCTGACCCTGCAGAGAGCTGAGCAGGCCCTGGGGACAGAGGGCATGGCAGCAGAAGTCCCTTCCTGCCGAGTCCCCTCATCCAAGCCATGGAGAGCCATCTGGGCCTCCCATGTGGGGGATGGGGGAACCCCAAAGGTCGAGCAGATGCTGAGGTGGCCGCCAGGGGCAGATAGCACCCACTCGTGCCTCGGGCGACAGGCCCAGCTGCAGAGGGGACCGAAGCCTGCGGTCCCGTGCTCCTACTGCTGCCTTTGAACTTGCTCCTGGTCTGTCTCTCCCCTTGGGAGACCTCGTCTGGCTCTTCACATCTGCCTTCCCAGCACTGAGTCATGCCTGGCTGGTGACTGTGCACTTGCCATCCTGGCCCAGTGCTCCCCTCCCCGTGATGACAGCATCACAGCTTCAGCACATCCATCACATCTCACCTCTTCCAGGGAGCCTTCCCGAAGGCCTGGGAATAGGCCACAGAGGAGCTGGAGGCCAGGGGTTGGGAGGTGGGGATGCTGGGTCCCTGGTCAAGCCTCTGAGCGCCTCTGTGTAGCCTCAGTTCCTGCATTTGTAATGAGGGGTGGGGACCATATGATCCAGAAATTCCCACTTCTGGGTATATATTTAAAATCAGTGGAGGCAGGGTCTAGGAGAGATGTTTGTATACCCACCTTTATAGTAGCATCGCCCACAATCACCAAAAGGTGGAAGCAACCCAAGTGTCCATCATCAGGTGAGTGGATAAGCCAAATGTTGTCCATCCGTACAATGGAATAGTATTCAGCCTTGAAAAGGAAGGAAGTTCTGACACCTGTTACAACATGGATGGACCTTGAGGACATTATGCTAAGTGAAATAAGCCGGTCACAACCGGACAAATATGCATGATTTCACTTATATGAGGTCCCTAAAGGAGTCAAATTCATGAAGACAGAAAGTGGAATGATGGGTGCCCAGGCATGGTGGGAGGAGGGATGGGGAGTTAGGGTCTCATGGGGACAGAGTTTCAGTTTGGGAGGATGAAAGTTCTGGAGATGATTGCATAACAATGTGAAGGTACTTAATACCACTGAACTGTATACTTAAAAATGGTTAAAATGGTAAATTTTATATTATTATATATTATCACAAGTTAAAACATTTTAAAATTTAAATTAAAAAATTTAAAAGGTGGGGAGGGTGCTGTTGTGCAAGGGCCCAGCCTGAGATGTTGCTCAGAGGCCCATGTTCCTGCCTTGTCTGTGGCTTGGCAGGAGCCCCTGGGACCCCTGGCCCAGCCCCTCCTTCACTCCCTGTGTTACTAGTACCTGAGCATCTTGAGGAAGGGAAAGACGAAAAAAATCATAATCAGCATTTACTAAGCTTTACTAATTTATTTCTGTAGACCAACACCATTCTCAGAGTTTTATGAGTCTTGTCTAATTTAACACTTGACACAGCTCAGAGAGGTGAAGTCACCTGTTCGAGGTCACACAGCAGCTGAGCAGAGGAGCCAGCTCTGGCCCAGGCATGATGCCGAAGCTGCCTCTCACTGCCAGGATCCCTGACCATTTTCCCACTGCCCAGTAGTGTCTAGAGGATGCTCTAGACACTACTGGCCTGTGCTCCCAGAGTGCCTGGGAAGCAGACAAAGAAACCAGCAGTGCCCAAGGGCCTGAGTCCTGTTTCCTGGGCTACAGCCAGGCCAAGATGCTCCATTACCAAGTATGTGCTTTCTAATGCACGGCAGACCTGCCAGAAAGGAACCATCTGTCCTTTTTCTATCTGGGTGGTGATGCCAGCCATGCTTTTCTGTCTGGATGGACCCCTGGCCCCAGCATGTCCTCCTTCCCTGGATAGCCCTCAGCAGCCCAACTGTGTGGTCCATGGGTCTCATCATACCATCATCCAAGCTCACAGATTCTTTGAAAACCACAATATTTGCCTTGTCCTATTTCCCCAGGAATGCGGAAAGGCAGCCCAGCTGTTGCAAAGGCCCCACCGGGGTCCAGAGACCCTGGTCCAGCACTGGCTCTGCCCCTCTTCTTAGGGAACCTTCAAGTCTCAGATGTTTAGATCCCAGCTCTAGCCCCTGTGGTACCCATGGCTATTGCCCACAGAAATGGACCCCTCCAGGGGTCTTTGGGACAAGTCTCCCAGCAGGCTGCAGCTGTGGGTGGCCATTGCCTCGTGTGGGCATTTGAGACACTGAGGATTCACCATGAGCCCACCATGAGTGGACACAGACACGCACACTGAGGTTAGTGGTGCCCAAGTCATGTTCTGGACACATGGCGTGTGACAGGCGTACACATGGCCGGTGAGACCCCCGTGTGAGGGAGGGAAGAGCACCAACACACCTGCCACTGTGGATATGCCCCAGGCACGCTACAAATGCTACGGCAGCAAATCAATTTTACAAAGCAATTTGTCCTCCCTCTCCAGCTGGCCCCAGGAGGCTTAACTTAATCACTCTGGAACAATGTCAGAAGATAGCCCCGGATGCACAAATCCCTGCCTTCCGAGACAGTCAGTGGCCTCGCCAGGGCCTGCGGGTCTGAAGTGCCCTCAGGCAGAGGCGCCCAGGCAGCGTTAGAAAGTTGCCCAAGTGTCTCTTCTGGCCCATCCGTGCTTGCTCCCACTCCTCACTTCACTTCTCTCCCCTTCCCGACCAGAATCAGAGCTCTCACGGGCCTCCCCCTCCCTCCCTGGAAAGAGCAAAACCAACCCCCCACCCCCCAGTGAAGGCCCCTCATTGGAAACGAAATCCCAGTCTATAAGCTGCAGGGCTGGTGGCATCACCCAAGTCTGCTCTGGGAGGGAGTGAGGTCCAGATAAAGAAATAAGACTTATGGTGGCCTTTCAGACACTTGTGATCCCCAGCAGGGGTCCTGTGGACAGCCACCCTGTCACTAGGGGCCACCTGCCCCACAGCCACATGGGGGTGACAGTGACACAGGCTGTGCTGACTCAGATCTGGGAGGCCCTTCACTCATTCTCAGGAAATCATAGCACTGACTTTATGGGGCAGTGGGGGTGACCAGAGTTCAGAGAGGGCAGGTAACTTGCAAGAGGCCACACAGCCAGGAGTTTGGGGTGGGGTGGCAACTCTGGTCTGGAGGGGCCCAGGGTCTCTGGTGAAAGCCTCCCCCACCGCCACCCCAGCCCTCCGCCAGCGTCTGGGTTCCCAGGAGCTGCCCTTTCCCCATGGCTGATATAGAAAGGGAAACAGTACAGGCTTTGGAGAAATAATTTCTATGAATGGTCCAGTCACCCCCCCTCCAGTAACAGCAGCAGCAGCTGTGGCCGGCGGCCAATCAGAGAGGGGCTGCTGCTCCCGCCCTTGGAAGGCCTCCTCCCTCTCCTGGGGCTTGGGATCCCCGCTCCCCGAAAGATCTGCTCACCCCCAACACGAAGCTTCTCCCTCCCTTTATATCCTTTTAAAGGGAACACTGCAGATTTAAACCACAAATTAAATTTTTAATGAAACCGCATAACAGTAGTGCCCGATGCCATGCAATATTGATGAGATCACAGTGTCCACCCGGAGGGAGCTTGCCCTGGAAAACTTTTTAGGATGTTACGCAATATGGAACCAGATTAATTATTTGCAACAAAGGGATCTGAGTCTCTGTAGTGCTGTTGGGGCCCAGCAAATGTAAAACGGGCGCCTTGGGCTTCCCTGGTGGCGCAGTGGTTAAGAATCCGCCTGCCAGTGCAGGGGACATGGGTTCGAGCCCTGGTCGGGGAAGATCCCACATGCCACGGAACAACTAAGCCCGTGCGCCACAACTACTGAGCCTGAGCTCTAGAGCCTGTGAGCCACAACTACTGAGCCCATGTGCCACAACTACTGAAGCCCACACGCCTAGAGCCCGTGCTCCACAACAAGAGAAGCCACCACAATGAGAAGGCTGCACACCACAACGAAGAGTAGCCCCCACTCGCTGCAACAAGAGGAAAGCCCACGTGCAGCAACGAAGACCCAACGCAGCCAAAAATAAAATAAAATAAATAAATTTATTTTTTAAAAAATGGGCGCCTTTCATTACTGCCAGCTATAAATGGCAGTCATGGGAAGGAAGCAGTGACTTCACAGACCCAAATACTATGAGTGTGAGGCCGAGATAAAAGGATGGAGAGGAGGGAGACGGGAGTGTGTATGCGTGCAAGACAGAGAGAGAGGGGCGATGGAGAGGATCCACCAGGGAGCACTGGGGCCTGCAAGCCAGATGCTGCAGCAAAATGCAGCTCAATTCTTCAAAGCAGGCTCTGAGCTCCCCCACTCAGCTCTCTGAGGCATCCTTCACTTAAAGGGGCAGCTGGGCTGGGTACCTCCAGATGGGGTCGGATATGATGCTCCCCACCTGGGATGACAGCTGCCCACGCAGCAGGGCCTAAGTTTGACCATCAGAAGGTGGGCTTCCCAGTGACCAGGTCTCTGCCCTGCTGCATTACTCTCCCACCTGTGCCTTGTCCAACTCTGATGGGGGTCCCCTTCTGCAGGGCGCCCACAGCCCGCCCAGGACCTGGAGCGCATGTGGCTGGACCAAGCAGCCTGGCCCCTCCAGGCCAGTGGAGCTGGGCCTGCAAGAGCCTCCCTGGAAGCACCCCTGAGTGCCTGGTCACCTATGGTCAGAGAAGACTTTGGGGTGGGGTCGGGGGATGAGCCCACAACCCTGAACAGGAGCTGCCCTCCTGGACCCCCAGAACCTCTGTGCCAGTCCCACTGCTGGTCCACCACTGGTCCATGCTGTGCCCTCGACATGATTTCCTAGGAGGCAGAGAACATCCCTCTTTCACAGATGAAGAAACCAAGACTTCAGAGATCGAGTGACTTGTCTTAGGTTTAAGACTAGAGTGTGCAGCCTGCACCTCGGCCGGCCACTAAGGGGCATGTCCGAGACATCTGAGCTGCTTTTCACTTGGTATGGACAGGCAGCACTGCCGTCCCTCCTCCACTTCTGTTTAAAGGCCTGGGGTTATGAGACAGCTGGCTGGAGCTGGGAAAATGCCCCCAGACTTGAGTTTTGGGAATGTCCCCAGACTGATCTGAGGGATAAGCAGACAGAAAAGGGGGCAGCAGGGCTGTGTCAGAGGCCTGTGGAGGGGAGAGCAGGCTGCTGGGTCCATAAGAAATCCACCAGGACAGTCACGGAGGCCAGAGCTAAATACGGTCAGCCTTGGACTTCACATAGAATGGGTGCTGATTTCGCACATGGCATAATTTTGGGTGTTCTCCCCACCTCCACCCTTGTTCCAAGCCGTCATCCCACCTGGTCACCAGGACAGCCTCCTAAATGGTCTCCCTGTCTGTTCTGGTGCCAGTGCAGGATCCATCCTCCACTGAGTGGCCAGAAGAAGCTTTCAAAAATAGTCACCTGCACCCTCCTACGCTGTTGGTGGGAATGTAAATTGGTGGCGCCACTATGGAGAACAGTATGGAGGTTCCTTTAAAAACTAAAAATAGGGACTTCCCTGGCAGTCCCAGTGGTTAAGACTCCACGCTTCCACTGCAGGGGGCACAGGTTCAATCCCTGGATGGGGAACTAAGATCTCGCATGCCGCACGGTGCGGCCAAAAAACACTCCCTAAAATTAGAGTTGCCATATGATCCAGCAACCCCACTCCTGGGCATGTATCTGGAGAAAAATCTAATTCAAAAAGAAACATGCACCCCAATGTTCATAGCAGGACTACTTACAATAGTCAAGACATGGAAGAAACCTAAATGTCCAGCGACTCAACAGATGAATGGATAAAGAAGATGTGGTACATATATACAATGGAATATTACTCAGCCATAAAAAAGAATGAAATAATGCCATTTGCAGCAACATGGATGGACCAAGAGATTATCATACTAAGTGAAGTAAATCAGACAGAGGAAGACAGATATATAATATCACTTATATGTGGAAACTAAAAAAATGACACAAATGAACTTACAAAACAGAAACAGACTCACAGACATAGAAAGCAAACTTATGGTTGCTAAAGGGGAAAGCAGGGTTGGGGGAGGGATAAATTAGGAGTTTGGGATTAACATATACACACTACTATATATAAAATAGATAAACATCAAGGACCTACTGTATAGCACAGGGAACTATATTCAATATTTGTAATAACATATATATATTATATATATATATACATAAAAAACTGAATCACTTTGCTGTATACCTGAAACTAACACAACATTGTAAAATCAACTTCAATTTTTAAAAAATAGTCACCTGCTCCAAACCCTTCTGTGGCTCCCCATGCCCCTAGTGCAGTCTAAACCCTTTAGTGTGACCTACAAAGAAGGCCCTGCTGAACTCCATGTCCACCCCCTGCTCATCCAATGCTCTGCTCTTGCCACTCTCAAACACCTTGCTGCCTTGGGGCCTTTGCACGTCGTGCTGCTTTTCCTCACCTAGAATACCTCTTTGCCTAGACAAGTCTCACTCCCGCTTCAGAGCTCAGCTTAAAGGATACTCCCTTGGAATGTGAATTGGTACAGCCGCTATGGAGAACGGTATGGAGGTTCCTTAAAAAACTACAAATAGAACTACCATATGACCCAGCAATCCCACTACTGGGCATATACCCTGAGAAAACCATAATTCAAAAAGAGACATGTACCAAAATGTTCATAGCAGCCCTATTTACAATAGCCCGGAGATGGAAACAACCTAAGTGTCCATCATCGGATGAATGGATAAAGAAGATGTGGCACGTATATACAATGGAATATTACTCAGCCATAAAAAGAAATGAAATTGAGCTATTTGTAATGAGGTGGATAGACCTAGAGTCTGTCATACAGAGTGAAGTAAGTCAGAAAGAGAAAGACAAATACTGTATGCTAACACATATCTATGGAATTTAAGAAAAAAAAATGTCATGAAGAACATAGGGGTAAGACAGGAATACAGACACAGACCTACTAGAGAATGGACTTGAGGATATGGGGAGGGGGAAGGGTAAGCTGTGACAAAGTGAAAGAGCGGCATGGACATATATACACTACCAAACGTAAGGTAGATAGCTAGTGGGAAGCAGCCGCATAGCACAGGGAGATCAGTTTGGTGCCTTGTGACCGCCTGGAGGGGTGGGATAGGGAGGGTGGGAGGGAGACGCAAAAGGGAGGGGATATGGAAACATATGTATATGTATAACTGATTAAATTTGTTATAAGGCAAAAAATTAACCCCCCCCCCAAAAAAAAAAACCCCCCCCAAAAAAAAAAGGATACTCCCTTGGAAAGGCCTTCCCTGATCCCCTGCCTGGGTGGGAGCCCTGCTGTGTGCTCCTCAAGATGCCCCTGAGTCAGCTGGGCTCTCCCAAAGGTAGAGCCTGAGGCTGATAGGTGGTTTATCTGTGAAGTGGTCCAGGGGGAAACAGGAGTGCAAGGATGAGTGACAGAGTTGGCCACTGGGCACCAGGTGTTCAATCCCAGGGGACCTCCTGAGAGACTTATGAACCACTCAGGGCCATCCCCCCCAGGGGCAGGAAAAGGTTCTTATCCATTGACTCTTTACGCCATTGGTCCAGTGTGGCCTCACCCCACACTTCCAGGTGTGCACTTGAGTGTGCAGAGCAGAAAGGAGCCCCAGGGCCACAGGAAGCGAGGACCACTGGGCTGCAGCACAGTCGGGGGTGGGGGCGGGGAGCTGGCCGCAGGCTGTGCAGCCCAGACGCCAGGCAGTGGCCGCTATGAGAGGTGACAGCTACACTCCTGGCCGCAGCTCCTCACTCTTCAAGAATCCCTTGTTAGGTCGATTTACCCCGGCCTGAGGGTGGGGATAGCTTCTCCTCCCTGTGCCACCCCCTGTGCCCAGCACTGTCCTGGCCCATGGCTATCACCGAGTAAAGAGCCAAGGCAGAAGGAATAAAAATGGACACTTACTGGGACTTCCCTGGCAGTCCAGTGGTTAAGACTCTGCACTTCCACTGCAGGGGGACAGAGGTTCAATCCCTGGTCGGGGAACTAAGATCCCACATGCTGCACAGTGTGTCCAAAAAAAAAAGGGGGGGGGGGAGACATTTACTTCCCACCCCACTGGATACGGACGGGGTGACCAGGAGGGGTCAGGAAGCATGATGCACGGTACTCCCTGGGAGGTTGGCCTCCCCTCAGAGCCTCAGAGACAGTCACGGCTAAGGCTAAGCTTTGACTGGCTTGGGGGACCAGGGAACCCTGCCGGAGTCACTGTCAGCCGATGGGGCTGGTCCTGAGTGGGGGTGGGATGGAAGGGTGAGGGCGGGCTTTAACCAGTTTCCTGCTGCAGCCCTACCTCCCAGGGCACTGGGCTGTCCCTGTGCAGACAGGGAATGAAAATCTTCCCAGAAAAGAGGCTTTGCAACCCTAAGACAACCAACAGGGGGATGTCACTCCCTCATTCTTTTGTTTTCTTCCCACTATGACAATTTAAGATTTCTCCTCTCTGACCACCCCTCCCCCAAACCTCTCTCTTTCTCTCTCTCTCACATACACACACACACCCTACAACGGGTGTTTAAAGAGGACTCCTCTCCCAAGAGCTCCTGTTTCATCCCCATGACATGTCCACATGCCGCAGGATCTGAGAGGTTTGGACACTAACTCTGACTCAGCATCAAGAAAACCAGAGATGGGAAGCACAGCCACAACGGAAAAACAGCTCTCTGCTTCCTGCACGTCATGTCAGCTCCCCTCCTGGCTTGGAGACCCTCCCCGGACTGGACCAGTGCTGCCAACAGCACAACGGCATCACTGTAAAAATGATAACCACCACCACCACTGATCACGTGCTCATTCCGTGGAGTGCCTCCCCTGTGCCACCTGATGTCATCCTCACATCCACCCAGAGTCTCGCAGCAGGTGGCCAAGGCTGTGACCCTGGAGCTCACATGCTGAGTTTCTTTCCCTCTCGACGCGCCTCACCCGGCCCCAGAGGGTGCCCACTGCATTTTTTTGATATTGATAGACCAGAAAGCCATGGGTTCATGCTTCGGCCCAGCCAGACACCACCTTAGAGGGATCTTAATACAACTGCTGGTAGCAGATAACAAGGTTTTAAGAAAAGTACATGAAATTGAAACTTAAAACCAAGAAATCAACTTTAAAAAAATTAGCTGGAAAGCTCTTGCATCTCCACCGTCTGGGAGAGTTCCCGGCAGCACACAACAGATACTGGAAGACTGACTGTTCACTGAATGAATAAATGAATGAATGATTGGAAACAGAAGGTCAGTTCTTACATTACAAGGATTAGCTGTGCTGCTTAAGCCAAGACACTGAAACGTAAGGAAACTCGATTGCCTGGTCTGTAAAATGGGGGAAATAAAATGTAATAGCCCCTGCTGTGACCGCTTCACAGTTCCCTCCGTGATCAAATGAGGGAACGAAGGAACTGGTCTGTGTCGTGTTCTCTGGTGCACTGGGAGGTCCCCCAGGGCTCTCGGGACCTCGCCGGTGCCCGGCAGCCTGCGGCCTCTGTCCAGTGAGCCTTGTTCGCAGTGGCCCAGTCCCCAGAGGAGGAGGCTAGAGAGGCAGGAGCTCATGCCCCTCCCCTCCCAGGTGTGAGTGATGGAATCAGGCACAGACCTTGTAATCACTGTAATCCTTTGCCGGTACAGACCATTTTTATTCCGAAACACTTTTATGCCTCGGCTCATTTTGTATTTCATATGCCCTCTCCTGGCTGTGGCAGATGGTGAAATTGATGTGGAAGGACACAGCGGGCTGGCGGCCCCAGCACCCACCGCACCAGCCAGATGCTGTTAGCTCGAGGGAGCCAACCAAAGGGATACAAATGGGTTTCTGGAGTGGGGCCTCCAGGACCTCTCCAGACCTGGCTTTTGAATTTACCAGTTCCGTTGCCTGGAGGGAAGGGAGCACAGTGCTGGGAAGCACGCTGGTGTCCGAGGGCACCATGCAAATGGCTGGGAGTGCCAGGACCTGTCGCCAGTGGCATCACTCTCAAGAGATCAGAAATCTTAACTAATTTCTTGAGCAGTGGGGTCCCAGGAGCTCTCCTCCATCCTCTCCCTGGGTGGTCTCTATACTGGTTGGCTATAACTCCACCGTGCTGAAGATGCTCTCGAGATTCCATTGTCAGCCCCGACCTCCCCACTGACCCGTAGTCCCTATTGGCTCAGGACCAGTCTCCTCATTGGACAATATGGATAGTCTAATAAGTACTGGGTTTGGGGCCAAGTACCTGGTCCCCATCATTTTAATATCCTCCTGACTGTCGAATAACCACTTCAAACGCGACATGTCCCAGCAAGAACTCACGGTCTCTCCCTCCCTCCAGACCTTCCCCTACCCAGTGGGCGGCACCAGAGTCAGGAAGCTTCCCAGGTTCCTCCCTCTGCTCACTCCTCACACCCAAGTCATCACCAAGTCCTGAAGATTTCATCTCCTCAAACGTTCTCAAGTCCGTCTCTCTTTCCCTGGCTCCTGCCACAAACTCCTTCCCACCCTTCATCGCCCAGCAGCAGCCTCTCAGCCAGTGTCCCCCTCAAGTCTGCCCTCCCAGGCAGGTTCCCAGGCAGAACCTCCTACATACACTTGGCACTGCAGCTGTGCCTCCTTGCAGACAGGATGAAATGGACAGGACGGAACTGTGGCTCCTACACACTTGCCAGCCCTCACCCACGCCTCTTCCCAGCCAGCTCTGCAGTTTACACTGCGAAGATGGAAGACGTCCCCTCCCTCCACTCACACCCCTCATCCCTCACCCGGCATTGCTCGTGCCAGCCACCTCCCTCCCCACTCGCTCCTTAAGACCGTGCTCTGGTATCACCTCCTCAGGAAATCCCCCTGACTGCTCGACCCCAACCCACCCGCCTGCCCTGGCCTGGGGCACTCAAGTGCCATCCTGCCCTGGAGGTGCGTGGTACCCCATCTGCCCACCAGGCTGAGCACCCTCAGGATGGAGAGACTGTTGTGTTCATCCCTGGCCCCGGCACCGGGTCTGCCCCTCAGTAGATGCTCTGGAAATATTTGCTGAACTGAGAGCACACTTGATGAATATTTACACTGTACTAAGTGCCCACGATTCTGCCTGGGGCCAGAAACCCCTGCTTGGAGAAAAGTGAGTTTTCACCGAGACAGGATGGTAAGTTTATGCCTGTAAACTCCTGTTTACTGGGGTAAGCAAGTCATCAAGTTCAAAAGCACCCGTTCCCCACCTGATTCCAGCATTGGGCTCGGTCCAGAGGAGGGCAGGCCACCCAGGGCTCTGTTCCAGCCAGACTGGGCTGATGGCTGCCCAGGCTGGCTCAGAGGAAGGGGGCCCTCAGGGTGGGAAATGCCCCTGGGTGCAGGGAGTCTGGAGGCCCAGGGTGGGGGGACCCCACTGTCCAATGCTAATGACCACGGCCCACGACTTGTTAGTCCCCATGTGGCTGCCGCAGGGATAGTTGTATTCACACAATGGGCATGAACTTGAACACCCTGTGGTGAAGCAGGGCGGCTTCTCCTCCAAGGGTAGCAGGTGAGCAGCTCCTCAGCCCGGGACCTGGCCTGATCTGCCTCCACCACCGGGTGTGGGCAGGATGGGCCACTGTCCCTTCTTGGGCCTCCTCTCTGCCACCCAGTCCTGCCAGTCTGAGAGCTCTTTCCCATGCGGGTTCAGGGTTGAGCCGGGGAGTAGTGGGGTGGGCAGGGAGAGGGGGGACTGTGCCGGGCGGGGAGAAAGCTGGGTGGGAGTGTGAAGGCCAGGGCTTGCCCCTCAGCTTTGCCTTCACTGCACATGTGGGAGACCCTGGACTTCCCTTGGTTTCCTTATCTGCCAAGTAAGGACAATAGCCCAGCCATGCCTTAGGGAGGCAAATGAATGAACGCGGACAGAGGGCTTTGAAAAGGACAATTCCTTGTTTATAAGATAAGGCTGTTACCGCAGGGGTGTCTGAGGAGAGGGCAGAGGGGACGGCTCTGGTGTGGTCCCTCCCCCAGCAGAGCTGGGCAGCAGGGACCTGTCCCCGTCACACCAGAGTGGGTAGATGGGGCCTGTCAGGAATGCCACTCCAGGCCAGGGGTCAGAGGCCCCATGGGGCTTGCTGCTGTCAGAGTGGCCCCATCCCCAATCCCTTGGGCCCAGGGGCTTCTCACATGGGAGTCACATGGCCTGGCTCTGTCGTGAGGGCTTGGCTGCCAGAGGTCCCTGCTGACTCTCACCTGGTAGCAGCCAGAAGCCTGTCTCCTCTGCTCCAGGGACAACCTGTGGGTGCTGCCCCCCCAAATAACCACACATAGAGGGGTGCATAAGTCATCTTCCTGGACACAAAGTGAACACCCCTACGAAAGCAGCACCCAGACTGAGAAACAGATCGTAACCAGCACTGTGGGGCTGCTGCAAACAGAAACAAACCAAAAACAGAAACAAACACAAAAATCAACTCAGGAGCATGGCAGACGTGTCCGCACGCATTTAAAACAGCAGCCACTTACATTACCACAGCGTCCTCCCATCCCAGGTGAGACGCCAGCTCACCCAGCGGGGTCCACGGCGTGTCCTTAGCAGTGACATGGGCCTGACTCTGGTCTGAGGAGCCCACCCGTGTCCAGAGCCAGATCAGTGAGGACTTCTGCCTTCTTCTCTTCCCAGATGGGGTCCCGGGGCCTTGCCTGGCCCTCCCCCTCCACTCTCCAGCCTCCCCCTCCACTCCCTAGCCTCCCCTCTGCAGGGAGAGCTATTTCAAAAGGCGGGGTGGACCCTCATGCTAGATGGGCTCAGAGTCAAGTGGTGGGTGGGCACTGGCCTGGGTCCATTGTCCTCCCAGCTCTTCCCAGTGCCCTCCCAGGTCCTCCCAGGTCCTCCTTGTGCCCTCCCAGCACCCACCCAGCACCCCCCCTATTGCCTGCCATGAGGGTAGCTCTTTCCTTCCTAGGCTGGCCCATGGCCTTGGCCCTTGAAGAGAACAGGGCCAGGGGACACCACAGGATGGGTGAGGGTCCTGGGCACAGAACCAGGCTTGGGCACCCTCCCTGGGTGGGCTCCCACCATCCACTGGGTAAAGACCCTCAACAGCACTGACGTGCTCAGAACAGTGCCCGACCCACCTGTTTAGCCTCCCTATGCCTGCCTGCCTTTACTACGCTGGCCACAGCTGGGGAGCCTCCGGCCACACTTCTCCAGCCCCCTTTGCTTTCCCTACATCGAGGTACCTGCCCACCCCCCAATTTAACCTCTGAAGGCCTCTCCATCCTCTTCCACCAGTGACGTGCCCAGCTGGCTGGCTCCAGCTGATTGCTACATTTTCAGGAATTTGCAAGCTGATTGTTAAACACAGTCATCATTAAGATTTAAATTATACAAACTTACAATTATATAAATTATATTAAGAACGAAGGTAACACATAGATCGCATCACTTTCTAATGTTTTCTACTACGTTTTACTATTACCTATGCTTTTTGGGATCTTCACCTCTATTGCATCCACGAGGTGGGAAAAGCATATACTTGTGTGATGCTGCCACATCTTTGCCCAACTCCACTGCAGGCGTGTATACAGCACTTCCCCCCCACCCCCCTCCCTGCTGCAGTTCTGACGTACGGGGCTCAGGTCGGGAGAATGGGTGTACACATATGAGACCTTCAGACCAGGTAGCTAGGCAACTTGTTCTTCCTCTGAGGGTTTTGGGCAAGGCAGTCCTTGATTTTCCAGTCCCCAACTTCCAGATACCTCCTGAACTCTAGGGAGGGAGAGGAAGCTGCAAACAATACCCAGATTGAATCTCTCCTGCCCAGGGTCTTGGGTCCAGTTTAAAAGATTTAAAGAAGGCAGAGGGCTGCCATAGTGTGCCCCCCACCAGCCCCTCAGCAGAGCACAGCGTTTCTGCGCTGGTGTCCCACATACTGCCTTCTGGCAGACAGAGAGCTCCACAGAGGTCGCCCTTGGGACCAAAGGGTCCTGGGCCCTTGACCGCAGTGTCCTCCCCTCAGGGTTCCATACTTCCCTCCCAGAGATCCCACTGCCCCTGGGCATTGCCCCAGGGCCCCTCCTCCCCTTCCGACTCAGTCTACTCCATCTTCTGTGTGTGTGTGTGGGGGGGTGTGAGGCGATGGGGGGGGGTCGGGGTCTGGCCCTCAGTGCCCAAGTGCCAAGTGCCAACCGCTGAGATCTCCTGTGGAGGTAAAAGCCCAGGTCCCTGCCTTGCTCGGGCAAGCCCCTGCCGCTCCTGGGGCTCAGGACGCAAGACCCAGCCCAGGGTTCCCGCTCCGTCCACACCTTCCGCCCGGCCCAGCTGGGCTCCTCTCCCGCGCCCACGCGATCTCTGCGGAGCGCTGTCCCTCTGTGCCCTCAGGGCCCCACGGAAATTGGCCTCCGGCCACACGCAGCCCTGGCCCGGGGGAGCGCGGCGGGGGGAGGCGCTGACCCGGGGGTGACGGGGGGGGGGGGGGCGGAGCGCTGGCCCGGGGGGTGACCCCATCCGGTCTCAGGATGGGAGTCGGGGCAGAAGCCGTGGTGCCCCTCGCGCGGGTAATTCCTCCCGAGTCGCTTGAAGGCATGGGGCGCTCCGGTCGCAGACACGCGTGGGACCCTCGTGGTCGGCCCCCTCCCGCGGCCTGGGGCCGGGCGGTGAGCTGCGGCAGGTCTCAGGGCTCCGTGGTGGGCGAGCGCGGCCGCCGGGGCCGGAAACCCGGCACAGCCCAGGACCGAGGCGCGCCAAGCCCAGGACAGCCGCTTGCGGGTCGCGGGGTCCCTCTGGCGCCGCTGAAAGACTCTGGCCGCGGGTAGCCCGGGGGGCAGGGGGTGGGAGGAGGCTGCGGAGAGGGAGGAGATCGTGGCTTATCAAAAAGGTCTCAATAGAGCTGGCTTCATCTCCCACCCGCGGGGCGGAAGTCAGCTCCGCACCCAGGAGCTGCCTGTGGGTCCCTCCGGGCAGGGACCCGCGCACTTGCCAACGGCGGGGCCATCGCAGAGCCCAGAGGAGGCGGAATGAAGGGCTCGGGGCGTGGGGCGGGGGTGTCCGCCGGGCGGCCGCGACTGCGACTGTAGCTCTGGCTCGACCTGTCGCATCGAGCCGAACCCCGGAGTCTTGATACCTCAGTGCCCTCCTCTGTACAGTGGGAGCTGGGAGGGGCGGCCTCCGAAGCGCCTTTGGCTCTGACCGCCAGGGACGGGCCAGGGTCTCAGGCCGTAGTCGGGAGCCCCGAACCGGGCACTGAAAACTGGACGGAAATCTGGGAGCCGAGCCCCGCGGCGCCGCTGCCCAGAAAAACGGCTTGAGTGTGTGGGCGGGTGAGTGGGGTGACTATGAGTAACCTACCATCGTGTGGAGCTTCGCAGGTGCGACGCCCCCTCCCAAAGTCCCGGACCCCTCCCCAGCGGCAGAGAAGTGGGCACAGCTGGGGTGCATGGGGTCCAGAAAGCCCAACACACACGCGGACCCACACAGACATGGACACACGAACGCACCGCAACTCGCACACGGACACACACGTGCCCTCACATCTCCGCGATGGGAAGGCGCTCGGAGAGCGCGAAAGGGTCCGCCTGCAGGGTCCCCTCGGAAGCGTGGCACCTCCCCCGGGGCTGGTGGGACCGTCCAGCTCCGGCGGCGCCGTCTGCTCGGAATAGGGCCCGCTCGGCTGGCAGGAAAGGCTTAATCCGCAAGGGACGCCTCCGAAAGTGCCCGCCTGCCCCGCCGGCACGAGGTGGGGGCTGTCAATCCCAGGAGACGTTGCCAGTCCCCAAAGCTCGGAGCTGGGGGGTGGGGGAGGGCACAGGAGAGTCAAGAACGAGGGCGTGGGAAGCCCCCAGACCTGGGGTGTACAGCATCTTTTTAACCCCATACGGACATCTAAGAAACTTGGAGCGGCCCCGCGACCCCCTCTCGGGACTTAGCGACGTAGCGAGGCTCTGCTCCCGGCGCTCCCCACCCGGCACGCAGGTGTGGACGACTTGAGTCCTTGAGGACCGGGTCCGGGCCCCGCGAATGTTCAGTGCAGCCGAGCGGGTTGAGCCGAATTCTGTCTCCCGGGTCCTCCGTGGCCTCCCACACGCCTCGAGCCCCGTCGGAGATTTGGGGGACACCACGCAGGTGGCCCATCCAGGAGTCCGAGGCCGCGGCCCGGCCCACTCTCCTCTCCCCACCCCACCCCTTCCGTTCTCGGCTGGGGTCGGGGACGGGCCGGTAGAGGGTGGTGCGAAGGGCGCGGCGGCGCCGGGGGTTGGGGGAAGTTTCCCCCACTGCGCACCCCTGCGACCCCAGCCGAGCAGCGGGCCCGGGCCGCAGACAATTAAAGCGGGATTCCTCCCCCGCTGACGTCGGCAGCGCGAGGCCCCTCCCGCGGTGGCATAAAAGGCGCGGGCTCCGCAGCGCAGGCGGCAGTGGGGGCCGGACAGCGCGGCGGTGCGGACTGCGCGGCGGAGCAGTGAGCAGCGCGGCGCCCAGAGCGCTGGCCGCCCGCGGAGCTCCAGCCGAGCCGAGCCCGGCCCGGAGCGCCGGGTCCCAGCGCCCGCAGCCATGCTGGCCGGCCGTGCCGCGCGCACCTGTGCGCTGCTCGCCCTCTGCCTCCTGGGCAGCGGGGCCCAGGATTTTGGGCCGACGCGCTTCATCTGCACCTCGGTGCCGGTGGACGCCGACATGTGCGCCGCGTCCGTGGCCGCCGGCGGCGCCGAGGAGCTCCGGAGCAACGTGCTGCAGCTCCGCGAGACCGTGCTGCAGCAGAAGGAGACCATCCTGAGCCAGAAGGAGACCATCCGCGAGCTGACCACCAAGCTGGGCCGCTGCGAGAGCCAGAGCACGCTGGACGCGAGCGCCGGCGAGGCGCGGACGGGCGGCGGCCGCAAGCAGCCCGGCTCGGGCAAGAACACCATGGGCGACCTGTCTCGGACGCCGGCCGCCGAGACGCTCAGCCAACTCGGGCAAACTTTGCAGTCGCTCAAAACCCGCCTGGAGAACCTCGAGGTCCGCGCGCGCCGCTGTTTCCCCTCTGGCTCGCGCGCCCCTCTGCCCTCCCCCACCTCCATTCCCGACCCGGCCCGACCCCCCCAACCCCGGCCTCGGCCGGGTGCCGATGCCTGGCTGGGCCCTCCCCAAGCGTGCGGGGCCCCGCGGACGGCCACTCGTCCGAGCTCCCCGCCCGGCTGCCCCCGCAGTCGCCCTGAGGGGACCGCGCCACCGGCCTCCCGGCACGGCCCCTGCTCCACGCGTAACGATATGGTTTCCCCCCCACCCCGCCCTTGCACCCTCGCAGCAGTACAGCCGGCTCAATTCCTCCAGCCAGACCAACAGCCTCAAGGATCTGCTGCAGAGCAAGATCGATGACCTGGAGAGGCAGGTGCTGTCTCGGGTGAACACTCTGGAGGAGGGCAAGGGGGGCCCCAGAAATGACACAGAGGAAAGAGTCAAGATCGAGAGTGCCCTGACTTCCCTGCACCAGCGGATCAGCGAGCTCGAGAAAGGTAATGGTCATGGGGGGCTGGGGAGTCATGCATCCTGTCTCAGCTCCCTGGACCAGTGGGACCCTGCCTCTGGTCCTGGCTTCCTGCATAGCTCAGGTTGGGAGTGTAAAAGCCCTCAGCTCCTCCACTGCCCCATCCCTGCCCCAGGTTCTCCAGTTGGTGTTCCTGGCAGGACTGGGGTGCCCTGGGCTTGGGACATCTCAGGAAGCAGAGTGAGGAAGGGATTGCCTGGGGTTCCCTCCCCCCTCCCCCGCCACACTCACACACTCACACACACACAGGATTTTTCCAAGTCTGATTTGTTTAATCTTCAGCAACTTTGCACTATAGCTTTGGCTGGCTCAAGTCCTCCCTGGCTAAGAAAACCTGGCTCTAGCCAGTCCCCATCCACAGCAGAGAGCAGGGCATGGGCTGGGGCTGGGTCCTCTTGGTCCATGGCACATTTGGGCCCTGAGCAGGTTTCCTCCCAGCTCCTTGGTGCCCCTGGCATCCTCTGGGGATTTCCGGGTCCTCCCCTCCGCCCTGAGCACACCCCCGAGATTTTCTCTTCTTAGTGACCCAAGCCCAGGCATCTTGCATGCAGCCCTGCGGTTTCCGAGTCGCCAACTCCAGCCAGCCCCGATCTCGCCCCAGGGCCCACGGATGAGCTCGGGAGGCTCAGCCTTGAAATCGCAGAAATCAAACAAGGTTGTAAAAGTGGGGGAGGGGGTGAGACTCGGGGCTCGAAGCAGGGCCACGTGACCCTTCTCGGACTGCAAAGTGTGCTGGATGGATTTAAACAGTGCCATCTTAAGGCACGTTATGTAACTGAAAAACAGATCGGGGAAGGGAGGAGGGGGGGAGAAAGGGGAGATTGGGGAAATGAAGAACACCCCCTGGAGAGACCAGGGACCAGATGTGCTCCAAGAGCAGGGGGCTGCCAGCCTGAAATGGAAGGGGAACACTGAGGGCCAGCCCTGCTCTGTTCCCTGACACCTGGCTTAGAGGAAGGGCGTGGGGTTGCTGGCCCAGTAGGATGCCTTCTAGAAATAATTCTTGGCCTGGAGGGCCGGTTTAGTGCTGGGCTCCCTGGCAGCACCCAGTGTACACCCTGGAGCTGGTGGGTGTGTGTTCCTGGCTCTGGGCCTGGTGCCCATGCCCACTGCTGGATTGGAATGTTTTGCCTGGAATCAGTCACACCATGCCCAGGGCCACAGCCACAGTGTGTGTGTGGGTTGGGAGAGGGCAGAAAAGCATTCCCTGGAGACATTGCCGGCAGGAGGGGAGCTGGTGGCCGTGTATAAAGGGAGGGTATGGGACCAGAAGCCTGATCTTTCAGGAAACACACAGGAAGCTCCCTGAGAATGATTGGCATCATCCTCAAAGCAGTCACCTTAGGGGAACCTGGCTTTAGGGCTACCTCCCGGTTCCCTGCTGTCCTGCCCTCTCTGCAGGGGGCCATACAGAGTTGCTAGAAGAGCCTCCGGGGGTACAACTTTCCCTCCTGTGGGGAGGATGGGATTCTGGAAACAGCCTGAGTCCTCGGGGCAAATCGGCTGGGTCAGATGAGTGACCAGGGGCTGCAGTGTGTCCTGGCCTCAAGGGAAGTGTGACGGGCACCGGGGGCCTGGTTCTGAGCACCATCAGCAGTCAGCATCCTGGAATCAGGTTGGGCTCCTGGAGGGGCTGCTCTGAGGGGAGCTAGCCTCTTTACTGGCCGGGAGGAGACTTCCTTCCTCTGTGGTGACACCTTCGAGCATTGCTTTACAGGGTGTGCACTGACCCACTCCCTACCCATGCCCACTGCCCAGCCCGGGTGCAGATGCTCAGAGCCCAGCGTGTGCGGGCGGCTCCCCACACCCCCACCCCAGCCTCTCCACAGGGGTCACCATGTGGGAGCCACCTTATGGGAGCCAGACCGGGAGCAGAGACCTTGGGTCAGCTCTTTTGTCCTGGCCCTGTGCCCTGGGGCAAAGTACTTGACCTCTCCGGAGCCTCCTTCTCAGCATCTACAGAACAGAGAGGAGTCTGCTTTGTCTGCATCACCAAGCCTGGTTGGGGGCAGGGGCATTGGCAAGCCTGCTATAGTCAGGGGCAGGCGCTTCGTCAAGGTGCAGGTGTCTGGACTGTGTCCCGTCCTCCCCAGGTCAGAAGGACAACCGCCCTGGAGACAAGTTCCAGCTCACATTCCCCCTGCGGACCAACTACATGTATGCCAAGGTGAAGAAGAGCCTGCCCGAGATGTACGCCTTCACGGTGTGCATGTGGCTCAAGTCCAGCGCAGCGCCAGGGGTGGGCACGCCCTTCTCCTATGCCGTGCCCGGCCAGGCCAATGAGCTGGTCCTCATTGAGTGGGGCAACAACCCCATGGAGATCCTCATCAACGACAAGGTAGAGTCCCCGCCCCTCTGGACTTGCAGGGCAGCAGGGCGAGGCCCCCAGGGCCCCAGTCTATGCCAGCTGCTGGGACAGGTCTCGGTAGCATAAGATACAGCCTCAGATGCTACTGTGGCCCCAAGAGGAGAGCCTGCCAGGCAGGGCTGAGGGAGAGGCAGGGTGAGGACTGGGAGAAATAGGCAGGGGTGCCCTTGCCATGCTCCACGAACAGGCCTCCCAGACAGAGGCCTCCTGGCTGGGGGTGGAGGAGGATAAATAATCCAGGGGGACAATCCATCTGACAGACTCCTCCTCCCCCAGCTGGCCTTGGAGCTGACTTTGCTCCCCCATATTTGGGAGACCATAGATGCTGGGGTGGGTGGTAAAGATGCTCCTAGAGAGTCCAAATCAATCCTGCTTAGCCCCCTACCCCTGGGAGGAGGCCAGATCTGGGTGAGTCCTTGAGAGAGGGCAACCTTTCCCTCCAGGGAACCCGTCTCCATCTTAGCCCTCCGTTAGCTGTGGGAATAGCTGCCAACTCTCAAACTCCCTCATCTCTATGCCAGCTTTGGTAGTAAATGTCTAAAACCTAGGCTGGGAATTAGATTCCAAGCCCTTGCTCTTGATTCCTTGCCTAGAAAGGGCTGTGCCTTTCTGGCGCCCCATTTCCCCCAAGTTAAAAGGGTGCGAGGGTTCTTTCGTTGGCTGAAGCAGCCTCCCTGCGAAATGTTAAGAGCCTGAGTGAAATTCCAGGTGAGAGGCTGGTCTGAGCATTAAAAGGCATGGTGCCATCTCCCCTGGCATCTTTCAGAGTCTCTGCAAAAAGGCTGGGCGGGTTGTAGACCCAGAGATCTGGCAATTAGAGATGGAGTGTTGGAAGAGAGGAGAGGCTCAGAAAGGAGCAGTGATCTCAGCCCCCAGGGGTGGCCCTCCTCCATCAGAGGGCCTGTTTCGTAGACTAGCCAAGAGGGAGGAGGGTGAGTAGGAGGGAGGAGATTGCATATGCAGATCGATCTTAGGAGCCCCCTTGACAAATCTTCCCATTTCCTTTGTGATTTTGTGCTCCATCAGTGGATGGGCCTGACAGTCCAGAGGGGCAGGTGCTGCAAGAACTCAGTAATGGCTCTTGATATTTATTGTAAATGCCTATGAATATCGGCTGAACTACTAACTAGTGATGATAATTGATTCTGATTGTACCCCTGTTCCCATAATGTCCTGTATGTTGCTCTCCTTCCCAGGTGGCTAAGCTGCCCTTTGTAATCAATGATGGCAAGTGGCACCACATCTGCATCACCTGGACCACCCGGGACGGGGTCTGGGAAGCCTACCAGGATGGCACCCAGGCAGGCAACGGCGAGAACTTGGCGCCCTATCACCCCATCAAGCCACAGGGCGTGCTGGTGCTGGGCCAGGAGCAGGTACAGGCCATGGGGGCAGGGAAAGGCGGGGGGCAGCTGCAGGGGGAGGAGCCCCAGAACCAGAGACTAGGCAGGAGAAAGGAGAATGAGGGTGTTGGGAGAGAGGGCAGAGAGGCAGCAGTGAGCAAAGTGGGAGGGAGCTGGAGAGGGAAGTGGTTTCCCCTAGAAGTAGCTGAGGGAAGCAAGTGATGCAGCAGTTTGGGCAAAGTCCCTGCTCTGAGTGGGCACTTTCAGGAAAGGCAAGCAGGAGTGGGCTCTGGTCTCAAGGCTCTCCACAACTTTCTCAACGACTGCAGCAATGCTCTTTGGCACAGGAAGACCAAATGTGCATTTAGTGATGCATAATTTATTTCCTGGAAGTGGTTTGTCTCCCACTGGGCACCCAGGAGGGAAAGGCAGGCAGGAGAGCCCCAGGGCTTCCATTCTCATTGGGCAGCTATTGCTGTCAAAGAGCGACATCTGAGTTTCTTGACTAGAGGCAGGGAGTGTAGGGGAGGCCCCCCAGGCACTGCTCCCACAGTTGTCCACGGACCTGGCTGACACCCTCCCTCACTGGGCAGCTCTCAGGTGCCCCCAGGAGAAGCTCTGCATCCAGGGCAGAGGAGGCCAGCATCACTCCTTTTCCTGAGCTCCCCACAGGGGAGAGACTGATGGATAGCTGAAGACCAGACACAGGGAGACAAATGGACCAGAGGTAGACCTGAGAGCCTTTCCCCCAGGGATGCCCTCCTGATAGGCCCCCACTTCTATGACCCCCTCCACCTCATCCTCTGCTTTTCTCTGAAGGACACTCTAGGTGGTGGGTTTGATGCCACCCAAGCGTTTGTGGGCGAGCTGGCCCATTTCAACATCTGGGACCGCAAGCTGACCCCGGGGGAGGTGTACAACCTGGCCACCTGCAGCACCAAGGCCCTTTCCGGCAACGTCATTGCCTGGGCTGAGTCCCACATCGAGATCTATGGCGGAGCCACCAAGTGGACATTCGAAGCCTGTCGCCAGATCAACTGAGGCCCAGGGCCGGGCTGAGCCTCCTGGTCCCCAGGTCCCCAGCCCCCTCCCGCTTCCCCCCTGCTTGTGCGGTGATGATCCGTCGTCTCTTCTTCTCTCCCTTTCCCCCAGGAATGACTCAAGGCCATCACCCTCGCACATGTGCACACGCACACAGCCTGGTTTCGTCCTCGTGCACGTGAAGCAGGCCCGGCTCCCATCTGTCCCCGAGGTGTCCCCACTTCTCTCTAGGAGCCCGCACTGTTTCTCAGGCATGCCCTGTTCACCAGTAAAGCCGGCAGCTGCAACATTTTGAAAAATGCACACGTAGGTGAGAGGACCTGTGTGTGAGTGTATGTGTGTGTGTGTGTGTGTGTGTGTCTACAAGGGTCTGTCTCTCTGGGGAGGCATTCTCTTTTAAAATGAGGTATTTCATTTCTTCTTTCTCTGTGGCTTTGGGAAATCTCATGACTGGTCTAATATCTGCATTGACAACTTTGGTGTCTGCCCGCGTGCCTTGGGGCTGGTGCACCTTCTTCTGCAATGCGTTCGTCTTTGTTTGTAAACGTTTTTCAGAGCGACATATCTCTATATTGATAAAATAAATATCTTTTAGCAGTTTGTTAAAGGCCGGGGGCCTCTCCACGGAGAATTTGTATTTTGTCATAGAAGGAATTCTCTCTGAAGGGTTGAAGGCAGACAGTGTCCTGTGATGGCACCACGTGCTGGGCGGGGGCAGAGGAGGTGGGACCAGCCTCAGGATCCGGGCAGTCCCTCCCCCAACCCCCAGTGCCTGGCCAGCATCCTGCTGTTGGTATCTGAGGGCAGCGCTGGGCCTGGGAGGCCAGCCTGCATACCCAGCTCGGCCAGCTCTGGCCCAGGATACCGTCTGTGGCCCTCAGCCTTCCCACGTCCTCAGACTCCCCTTCAGCTGCCAGCTAGTGCCCCCAAGAGAGGAACATCCCGTCCACAGCCCAGGAAGCCAGGACCCCTGGTCTCCTCCACTTGGCCTCAGGCAGTGGGAGACCAGAGGCTTCGGTAGGTCAGCTTGAGAGCAGACCTTTTAGACCAGGAAACCCGCGCTCTGATTACGACCCAGCCACATAGGGCCACTTAAACTTGAACCCAGCCAGTCGATGGGCCAGGCCTGTGGTAACTCTGACAGCCATATTCTTCACCCGGGCCCAGGTGAGCCCTCCAAGGGGGCAGGGCCTCCGGAGACCTCTCCTGGGGAGCCACGCATGGCTAGGCCGGGGCCTGAAATCCACTCCCCCATCTTACAGAGCGCAAGTCCTGATGTAGTCCCCAACCTGTCACCAGCTGATGACACTGAGACCCAGCCAGTGTCCAGAAGCTTTGACATTTCTTTCCCTCCGTGAAAAACTAACATGTGCGCCTCCTTCTAGTCCTTCCAAGGTGGGGAGATAAGTGTGTGTGTGTGTGTGTGTGTGTGTTGAATGAGAGCGAGAAGAGCACTCAGACGGATCACACCCAGGGGAGGGTGAGCTCCCTGCTTTGTTGCACCATCAGGGGGTCGCACACCCTGAGGGCAACCTAGACTCTGTCATCAGGAGTCTAATTAGCAAAAGGCTGGCAAGTCTTTCTAGAAATTTTACTGCACTGCCTGGCTCACCTACAGCAGCAGACATTTCTTCAGGAGGAGCAGGTGTTTCTGTCTTCTGTTCCTTCCAGGGCACCTGTCTCCTTAAACGCAGGTCCGTGTTGTGTCGGAAACCTAGTGCATCTGTGTGTGTCTGTGTTGGTGTCTCTGTGTTGGTGTCCGCGTGGGTGTCTGCACGGCACCCAGCCGCCATTCTGCAATGCATCACTCTAGTGCTGAGGGTGAGGTCCAGGCGCCAGGCTGTGTGTTGTGGTTCAACAGTGGCTTTTTCTGAGACCGCTGTGCTTTGTCAGAGCCCAGCGGGCTGTGGCATCTGTGGATCTGAAGGGATCTTCTCTGTTTGCATGTTCCTTGGGGTGGCATGTCCCTTGCTTCCTCAGTCTGGTGTGTGTTCCCCTGCCTGCATGAACTTCTCTGGTTCTGTGTTGTGTGCCCAGTGCCACCCATTGTTCTGTGACCATCCATGTAGCTACTAAAATGGCTGGGTAAGCAAGCCAAGGGTGTCGGAGGAGGTCAAGGGAGAGATTGATTCCCTCTCCCCCTCCCCACTCCCCAAACATACCAAGAAGTATTTTTAACGTGTAGGTTGAGAACAAGCCTAACGATGCTTGTGGTTGGGAGAGAGTGAGAGCTTAGTATCCCCCTCTAGACCAGATCGGCCCCACCCCTCACTCCAGCCATCTCAGAGCTGTAGGCAAGGCCCAGAGTGTTCTAGGTGCTCTCCCATCAGCACCTCCCACCAGCCCCTGCCGATCTAGGGGTCTACCAGACCCCGGACCACCTCCTGTCCCAGTGGGCGCAGTGGGAGCTGTCCTTTCAGGACCACAAGCCATCCTCTGCCCTAAGTAGAGAGGGGCAGAGCACAGCCCAGATGCTTGCGCCTGTGTCCCTTCAGCCTCCCCACCTGGTCACCCTCCTCGCCCCTCCCCTGACACACCCACGGTGCCAGGGATGGAAGCTGATGTTTAACTCCCTCCGCCCTCCCCAGCTGGAGCCTGTGCCAAGCCCCGGACTCCCCTACTGTGGTAACACTTGGCACTTTGCCAGCCCCGAGGAAGGCAGATGACACAGCCACAAATCTAATCCACATAGTTTCCATCTACCCCTTAATCTGACTGATGTTCCCTCTTGCACTGAATAATACATGCCTATCTCAGGTAAGCCATTTTATAAAATAAGAAGATAAAAAAGCACTGTCGAGACAGTGTTTGCTTTCACCGAGCTGGTGTCCCACAGCTCCCTGGGTGTCCGAGGTGGGAGAGCTGCTGACAGAGGCTCTCCGGGCCCTCGGGGGATTAAAGCCCACTTGAGTCGTAAGCCTTTCTTGCTTTTGATAACAGTATTATTTCTCTTACTCTAGAAGAAAAAGTTTATTACCAAACAAGAGTATTTTTATGAAAGAAAAGGACAAACCTATAAATTAACTCAACCTATATTTCCCTTGAAAATACTTTCAGGCTCCGCCAAAAACGTAGAACTGAAAGCATGTTATTTTGAAAGAAAGAGATACATTTTGTATGCTTTCTGTTCCTTTTGTAAATTCACAGTTTTATTTTCTAAGACTGCAAAGATCACTTTGTCACCAGCCCTGGGACCTGAGACCAAGGGGGTGTCTTGTGGGGAGTGAAGGGGAGGGAAGAGGCTGGCATGAAGGTCACAGTCGTTCCAGTGAGCTCCAAACAGGGGCCGCCTGTTCTCAAAGATGTGTCGGGGATGGGATGTACACTGGCCATTTATGGTGGCCCCTCTGTCTCGGAGCTGACTTGTTAAGTGGAATGAGTTGAGGACTTGATGGTCAGTTCCAACCCTGATAGAAGAAACTAGGGTTCCGAATTGTAAACATTAAGAGGATAGTATCCTTTGTAATCTTATGGCAACCAAAATGTGGCTTCAAGCAGTCATGGTTTCATCTCTTAAAACACAGTGTGTAAATTTATTCAACTAATGACGGGAAATGTATCACTTCCATGCACAGTGGACTTAAGTGCCATTTGTTGAAGGGGAACAAGTCATTGAGGAGAAGAAAAGCCCAATACTTAAAGTCCCAATTTTGTCTTATTTGCCAAAAAAAAAAAAAAAAAATCATCAACAACAACAAAGCAAACCCCCTATAGTTGATATTGTTATATTGTATATACTGTATAATAGGAAACAGAATTGATGTATCTTACTTTTTCATTATTTGCTAACCAAAGCTGTACATTTTTCATAAGATCCGCAGCCTTTTGGGTATCTAAGGGGTCAAAACCATGGGACCTGCCGCCTCCCATAAGCAGTTCTGGAAATGCACTATTTCTACTGGTATTCTTGCTTTTTTCTTTCTCTTCATTTTCTTGCTGAAATGACATGAATTGTTGAGTTTATTTTTACACAGTAAAGAGTGAAGAAAGACTGTGGTCTCCTTGGAATGTCTCTTCTTTTCTCAAGCTTGCAGATGTCACCTCAACCTGCTGGATGACCTCAGGGGTCCTCCCAGGGGATGCATGCCTGCCTATTGCCCTGTGCCCCTTGAAAATCCCACAGCCATCTGGTGACACTGGACATCAGAGGTGGGGAGGGGGCCTGCCCGATAGCCGATACCAAGGCAGAGAGAGGTGAAGTGATTTCCCAAAGTGTGGAGGCCACACTGGGGCTTGGGGTGCAGAGTAACTGCCTGTTCCTCACCTCGCCTGCAGCCCTGCTCCTTACTGAGTGCACTGCCCACAGCACACCTGGGCACAGGTCCCAGGTGGCCTGGGCTTGTCCTTCCCAAACAGCCCTGCTCTGCTCTCCTTTGCCACATCCCTGCTGACCCATCCTTGGCCAACACCTGGTTACCTCTCCTCTTTGGGGGTTCCCAGGCTGCTTTCCTGCTCTCAAGCAAGACAGCATCTCTAGATTCACATAAGAAGAAGATGGGTGACATGGGAGCCCTGGGCACTGAGAAGAACTTACTTCCCTGGCCCCTGGTGGACCAAGCTACACTGCATGAACAAAGAGCTTTGGAACTGTTCCCTTCCAGGGGACAAAATTAATGACCAGGGGCCAAAGTAGCCTGCCTGGTTGGTGGGTCTCCCCCATGCCCCAACACACATGCCCACACGCACACTGGGTTAGCAGAGGGGACCTGGCCAGGACTCAGGACCTGGGGTTTGGTGGGGCTGTAACTGAGCCGTCCATTGCCTGGGGTGGTACAGAGGGAGGGGATTTGGCCTCAGAGCAGGTGGCCACTCGCCCTATTGCCCCTGCAGGAGGAGCCCCAGTTGGAAGAGAGAAGCCCCTGCCAGGTTGAAGACCCTGGACCTGTTTTCTCCAGAGTTGCCCTTGGCGGGTGGTATCCACCTCCAGGCTGCACACGTGTGGCCAGAGCAGGGGTTGTACCCAATCCCAGCAGCTCCAGCCAACACACCACCTCTTTGCCTCCCACTCAAGCAAGTGCATAGTTATGCCTTTAACAACATCACTCTTACATTTCTAATTCCTATGGAAGTGCTCATTCAAAAACTTGGGTATTTTAACTATCATCAGAAACAAGTTACTTTCCCCACCTCTCACACCTGATACTGGTTACATCAGTGACTGACTTTAGGGGCCATGGAGCTGAGAACAGCAGCTCGCGGGGAGGCAGTCAGGCCTTGCTGCTGAGCTCGCTTGCGTGGGAGCCTGGGGCAGAGGGACACAGGCTCGGGATTTCAAAGCTGGAGAGTGTCTCCAAAGCCATTGACTCCAAGGGCCCATCAGGTGTATGAAAATGTTCTCAGCTTGCACACTTCTAGTGATGGGGAACTCACTATTCATAGAGAGTCTGTCCCATTTTCAGACAGCTCCAGCTGGGAGTTTCCTTTATTTCTTTTCTACCTTTTTTCTTTCTTTTCTGTAGTGCCCAGTTCCTTATACTGAGCTGCAGCGTCCCCCCACCTGTCTGCACACAGGGAGACAGCCCCCATGTCCCCTGGGTCTCAGCCTTCGTGTCTCTCCTGCACCACCTGGCTGACCTGCTCTAGGGTCACACTCCTCCCACCCCAGAAGCCCCCCAGGGGGCAGCACAGGAGTGTAGACCAACCCCTGGAGGGTCCAGGGAATGTATCACCCCACCCCCATCCTTGCTCCAGGAAGCTGGGGCTTGTGCATCAGCTGTGGGCCCCCAGGGTAGGAGCAGCACGATTCAAGGAGTCCTGACCTGCTCCATCTCCTTGTCTGCTCCCATGAGGCTCCCAGCGAGTGGGTCTGTCTGCAGCAGCCCCCTCTCTACAGACCTCCAAGGAGCACAAAGCCACATGGGCTCTGAGAAGTTAACTACTTGCTGGAATGAGGAAATAGGAGAGAATAAAAGTGGTGGCTGTGGGGAAGTTACAAAGGTTCTGGAACTCTTTGAAAGGCCTGTGGTTCTGAGCTCAGGGCTTGGCTTCTTTGTAGGAAACAGAGGCCCTTCGGAAGAGGCTGGAACGCTCAGCCCAGCCAACGAGGGGCCCTCCCTGGGATGGAGTCAGCCAGCACTGCTGCCTTGACCTTAGCAGAACTGCCTCCCCCATCCCCCACTAGAAGATTCTTTCCCATTCACAGCCGGTGGTGCCCACCTGGGCTCAGGCCCATCGGCTAGCTTTGCCAGGGGCCCAGACCCTCATGAGTCTCCACAGTCCACCTCTGGAGGTGCCCCGGCAGTGCTGCCACCCTCCAGGGGCCATTGACATCCCTACTGTGCATCATGCTCTGTGCTTAACTCACTCCTACGCTTCATCTCACATCATCCCAATGGCCACCCTGATGATAACTCTGATTTTGCAGATGAGGAGCTGGTGGGGAGGCCGGGTGACCTGCTGAGCTCATGAGTGGCAGGGCGGGCGACCAGACTGCAAAGCCCCTGTCTTTCCACACTAGCTATCAGGTTCCGAGTTCATCTGCAGGGGTCAGCAGCTGGCAGGCCACCCCCTCACAGAGGACCTTGTCCCAATCTGAGCCCGTGAATCTCTGGCCAGACCTGCTCTTCCCTCGCACTTTGCTGCTCTGTCATCCTTGACCCCTCAGGTTCTCACGCACCCACGTGTGATGCACGTGGTAAGTCCCTGTGGCCTCGGGTTCCCGAGGTGCCCCTCCCCACGGGAGCAGAGCCTCCCTCCTCTCCTGACATTCAGATAAATTGTTTCTAACAGTCTGATCCTTAAAAATTGAAAAGCCTTTCATTTCTTGGTTTCCCCATGAAGCACACTTGCATTTCCTGAGACTCACATGGTCACTCAAGGAAGTGGACAGTGGTCTTCAGGGCCGTGGTTTCCCCCAGCATAGGAAGACAGGGTGGGACCAGCTGGTCTCTGCAGTCCCTTTGGGCTCTCCCTGGAGCCTAGGAGGCAACCTCCCCAGTCCGTGAGGACCAGCAGGGCCCTCTGCGCAGGACGTCTGACCTACCTGCTCCTAGACCCTTGCTCACACAGGACCCCTCTGCCCCCTGCCCCACCAGCAGTCCAGCAGCCATGGGATCTGCCCTCACCAGACTTCTCCTCTATGTTAACTGCCCTCTCAGGGTCCCTGTTCAGGCTACTCGAGTTCATATTTCTGATCATTGTTGGTGGACCTGGGTCACATTTTCTCCCCAGAATCTCTTAGCTACCATATAAATCAGGGTGCATGTAGGTACTTGGGGTGGGGTCCACAGGCCCTGAGCCCACTGTCATGACCTGGACTCATCAGTCTCCCTTTGGGGACAGGGGCAGAGAAGTATATTAAGGAAATGAAGAACCACAACTGACCCTTTAGAAAAACATACACACAGGAGATCAGCCAAGATGGTGGAGTAGAAGGACCCTGAGCTCACCTCCTCTCACAAGCACATCAGAATCACAACTATTTACAGAACAATCATCAATGAAAAAGACCTACCAGAAAAGATCTTCTACAACTAAAGACATAAAGAAGAAACCACAACGAGACGGGTAGGAGGGGCAGACGCTCGATAAAGTCAAGTCCCATAACCCTGGGTGGGCAACCCACAAACTGGAGAATAATTACATTGCAGAGGTTCTCCAACAGGAGTGAGAGGTCTGAGCCCCACGTCAGGCTCCCCAGCCTGGACGTCCTGCACCAGGAAGATGAGCCCCCAGAACCATCAGCTTTGAAAGCCAGCAGGGCTTAATTTCAGGAGTCCCATAGGACTGGGGGGGAAAAGAGACTTCACTCTTAATTAAACGGTGCGCACAAAATCTCACATGCTCCAGGACCCAGGGAAGAAGCAGCAATTTGATAGGAGCCTGGGCCAGACCTACCTGCTAGTCTTGGAGAGTCTCTTGGAGAGGTGAGGGTCGGGGGGTGGCTCACCCTGGGGACACAGACTCTGGTGACAGCCATTCTTGGGACCTCCTTCTACCACGTGGACACTGGTGCTGGTAGGCGCCATTGCGTGGGATCCTCCCTCTAGCTCATCAAGGCCGAGACTTGGCGCTACCCAACAACCTGTAGGCACCAGTGCTGAGATACCTCAGGCCAAGCAACTAACTGACACAACCCCACTCATCAGCAGACAAGCTGCCTAAAGACTTCTTGAGCCCACAGTCACCCCAGGCACCGCCTTGCCCACCAGAGGGCCCAGGACCCAGCTCCACCCACCAGTGGGCAGGCACCAGACACAAGAAAACCACAATCCCACAGCCTATGGATATAGCCTGCCCACCAGCAGGCTAGACCCTGCCCTGGAACCAGCTGGGTCCCAGTCCTGCCCACTATCAGGCCAACACAAGCTTCAGGACAGCCTGGACCCTGTACCCAACTGTTTCAAGAACCACCCTCCCACCCCAACAGCGATGTGACACCAGCTCTGGGATCCCTGAGCCCGGCAACCAGACTCTGGGACCTGGCTCTGATCACTAGTAGGCAGGCACTAAACCCAGGGTTAACACCTATCCTTCTCAAATTATTCCAAAAAATTGCAAAGGAAGAAACACTTCTGAACTCATTCTATGAGGCCAGCATCACCCTGATACCAAATAACAGACAAATATATCACAAAAAAAGAAAACTACAGACCAATATTACTGGTGAACATAGATGTAAAAATTCTCAACAAAGTATTAGCAAACCGAATCCAACAATACATTATAAGGATCTTACACCATGATCAAGTGGGATTTATCCCAGGGATGCAAGATTTTTCAATATCAGCAAATCAATCAATATGATACACCACATTAACAAATTGAAGAATACAAACCATATGATCATCTAGATAGATGCAGAAAAAGCTTTCTGACAAAATGCAACACGTATTTATGATTAAAAAAAAAAAAACTCCAGAAAGCGGGCATAGATGGAACATACCTCAACATAATAAAGGCCATGTATGACAAACCCACAGCCAACATCATACTCAACAGTGAAAAGTTGAAAGCATTTCCTCTAAGATCAGGAACAAGACAAAGATGCCCACTCTCATCACTTTGTTTTGGTGGGGGGCAAGCCATGTGGCTTGTGGGATCTTAGTTCCCTGACCAGGGATTGAACCTGGGCCCTCAGCAGTGAGAGCACAGAGCTCTAACCACTGGACTGCCAGGGAATTCCCTCTCATCACTTTTATTCAACATAGCATTGGAAGCCCTAGCCACAGCAATTAGAGAAGAAAAAGAAATAAAAGGAGTCCAAATTGGAAAAGAAGAAGTAAAACTGTCACTGTTTGCAGATGACATGATACTACACATAGAAAATCCTAAAGATGACACTAGAAAACTACTAGAGCTCATCGATGAATACAGTAAAATAGTAGAATACAAAATTTATATACAGAAGTCTGTTGCATTTGTATACACTAACAATGAACTATTAGAAAGAGAAATTAAGAAAACAATTCATTTACCACTGCATCAAAAAGAATAAGATACCTAGGGGACTTCCCTGGCGGCTCAGTGGTTAAGAATCCGCCTGCCCATGCAGGGGACACGGGTTTGATCCCTGGTCCGGGAAGATCCCACATGCCATGGAGCAACTAAGCCCATGTGCCACAACTACTGAGCCTGCACTTTAGAGCCTGTAAGCCACAACTATTGAGCCCTCATGCCACAACTACTGAAGCCCGCGTGCCTAGAGCCCATGCTCTGCAACAAGACAAGACACTGCGATGAGAAGCCCGTGCACCAAAACAAAGAGTAGCCCCCGCTTGCCGCAACTAGAGAATGCCTGCGCACAGCAATGAAGACCAAACGCAGCCAAAAATTAAAAAAAAAAAAAAAAAGAATAAGATACCTAGGAGTAAACTTACCTAAGGAGGTAAAAGACCTGTACTCAGAAAACTATAAGACACTGATGAAAGAAACTGAAAACAACATAACGAGATGGAAAGATATACCGTGTTCTTGGATTGGAAGAATCAATATTGTTAAAATGATCATACTACCCAAGGCAATCTACAGATTCAATGCAATCGTCATCAAGTTACCAATGGCATTTTTCACAGAACTAGAAAAAACAATTTTAAAATTTGTATGGTAACACAAAAGATCCTAAATAACCAAAACAATCTTGAGAAAGAAGAACAGAGATGCAGGAATTACACTCCCTGACTTCAGATTATACTACAAAGTTACAGTAATCAAAACAGAATGGTACTGGCACAAAAACAGCCATACAAATCAATGGAACAGGATAGAAAACCCAGAAATAAACACTTATGGTCAATTAATCTATGACAAAGGAGACAGGAACATACAATGGAGAAAAGACAGTCTCTTCAATAAGTGGTGCTGGGAAAACTGGACAGCTACATGTAAAAGAATAAAATTAGAACATTCTCTAACACCATATACAAAAATAAACTCAAAATGTATTACAGACCTAAATGTAAGACCAGAAACCATAAAACTCCTAGAGGAAAACACAGGCAGAACATTCTTTGACACAAATTGTAGCAATATTTTTTTGGATCTGTCTCCTAAGGCAATGGAAATAAAGGCAAAAATAAACAAATGGGACCTAATTTAACTTAAAAGCTTTTGCACAGCAAAGGAAATCATCAACAAAATGAAAAGACAATCTACTGAAGGGGAGAAATTATTTGCAAATGGTATGACCAATAAGAGGTTAATATCCAAAATATACAGACAGCTTATTCAACTCAACATCAAAAACACAAACAACCTGAATGAAAAATGGGCAGAAGGGACTTCCCTAGTGGTCCAGTGGTTAAGACTCTGAACTTCCACTGCAGGGGGCATGGGTTTGATCCCTGGTCAGGGAACTAAGATCCCACATGCCGTGTGACGAAAAAAAAAAAAAGGGCAGAAGACCCAAATAGACATTTTTCCAAAGAGCACATGCAGATGGTCAACAGACACATGACAAGATGTTCAACACTGCTAATCATCAGGGAAATGCAAATCAAAACTGCAGTGAGATATCATCTCACACCTGTCAGAATGGCTGTCATCAAAAAGGACACAAATAACAAATGTTGACGAGATGTGGAGAAAAGGGAACCCTCATACACTGTTGGTAGGAAAGTGAATTGGTGCAGCCACTGTGGAAAACAGTATGGAGGTCTCTCAAAAAACTAAAAATAGAACTACCATATGACCCAGCAATTCCACTCCCAGTATATATCCAAAAAAAACCAAAAACACTAATTCGAAAAGATATGTGCACCCCAATGTTCATAGCAGCATTATATACAATTGCCAAGACAAGACACGGAAGTAACCTAAGTGTCCATCAACAGATGAATGGATAAAGTAGATGTGGCATGTATATAAATGTATATGTATACTACTCAGCCATAAAAAAAGAATGAAATTTTGCCATTTGCAACAACATGGGTGGACCTGGAGGGCATTATGCCAAGTGAAGTGAGAAAGACAAATTCTCTATGATATCACTTATATGTGGAATCTAAAAAATACAATAAACTAGTGAATATAACAAAAAAGAAGCAGACTCACAGATATAAAAAACAAACTAGGAACTTCCCTGGTGGTCCAGTGGCTAAGACTCCATGCTCCCAGTAGAGGGGGCCCAGCTTCAATCCCTGGTCAGGAAACTGGATCCCACATGCTGTAACTAAGAGCCCGCATGCCACAACTAAAAGATTCCACGTGCCGCAACTAAGACCTGGCGCAGCCAAATAAATAAATAAATATTTTTTTAAAAAAGAGAGAGAACAAACTAGTGGTTACCTGTGGGGAGAGGGAAGGGAGAGGGGCAAACGTGGGGTAGGGGATTAAGAGGTACAAACTACTATGTACAAAATAAGCTACAAGGATATATTGTACAGCACAGGGAATATAGCCAATATTTGATAATAACTATAAATAGAGTATAACCTTTAAAAAATGTGAATCACTATATCGTACAACCGTAACTTATACAATATTGTACATCGACTATATTCCAGTTTAAAAAAAGAGAAATAAAGAAAAACGTACATTCATGCATTCATTCACTTATCGAGGACTTGTTTCCTGAGCACCTACCATGAGCAAGTACCTGGGGCCAGGTGACCGGTGGGTGGTCTGAGGGGCGGAAGAAGGCGGCTCAGCTCAGGCACATGGGCCAGCTTCAGGCTTAGAAACACCGAAGGCAAATGGTGCCGGAGGATGGGGGAGGGGGAAGAGGGCGGGTGTGAGCTTGCATGCTTGTGTGCCTATAAGGCATTGCTAAGGAAGCCGTCTGTCCGCTGTTTGATTTCTGCGCTTCTCAATTCAGGCCAAGGTGGGGGGCCATCTGCTAAAGTGGACACAGAGAAAACATTTTCGCTATGCAGAAAATTGGCTTCTGAGGGGAGGCTGTGTGCTCAGCACAGAACCAGCCTGCAGAGGAGGTGCTAGAGGCAGCGGTCAGGGCTGGGTGCAGGGAGGGAGGGCTGGAGAGACGCCCCTGCTCCTGCCGCGTCCTTGGGAGGCCTCAGGCCCGCCAGTGTCTCCAGTGCATCAAGCCCCTGCCTAAAACTTCCAGGTCTTTGCATGGGACTTGCATGGGGGGGAGGGCTCCCCTCATTTTTAATACCTTCATTAAGATATAGTTCACATACCATAAAATTTACCCATTTAAAGTGTACAGCTCAATGGCTCTTGGTATATTACATTACTAGTTTTAAAAAATTGTGGTAAGTATATATAACATACAATGTACCATTTTAACCATTTTAAGTGTAAATTCATTGGTATTGATTACATTCATAATGTTGTGCAAGTATCACCACTATTTCTAAAAATTTTTCTTCACCCCAAACAGAAACTCTGTCCCCATTAAACATTAACGCCCTCCCCTCTCCTCCAACCCCTGGGAACCTCTAATCTACTTTCTGTATCTCAAAATTTACCTATCCTAGGGCTTCCCTGGTGGCGCAGTGGTTGAGAGTCCGCCTGCCGATGCAGGGGACACGGGTTCGTGCCCCGGTCCGGGAAGATCCCACATACCGCAGAGCGGCTGGGCCCGCGAGCCATGGCCGCTGAGCCTGTGCGTCCCGAGCCTGTTGCTCCGCAATGGGAGAGGCCACAACAGTGAGAGGCCCGCGTACTGCAAAAAAAAAAAAAAAAAATTTACCTATCCTAGGGACCTCATATAAGTGAATCATACAGTATTTGTCCCTTTGTGTCAAGTTTCTTTCACTTAGGTTCCTCCATCTTGTAGCTTGTGTCAAAATGCCATTCCTTTATGGCTGAATAATATTCCACTGTATGGATAGACCACATTTATTTATCCATTCACCTGTTGATGGACACTTGTTTCCACCTTTTTGTGAATAGTGTTGCTAAGAATATGGGTGTGCAAGTACCTGTTTTAGTCTTTACTTTCAATCCTTTTGTGTATGTACCTAGGAGTAGAATCATATGGTAATTCTATGTATAGGTGTTGAGGAACTGCCACAGTTTTCTACAGTGGCTGCACCATTTTACATTCCTACCAACAGCGTACTAGGTTCCAACATCTCCACCCATATTTGTTATTTCTGCTGTTGTTACTTGATGGTAGCTACCCTAATGAGTGTGAGGTGCTATCTTACATGGGTTTGATTTGCATTTCCCTAATGATTAGTGATAACATACAATGTTAGTGACATACTGATTTTTAAAAATAAATTTATTTATTTATTTATTTATTGGCTGTACTGGGTCTTTGTTGCTGTGTGCGGGCTTTCTCTAGTTGCGGTGAGCGGGGGCTACTCTTCGTTGCGGTGCGCGGGCTTCTCATTGTGGTGGCTTCTCTTTGCTGTAGAGCACAGGCTCTAGGCACGCGGGCTGCAGTAGCTGTGGCACATGGGCTCAGTAGTTGTGGCTTGTGGGCTCTAGAGCACAGGTTCAGTAATTGTGGCACATGGGCTTAGTTGCTCCGCGGCATGTGGGATCTTTCTGGGGCAGGCCCCTGCACTGGCAGGTGGATTCTTAACCACTGCACCACCAGGGAAATCCCTGATATACTGATTTTCATGTGCTTATGGCTATTTGTGTATCTTCTTTTGCAAAATGTCCTTTTGAACCCTTTGGCCATTTTAAAATCGGGTGCTTGGTTTTTTGTTGTTGAGTTATAGAAGTTCTTTGTATATTCTGGATATTAATCCCTTATTGGATATATGACTTGTGAATATTTTCTCCCATACTGTGGGGTGTCCTTTCACTCTCTCGATAGTACCCTTTGATACACAAAAGTTTTTAATTTTGATGAAGTCCAACTTAGCTATTTTTTGGTCAAAGCCGCCTCTGCACTGTGTTTTTGGTGTCATATCCAAGAAATAATTTGCTAGACTAAATCCTACTTATCTTTGATCCCCTGCCCAGTGCAAATTAGTCCTCCTTGTGATCCTGTCTCATTGCACCTGTGTTCCCTTGGCAGTGCCAGCTGCGCCCGGCTGGTCTGCACAGCTCCGAGTCTCCCCAACCCAGAACCCCAGTGGGCAGAAGTCGTGTCTGTTTCCTTCCTCCTAGAAGCCCCTTCTGGATTGAACATTCTTGGCTCTGGGCTTTACTCTTCAGAATTCTGGTTCTCTAAGAATCACAGAATGTTGGCGCAGATGTAGAAAGAAGAAAAAAACCAGAAACGCTCTTTGAAATAAGAGCCAACTGCTTTCATGCACCAGGGGAGCTGGTACATGTCACAGGCTGGCTTGACTCAGTTTAGGAAAATACACCAATGGCTTTTGTTAGTCTGGAAGGGGAACTCACCCTCTCCCCTGCCTGCAGGGGTTGAGGCAGGAAGGAAAAGGTGAAGGGAGCTGCTTGCCCAGCAGCAAAAGGGACTGTGGTTTTCACAGACATCCTGGGAGAGAAGAGGTGAGAATCTGCAGAACAGAGAACTGGGGAGAGAAAAGACGTGACGGGGTGGAGAAAGGTCAAAGGGGGAAAGCCCAGTTGGCCAGAAATGCCTGTGTTGTCATCTGTAATGAGTTGCTCCATCACCCCAAACACCAGTGAATGTCTGCTCCCAGAAGGGCCCATGAGAACGATGCTTTGCACAAACGAAGAAGCTGGGTGGTGTCCAGTGTAGACCCCCCCACCCCGCCATCAAGTGTGCAGCAGAAGCAGGGAACGTGAAGGCAGATGACCCAGAGAAACGTGGGGATCCTCATGGGACACTGGGTTTTCCACTTTATATGGATGGGGGCTGTACTGGGGTAAGTAGTGTCCCCCCAAAATCCATATCCACCCAGAACCTGTGAATGTGACTTTATTTGGAAATAGGGTCTTTGCAGGTGTCATCAAGTTAAGATGCAGTCCTACTGGATTAGAGGGGGCCCTAATTCAAAGACTGGGAAATTTGATCAAAGACACAGGGACACAGGGAGAAGGTCATGTGAAGACAGAGCAGAGACTGGATGATGTGTCTACTAGCCAAGGATGCCAAGGATCGCCAGCAGCCACCAGAAGCTGGGGAGGGGCCTGGAACAGATTCTCTCTCAGAGCCTCCAGAAGGAACCAACCTGCTGACACCATGATATCAGACTTCTGGCCTCCAGACTGTGAGGAAATACATTTCTATTGTTTGAAGCTCCCCTGTCTGTGGTATCCTATTATGGCAGCCCAAGAAATGAATGGAGGGGCTAACGTCCTTCTGTTTTAAGAGCAAAGGAATGGGAGGCCCCAAGGCTGGGGGGCTGGGAACATCAGTGGCCGACCCTGGCTAGCGTGGGGTCCCCACCTCCAGCAGAAAGAGCCAGACTGGCTTCGGGCAGAGCCTCTGAGCTCCAGTTTCTCTGCACTTTAGGGTTCAGGGTCACCAGGCTGTTGGCCCCTTGGCATCTGGCAGTAGAAAGGGGAGGCTGAGAAGCCATCTGGTCAAAACTGCCTCTGCACGTCACACCCACCACAGCCGGCTTGGGTCTCTTAAGTGCTGCAGCAGAGACAGCAGTGCAGAGTGGGGTCACCAACCCCGGAAAACGCCCGAGCGCTTTGGGAGGACAAGAGCTGCCCCCGAGAACCATCCCCTGACCCCAGTACTGTGACATCCTGGCATGTGACCAGACTCTCCCTGTTGTGGATTAGGTGGCGGCCTGGGGAGAGGAGCAAGAGATGAGGAGGGATCAGAGGATGGAGGATTCACTTAGCAGAAGGGAAGGCGATGGTGAGAGCCCAAAGCAGGATAAAGGGACAGAGAGTGAGGTGGGGCAGGGAAGGGTTCCTGGGCAGAGGGACTGGGCAGAGGGCCTGAAGGGGCAGCAACATGGCAGGAAAGCACAGAGCTGGAGGCGAGCAGGGGTTGGGGGGCTGGTCAGGTCACACAGGGGCTTGAAAAGGAGAAAAACACCCGGCCTCGGTGTTGTGCTGACAATTGCATGACTCAACAGTGTCACTGTCGGGACTTCCCTGGTGGTCCAGTGGTAAAGAATCTGCCTTACAATACAGGGGATGCAGGTTCGATCCCTGGTCAGGGAACTAAATGTCACACGCTGCAGGGCAACTAAGCCCTCACATCACAACTACTGAGCTCGCGCACCTAAAATAGAGAGCCTGCGTGCTGCAAACTACAGAGCCCACACGCTCTGGAACCTGCGCGCCACAACTACAGAGCCCAGGAGCCCTGGGGCCTGTGCGCCACAACTAGAGAAGAGAAAACCCGCATGCCACGACTAGAGAGAAGCCCATGCACAGCAACGAAGATCCTGCATGCTGTAACTAACACCCGACGCAGCCAAAAATAAAATAAATAAATAAATAAATAAATAATAAATCTAAAACAAACAAACAAACCCAATGTCACTGTCATCAGACACAGCCACTCTGTGACTGAGATGGATGGAGACAGAGACAAGAGGCCTCTGCAGTCATATCTGAACACAGAACGTGGACACTGTCCAGACCTAAAAATGGGCCCTGGTCCCCTTTCCTTGAGGATTGGCATGGGTTTACCCATTTCAGCCTAAGCTTTGCTCTGTTCTCCTGCCTTCTAGACACAAATTATTAAGATACCTGATTGTGGCATCAACCCTGCTTCCCGACGGCCTTCACCCCAGCCCCAGTTTCCCCAGCACAAGCCCGTCTCCAGAGTCCTTCCTAACACCTCCTACGGACACCCCCGCCCCAGGTCCCCACAGTGTGCTGTTGCCCTCACTCCATTCCACTGCAGTTGTGTTCCTGGGGGTCCTTGGATGGAAGGTAACTGACGCTTCATACACCATGGAAAGAACTGTGGGTTTTACTCTGAATCATACGGGAAGCCACTGGATGGTTTTAAGCAGAGAAGTGTGCTGCAATTTTTGAAAGAAATGTTCTGGAAGACCCATCAGGAGGCTCTGTCTGGAGCGCATCTGGAGCAGCATTCCTTGTGGCTACTCGGTGGGGGAGGTCACTCCTTCTGCCTCCAGCGCAGGAAGGAGGGAGGATGAGAGCACACGGATGGCCTTTGTGTCCCAGAACCACCTTCTAAGGGGCTTCTGAGATAAGAATTCAGCTGCAGTGAGCTACACAGGGCTGTTTGCATCAGCTCTAGGCAGCCAGGGAGACAAGCATCCTCGTGGACAGTGCAGAGGCGCCTACCCACCCCCTTTCTGAGCAGAGGGGCCACCACATTCAAGACACCCTTTAAGACAGAGTTTGTGGAGGGAATTCCCCCACGGTCCATCGGTTAAGACTCCACGCTTTCACTGTCAAGGGCCTGGGTCGATCCCTGGTCGGGGAACTAAAGAGCGGCCAAAGGAAAAAAAAAAAGTTTGTGGAAAAGACAAAATCAATCCACACCTGCAGGTACCAAGGAGCCAAGGACATAAGGTTCTACACAGATGTCTGATGTTTCGGTCTGGATGGATGGTGACGTCATTCCCATGACTCTGTGTGTGCTCAGCCAGGAGGGCTAAGGGGTCAGACTTGTGAATAACTGGCCCCCAGGTTAGGAAAGAAGCTCAGACGAGGAGGGGTACCTGCCTCCCCTGCCCCAGTGCATATACACATTGCTTCCAACTTGTGCTCGGGAGGGTTGGCTAGCTGGGGGGCTTCGTCCAAGGTGCCAGGCTATAACACGTCCCCTTGTCTGGTGAAACCCTGTGTTGTGTGTGTGTGGTCCTCCTTTGGTTATTGGTCCAACAGCATGCCCAGTGGTCCCCAGGGACGGCAGAAGCAAAGTGTTTGTATTGGGCCCCTTGTTGCCTCCCCATCTGACCTGGCTGCTTCTCCTATTTCTCCCAGGACCCTCTCACGGCTGGAAGGTGGAGCCCTCTGTTAGGCCTGCTTGCTTGAATTTCCCTCCCTCACCTGGATTGGTGGGTTCCTCAAGCCTCATCTTGACCCTGTCTCCCACCCCAGCGCCCCTAACCTAGAAGAAGGTGGAGAGAACTTGGGACTGTAGAAACAAACATGGAGCATGGAGAGCTTGCTGTCACCCCCAGGACCCCCTCGGCATTTGGAAGGTGGGGTTCTGGGAACTAGAAGCTACACTGGTATCAGCTGCATCCATGCACGTGTGTGCCCTTGAGTGTTGCGTGTGTGTTGGGGGAGAAACTGGGATACTGGGGAGGGAAAACCCTTCAATCACATCAGGAGCCTCCATTCCCGTTCACACATAAGGGCCCATGGGGCACTGCAGCACATGCATAAATTTTATCTGAAAAAAAATGTGTATGCAATATATTGAGAAAAAAAGACTAGAAGAAAATATTCTGAAGTGTCAACAGTGGTTTATCTTGCGATGGGATCAAGGATTTTTATACTTTCGTGTTTTACACCAAACGTGTTGGTTATGTAATTTAAATTTTATTTATTTATATTTAAACCAAGTTCTCCAGCCAACTGTGCTCTTCCACAGTTGCAGTAACTTTCCTTTGAGTTGGATTTCTGGGCGAACCTAAAACAACGACTCCCTCTCAAGTTCACACTACTTCATACTCGTGTTTTCATTCCTCCTTCCTTAGACAATCGATGCGTTGGGCCGGGGTCCCCGTCCTCAGAGAGCCTGCAGCCTAGGGGCATTCTCTCCCTACGACCCGCTCCTCCGCGAGGAAACGGGGGCGCAAGGGGTGGCGAGCATGTTCCGGGGTGGGTGGTGTCCGAGGGAGGCGGGGTAGCCCTCCGGGAGGCGTGGGTGTCGGCCTTGGCTCCTCAACTTCCGGGACAGTGGGTGTAAAATGTTCGGACAACGTTAAAAGGGTCTCCTGGGCCTTCTGCGGTCTCCTGCTCCCGAACCCTCCTGAGAGGGCGCCCTGGGGAGGACGACGCCCGTGACACCGAGCGCGGGAACGGCAGGACCCAGACCACACGCAGACCTGGGGACCGAGGCCCAGAGGCCACACTCTGGGACAGAACCTCGGGACCCAAACGCCGGGCGGGGTTGCCACGGCAACGCCCTCAAGCGCGCGGCGATTGGTGGAGCGCAGAGGCGGGGCCCGGGAGGTGCTCCCGCGAGAGCTCGGCCTCGCGGCTTCCGGTCGGTGCGGGCCAAGGGAGCGTGGGGCAGGGCTTCCTGCCTAGGCTACCACCTGGACTCTCCTCCCGCGTACCGTGTGGTAGCCGACCCTGCTGGCTGTGCCACCGAAATGTGCCCAGAACAGGAACCTTCTCCCTCCTCCGCTGCGACCATCCTGGTCTGGGCCACCTTTAGTCGTCTAGAATACTGCCCAACCTCTCGCCGGGTCTCCCACCTCCGCCCTTCAGTCCGTGTCATCTTGTGGTGCCATGCTTCCCTCAAGAGAGTCAAGGCCCTGCCCCGTTTGCCACCCCCTCCCTGCTCCCCCACTTCAGCGTCGCTGACTGCTCGACTCTTGACTGACCTTGCTCCATACCCCGCCCCTCCCCCCACCCCGCCTTTGGACTTGCTAGTCCTTCTGCCTGGGACACGCCTCCCCAAGACATTAGCAGGATGCTTGCCTCTTTAGTGAGGTGACCCACCTGCTTAAAAGTTACACCCCACAGTCCCCATACTCCCTGCCCTGATTTTTCTCCGTAGGTCTTATCACCATCCAACAGAGTTGATAATGTACTTATATGTTGTCTGAAAGCTCCATGGCCAAGAGTTTGTCTTGTTAGTCCAGAGCAGGTACTCAGCATTGCAGACTGAGCAGGTGGAAGAAGGGTCTTCTTTTCCTTCCCAAGAAGGGTGGTGAATCCCTTGGGTCACCCTCTCTGGAAGGAGAGCCGGCCAGGACTGGCTGACTGCCCACATGCCAAGTGCCTTACTTTCAATATCTCACTCCCAGAGTAGCCTCCCATCCTGCAGGAGGCCCAAGGCGTCTCAGGGAGCCCTATCCTCCAAACACGGTCATCCTCAGCTCAGAATCCTCTGGGCTCCAGATGTCGCTGGCTGGTGCCAGCAGCCCCTCCCACGTGCCTGGCACTCTGCTGGGTGCTGAACTGGGTGAGAAAGCCTGGTGCTGCCCTCAAGGCTCTCAGTCTAGTGAGAGGGACAGAGGAGAGTGATTACCACCATGCGGAGGGCAGTGCTGAGGCTGGGCGTGTGAGGCACAGCGTTAAGGAGGGTGGGCTCGGCGTCCAGAGTGGGGCCTCTGGAATTCCTCCTGGTGGTCCCCGGAGGCCTTTCTGGCATGAAGTGTGCACTGTGGATGACAATCACTGGTTGTCTACTCTGTGCTGATGCGATTCCTGGGATCCAGCTCTTTGTGGCTGGGAAGGCTGTGCTCTTCCCAGGGCCCAATGCTGCTTCTCAAGCGGGATGCCAGACAAGCATCCAGGGCTGCCCAGAATTGCATCCAAGTGTCCAGACAACTGGCTTCCCTGTGGGTGTGGACACTGGGAGAGGAGCTCTTTGCATGGTGTGTGGCTGGGTGAGCCAGGGCAGCCATATGCCGCCAGCCTTGTGGGGAGCAAGGCACAGGCCACCCTGGCAGCCAGATGCTCCTGGGCCAGTCTGTGGCTCAAAGGCGTTTCCTTCAGGAGAGGAGCCACCTGGCTCCTCTCCACCCGCCCTCCTGCTCCTGCCTCCCTCTCAGCTCCAAAGTCTAGGGTTCCAGGGCTGTGTCAGCACGGGGCCATGCTGCACTGTCCTTCTGGCATGGGGCATGGTGGCCTGGAACGGACATCTGGTCTATCTCAGCCCCCGCAGCCATGGCATCTGTGGCTCCATGGAACGCAGTGGCAAGGAGGAGAGCCGGAACCAGGGGAAGGCCATACTCTACTGTGATCGCCAAGTGGCCGAGCATTCCTGGCATGGCCCGCCTGGCATTGCCCCTTCCACTGAGGCTTACTGAGGGCAACCCCTGAGGGCCCTCCTTGTCAGGGATCCTTCTGCCGGGTGGTGTCCGCTCAGGCTGAGGGAGGGAGGGAGGGACACTGGTTACAACTGATGATGCCAGGCCAGTGGGATCTTGAACCCGCAAATAGTAGGAGAGGAGGGCAGCCCCCGCCCCTTGCCCATGATGCGCCCTCCAGCTGGCAGAGGCATCCAGACTGCTCTGCAGGAGTTGGGTCTACAGCATGAGAGAGGGCTTCATTTTACAGATGGGAAAACTGAGGCTCTCAGAGGGGAAGGAAGCAAACGTGTGCTCAGTGGGCTTTATCTTGTTTGCAGGGCTGAGGTCGGCGTCATTAGCTCCGTTTTACAGAGGAGGAACTGGGGATTGGAGAAATGAAGTGCTATTTGCCAGTTGTCCTGGTAAGCCCCTTATCTGGCCCGGGATGGCACGGATCTGAGAAGGAGCCGGGGCAGTGCCAACGCTTGCTTGTTTTGCCACGAGATGGAAAAGTGAGCCCAAAGATGCAAGGCTGAGGGAAGGGAGACCCAGGATCAAGGTGACCCTCCTGCAGGAAGCAAGAAGTCCTGAGGCCCAGCTGGGCTGGGAAGTTTGGAATGAGGACGCCAAGTGCAGCAATGTGGGTCCTCACTGTGGTGGGTGCCCTGCCCCTCCCTGGTGGATGGAGTCGCACTTGGTCACTGGATCCTGAAGAAATGAGAAAATGGCATCTTTGGCTTCTACCTGGGGTTCAGACGAAACCATCAGGGTGACCCCTGCCCTACTCTGCAGGCTCTCCCTTGCCAAGCCTTCCCCCACAGGCCCTTCCCTTCCTTTACATCAACCATGGGAACCTATGCCCGAGAGACATGGCACTCCAGGCCTAATGCCATTCCAGACGCAGAGGGGAGCCTCCACCTTCACCACCGTATCATCCATCGTTGTCAACAGTGACATGACTCAGTCACACCCCTTCAAGGGCCGGGCGAGTCCAGCTGGGGGCAAAAGGAGCAGCCTGTACCAGGTGACTGTGACAGAACAGATGGCCGAGGGGCAGAAGAGAGGTACAGACGTTTCCAGGTCCCTCCACAGGGGCCAGGGAGGAAGGGGCTGGTTCCAAGATGGGAGGGGGCACCCCAGGCCCGGTCACCCAAGCAAGCTGCCCTGGAAGGGTGTGTCTGAAAGCCGGATGCACACTGAGTGGTGGGACAGGCTGCCTTGGGGGCCAGGGCCGGGGGGCCCTGGGAGGCAGGCTGAGCAACGGGATAGTGTCCATGGACTTTGAGCCCAAGGCTGAGGGAGTGCGACCCAGCTCGCGGAAGCAGCTTTTTAGCAAGTGTCTTGAGCTTTCTTAGAAGCAGGATGAGTTTAAATTATAAATAAACAAACGAGCACTCTGCAGCAAGGCAAGGCGTGGGCTGGTGCGGTGGGAAGACGGGAGAGACTGGAGGCAGAGACCTCACTTAGGAGCTAATATTCCCCCCTGAACTTGAACCTTCCTGTCCTCCCTCCCCACCCTGCCTCTGCCTCAGGGGCTCGATGCTGAAGGCGTCACCTGGGGTCTCAGGCTTCAGGGACTGACCCTGGCCGGTCTGCAGGAAGAGGCCCAGCGTGGACCCCCACGGTGGCGAGTCGGGAGGCCCACCTGGCTTACACCACCCAAGGCATTCAAGCCCGAGTCTCCCTCGGACAAAAACAGGCCCCGGTGGACACTCATCCGTGTGGGAGGTGTCTTACCAAATGTTTGAAGGGGAAAAAAAATCCCATTTTCTTAGCTTTTTTTTTCCTTTCTATTTTTTGATTATTTTTCTAGATGACTTCATTTCCAAGAAGGGTGTAGGGGAGAGAAGGAGGACAGAGGGAGGGAGGACAGGGGCCCTGAGGAGGGATGGAGGGGGGAGAGTGGGTGCCAGGCCCAGGGAAAAGCTGTGGGGAAAGTGGGGGCCACCCTGTCCTGACCACAGTGCTTCCAGTCCAGGCTGTGTCCTCCTCCTGACCCCCACGGACCTCTTGGCCAGCTCCACTCCCACAAGTCCCTGGGGCAGAGTTCAGCTCTCATCCAGCCAGGATTAGCAGAAGGGCTTCTAGGAGCTTCTCTCTGGGGCATGACCTCCCTGCCCCATGGACAGAGGTCTCCTTACCCGTTATACCACTCAGAACCAGCAGGACACACTCTGGCTAGCTTAATGGCAAAGAAAGTTTCTGTTCAGTGGCCACACGCCCAGGAGCAAGGCCCCAAACACACGGCCTCCACCACTGGGCACAGACCCAGCAGCCCACGCGTGATAGGACACTGCTGCCCAGAAGCCAGGACCTTCCACCCCCACCGTTGCTAGAAAAGAGATGCTGGGGGATCTGCTTTCTGGTGTTGGCTGCTTCTGAGTCAGTCTGTTCGGGTGAATCTTGGTTGGCGGAGCCCAGGTCACATTCCCCCACTCTAACTGCAAGGGAGTCAGAGAACGCCAACAAGGTAGCAGCCACCCCAGAACTCCTTTTAGTTCACAGAGCCCAAACTCCCAGCAGCTGCTGCGCTCTGAGGGAGAAACCATCCCAGGCCTCTCTCCCAGCCTCCAGTGGCTGCTGGCCATCTTTCGTGTTCCTTGGCTGGTGGGCGCACCACTCCAGTCTCTGCCTCCAACTTCACACAGTCGTCTCTTTGGTCTAAGTCTCAGATCTCCCTCTGCTTTTCTCTTCTGACACCTGACACTGGATTTAGGACCCACTCTAATCCAGGATGATCTCATCTCAAGATCCTGAACTTGGTTATATCTGCAAAGACTCTATTCTAAGTATGGTCACGTTCTGAGGTTCTAGGATTCCATCTTTGGGCCCCCAGCCATTCAACCACTCCAAGAGGCATGAGAAATGGGCACTGAGAAGGCGGCAAGGGAGAAGAGGAAGAGGTGAGGTGGAAAGGGACGTTCGGGCAGGAGAAACCAGCTGCCCGAGCCCAGCATCCATGGGGCTGTCGAATCTCCTTTTGCTACTCAAACCCCAAGTCAGCTTGTGGCTGCCCAGACAGAGCTTTCCACCACCTCCCGTATCCCCATCATTGTCTTTTCCCCAAGGCCAGGCATCATCAACACCCCATCTCCTTGAGGGCTCCCAGGCCCCCATGCGCCTCAGACCCCCAAGATCTCCAAATCCAGGAGGCAGGAGAAGCTGCCCTGCCCCTCCTGCCCAAGGGGAAGGGTGGGTCCCACAATCCCTTCATCTTTTGACTTCCTACCTCCCAAAGTGCTTCCTTTCCTCTTCCCCAAATTCTCTGTTGGAGTTTGGGCCATTTCTTCTGATGGGGCTCATTCCCATCTTTGGCAGAAAATGCTCTCAGAGATGGAGAACCTTCAAGATGCAAGATGCATGGGTCAGAACCAGAGTATAAAAACATCTGTGTGCACTCTGCAGTTTACATTGCCCTTTATCCTACATTGTCTCCTCGGATCCTCACTACTGCCTGTCAAGGAGATACTAATCCCATTTTACAGAAGAGGAGACTGAGGCTCTGAGAGGTTTAATGACTTGCCTGAGTTTACACAAACCTGAGACTCAAACCTGAAACGTCTAACTCCAGCTTTTTAATGTTCTTCCCACCAACTCCACCACACTGGGCTCAACCCCGTGAAGAATGCTGTCCATGTCACAGCTTCAATCTTCCTAGGAACAGGGAATTCACCACCTAACAAAACAGCGAATTCACTGACAGTCCCAAGTATCAGGGAGTCTTCATTGAGGGAAAGCTCTTCCTTCACTGTGGGAAAGCCCTTCCTTCTTCGTGTAACTTACCCCCCCACCCCCCGCCTTGGCAATGGGCAATGCCCCTGCCCCAGTCTTCTCCAGGACACATCTCTCCATTTCATACTCCATTTCATACCCCTTTCTTGAAAAGTGGGGCTCAGGCCATCCCCTCCGGGTCACCCTCCCTAGAAGGGTTTCTGGCCTCTTGATGCCCAACCTACAACCTCAAGGACACAGGTCCTTGAGGCAGCTGCGAAGGGTGACTTTGGACAGGTGTCCCCTGGCACTGTGCCCGAGTCAGGCGGAACTAAGGTGAGGACTGTGCCCGCTCTGGAGGTGACAGTCTCTCTGCCCATGACCAGAGTCTGGGGGTGAGGCCCGGCCATCTGGCCACCTTGGCCACCTCAAGCTGGGGCCACCACGGACAGTCCTGGGCAGAGGCAGTCACTGTGCCACAGCACAGTGGCAATGTCACATGTTGGAAAAGAAGAAGAAAGGCAAGCACCAGCAAGCAGAGTGGCTGAGGAACAGCTGAGCTGAGTCACTGCAGCCAGGCAGGTGGAGGCGGCTGCAGGGGTGGGGTGGGGGCCTCCCAGGGACGGAGGAAGGAGGAGGGGACACCAGGCACCTGGCACCCTCCCCTGGGCTTCTGGAGCTGTGGAGGGTCAAGGCACCTAGCAGCAGGGTGCCCAGGGGGTCGAGCTGACCATCAGGGCTGTGCAGCCAGCTGGCCTCGGGCTCCATTCCCAGCTCAGCCACCAACTGGCCCACAGGCCTCTGCCAGCCACGTAATCATTCAAAGCCTCAGTCTCCACCTCTGTCTAGTGGGGTAATGGCTGCCTCCCCCGCTACTGGGCTGATTACTGAAGGCCACGGTGCCAAGTGCTCAGGGTGGCATCTGGCACACGAGGGGGCGCTGAGCCAGGCCCCAGTGGCTCTGCTCACCATCATTATGAATGAGGAACCTTTAGGTTTTCCCAGAGCAGGATTCTGGGGTTTGTCCAGTGGGCCTCCCCAACCCCTGCCCCAGGCCCTCCTGCTGCCCTATGGGTGCGTTTCTGAGGCTGTCGGTGGTCTTGGGCTGTTTCCTTGTCGACTTTCCCACACTTCCCCCTTCATGGGCCCCAGGTCCAGGTCCAGGTCCAGCAGGCTGGGCTTTGGGGCAGCCAGGTCTGTATCAGGGCAGGGCTCCCACCTCAGCCGGCATCCTGCCCCCATCACCCGCCGGGACCCACACTGCGTGGTTCCCGCTGCGGCCAGGCAGGGCTGCAAAAGCCGGCACTGAGTCCCACTCTGCAGAGTGATCAGCAGAGTGACCTCACCTGACACACAGCACTACCCTAACCTCTCCAGGAGCCACAGCAGACAGCGCTGGTGTGTCACCCCCCCTCCCCTGCCACACAGGAGGTCCCTCAGATGGCAGGATGCCCCCATCCTGCTGAAGCTCAGGGTTTAGGAACTGGAAGGCATCCCGAAGACAATCCAAACTCATTCCCTCAGGCCCTGAGAGGAAGGGACCTGCCCCAGGCTACCCAGCCAGTGGTGACAGGGGGATCCCTGCCTCGACCAGTGCTTCCAGGCTTCCCTTCCCCTCGGCGGTCCTGCTGGGATTTCCTTGCCCAGGAACCAGCACCACAGGCCTCACCCCAAACGGGGAGCCCATGCGATCCTAGCCCCTCCCTCCTGTGTGCTCCCCGCTCTCCCTAGGCAGGCGCCTGCCTCTCCCGCCCCCATGCTACCACGGGAAGGGGTTCCTATGGCACCCCTTCCCCCGCACACACTTAGCTCACTGGCAGCCCATCTGCCCGGAGACAGTGAACAGCAGATGCCTCTATGTACAGCGGTGCCTGAAGCGCAGCGGCCCTGCGCCTGCCGGACGAGAGTATGCCAGCCAGGCACAGGGCTCACGTGACACTCGGCTGGGGCAGGGGCCCCTCATCCAAGGCTGGGCCAGGAGGGGGTCAGGCCACCCAGACAGCCTACCAGGGCTGGGGACCAGGGTGTCCAAGGCCAGAATCAGAGTGTCCTGGTGGGGAGTTGCTGGATGGGCAGCTCTCTAGCAGGCTGCACCCTTGGGGGACAGGCTTCTACAGCTCCCTGACTCCCTGGGGAAGGCCTAAAGTGAGGGGGTTGGTGGACTCTATGGACAGACCCCACAGGGTCAGCCATTGCACAAAGCACGTGTGAAGGCTTGTGGAAGACGGTTCAGAGCATCCAGCTCCTGTACAAGTGTGGGACCCTCGGCTGGGCCTCATGGGGCTCCTCACTCTGTCTTGGCCCCAGCCTCATCCCAGGCTCCCTCAGCAAGCTTCTCTCTCTCTCCTGAGTTCTTACAACCAATGGGGGTAGATGGCAGAGCAGGGTCAAGGGACCTTAGGGCTGGGCCTCCTGGGGGGTGGTCACAGTTCCTGGACCCACTGGCTCCTGGAATCACCTACTGTTTCCAGGATGCACGTGGCCAGTTGGCAAAGAGCCTCGTTTCCATGGCAGCAGCCTCCAGCCCTGGGTCCAGGAGGAGGGGCTGGCTGAGGACCCCAAGAGCTCGGCCTTTGTCTCTGCTCTGCCCTCCCCAGCCAAGGAACAGAGCTTTGTAGCCTGTGGGTGGCCAGCAGAGCACTGGAGGGCCAGCCCAGCCTGGGGGAGGGGAACTGCTGGGGGGCAGTGCACATACTTTTCCATCCTCAATAAAAACAGGAAAATAAATTGGCTAAGTCTGGAGCCCTATGGACTCTGGCTTGACATTAGCTAAATTTGTCTGATTCTGGAAAGAATTAGAACATTTCAATGATCTGCAAATGGGGCTGCTGGCTGCTGAGCCCTTATCTTGTTCATGGCCTCTAGCCCAGTGTCCCATGTTGAGAGGTGAGGGGGAGAGAGGTGAAAGAGGTCTTAGGCTGGTGTAAGCCGGCCTACCTGGGGCAGAGGGATGGACAGCTTGGCCTCTGAGGACCCTGTTAACTGAGACAGCAGAAGCCATGACAACCAAAGCTCACTTCCAAGCCCTACAGCCTCCCTTTCTCCCCCACCTTCACCCTTTGTTTTCCTCCCCTCCTCCCAGCGCCCCCGCGGTGCAGGCAAGCGCAGGCACACACACGCACGCCCCCAGGCCGCCTCTGCTCCCCTCACATCTTGCGTTTGTTTTCCTTCAGCAGGGCTCGAATGGGGACACGCTGCACTATCACAATTGGCAGCTCCCTCCGATCCCCCCCACCCCAAGGAGGTGCCATATGTCAGTGTCATGAATAAGCATGAGGCGCTGTAGCTGGGGGCTGGGAAGTGGCAGCTGCCAATCACCTGCCGAGCAGACATGGGGTGGGGGCTACCACAGGGTGGGGTGGGGGGGTCACCACTACCAGAGGGGAGGGCCAGGTTGGGGGATGGTGCGGGCAGGGGCATGGGAAGAGGGTAGGATCAGAGCATGGTCACTGGTCCTCACCAGAGGGACCCACCTCCAGGTGACCAGTGTGCTTTCCTGAAAACAAGCAAAACCCAAATGGCATGGTGTGACCGTGTGGGGTAGCTAGAGTCCCTGAACCCTGCCCCCGCTGGCCAGCCCACACCACCCCTCCAGGATGCCCCTCTCCTCCCAGGCTGCGCGCCTCATCCTGTGCCTCTCCCCAGCACGTGCTCCATCTGAGCCTCCCACTAGTGAGCTGGGGACCAAGGCTTCACCTGCAGGGAGGAGGAGGGGGATCCAAATTCAGCCAGCATCTGTGCTGGGCCAGGCATGTCTACACAGGGCCCCGTTCGCTCTCACAACACTCCTGGGAACTGGGGGTTTTTAGCCCCATTTTACAGGTGAGAAAACAGGCTTAGAAAAGTTTGAAGAAACTGTCTCCAAGTCTTATGGCTCAGGGTCGGGTAGCTGGATTGTGCTCAGGTCTGCCAGTTGATTGCCAAAGGCTCCGAGCACTGGGGCAGGGGTACTGTTCTGTGTCTGCGTTGTCCTGGGTGCCCTCCACCTGACTGCCACCCGGGACCTGGCCACTCCTCCTTCACCTCCCTGCCCTGCCCTCAACCCTTTAGAGTTTACCCTTCCCTGAGGATACTCTTATCCATATTGGATCCTGTGGAGACCACGCAAGTCACGGACACCTGTCTGCACATTTGTCCTTCCCCAGCACTGTCCCACCCCCTGACTAGCAGTGACCAGTTCAGGCCTAACCCAGCAGGTGGCTGTGGAATGAATGAAAGAATGGACAGAGTCAGGTTGCAAGGCAAGAGCCATGTGCTGAGCACCCCAGTGTGACTGCAGAAGTGTGTCCCAGGGAGATGGAGGCCAGGCCCCGCCTACCCCACACCCTAGGCCTTTTTCCTCATTCCCAGCCCTGCCGGAGGCTGAGGCAGGCGATTGCGTGGATTGGATTAACCACTCCGGGTTAATTGGCTGTCCCTCACCACCAGCATGACAGATCCTGCTTGACATTTCTCTAGATAGTTAACTGACACCCAAGTAATTTGTCACAGAGACCTCGTTATATGCCAACTGGGTCCCCTAAGCCGTCAGCATCTGTGCCCCAGAAACAAGATTGGCAAGTTAATAATGGAGCCTTAATCATGCCATTCCCTGCTGGTATGGGAAGAGAATTGCCCAGAGACAAGATGGGGCACTGCTGGGAAGAGACGGTGCTTTCTTAGGGCCTTGGGAACAGAGCATCCTCAGAGAGCCTGGAGTCCCCTCCCCTCAGTTTCCCCAACCAGGTGTGCCTTCTTCTGGTGACAGTGGTCTGTCCACTGAGGAACGCCCCTCCATGACATGGGCTGTGGCTGACTCTACTCCCTGGCTCCAGGCTGGACACGTGGTCCCCCCTCCCCTCCAGCCACAGTGATAAAATTAAGCAGTGATCACAGTCCATCCAGAACCCAGGGCCTGGGGCTTTCGATGGAGCCTTTAGCATAGAGGCTGCACTTTGCCTGGGAACACCACAGGGGAGAAAGTAAGCCTGGGGCTGCTGCCAGCCATCCAGCACCCAGAGGGGAGGTCCCCTGGGAACCGCACAGAGGCAGAAGGTAGACGTGTGTTGCAGCCAGGCCACTCATAGCCAGCTCTGCCCTGGAGTGAACTAACAAGCCCCTATTATTTGCTTAAGGTGGTTTAAGTTTGCTTCTGTCACATGTAATCCGGAGAGTTCTCAGCTCAAACACCTACAGGCTCTTACTTCAGGATTCAAGCCTGTCTGCAGAGCCCATGTGGGGTCTGCTTACAAGAGCGAGAAGGAGCCCTGAGCAGGAAGACAGCCTAGTGCAGAAAGGCGAGGCCTGGACAGAGGGGATCTGGGTGGAAGAAGAGGAAAGCTAGAGCCGAGGCCACCCAGCGTCTGGGGCTGGCACCCGAGGCCGACATGATCGCGTTGAGTTCAGCACCGTGGACAGTGGTGGCCTTGCCCCACACAGCACTGCAGGCCCAGAGGAGGGAACAGATTTCCCACCCAACTGGGAGACACAGGACAATGTGGCTCATCTTGAGGCTATTGGCAGACTCCTGAAAGATGCTGTGGTGTCCTTGTGCCTTAGAAACAAGGACTCTTCTGGGTACTTAAAAAAGCCCCTTTCCAAGGTCTCCCCAGTTTCTCCGGTGGGGCTAGGGTGGGGCTGTAGTTCTCAAGAAGACACTAGATGACGCATACCATTATAACAAGGAGCAGGAGCAAAACGAGGGCGGAGAGAGGTCCCTGGAGACGGATGTGAACCAGGTATACAAGACAACCAAGACAGGTGGGCACGGGAAGAGTGGCTCTGTATTAGTTATGTTTTGCTGCATAAAAGTATTATTCCAGAACAAAGGTCTATTATCTCACAGTTTCTGAGGGATAGGAACCTGGAAGCAGACTGGCTAGCTGGTTCTGTCCCAGGGTCTCTCATGAGGTTGCAGTCAGATGACAGCCAGGGCTGGGGGCATCTGAAGGTTTGAGCAGGGCTGGAGGGTGCACTTCCAAGATGGCTCCCTCACATGGTGACGGGCAGGTGGGCTCAGTTCTCTGCCACGTGGACTTCACAGAGCAGTTTACAACACAGCAGCTGACTTCTCTCAAAGTGAATGATGAGGAGGGAAGAGAGAGGGAGGGGGCACCATCAAGACAAAAGCCCCAATGTGTTTTAGGCCTAGTATCAGAAATGACACACCCTCACTTTTGCACCTCCATTGGTCATACAGACGGACCTTGTTCAGTGTGGCCATAGGGCTACACCAGCCCCAGGAGGCCATCTTGGAAGCTGGCTACCACAGGCTCCGAGAAAAAAATAAATTCAAGATGGCCTGATGCTTTGAATGTACCAAAAAGAGATTTATATTTCCATTGCAGGGTTTGGGAATAAGTAATGGATACACAGAAAATAAACCAAATCCAAAACATGAGGCAATTATCAAGTGCAGGAAAAACAAGAGGTTGTACAAAAAAGGAGATGTAATTACATTACATTACTCAGCTACGAACAGTACATGCAAAGAAAGAATAACGCAGACATTGAATTCTGATTCAATGAAAATGAGAAGATGGGTGGAAGGAAAGTGTATAAGAGGCTACGTGAGAGGGAACAAACTCTCAACCTCCATGGCAGAAAGTCAGTGGATAATTTCTAAATCTAAAAAAACAGAAAAAGAAAAAAAAGAAAGGCAGCATTAGCATGTTATTGAGAAGTAAATATGAAAAAACCCCACACCAAAGAAAACTAAAATAACAAAATTTTGCCTCTGAGCAGGGGAAGTCAGGAGAGGAGAGGGGTGGGTGAATAAGGAGCTACTGGGTTTTCATTACAAGTCTTATAGAACTATTTGACTATTTAAACTAAGTACGTTTATAACCTTGATTAAAAAAAAAATGAACACCAAAACACCAGTGCAATTTAAGTAACTAAAAGACAAAACTACTCCAGCCTGCTCTCTACTCCCAGCTCTCTATCAGGCCCCTGCAGCCCCAAGGAAGGGCCTAGGGAGCTGTCTCCTCTTCCAGGGCAGGACCCCCCGTGTGCTGGAGTCGGGTCTGGATCCTTCCTCCTCTGCCCCGCCACGGGCCTCCAGTGGTCTCCTCCAGTATCTTTCTGAGTCGCTCCAGGTCGGCTTGCCTATCTGTCTTGGGACCGCATCCTTCTTCCATTAGCCCACCTCCCACCTTCCCTGCCCTGTTCTCAGGTCTTCTCCCGGTTGGGTGGAGAGCAACCAGACTGGGGAGGACCCAGCCCTGTCCACAAGCAACATCTGTGCCCCGGCCCCTCTGGCCTGCACTCCCTACCCCGCCTCCAGTGTCGCCCATCGTGGTAGGAAATGGAGAAGTTGCTCCTGCTTCCCAGGGAGGTGAATTGGGGATAGTGGGCCATGCTCCATCATTTCCCTGACACCTCTCCTAATTACCCAGTGTGTTATCCATTTGGATGTCAGAGCTGCCGCATGCCTGTGCCTTTAATTAATAATTTGGTAAAACTCCACTCAGGCCTGGCCAGGGCAGTGCAACAGGGACTGCTGGGGCTGGGCCAAAGCTGCAGTGGGTGGGCCAGACCAATGAGGAGCCCCCCACCCCCAACAAGTGCAGAGGCCTTGGGCGGGAAGCTTGGCCCTGCTTCCTTGTCCCCAGCTGTTCACGCCAGGCCACAGAGCCCGAGGTAAAGCCCCTTTAGGGACCCTTCCAGGAGGAGGCAGGAATGCAGACCCTGAGCGGTGTGTGTGCACCAGTGACTGGGGCCTAAGTGGGGGGATTTGCTCCCCTGGAGCCCAGGCTGGCCCTTGAGCCTTGGAGAGTTGAGACCCCAGGAGCCTAGGAGGGGAGGGGAGGTGTGGTCAAAGGGGCCAAGAAGCCTGGCTCAGACCCAAGCTCAAACAGGCCAATGCCTGTGATCAGAAAGTAGGGGGGCAAGGGAGGTATCCTTGGGACAGCTAGGAACATGGCTGGGCCTCCTCGACCTGATCATAAAGGACTCCCAGCCCTGGGTGTCCTCTATTCCTGACTGCTCCAGGTGAGGGGAGCGTGGGCATACTGGGGTCCTGGAGGCGGGTGTCCTGAGGGGCCTGGGTGTGACCTGCAATGGTCAGGCCAGCCCACCACCTCATGGGAGCATCTCAGGCTCAGCCCCTGGGGACCCAGGGAAGGGGCACAGAGGCTGCCAGGCTAACAGAAAAATCTATTTGGATCCAACTTGAATTATTGAGTGTTTCGAGATTTATTCTTGGTTCTGGGGTGGGCTGTGATCTGCGAAGATGGATATCATCTTGGCCCTATTTTTAAGGTTCTGTGAGAAGAAGCCCAGACACCACTGCACTTAGGGTTCCTGTGTAGCCTTCTGCAGGGTAGAGCCTCTGGGGGTGGGGGGTAGAGGTGGGCAGGACATGCCACCCCCAAGCCCCCTCCCCATTCCCAATCCCACTGCTTTCCCGCTCTCCCATGAATGACCCCAGCCAGTAGGTCCCCAGGCACCACCTCAGCCCCTTCTAGTTGCTTCTGCACTCCCCCAGCCTCCCCAACCCCTCCACATGAACTCCCAGCATGGTCCATCCCTCCGAGATGCTCAGGGCTATAGCCACACCCACCACCCTGGGGTGAGCCAGGGGTCCCAGCAAGCTGCTGACATGCTCTACCTCTTCATCTTATCTCTGATACGGCCTTGGTGTAGCCAGTAGACAGGGCTAAGGGGCCAATGGCACTGCCCACTGCTGCAGATTCTCTTCCATCAGGCTGTAGCTGAAACTCTCGTCCCTTTAAGCTTCAGACGCCCCCACCTCTGCCCACAAGCCTTCCATGCCAGGCTTAACCCCACCACTCAGCCCACCCAGGGTTATACAACGTCTCTGCTATCCTCCAACTGGTTCTCCTGGAACCCTACTCCCCCACTGAGGTCAGGCCCAGGATTTATTGGGGTCATAATTAGTTTCTGATGGGGTGGGATTTACACCCTTTGGGGCTTGTGGGAAGAGCTGGAAACCCTTGAAAGCAGAGGTAGGTTGAGTCGTGACCCTCTGAATCTTGCAGGTGACTCTGCCCTCCCACTCCCCACTCAAGCCAGGGGCACTAACAGTGGCATCTTGGGGGTGGGGAGAGGGCTCCTTAGAAAAACCACTCACAGCCAGACTAACCCACTAAAGTCAATAAGCAAAGTGGAGACACTACTACCAACTTTATGGAAATAGAAAATATCACAAACAATTGTAGGCCAACACATTGGATAATCTGGATGAAATGGACAAATTCCTAGAAACACACAAACTACCAACTGATTGAAGAAGAAATAGAAAATCTTCATAGACCTATAACAAATAAAGAGAGTGAATCAGTAATCAAAACCCCTCCCAACAAAGATAAGCACAGAGCCAGCTGGCTTCACAGGTGATTTTACCAAAGGTTTAACAAGAATCAACACCAATCCTTCTCAGAGGAGGGAACACTTCCTAACTATTCTATGAAGCCAGTACTACCCTCATATCAAAGCCAGACAAAGACATCACAAGAAAAGTACAGACCAGTATACCTTATGAATATAGATGTAAAAATCCTCAACAAAATACTAGGAAATCAAATTCAGCAGCTTAGTAAAAGGATTATACACCATGACTGAGAAGGATTTATTCCATAAATTCAAGAGTGGCTCAAAATATGAAAGTCAATCAATATAACACACCACATTAACAGAATGAAGGGAAATGATAATTTCAATAGGTGCAGAAAAAGCATTTGATAAATCCAACATCCTTTCATGATAAAAACACAGAGAAACTAGGAATACAAGGATCTTCCTCAACCTGATCAAGGGCATCTATGGAAAACCCACAGCTAACATCATACTCTAGTGAAGCTTTCCCCCTAAAATCAGGCACCAGACAAGGACGTCCACTCTCCCTACTTCCATTCAACAGTGCACTGGAGGTTCCAGCCAGGACAACCAGGCAAGAACAAGATATAAAAGGCATTCAGATTGGAAAGGAAGAAATAAAAGTGAAACTATATTCACGTAAGACATGATCTGATATATAAAACCCTTAAAGAACACACACACACACACAATTAGAGCTAATAAATGAATACAGCAAAGTTGCCAGATACAAAAATCAATTGTATTTTTATACACTAGCAATGAACAATCGAAAAATAAAATGAATAAAACAATTCCATTTACAATAGCATCAAACAGAATAAAATACTCAGTAATAAATTTTACCAAAGGACGTACAGGGCGTGTACAATGAAAATTACAAAACATCGTTGAAGGAAATTAAAGAAGATCTAAATGAGTGAAAAGACCCTGTGTTCAGTGATTTGAAGACGTAATATTTTTAAGACAGCAATGCTCAGGGCTTCCCTGGTGGCGCAGTGGTTAAGAGTCCGCCTGCCAATGCAGGGGACATGGGTTCGAGCCCTGGTCCGGGAAGATCCTGTATGTTGTGGAGCAACTAAGCTGTGTGCCACAACTACTGAGCCTGTGCTCCAGAGCCCATGAGCCACAACTACTGAAGCCCGTGCACCTAGAGCCTGTGCTCTGCAATAAGAGAAGCCACCGCAATGAGAAGCCCATGCACTGCAACGAAGAGTAGCCCCCACTTGCTGCAACTAGAGAGAAGCCCACGCTCAGCAACGAAGACCCAAAGCAGCCAAAAATAAATAAATAAAATGAATTTATTTTTTAAAATAACTTATTAAAAAAAAAGACAGAAATGCTCTACGAATTGATCAGTGCAATCACTATCAAAATTCCAACTGCCATTTTGGGGACAGAAATGGACAAGCTGGTTCTAAAATTCATATGGAATTGCAAGAGACCCAAATATCGATATACAAAAATTACCTCAAAATGCGTCAAAGATCTAAATGTAAGAGCTGAAACTATTAAACTCTTAGAAGAAAACATAGGAGGAAATCTTTGTGACATCAGATTAGGCAATGGTTTCTTCGTTATGACATCAAAAGCACAGGCAACAAGTGAAAAACAGATAAACTGGATTTCATCAGATTTTAAAACTTTCATTCAAAGGACGTGATCAAGAAAATGAAAAGACAACCCAAAAAATGGGAGAACCTATTTGTAAATTATATAGCTGAAAGGGCTCTGGTACCCAGGACATATAAAGAACTCGTACAACTCAATGACAGAAAGACAAACAACCCAATTTTAAAAATAGCAAAGAATTTGAGTGGACATTTCTCCCAGGAAGACATACAAACAGCCAATACGCACATGAAAAGGGGCTCAACATCATTAGTCATTAGGGGAATACAAATCAAAACCACAATGAGATACCATTTCACATACACTAGCATAGCCAGAATCAAAAAGACAGATAATTACAAGTGTCGGTGAGGATGTGGAGAACTTAGAACCCTGTGTTGCTGGTGGGGTTGTAAAAAGGTGCAGCCACCGTGGAAAACAGTATGAAAATAGTACGGCTATTTCTCAAAAAGTTAAACAGAGAGTTACCATGAAATTCCACTCCCAAGATAACTAAAAACTTAAGTTCACACAAAAACTTGTACGTCGATTCGCACAGCAGCATTATTTATCATAGCCCCAAATAATCCAAATATTCATCAGTAGATGAATGGATAAACAAAATGTGGCCTATCCATACAACAGAATACTATTTGGCCATAAAAAAAAGTACTGATGCATGTTACAACACAGATGAACCTTGAAAACATCATGCTAAGGAGAGACGCCAGACATAAAGGTCACATACTTTGTGTGACTCCATTCCTATGAGGTACCCAGAATCGGCAAGTCCACAGAAACAGGAAGCCCATTAGTGGTTGCCAGGGGCTGGGGCAGGGGGGAGGGGTGGAGGAGAGTGACTGCTAATGGATACGGGATGAAAAAGTTCTGGAACTAGGTAGTGGTGTGGCTGCACAAGATTCTGAATATACTAAAAGCCAATTAACAGTACACTTAAAGATGTTAAAATGGTGACTTGTTACATGACTTTAACCTTGAAACAAACAAAAACCACTCAGGTTTTTAGTTGTCTGCAAACTGATCTCAGGCTCTGTCTGCTTCTCACTGAAGTAGAGGGGATGGGGATGAGGGACCCCACAGCAGTCCATGCCTCAGCCCAGGGGGCCCACTTGACTCCTCTGGTCAGTGAGGAAGCAGTGGCATTAAGCAGAGCCCCAGTCCCACCCCAGTAGGAGGTCTCGGCCATCTCTGTGCCTGTCTTAGAGATGGGTCCCCAGGGGATGCTGCTGCGGACATCACCCTGAGCCTCCCGGCACCATGGGAAGCTCTCCTGTTGGCATGTGCGTGGGGCAGGCATTGAAGCGGAAGGTGCAGCTGGGGCCAGGGAGTCACGGTCCTTCCTGCCCAGCCCTTGCGGGACCTGCATTCTGGCGGCTTGGGGTGGTGGAAGGAGCTCGGTAGGAAAGGAGGACCTTTACTTCCTGTTTCTCCCTTCCCATTGGTGCAGTTAGCACAGCCTTGCAGACTGATGACCATCAAACCTTGGCCCCTGTGGGCCCCACTTCTCCAAACCTTGTCACTTTCTTTGAAAGGACTGACTGCGTGCCAGGTTCTGTGCCACGGCCACTCCACACAGGGCTGCAGCTGTCCGGGGAGACAGCACAGGTATGATCCCCATTACAGGCTCGAAGCTTTGCCCAAGGCCAGTCAGTACAAAGCCGTCAGGCCCAGCCAGCTCTGCCTGGCTTCCATCCTGCGCTCCTAAGTCCCCCCTACGCCCTGGTCCTGATGAACTCTGGGCAGGGAGAGACGTGGAAGAAGTTAGGAGGGCAGTGATTGTGGAGCACCAGGCAGGCTCTGCGTGGGTGGTAGGCTGGGACTGAGTCTCCTGAGGGCCACCCTGGCACAGAGTCCTGGGCACCAGGCTTAGGGCACATCTGGGGTGGCTCAGCACCCTTGTACTCAGCAGGGGTGTGAAAGAGGCAGCAGCTGCCTGGGACCCCAGGCAAGTGCCACTATTTCCCTTGTCCTTGGGCAGCCCCCAGGACTATGGCTGCACTTAATCCAGCTGTGACCCCCCAGTGGGACCCTGCCCAGGCCTGTTTGTGCCCAGTGACCATCAGGGATTTCAGGGAGATGGTTCCGCCATGGCCCCGTGCTCCTGCACACCTCAGACGGGACTCCACGCTGTCCCTGCCTCTGACCACTAATGTCTCAGCGTGGAGCCCAGCTGGTGCTGGACGCCCCCCATCCTTCATTAACTGGGAACTGACTGTGCCACCGCTGGCAGGGACTCCACGTGGATCCTCACACTCAATCCCCCAACTGGACTAAGCAGGTGCTTGTATCCCCGCAAGAAAACAGGTTCTGAGAGGGAGGACCGGTCCCTCTCGAAGCACCATCAGATGCCACATTCCACCTTCTCTCCCAGGACACAGACCCGTGCCTCAGTCCAGAGGCAGAGAGAGCTGGGGCACAGCCGGCACAGGGGAGCCAAAAGCCGCAGGTACCGAGGTGCAGGTTCTAAACAGGCACAGCATCCCAGAGCCTGGGGTGAGTGGGCAGAAGGCCCAGGGCCTGCTAGGGAGGGTGGGCTGAGCTGGGGTTCCCTGTGTACCACTGGCTGTGAAGAGCAGGTGTTTTTCTCAGTCTCAGGATTGGGTGGACAGTAGATGCTGAGGTGAGAAAAAAGATGTGCCAGCGAGGACATCTGGGGCGGACCACAGATCAGAACCTGGGATAGGCCTTCCTGCCTGAAGGAGGCCCCTTGAAGGTACCTGTGGAACATGCCGGAAGCTACTGAGCCCAGTGGGCCATCCAGTGGAGCCCATAAGCATGTGGGTGGCACCCAGCAGCCCACCTGGCCCCAGTAGGCCCTCTGTACCCCAAAGCCCCCTGCCCTGGAATGGCCCTGCTTCCTACTGCAATGTCCTGACTAGGGGCTACTACTACCATGTGGGGCAGCCCCTGGCCCCGCCTTACAAAGGGTTTTGGGAACACGGGTTAAGTGGGAGGGGAAGGGGGACAGCTGACCCCAAATAGCTGGCTGCCTTGCTTACTTGTCCCCTTTGCTTCTTCCAGGAGCCCAGGCCCTGGAAGAGAGATCCCTTCTCATTCTGAATGAAAGGAGAGACACCAGAGCGGGGCGTGGAAGGAGCGCTGGGACCCGGGGCCTCCCTGGGCTTCCATCCCAGGCTGTCAAACCATGACAGGCAGCTCCTTCTTGAGAGGCAGGATAAACGGCAAGAAAGGCTTGCCTCCGAGGATTCTTCACTCCCCTCAGCAAAGATTCCAGAGTCCTTAGGGAACCTGGGGATGAGCTGGGAGGAGGTGGAGGACTGGGGCTGCTTGGGAGGCACCCAGGGGCTGTGGGTGGGGCCGTGTGCCTCCCGGGGACTCTAGCTCACACCAAGAGGAGTGGCCAGGCAGGGGGCCAGAGTCAGGGCTGCCCTCCCACAGCGGAGACGCGTTTTGAGGCTGGGCCTCTGGGTGAAGAGGCTGGCAGGGGGGGAGTGCGTCGGGTTGACAGGAACAGGGGAGAGCTATTGGCACTTGAACACAGTGGGCTGCCCACCCTCAGGGCCCGTGGCCAGGACAGCACATCCCAACACCCATCTACTTGGGTACGGGTGCCGGCCCTCTGTCTGGCACCCCACCCCTGCAGCCCAGACTGCCCCTGTATGTCCCCCCACCCTCAGCCTTCTCCAGGCTCAGACGCTGCTCTTCTCCCCTCCTCCTGGCCCTGCACGTCCCAGCAGCAGGCAGGCTGGAGACCGGCTGGGCAGCCAGGGACCAAGCCTGACAGCAGCCACCCCAGTCTGGTCCCTCCCCGGCCAGGGCAGAAGCGGCTCAGTGTAGCTGGTCGGCAGGGAGGGACGTGCTTGTTTATAAACAAACACGAAGTGAAAGCGGCACATGTACTCCGAGGAGCAGATGGGCAAGGAGAAGGTGTGCATGTATGTGCAGTCTGGCAGCTGTGAGCCCACCTGGGCGCTTTCAGAACAGAACAAAAAAACACCAGAAAATCCCGTATGAACTCTGAATCCCTTCCTGTGCTCCTGAGAAATTAACGTCATGTGCTCTCTGGGCCTGGCGCTCTGCCGTGTGAGCTCTGTCTTCCACTGAGCTCTCTCCAGGCCCCCGGGCCTCATGACCGTGGAATGGAAAGGTGGCCACCCCAGTCCATCCGAGCAGGGCTGTGCCTTCTGCGTCACCATGTCCTCGGGCCGGGGTGCCCCACCTGCTGTGGGGGCTGCTCCCCCAGTCCCTACAGATGAGCTGGAGCAGGGCCACAGGCGGCCCAAGAGTCTTCCTGGCATCCAGCTCGGTGCCAGCCCCAGCCTTAGCCCTACTGCCCCTGGGCACCTGGGCCTGGGGCTTTCCGGTGTGTCCTGGGGTTTCGTCTGTGGGCTTTGAGGGGCCTGTCCTTACCTGCGGGCTCTTCTGAGACTCCCTGGGGGCACGCCTTTGGCCTCTGTGCCTTCTTGCTCCTGGTAATGACATCAAGAAAGGACAGCATCAAACGTCAGAGCCCCCCTCGATCCCCAGGTGGTCCCTGGAAGCTGTGCTGACCTGGATCCTCAGGGGTGCGAGAGCCCAGGCCAGAGGGCAAGGCAGATCCCGACAGCCAGTCCCCACCCCTGGGAGAGTTCAGGGGTCCCAGCCACACCTTCCCACAGTTCTCAAAGCAGCTCAGCCAGGCCCAGGCCAGCACGGGCTTGGAGGAGAAGGGAACACAAAGGAAATGCCGTGCTTGCAAGGACTCCTGGTGGGAGAGGATGGGCCTGATGTCCAAGCCGCCAACGGAAACCTTGCTGTCTCAGTCTCTTCACTGGCAAAGTGATCACAGTGCCTGTCTCATGGTAAGTGCCATTAGGATTAAGTAACCAGTCACTGCTGGCTGTGACTGTACCACAACACAGTGGGATGAGAATCACCGTGCACACCACACAGGTGAAGAAACAGGCTTTGAGAGCATAAACGACACAGCAGGTGCAGAGCCAGGGCATGAACCAGGACCATCTGACTCCCTCACTATTTCTGTGGAGACCACGACACCCCAGTGCCTCACAGATAAATGGACCAAGGTAAGGAGGGGGCGCCCTGGTGGGAGGTGGGCTTTGGGGGTTGCTGGACAGTTTCCACTGAACATGGAGTCCACACTGGCCCCTAGCATTCTGCTGGCTCTTCTCCTGTCCCCTCAGGAACCCTGCGCCCCCTGCCTGGCCCTGCCTGTCTGGTCTGAGCCACAGCGCCACCGCCGAGAGAGGCCCAGCCACCAGAAGTGGCCCCACGGGGGCATGACCCAGCCACCCCAGCACTCACCTTTCCAGCCGCAAGGCAGGGGCCCCTTGGACTCCCAGGGTCCTGCGGATGTAGTCTCGGGAGCGGATGTCAGCCTGAAGAAAGGGATGGCTCAAGTGAGAGGGGATGGCTGGGGTCCCAAGCTGGCCTCTGGACCAGTCCCCACCCAATAGGGTGGCCCCTCCTGGAAAAGCCCACGGAGGCCCAGCCTTAGGGACAAGGAGCAGCAGCCTCATCATGCGTGGGTGCCAGGATGTCAGGCCCCCTGGTCGGGGTGCTTGACAGCACGTCCCCGAAGGGTCTGAGGAAATGGGCTGGGTGCCTTGCTCCTTTTTCAGTTGGCTTTCAGTGGGTTTATAGCTTGTGCTTCCTTGTAGGTTTTGCTTGAGCCAACAGTTTCTCTGCTAAAGCCCTCTTCTCTGAAGGCTGTCCTCAGCCCAGCTTGTCTGTCCTCACTTTTGGTTCATCTGGATCCCTGGCTAGTGTCAGCTGCAACCTCTGTCCCTGGAGAAGTGTCTGGAAAGTTCTGCAGAGTCACCGGAATGAAAGGGGGCTTGTGGGCCACAGGCTGGGATCAGGGCACACCCTGGGGAGAGGGGATCAGGCCTGAGTGGGGCCCCCAGGACCTTGTGGCTCAGGTTCTCCCACAGGCTCTCCCCGTTCCAGGGGGCCTGGCCTCAGGGAGGCCCCTGATCCCGGCTCAGATGGCTCAGCCCCGCTTCGGGCCGTGTGACTACAGGACACAACAGCTAATCCCCCCGACTGTTTCTACTTCAGAGTGAACGGGCAAGCGGGCAGGGTGGGCGGCACGGTGCTCCCGGAGAAAGGCCCCGGAGACACGAGGCAGCACCTCCCGCCTTCCCCTGCAGCAACCTGTCCCGGCCTGGCCCGGGAGCTGGGGGCAGTGGGCCTGTGACCAACAGAACAGGCCCTAAGCTGCTCTCTCAGCTTCTCCTCAGAGCTTACAGAAGTAGTCAGGAGGGCAAAGTGTACACAGGTGAGTGGGCCAAGGAAGAAGTTGGACCAAGAGATAACTAGTGCCACTGGACAGGGCCACACCTCATTCCTGGAAGCGATGGGGTTGGTGGGCTCCTGGGTGCAGACGTCTGGCTTTTCTCTAAGGCAGACACACAGTCCTTGCCCACCTTTGAGGGGTTCACGGCACTTTATAGGGCATCCCCCAACCTGCAAGGACACAGCTATCATCCACTCTGGGGCAAGACGAGACTCAGAAGGGACAGAGACCTGCCCACCATACCAGCTCAGCCGAGTCCCTGGCACTGAGGGCCTGCGGAGAAATCTCGGGTCGTCACCCCACCCCTCACAAGGTCGCACAGGTGGATGGGAATGGGGGAGGAAAGGCCAGGATATGTCACAGGCTTGTGCACCTACGAACCCTGTACGGGGAGGGAAGGAGGCTGGTGGACACTTAGCAAGTCCACCCTGGAAACCACCCTAGAGGCCTTGACTCTGCGCAGCCGAGAGCTGCTGGCAGGGGCCGAGAGCTGCTGGCAGGGGCCGAGAGCTGCTGGCAGGGGCCGAGCCACAGCCGCGTGCGTGCTGCTGCTGCCACCTGGAGGCTGCCCTGCACACCAGCAGCCGGGGGGGCCCAAACCCCGAGGTGGTGGCTACGGGGCTCTTGGGGTGGTCGAGGCAGAGCCAGGACCCTCAGGTTTGCGGTGTCACCAGCTGCTGCTGAGCTGAGAGGACCGAGCGGGCCTGTGGTACCTAGGCCAGGTTGCCTCTAGCTGACGCAGCACAGGCCTCAGGGACACACGGTGCAGCAGGCGACATACAGTCCCTGCTGGGAAGGCAAATCTGATGATGTCCCCTCCCAACTCACATCCAAGGCCCTGTGGTAAACCTGAAGTTCTGCCCCCTGCAATGCACACAGGCTTCCACCCGCTCACCCTCGCCAGGGCTCCAGCCACAAGTTCCTCTGAGTTTCTGGAATCAAACTCCTTCCTGCCCAAGGGCCTTTGCAAATGCTGGTCCTCAGGCCTGGACTGCCCTTCCTCCTCTTCCAGCAGGCCTCTCCCTGAGGACAGCTTCTCACAGATCCCTGCCTCATGGGCTTCCCTGAGACTTGCACCTGCTCTGCACCTTGTCATGGCCAAGACCACCAAGGTGGCCCAAGGGCATCCTGCATGAGGTTAGCTGAGCCGAGTCGTTCACCAGAGTTCTGATCCCCCTGGGCCCCAAGTTAGGTGCTGGGTGCCTGGCGTGGCCACACCCTGGAGTCTCCTGATTGCATCCCTGGCCCAAGTCTTCCTCAGCAGTGCCCAGCAGCCCTGCAGGGGCCCCCCAGCTGAGGACGGCCGCTCCCTCCCAGGCCAGCTGGGCAGCTTGGGCCCTCAGGGGCTGGCAGGCCACTCTGCCATTTGAGCTGACGTCAGCTGATTTTCCCAATGAACCAGGGTGCCAGAGGCTGAAAGGCTGAGTGCAGGGGCACAGCAGACCCCGGGCCAGGCAGGGCAGGCCTCTGCATCTTCCAGGCCCCTCTCCTCCCCTCCGGAGCCTAGTGTGGCCCAAACTGACTCTCCCACAGGTGCTTGGGGACCTTCAGCCCGGGAGTACAGGAAGAGCAGGTGCCATGCGCTAGCCTACCCACCTGGCAGCCCACTCACCTGGCGCACGGGCTCCGGGATCCGAAACTTGCAGCAGCCATGGGTCAGGCGCACGGCTGCCTCCAGGCTCATCTTGTGGCCCACAGAGACATAGAGGGGCTTGGTGCTGTGGTCGTGGCTCTTTAGGGCCTGTGACAGGGAGGGCGAGGTCAGGGCACTGGGCAAGCTCTGTGGGCTGGAGGACTGACATGTCCTGGATGGCGGGCAGGAGCTTGGGAGACTGGCAGCACCCTTGGGGCACCTTCCTGCTGTTTGTCTTAGGGACAGGGTGGGGCGAGTGAGGGCCCAGAGGCCCCCTCAGCACAGTGGGGGAGGGGAAGAAATAAAGATGCAGGGTCAGCCAGAGGGGCAGGAAGATAGGGAGAGGTGGACGGGTTCTGGGGCACGCATGTACATGGCTGCTGACCCCGGGCCCCCTCTGGCCCTCAGCTGAGGGGTCTGCCTCGGTGGGGCACAGGCCCCTGGCCACTCACCATGCCCAGGACGGTCCCGGAGCCTCCCATCAGAGGAAATGAGTCTCCTCCAGCCTTCAGGAGCCGTATCTGGAAAACAGAAAAAAGACTTGGAAAAACACCTTTCTTGGTGAAAGGCTTGAAGGCAAGCCTGCTCACTTTTAAAACCTGAGCAGCCGCTGGGCAAGGAGATGGAAGGGCCCATCGCGAGTGGAGCCTGCGTCCAAGCGTGGCCTGCAGCACCATCTCACCTTGGCGAGATACTCTCCTCCCCATCCTGCAGCAGAGAAGAGGCAGCAGCCTGCCCAGGCCCCAGTGCTGCAGGGTGGAGGCACCAGGCTGGTGCACACACAGGGCCACAGCCCACTCGAGGCCACTTACTTCCTGCTGCTTTCTCTCCTGCTACCAATTTGAGCACTTCTGATTCAACCTGACAAACTTTTTGGAGTGGTGGTGGTGGGGACTGGCCCATTGGGTGGGTCAGGGGTCCCTGTCAGCTCAACAAACAGGCACTCCACACAGGCATGGGGGAGCTGGAAGGATGAGACAGATGCAACTGACCCGTTCTGAGTTGGCCGTCCAGGCTAGAGAGCCACGTGTGTCACCAGCTCTCGCCAGAGGGGGTCCCAGAGGAGGGAGATGCCCCAGGCAGATGGGGGTGGCACGGCAGGCGGAAAAGTACAGAGTGTTGTACAGGCCCTGAATGCCTGGTCCCCGATACCTGGAGGCTCTGCCCCAACGTGGGGTGCCACAGCAGCACGCAGGCAGGGGTGGAGAGGAGGCAAGTGTGCACCCAGAGGCTGGGAGAAGAGCTCCGAGTCTCCCGAGATGACCCACCACCCACAAGCAACACAAGGCACGCAAAGAAAGCTGGTCTTCCTCACTCCAGGCCAGCAATCCAGGCTGGGAGGAGAGCGTCCCAGGTGGAGCTGGTCTGCAGCGGGGCGGACTCTGGCCCCCTCACCTTCTCCTTGTGCAGAGCGTTGTTCTCCAGCCCATCCACCTGCAGGAGTTTCTTGGCCACCCCGATGCAGGGCAGGTCTGTGAGGACACCAAGGTGGCAGGCTACCCCAAAGCCTGCAGGGGCAGAGGAAGATGAGATTGGGGAGGTGAGGCAATGAGCCCAGCAGTTTAGAGACAGTGTGGGGATGGGGGCCACACCAGAGCCTCGCTGAACTTTTCCACGTGAACAGAGGCCTGTCGGTGGGCAAGGACTTGTGGGACAGGGCTCTAAGCCCCACTGTGATCTCGGACGTGGCCCTCTACCCTGACTTCCAGGCTGGCAGGCTGGGTGGAGGACGCCTCCCCGCCGTTCTGACAAGATTAGGAGCCTGATTATAATTAGTGTGCTCACATGCTTCACCTGCTTCTTTCATTTTCTGGCATCTTTCATCCTCCCCTCCCCTTTGTGGCCACCTTCAGGCCTCTGCATCTCTGCCCTTAACTCGCCCAGAACTTTGGGGCTCCTGCCAGGGGGCAAGGATTGCAGTGACTGGGGTCCAGGCCCAGGGCTGGCCTGCTGGTCCTGCACTAGCGTCCAGGGTGGCTCTGGGCCCACAGGCTCCCAGGGCAGGGGCTAAAATCACAATGCCACCCCTTCCTGACTCCCTCTGCCACCCAACCCCCAGGTTTGTATCTGAGGGTAAGACAGCCCCTCCCCCTTGGTGGTTCTCCCCAGGACAAGGTTCCAGCACCCAGGTGGGTGTGGGTTACCCTGTGTCAGTGGGGAACAGGCACACCTGTCTGTTGCTGTTCGGTTTCAGGCAAGGGTCTGTTTAGGACACAGGGCAGGACGCCAGTGGGACAGGCTAGCTGGGCTCAGGGCCTGAGACTTCTGGAAGTGTCAGGTCCAAACTGGATGTTGGTACCTGAGCTGGGCCAGCAGAGGCGGTGGAGGCAGGCAGGAAAGGGGCAGGGGTGAAGAGAAGTAGGGGCTCCTTACTAGGGGACCTTGACAAGGAAAGCAAGGCCAGGAGCTGCAAGGCCAGGCTGGTGGCAGAGGGCCTGGGGCCTGGTGCAGGCGGACTGCACCCCTCCTGGTCCCTCTCTTACAGCCCTCTCGGGGAGTCTTGGGAGCAGATTACCTCGGTGGTGGAGCACCCCATTTCCATCCACAAAAAGGACCTGGAAGAGCCACAGGGGAAAGTCACGGTCAGCTGAAGTGCCCCTTGCCCATCAGGTTGGGGTATCCCAGAGCAAGAGGAGGGGCCCAGCTCTTTAGGTCTGATCCCTCTTGAGGCAAAAGCACTTCTCCAGGAGGCTCATGGGATCTCTCCCTGCAATGGGGCGGGGCCTGTGGAGGGCCTTTCCTCCAGCCCAGTGAGATACCTGCCTGGGGCATGAGGTGGGGCTCCTTCTCCCGCAGCTGCTGCACCGCGTCCACCAGGAAGGGCACCTCTCGGAAGGCCAGGAAGCCTGACACGTAGGGGGCTGTCAGGCTCACCATGCGACAGTCCTCATACATCACCTGCCACCAGGCACCCAGGTCACTAGGCACGCGCGGCCCTGGCCACCTCCCCCGCACCCTCGCATGCCCTTGGCCCTTATCTGACAATCCCTGTCACTCCCTCTGTCTCCCAGGCCCACCCCCAAGTCGCCCCCTTCCCTGCCTCACTATCTGGAGACAGGTGATCCACCCTGCAGATGGGCAGTGGGGATTCAAATGGTGCCATTTCGAAGGTACTGGCCACACCTGGTCTGTATCAGGCCCTCCCTGATACAGGCCCTCCTCAGGCTGGCGTGGCCACACCCTGGAGTCTCCTGTAAATCAGTCTCCTTTGTAAATCAGACCTGTCGCCTCCCCACCCCACCCTGCTGCCAGGTTGTTTGGAGGCTCACAGAAAACAAAGCACAAGAAGCACCTGTGAATAGACACCATAGTGCCATATTAGAAGGGGCCTCGGGGAGAAAAGGCCAAGTCTTCACAGAGGATACAATAGCAAGAAGGGCAACTCTGGCTTTAAGAAAAGAGATTACAAATATTTCAGAAAAAGGACAGGCACGATCTCAGAGTGAGGCAGTTTGGAAGAGAATTGGGTCCCAAGGGATGGGAGAGTCCAAAAAGAAAAATTCTGAGGCTGCAAATAACCCCAGAGAGAGAAGAGGGGATACCCCTGGGGATGTTGTGCTAAAAGGCATGGCTCACGCTGGGAGGAGTGGGGGCCAGGAGTCTGAGGCAGACCTGCTGGGGACCACTCAGAATTTTCACACGCTCTGGCAGACTGTTCTTCAAACTGAAAAGTCCTAACACAGCATGGAAGAGGAGGCCCTGTTGGTACTTGATTAGCATGTAAGGACCCGCTCAGACCACAGGACGGCAGCCCTAAGGCCCTTAAACCCTGAGTTTTCATTACAGCCAGACCGCCGGAGGTGAGAACGTTTCCCACTAAGCACACATTCTCCAGAACCTTCAGATGTCCTGGATTGTTACTGACCATCCCACCCACCCCCCAATCTCTTGGTGATAGCTTTCAAAATCATACTTCCACCTCTCCCTTGAAGCTACGTCATAATGACATGTCCCTAAATGAAGGAATTACTCTAGTAGCATGGGGGAAGGGGCTCGTCCTTCCAACATTTTTATCAGTGACTCACAGGAAACTCATCAAACGGCCAATGACCTAGAGTGGGCAGGGTCCAACCGGATGACAGACCAGAGAATTCGATTCACAGTGAACCCGGCAGGCTGGAGTGCTGAACCCCATGCAACAGGATGACTTCACGGGGACATGCATGAAGTTCAAGTGTGGCCTGAGTTCCCACAGGATGATGGTGGCTGCTTACACTTGAATCGCTCTGCACAAGCTCCAGGAGCCAGAGATCCACAGGAGAGGAGATGAACCCCCTGTACCCCATGCCCACAGAGTAACTGGGAGACAAGCCAATTACAAGCAACGGTGTGCACCTACGGGCGGAAATAAACAGCCCAGACTCACAGAGCCAGCTCTGGGCCCCTCGCCAGAAAGGCAGGTGGGGAAGGGGCAAGGGCAGGGGGTGTGGTGGGGCCTAGTGGTGGGGAGCCTGATGGAATGAGACCTGGGGGGCAGCCCCAGCCTTATCAGGAAGATGCTGCTCTGGGGAGACACAGGTGAGCCCTGGGGGCTTGTGGAGAAGAGAGCGAGGCCAGAAGTGTAAGGTCCTTTGGAAATGAGAGTATCAAAGAATCAGAAGAGACACTGGCCGTCTTTGCTTCTGAAAAGGATGCCATTTATTGGCACAACTATACTTCACTATCCCTCATGATTTAAGAAACCCATTGAGGCACCCAAACCCCTGGCCCTTGAGTTTCCCGTTTAAATACTATTTTTTTTTAAGGCCACACCGTGTGGCATGCAGGATCTTCCCTGCAGTGGAAGTGCAGAGTCTTAGCCACTGGAATATCAGGGAAGTACCTAAGTACAACTTAGAGTGAACAGAGAACTACAAGAACTCAGAAGGCAATGATCAAACCTTGTGAGTTGATGAAATGCTGCCCCCAACCAGTTGTGCAGCAGAGGTAAGTTAACTAAATGGCAGACAGAGAGCACAACCTGGCAGAAATAAAAACAGAAACACAAAAAAACCTGACAAGACAGAAAACCCAGCATATGCATGACTGAAAAAGAGAAACAAAACTATGGAGCTGAAATAATAAATATAACTAATACTTAAAACCACAATCTAAGAAACGTTCCAAAAATAAAAGAAGATCTGACCCCACATATTGAAAGACCCAAGTGGGAACTTGGGGAAACTGACATGGAAGTCAACTCAAGATGTATCTTAGTGAAGATCCACCAGAAGGCAGACAGCAGAAGCAAGAAGAACTACAATCCTACAGACTGTGGAGTGAAAAACTGCATTCATAGAAAGATAGACAAAATGAAAAGGCAGAGGACAATGTACCAGATGAAGGAACAATATAAAACCCCAGAAAAACAACTAAATGAAGTGGAGATAGGCAACCTTCCAGAAAAAGAATTCATAATAATGATAGTGAAGATGATCCAGGACCTTGGAAAAAGAATGGAGGCAAAGATGGAGAAGATGCAAGAAATGTTTAACAAAGACCTAGAAGAATTAAAGAACAAACACCTAGAAGAATTAAAGAACAAACAGAGATGAACAATACAATAACTAAAATGAAAAATACACTAGAAGGAATCCATAGTAGAATAACTGAGGCAGAAGAACGGATAAGTGACCTGGAAGATGGAATGGTGGAATTCACTGCCATGGAACAGAATAAAGAAAAAACAATGCAAAGAAATGAAGACAGCCTGAGAAACCTCTGGGAAAACATTAAACACACCAACATTCACATTATAGGGGTCCCAGAAGGAGAAGAGAGAAAGGACCCAAGAAAATATTTGAAGAGATTATAGTTGAAAACTTCCCTAACTTGGGAAAGGAAATAGCCACCCAAGTCCAGGAAATGCAGAGTCCCAGGTAGGATAAACCCAAAGAGAAACACACTGAGACACACAGTCATCAAACTGACAAAAATTAAAGACAAAGAAAAATTACTGAAAGCAACAAGGGAAAAATGACAAATAACATACAAGGGAACTCCCATAAGGTTAACAGCTGGTTTCTCAGCAGAAACTCTACAAGCCAGAAGGGAGTGGCAAGATATATTTAAAGTGATGAAAGGGAAGAAGCTACAACTAAGATTACTCTACCTGGCAAGGATTTCATTCAGATTTGACAGAGAAATCAAAAGCTTTACAGACAAGCAAAAGCTAAGAGAATTCAGCACCACCAAACCAGCTCTACGACAAATGCTAAAGGAACTTCTCTAAGTGGGAAACACAAGAGAAAAGGACCTACAAAAACAAACCCAAAACAATTAAGAAAATGGTAATAGGAACATACTTATTGATAATTACCTTAAATGTGAATGGATTAAATGCTCCAACCAAAAGACACAGGCTCGCTGAATGGATACAAAAACAAGACCCAGGGCTTCCCTGGTGGCACAGTGGTTGAGAGTCCGCCTGCCGATGCAGGGGACATGGGTTCGTGCCCCGGTCCGGGAAGATCCCACATGCGGTGGAACGGCTGGGCCCGTGAGCCATGGCCGCTGAGCCTGCGCATCCGGAGCCTGTGCGCTCCACAACGGGAGAGGCCACAACAGTAAGAGGCCCGTGTACTGCAAAAAAAAAAAAAAAAAACACAAACCCAACAAACAAAAGTCCAGGACCTAATGGCTTCACAGGTGAATTCTACCAAACATTTAGAGAAGAGCTAACACCCATCCTTCTCAAACTCTTCCAAAAACTTGCAGAGGAAGGAACACTCCCAAATTCATTCTACGAGGCCACCATCACCCTGATACCAAAACCAGACAAAGATACTACAAAAAAAGAGAAAATTACAGGCCAATATCACTGATGAATATAGATGCAAAAATCCTCAACAAAATACTAGGAAACAGAATCCAACAACACATTAAAAGGATCATTCACTATGATCAAGTGGGATTTATCCCAGGGATGCAAGGATTCTTCAATATATGCAAATCAATCAATGTGATACACCATACTAACAAACTGAAGAATTAAAAACCGTATGATTGGACTTCCCTGGTGGCGCAGTGGATAAAGAATCTGCCTGCCAATGCAGGGGACACGGGTTCGATCCCTGGTCCGGGAAGATGCCACATGCCACGGAGCAACTAAGCCCATGTGCTGCAACTAAGGAGCCCACCTGCCACAACTATGAGCCAGTGCAACCAAATAAGTAAATAAATATTAAAACACCACCACCACCACCATATGATCATCTCAATAGGTGCAGAAAAAGCTTTTGACAAAATTCAACACCCATTTATGATAAAAACTCTCCAGAAGGTGGGCATACAGGAAACCTACCTCAACATAATAAAGGCCATATACGAGAAACCCACAGCAAACATCATTCTCAATGGTGAAAAACAAAGCATTTCCTCTAAGATCAGGAACAAGACAAGGATGTCCACTCTCACCACTATTATTCAACATAGTTTTGGAAGTCTAGCCGTGGCAATCAGAGAAGAAAAAGAAATAAAAGGGATACAAATAGGAAAAGAAGAAGTAAAACTGTCACTGTTTGCAGATGACATGATACTATACATATAGGTAAATCTAAAGATGCCACCAGAAAACTACTAGAGATAATCAAAGAATTTGGAAAAGGTGCAAGATACAAAATTAATGCACAGTAATCTCTTGCATTCCTATACACTAACAACAAAAGATGAGAAAGAGAAATTAAGGAAAATTAAGAAATTAAGGGGAGGCGGGGCCAGTGGTGGTGGTGGTGGGATGAATTGGGAGACTGGGATTGACATATATACACTAATATGTACAAAATAGATAACGAATAAGAACATGCTGTATAAAAAAATAAATAAATAAAAATTTTAAAAATGTATCTTAGTGGAAAAAAAAAGTAAACAGCAATATACTGGACCCCCCTCAAAAAAAAACTCCACAGTAATCATAATCTACTATCAACAGCAACTATAACATAACACATGTCGAAGTTTTACAGATCAGAGAAAAATACAAAACCAGCTTTAAGAGACATATGAGGACAACCGGGGAAATGTGTTATGGAATGGGATTCAGGTTGTGATGGAATAATGTATGTATATTTTAAGGTGATAATGACGCTGCCATTATGTAGGAAAATATCATTCTAGGACAGGTTTGCTGAGCTGTCACAACCTCTAGGAGGCACTCTTTTTTTTTTTTTTTTTTTTTGCAGTACGCGGGCCTCTCACTGTTGTGGCCTCTCCCGTTGCGGAGCACAGGCTCCGGACGCGCAGGCTCAGCGGCCATGGCTCACGGGGCCAGCCGCTCCGCGGCATGTGGGATCCTCCCGGACCGGGGCATGAACCTGCGTCCCCTGCATCGGCAGGCAGACTCTCAACCACTGCGCCACCAGGGAAGCCCAGGAGGCACTCTTGAATCTCAGTGCACACACACACAAAAGACCACAAAATCAGTTGAATCTTAAGCAGAGGGTACACCAGTGTTCAATGTATTATTCTTTCAACTTTTCAGTATGTGCACACATTTTCAAGTTAAAAATCTGGGAGAAGGGATGAAATGAGAGAGTAGCATTGACATATATACATCACCAAATGTAAAATAGCTAGCTAGTGGGAAGCAGCAGCATCGTACAGGGAGATCAGCTTGGTGCTTTGTGACCACCTAGAGCGGTGGGATAGGGAGGGTGGGAGGGAGGGAAACGCCAAGAGGGAGGGGATATGGGTATATGTGCATACATATAGCAGATTCACTTTGTTATACAGCAGAAACTAACACAACATTATAAAGCACTTATACTCCAATAAAGATGTTAAAAAAAAATTCTTGGAGAAGGAAAAATCAGTTGTATAGTTAGCGTGTGGGCACGATCTAGTCAGTAATCTCTGTGAAGATATGCAAGTTTCAACCTAAGCTGGCATTAGGTTGTGCATTAGGCCCACCAAACGGTTGAACCAAAAGGCTGAACTGCACTTGAGGTACTCGATTCAGTTCTGGGTGCTGGATGTAAAAATGGGCCCTGCTGCAGAAGACCTAAATAGACATTTCTCCACAGAAGATATACAGACTGCCAACAAACACATGAAAGGATGCTCAAAATCTTTAATCATTAGAGAAATGCAAATCAAAACTACGATGAGATATCATCTCACACCAGTCAGAATGGCCATCATCAAAAAATCTAGAAACAATAAATGCTGGAGAGGGTGTGGAGAAAAGGGAACACTCTTGCACTGCTGGTGGGAATGTGAATTGGTACAGCCACTATGGAGAACGGTATGGAGGTTCCTTAAAAAACTACAAATAGAACTACCATATGACCCAGCAATCCCACTACTGGGCATATACCCTGAGAAAACCATAATTCACAAAGAGTCATGTACCAAAATGTTCATAGCAGCCCTATTTACAATAGCCCGGAGATGGAAACAACCTAAGTGTCCGTCATCAGATGAATGGATAAAGAAGATGTGGCACATATATACAATGGAATATTACTCAGCCATAAAAAGAAATGAAATTGAGCTATTTGTAATGAGGTGGATGGACCTAGAGTCTGTCATACAGAGTGAAGTAAGTCAGAAAGAGGAAGACAAATACTGTATGCTGACACATATATATGGAATTTAAGAAAAAAAAATGTCATGAAGAACATAGGGGTAAGACAGGAATAAAGACACAGACCTACTAGAGAATGGACTTGAGGATATGGGGAGGGGGAAGGGTAAGCTGTGACAAAGCAAAAGAGAGGCATGGACATATATACACTACCAAATGTAAGGTAGATAGCTAGTGGGAAGCAGCCGCATAGCACAGGGAGATCAGCTCGGTGCTTTGTGACCGCCTGGAGGGGTGGGATAGGGAGGGTGGGAGGGAGACGCAAGAGGGAGGGGATATGGGAACATATGTATATGTATAACTGATTCATTTTGTTATAAAGCAGAAACTAACACACCATTGTTAAGCAATTATACTCCAATAAAGATGAAAAAAAAAAAAGGGCCCTGCTCACTGAGGGCAGGCTAGAGGGCCAGCAGCAAGTGAAGGGGCTGGAAATCACCTCAGTGAGACTCAGGAGAACACAGGACTGTCTTCAAATAGCAGGGTAGGAAAGGTTTGCCCTGTGCTCTGATCTTAAGGCAGAAGTCACAAACAACTAAATTTCAGCTCCATGTGGAAAAGAACATACGAACCAGGCTTCCATCTATGGAACGGGCTCTGGTGTGAGGCCACAATTTGTCAGGGACGGTGAGGAAAGGATTCCTGGCTGTGCGAAAGGGAGACCAGTGATTCACAGCCTGGCTTTGCTTTGGAATCACAGGAAGGATTGTTTAAAAAGGTAAATATCAGTAAAGGGAGGGGGGCCCTGGAATCTTTTTTTTAAAACAACTTTATTGAGATATAATTTACTACCATAAAATTACCTGGAGTATAATTCAACGCTTTCTGGTATTTACAGAGTTGTGCAACCATTACCATAATCCAATTTTAGAACATTTTCACCATGCCTAGGTAACTCTTATACCCATCAGCAGTCACCCTCCATCCCACTCCCTAGCCCTTGGCAACCACAAAGCTACTTTGTGTCTCTATGGATTTGCCTATGGAATCCATATTTCTAAATGCACTTCCAGGTGACTCTCATTGCATAGATCCATGGTTGGGCATTTGGGAATCAATGGACCAGACTATTCCAAGATCATTCCCTAGTCAAAGCTTCCATAGCACAGGATGATAAGTGCTGACTACATCCAAGTAGCAAGCACTTTGCTCAGTGCTGGGGCTCCAAAAGAAATACAGTATAACCCTGCCCTTCAGAACCTACAGATGGTGGGAAAACCAGAATATACCAATAACCTTGCTTTGAGGTAAGGGCAACTATTCAAAACTATTATTGCAATGAGGGGAGGAAGGCTACTGCAAAAGGAGAGTGCTCTGTTAACAGGCTGTAAGATCTGCGAGTACCTCCTAAACTGGTAACTTTAATACAGTGTGAGAAGTACTGTAATAGCACATGCATAAGAAACAGGCCTAGGACAGAGACAAGGGGGTGGTTAATTCTGCAGGTACAGGAAGGTATAGAGCAATGGGAACAAGTGAACTGGGTCTTGAGAATTGAGAAGTCATCCTCAGAATTAACAGTGCCTTAGCATTTAATTTTTGAGGGCTTACCACACGCCCATTACGCTAACTGCTTTCCATGCATGATCTCAATTATTCCTCACCAAACTCTGAGTCAGGTATCAATATATTTCTGCTGAATTTTGACTAAAGGATCTTCCAAGTAAAGCACAAAGATGCTGAGGCAGGAAGGTAGTAGCTTTGGGAGCAGGCAGAGGAGCAGGGAGGGGGAAATGCTGAAGCTGCAGAGCAGAGGTTTCCTCGTCAAGCTCTTCTTTAGCCAAGGCTTCCTGAGCTGTTGACTCCAAAGGAATTGTGGGCACGCTGTTCATTCATTCACGTATCTATTCGATCGTCTTCTATGTGTCAGGCATTGAACTAGGTGCAGAGGCTACAACCGGTGGGCAAGACAGCATGGTTCCTACCATTGTGGAGTTTACATTCTGGTAGGGGAGACACACAGGCCAATTCCATCCCAGTGTGATAAAGAGGAATGAGAGGGTGCTGAGAGCAACTCCTGGTCTTGCAGGACGAAGGGGGGCTTACTGGAGGACCTAAGAGATGAGGAGGAGTTAGCCAGGAAAAACATTCCAGGAGAGGAAACATCACTGCTAAGGTCAGGCAGGCAGATACAGCAAGGCGTGTTTGAGGAAGCCAAAGGCCTCTGGAGTGGGGAGTGGGTGAGGAGCGGGTGGTAGCCAGAGGTGAGCCTACAGGGAGTTATGTTAAGCAGGGGTCAGATCACGAAAAATGCCTCGTCCGTGAGTGTTACTTTTATTTACCATGAGATCACAGGATAGGCACTTAAGTGTCTTAAGTGAACTAGGTGGTGACCTGCTCACATTTGGTTTTTAGAAAAACTGCTCTGATGGCAGCATGCAGAAGGGACCCAGGAAAGATTCTGCCTGTCACCTATAGGAGAGGTGACGGTGGCACAGCCAGGGAAGGGACAGCAGCGATGCAGAGAGGTGCATAGATAAGACTCCAGTGATTTTAGGGGGGGAGAAAAAATGGAGTTCGTGTGTGACCTGCTGTGAGGGGTCTGGGAAGACAGAGATTTCCAGCTTGGGCAACTTGAGGGTGTGTTGCTGTGGGTCCCTGACATGGGGAGCCCAAGATAACGGCCAAACTTGGAGATCATGAGTTTATCTGGACGTAAGTCACAGAATGACTTCAGTTTTTGTCCCCTATCCTCTTTTTTTCAAAGGCTTCCCAATTCATTAATGAACTCCCACGAAAGGAGAAGCGGGGTTCTACCCTAACACTGTTCCCTGTCCAGAGCCCCACCTCTCACTAATGCACCCCGGAGCCCAGCAGAGCGGCCCCTGGCCAGCGTCCCCCCGGGGTTACCTCGAGCTCAGGGTAGCTGAGCACCACCAGAGAGGCGCAGGCGCTGACACTGTCGCCCTTCACAAAGGACACGTCCACGCCCCCGACCCTCTGCAGGCCCGAAAAAGCGGGGTCCCGTTGCCACGCCTCCGTGTCCCGGCCCACGACAAGTGTCTTCAACAGGGCTTGCTCCCTGAGGGCAGAAACAAGTCCAGCGGGCAGCCCAGCCCAGATCCCCCCACCCCGCGGTCCGGCTGCGGCCGCCCACACGCGGAGCGTCCAGGCCCGGGGCTCGGGGCTCTACCCGGGGACCCTCCCGGTCTCACCCCCTCCCTTCCCTAGGACCCAGACGCGTCGCCGGAAGCTACAGCTCCCGAACGCCCTTTCGCCCGCACGCCGGAAACGGTCGCAAGCCCCCGCGGCCCCAAGCCGGGGACTACGAGGTCGGAGGTCTGCGGGGAACCTCGTCGCTCCAGTCCCCGGATCTTACGCGTCCTCTGGCCCCATTACCGTTTCCAGAGCGACAGTGTTTCCTCCGGCGGCCTCCCTGCCGCCTTTCGGGCCATGACGCGGGCCTGAGCGCCCCTTCCGGTGGCGTCACTTCCGGAGCGCCGCGCGGAGGCGCCAGACCGCATCGTTGCCATGGCGGCGCTCGGTGGGGGACCGGGACGTCGCCGCCTCGTGGCCTGAGGGCCTGCTGGAGACCAGCGGCTCGGGAGTAGCGGCCTATGACCTCAGAGTCAGCCTTTCCCCGCAGCCGTGGGGGAAGGAGAGTTGTCCCCGTCCAGGGCCCCTGACGGGATCTGAAAGTTACACTGACAAACAGACCTGCAGGAGAAAAGCACGTGTACACATTTTACTGAATTTCTACACGTACATGGGACCTTTCACCGGAGAGTGGAGACCTGAAGAAGTGACCAGAGCGGGAAGCTTTATACCTTTTGGATAAAGAAACAATGAATTTGTGAAGAATTGTTAAGGCAGAGGGGTTTGGGCTGTGGGTAGTAAATGGTGAAACCGGATGGAGGTTTGCTCACCTTCTTGGCCTTAAACGCCCTGTCTCTGGTGATGAGAATGTCTCTCTCCCTCCTGGTACAGGGAGGGGACCTTTCACGTGGGAGATTTGGAGTGCAAAATGGGAGAAGCAGAAGTGATCTTGCTGCTTCTGCCGTTTTCTCGAATTTCCCCGGCTTAAGATCAATACGCCAATGTGCCATATTTTGGGGTAGTGTGTCCTGAACGCCATCACCAAGCATCTGCCGCTTACATGACACCTTGACCTCCTTTTCAGTGACTCTTTTTGAGGACAGGACACAGTCCTTAGTGGGGCCAGACTCGTAAATTTGACCCGGTGGATCTTGGTGAGCAGACTTACTACGGACAACCTGTGGAACATTGACTGACCCCTGATCTTCAATTGAATGAATAGTAATTCCATTCTCTTTGTGCCAGGTGTTGTGTGAGATGCTGGGGTTACAGCTTCCTCCTGGTGGAACTGCAATTGTGTTAAGTGCTGGAGTGAAAATAATATGGGAGCATTTCAAGGTCTGAGGTAGCAAAGAGGTTGGTGTATTTGATGTACTGAAAGGCAGACAGCTAGGCTGAAGTGTAGCAATTTAACCCGTGGTTTATATTCTACTAGGGGAATTAATGGAAGTATACGGATAAGTCATCTAGTCTGAATATAGACCTCAAGAGGAAAATACAGGATTGGAGTCTGAGGTTCAGGAAAAGCTTCATATGGCATTTGACCACTGGCAGCAAATGGGAGAGCCAAGGTATACTCTGAGGTCCATCTGGGCTATACTGTGTGTCAGCCTTGTTGTGTTACAGAGCAGTCAGGACACAGAGGCATTTCGATTTAGTAATCAGGAGTCATTCACTCCACAGGAGTCACTCCATCTCCACTGGCTGCCGAGGAAGGAGCAGTGCTCTGGGTTGACGTTCTGATGTGCTTCAGGGTAGAGGCGTGGTGATGGGGAAGGAATGCTGGGGAATGTGTAACACTCCAAGTGGGTCTAGGTGTGAAGGAAGGGGAGCAGGGTTGAAGGCAGGCCTTTATAGGATATGCAGTCGCAGGGGTGGCTTCCATGTGCTCCAGCTGGGCCCTTTCCCCTCCAGTTTCTCTCTGCTCTTGCCCCAGATGGCTTCCCGAAATAATCCCAGCTCCTCAGAAGGAAGCACAGTCCTGCTGTCCCCAGAATACACTTCAGTCTGATGAGGTTTCAATCTTGTCAGCATTTGCTTTCTTGGGAGAAGGCACTTTCCTGGTGTTTTTCCAGTTGGAAATGAGATTCATAATGTTTGAGCACGGGATTAATTAGTGAAGAGAGGGATTAGAAAGAGCAGGAAGCAATAAAAATGCTAATCATGGTTGGATGGATTGTTATTCAGCTCAAGGCCTCAGGCTTTCTTCTACCTTCTCATTTAGTGTCTCTCTAGACTCAGCTGATAACAGCGACCCTACACTTGGCACGAACATATGAAGTCAGAGATGTAGCAGTGCCCTTGCACGGGGCTGGACATGGGTAGCTTTACCTATTGAGCAAAGCCCTTTCTTCACAGTGATTGTTTATCACTAAAAGTTTGTTTCCGGGTTGGAATTGCCTGAACCTAGGAGTGACTGAAATAGCTCATGACGTCTCTCAGTTAACACGTGACGAAATCCTGCAGCCACTGATGAAAGGTAAATAATTTACACACATAGTAAGGTCTTAGAAAGAAGGAGACAGTGATCAGCTGTGAAGATTTTCAGATTAAGTCATCACCAACCTAGTGAATGTTTCTTCCTGGGCTGAAAGCAGACAGAACTGTGGAGCAGGAAAAATCCAGAATATGAATGGAAACGAGAATGAGTAGGCAGGGCTAGAGGGGAAGGTCAGGGTCAGTGAGGAGCTACTGAGGAAGGGAGAGTAGGTGGACTTGACACAGGCTGTGGGGAAGAAGACACGGGGCGGGGGGCACGTCTCCTTTGTGAACCAGCGCCTCTTCTCCTTGCTGCGGTTCCAGACCATGGGGTTCTCTCCTGGAGGAACCTCTTCACTTTAGAAGAGGAAAATGCAGTTTTCCCCTAAAGCAGTGTTTTGCTATTGGAACGAAAGTGGGTTGCTGGAGGTTTACTGTTTCTCCGTTGTGTCTATTTCCTTTTCCTGAGGAGGTGTTTGCCCATCCCACAGCCCAGCCCCCTGACAGGATCAGCTGTTACTCATCATTGGCTGGAGCTCTGCTATCCTCCAGGAAAGTCCTGTTAGGCAGGGAGTGGGAGGGCAGCCCTCTAGGATTAAGCTTTAGCTCCTGAGCCTGGCGACCGAGGAGTAGTGTGAAACCACCTCAGCTCTGCTGTCATTTTGTCCACAGGAAAAGTTTACCCTGTCACATTCTAAACCAGAGTGTATGTTTTCTGTCAAGAACCTTCCACTTTGGGACTTCCCTGGTGGCGCAGTGGTTAAGAATCCGCCTGCCAATACGGGTTCGATCCCTGGTCCAGTAAGATCCCACATGCTGCGGAGCAACTAAGCCTGTGCGCCACAACTACTGAGCCTGCACTCTAGAGCCCGCGAGCCACAGCTATTGAGCCCGCAAGCCACAGCTACTGAGCCCACGTGCCACAACTACTGAAGCCCATGCGCCTAGAGCCCAGGCTCAGCAACGAGAAGCCATCGCAATGAGAAGCCTGCACACTGCAACGAAGAGTAGCCCCTGCTCGCCACAACTAGATAAAGCCCACGCACAGCAACGAAGACCCAACGCAGACAAAAATAAATAAATTGAAAAAAAAAAAAAGAACCTTCCACTTTATGGACACCCCTGTGAGGACATCTCCACAAACACATGAAACCATTCCCCAAAGCCTCTTCCCCAGAGAGGATTCTTTAGCAGCAAAACTCAGGTTTATTAAAACAGCTATGACAAGTATAACAAATTTACATCTGCCTGTGCTAGGCCAGTGTATTTCTGTACAAACAACAAGATAATGCTAGATAATGACAGTTAACACTTTGAAAGCATAGCATACAAAACAACATTATCTTCATCAAAAAAAAAAAAAAACCTTCATAAAAGTGGGAAAAAAATTTCTCCCCCCCACCCACCAAAGGAGGTCTTCACAGGCTGGCCAGCTCCATCCCAACTCTGAGGTATCAAAGGAGTTCCAAGTGCAAACTGAAGGGATGAACAAGCAACTCCCCCACTCTCACATCCATTAAATGCACAATCCAGCTGATATCGTGGCAGAGTGCCTTTGCATGGAATGATTCAATAATCATAGGTTACTACATGCAAGTGGATATTGTATCAAATCCTGGATTCCTGTGCTCCCCTTTATCAAACATGGTGAAGAGAAACCAAAATAATGGAAACAGAGCACGGATTCTTCTACGTCTCCCTCCAGTGGTGCTGAAGGGCCCATGGTGTCCTGGGCGAGCATTTTCTATTTTTGTAGCTCTCCCCATTCCATGGGCCCAATTTCAAGTTGATTGAGTCATCATCTCATTCAGAATATGTATGAAAAGACATTTACCTCTGACTTGTAAACAACTGTCATCCCAGGGCTAACAGGTGCTGAGCTACCTAGGAATAGGAATTAGTCCAGAGAGGTCAGAAGCATCAAGTAGATTTTGAAAAAAAGGCACAACACAGTGAGAAAAGCAGTGCAAGATCAGGGTATGTTGACTATTCTTTATTTCCTTTTTCAGAAATGTGACTGGTTTTATATTCTCTCCGAGTGTTATTATGCCTTGGCTGAGACCCAAAGAAAGGACCAGATAGTCATATACTTGGGGAAATCAAGACCACACTAAGAGTTCATGTTTATTTGGCAGAATGGTAGAGAGGCAAAAACTTCCCCAAGAAATGCCAGAACCATGCCTTTGATACAAATTTACACTGATAAACTTTCATTTAGAATTTACTAGAATACTAGAAGGAAATCAAACTAAGATACCGAAAGTGTCCTTGACTCTTGGCCCAGTGCTCTTCACAATGAAAGTTTGTGGGCTCTGACCCTTGAAATTTGGCAGTGACTCATTTGCGGGCTTGGGTGAGGGCTGGCTAGTTTGGCCTCAGGGCACTCACAGAATGCCCTGACTTGTATTTGTGAGAAGACAAAAAAGAGTCTGGCACTTTTTCATATCTTCTTGGAAACCTAGAAATATTTGTACAATTTTCTGAATTTAAAGGAATGGAAGAAAGAAGAAAGCCAGATTCTCGTTTGTGAGTGCAGAATAAACTAGAAAAGAAGACAAATTAATAACCCCATTTTCCCTCCCTGTCACTATGTACTGGTCTGAGGAAGAAGGGCCTGGTGGGCTGGGTACATGCATGGTAAGAAGCTAGGACATCTGAGGCACAGATTCCTGTACGTGAAGCTGACAAGCTATTTTTTGGTCTCTCCTGGAATGCAGAGGATGGTGGTTTATTCTAGTTTCATATAATCTTCAATTTTTACCTCCTAATGAACGGTATTCAGAATATGAGAAGATAGTTTCAGAATATACACATGTTCCTGAAACAGCTTGGCTCTCAAAAAGTTGTCAGCCGGGGCTTCCCTGGTGGCGCAGTGGTTGAGAGTCTGCCTGCCGATGCAGGGGATGCGAGTTCGTGTCCCGGTCTGGGAAGATCCCACATGCCGCGGAGCGGCTGGGCCCGTGAGCCATGGCCGCTGAGCCTGTGCATCCGGAGCCTGTTGCTCCGCAACGGGAGAGGCCACAACAGTGAGAGGCCCACGTACGGCACAAAAAAAAAAAAAAAAAAAAAAAGTTGTCAGCCAGACAGCACATCTTGGTCTCAAATTTAGTGCTGTGCCAATAGCTTTCCTTCTTAGCATGCACAAAGGCAACAGCCCACAAAGGAACCCATCCCACCAGTGAGGAGGCAAGAGCCGCCTCTGCCCAAGTCTCTTGCACAGATAGAAAATGATTCTATCTCGTTTGTCGATTCCGTTTCAGTTCAGCAGCCATTTTCCATACAGAGACACAATTGGAAAGCAGTATCTCTTCTGGGAACTGAGATTCCATTTCGGGAGGAATTTCACTCTCTTTAGTCTCCATGTAACTCACCAGTGTGTCTCTCAGGCTGAAAAACGAAGGAACAAGAGACAGCGTTAAATAGTCATGTGACATAAGGAGACCATCACTGGTCACTTTTTCAGGTCGTCAGAGAACCAAAGTGCTCATGAAGGCCAGAAATAACGAGTCAACCAACTGCTGAGTTACTGACCTGGCACTAGAATCCTGGGTTCAAGGTTCTAGTACATCCCTGCTGCTCCCCACACTGCAGTGCACATACCCTATGGGATGGAGCTCCCCTTGATAGGGGCCCCGTCAGATGGTTCTAAGCACTCTAGTAATACATCTGCTTTACAAAAAAAGCCTCGCCATTCAAAAAAAGCTTATATTCCAGTTCATGATTTGTATTAACAAAGATTGTAAATTCTCTAGAAAAGGGATCTTCTTTCCCTACACTAAAAGTCCAGGATAGTAAAGACTTCTTGAATAAGTTCAAAGAATATAAATATAAATAGGCATATGCCATATACATAATGGAGGAAAATAGCAATTACAAAGTGTGTCGGTGAGGAAAACTGGAGTTTGACTATCTATTTAGAAAAACAGTAAAGCTAAATCCCTACCTCAGGCCACACATAAAAATAATTGGTTAACAAAACAAATGTAATATATAAAACTATAAAAGCACAGGAAAAAACATGGGAGAATACTTTATAACCTTGGGATAAGACTCTTATAGGTATATTTTTCCTATAGAGTCCTTGGACACTTCTGTAGGAAAATTCTGTCAGATTTGGCTTCATAAAATTAAAGATAAAGCATTTGTAACATAACAGATAAGATTAAGAAAAAGACAAATAGCCCAAAAGAAAAATAATCATAAGATATCAAGAGGCAATTTGGAGGAAGATATACAAATGGCTGATAAATATTTTCAGCCTCACCAGTAAATAGGAAGATACAAGCAAAAATGAGAAGAAGAAAATACCATTTTGGGGCCATTAGACTGGTAAAAATATAAAAGACGAATAATATCCAATGTTGGATATTCTTATACACTATACATTGGCGTAGCTTTTTCTATCGAATTTAAAATGCACATCTTTCTGACGTAGGAAGTCCACTTGTTATAATGAGAATATATGACTTTTTTGCAATTGGTAATGGTAAATCAGTGGGAAACCAATTTCTGCAGTAACATAAGAATGATTTTCACGTCTGTGGAAGATCTCGGGAGATGTGGCAGAATGTTGTGTGTGTGCCTCGCTCAGCAGGCTTACAAGCCTGTACCTCCACTTAGGGTTGAAATTCTCCGCGGTCTTGGGGTTCTTTAGCTTCAAGACCATCATTTCGTGAAGTTCCAGGAGGAAGGCATCCAGGCCAATCTGATTCAGGAAGGTGTTGAGCAGCTTAGCATTTTCAGGGCTGAGATCAACTTTGTACCTTGGATTGATTTCCCCAAATGGCTCCTGGAATGAAATAAGAACACATGACACACGGAAGCCTGGGAAGGGACCGTGCGGCTCCCTTGGTCCAGGTGGACAGGAAGAGGCTAGACTCACTTTTCTCAGTCGAAGCAGATGTTCAGACTTGTGGGCAGAGAGGAACTGCCAGAGGGAGATGGTGTGTTTTAACTGGCATCTGTTTAAGGCCTGAAAGAGAACAGAACTCCTGAATAGGAGGTGCTGTTTTCACTTGGCCCTGCACTGATTCCACCTCCCTCACTACGGAGGCACCTCTGCTTCGTCCACTAATTCCCTGCCTCATCTCCAGAACGTCTCTGAAAGCCCTCTCCCCGCTGCAACAATCTTGGGGTCCACCAGCGGCATGCAGTTTGCAGGCACGCCTCCGCATATTTGTGGCGCTGAGTCTAGATCTTTAAGTTCCGAGCACATCTCCGCCTTTCCCATCAGTGTGTTCTGATTACACTGTGGGCTGGCTGGGGGAGGGGGTGTTCTTGCCTCCCCTCCTTTTCAGGGGCTGCTTAGATCAGTACTCCCTGGTATCCCAGTAGGAAGTGGGGAGACGATGGAGGGGGACAATGCTGATTTCCTTTGGAGAGAGGCTGACATGAGACCCACCTTTGAAACCTGTGAGGCCTGATCACCCATCCGCAGCATGTCTTGGATATACACATTTAAGTGCATGTTTGGATCCCCCCCAGCTGTGCTCAGAAACCCCAACGTGACTTCTATGGCAGACAGAGCTTCACAGGCATCGCTGTAGGACTGCAGTTGTCCTCTGATGGCACTGATGGCCACGTTGGGGAGGGGGCTCTAGGAAGTCAAAAGCAGAATAGAGTTCATGGTTGGGGCTTCCTGTGCACTGCTACTTGATAAGAGTGCTCACCTTCTTCACTGCTAAGGCCACAAAATGGGACAGACTCTCTAACTTAAACAGCAGTAGGACTTCCCTGGTGGCGCAGTGGTTAAGAATCCACCTGCCAATGCAGGGGACATGGGTTCAATCCCTGGTCTGGGAAGATCCCGCATGCCGTGGAGCAACTAAGCCCGTGCGCCACAACTACTGAGCCTGCGTGCCGCAACTACTGAAGTCTACGTGCCTAGAGCCCGTGCTCCACAACAAGAGAAGCCACCGCAATGAGAAGCCCACGCACCGCAATGAAGAGTAGCCCCTGCTCACTGCAACTAGAGTAAGCCCGCGCGCAGCAACAAAAACCCAATGCAGCCAAAAAAAAAAAAAAAAAAAAAAAAAAACAAAGCCAAAACAGCAGTAGTTAACACTTGGTGCTTGTTAAGTGTCAGCAGTATTTAGATATGTTACAGAAAAAGAGATGAACTCACTGAATCCTCAAATCAACTTTGTGAAGATATGCATATGGACATATACATATATACAAACCACACACACATACATCACCCCCCCACACACACAACACATATAAACCAGAAAAGCAGGAATAAATAAGTTCTCTGAACCTTTTACATCAGCATACACAGTCATGACATCATTGCTAAAAAACTACAAGCACGAGATTTCAATCTGTTTATACTCAACAAGAAAACTTCTGCTGATCTGCTGTCCTGCTTGCTGTCTGGAAAGAGCCCTGGGCTCTGAACGTAGGGAGGCCCTGAAACTCTTTGGTGCTCATGGCAAATGCCCAGAGTGAGGGTGGAAGAGTCCTAACACGGATGGAAACACTCTGATAAGACAGAAGCACATGCAAATAAGATTGATCATCATCACCTGTGGCATTTTGTTCTTGATGTCCATGAAGAGATGTTCATAGTTCCAGTCATGTCTATATACCAGAGTGGGTATTCCCTAAAGTGAGTAAGAAAAAAGTCTTTGGAAATGGAATCCACTGTGGAGGTTTCCATCAAATGACAATATATGCTTGAGCAGAAACTCAAATGTAGTCCCATGCTATTCAGTTCAACACCAGGCAAAGCAGGCAGCTCCTTGTTGCCACGTGATGTCCATGTTTAACCCGTAATCTATGGAAACAGTGACATGAGGAACCCAGCCTGGCCTTTGTGGCCAAGCACATACTGTCACATAGAATACTGTGGCCTGCAGACCGCCGGGGGAAGTAGGTCATGAGGACCTCCCAATGGGACACTGAGCACAGACTGAATGAGGGGGCACTCTGCTAACAGGGAGAGCAGAGTGAATTAAAAGCAGCCTTGAGCTCAAATAGTTTACAGTTTAACTGCGGGCAGGGAAGGAGCATAAATATACTGAAGTACCATACCCTTGACTGGACCTGGAAGGAGCAAGTACAGCCCAGGTAAAGAACAGATGGGGAAGTGCAGGGTGCATTCAGGGGAGGGAGAGTGATCCAGTATGTGAGGTTATGGGGTTATGGGGAACTGGCTGGAGACAGGGTCAGGGCAAGGCCACAGGGCCTTTTAAGCCACATGCGCATCAAGGTTATCCAACAGGGTGGTGGGATGCAGATCTGGATGTAAGAAATGTGGGCTAAAGAGCCTGAAGGCAGGGACCAGTTGGGAGCTACCATAGCAGTGGAACTTAAGGACAGATGCTTTGAACTAGAGCAGCGGGCTCTGGTGGTGAAACGGGGGTGCCTGATGGCTATGGTGGTGAAACGGGGGCACCGGATGACAGACTGTGTGTGCAGACTAAAGGAAAAGGGGGAAAACAATGAGGTTTTGGTGGTGCCATTAATTATGGCATAGAAATCCAGACGATGAGTCCATTGAGACCTGCAGACACCCTTGGGGTAATGAAGTGTGGATCCAGATGCACAGACAGCTCCGGAGAGCCGTCAGCCCCAATGGCAGGGGTGGTCATGGACACTGGGGGTGTGGAAGAAGGGTCCATTGGTCCCTCCTCACTTTGAAACCACTGTGATCAAAGCCACACTCAGGGCAACTTTTGCAAGATAGACACGCCGACCACATAAATACAGCAGGTTAGCCTTGCCTTAAGGGTTAGCCTGGGCTTGCCCTGCAGGAAGCGGCTGATGATCTGGCGCTGGATCTTCTCCAGGTCAAACTCCTGCAAGGTCTCCCCGCCCTGCTCCACGTGGTACTGGCAGTTGGAGAGAATTAGTGGAATCAAGTCCCGCTCCACTTCGTAGCTGATGACGTGCAGGTCGGTGACCTCGGAGGCATCAACGGAGTAGCTGGGGGACAGATAGATAGAGCTCAGCACTCCAGTCGTGGCCTGGTGATATGGAGTCAGCTCCTGTCTGATGTTGCCAAGGGCTGTGCAGGTGAAGGGACATGCAAATCTGTGACACTTGTGAGGGTGGCCGAAGGGTATCTGTTCGAGAAGGACCTGAAGCCTGGCTCGCTGTCCCCAGGCCTGGGGACCCTGCTTCCCTGCTTGTGCCGCCTCAGAAACGACTTCCTGGGCTGAAAGGGTGTCCCCTGCTGCGGGCCTGCACACTCACCTGCTGTCTTCCTTGGAGAACTTGTCTACTGCGTAGACAATTTCGTTGTGCAAGTTAATCAAGTAGCTGACTAAGGCGGTGGAGCAGAGGCCCCGGCCCTGGCGGCGCGGCAGGATGACTTCAAAGTCAGTGTCCAGATCAAGGGTGCAGCTGCAGTAGTCTTTAGGTAGCTTGATCTCACCTTTAAACGACAGAGGGGCAGTCACCGCCCTGCTGTTTCTTTCACAGCATCAGGACTGGGAGCCCACCACGGTGGGAGCGGGAGCAACGCAGAAGCCACCTCAACAGCACAGAGCTGGGAACCAGGCGTGCTTTTGCTTCCCATCTCTATTTTATGTGCTGATAAGTTTCAAAACTCCTTTTTGATACCGTATTTATAGACTCAAGAGGACTGAGGGTTTGCTCTTCCTGATATGTTATGCACTCATCTCAGACACCCCACCAAGAGTCCTCAGATCCAGCATTAGATGCACACAGCATGGCACTGTGCAGACGTGGAACAAGAAGAGTTAGGCTGGAGGGAAAGGGCCTTCAGAGAGGTGCTCCTATAATGTTTAGTGTTAAAGGGGATTTGACACTTACCATTGATCTCCAGCGATCGCCTCAGCTTGTTCCACGTCGACAGAAAGATAATGATTCTGTTGTAGGATAACTGCCTCAGCCCACCTGTCAAAAAAAAACACTTGTGAGAACTCCGAGATAACACCTACCCCGTCTAGGTCAAACCAACAGAGTTACTTGCTCTTTGACCCCTACCTTCATGCCATCACCAACACGTTCTAAATGCTGTTTAAACTAAAGCTGAGTTTGAGGAACCAGAGAGGGAGGTGCTTGTCTGTTACAGCAAAAGCCTCTAATGTGTCCCAGGGATTCACAGCACCTACTGCTTTATGCTACAAGCTTAGGGTACAGAGCACACATTAGCCCTGAACTGGAGTCTCCGAGTTGGACTGATCCTTTTGAACCACAACATGGATCGTCCTGATCCCCTATGAGAGCAGAGACCTACCTGAATTGTGACTGCTAATGAAACTTTTGATGGATCTGTATTCAACTTCTGAAACATTCTGGAATCGTTTCACTAGATTCCTTTGCAGGGCCAGAATCTCAGGCAAGAATTTCACCAGTCTCAGTTCTGCTTCCTAGAGAAGGGAAGACCACCAGGAACACTTTTTAATGTACTGGGGAAACAGACTTCAAGGCTGGCTCAGGACGTGTATTTGTAGTTTAATCTGGTCAACATGCCATTTTACATGATGACACATAATGATACTTGAGAATGGGGAACAGGCCACACCATTCTTTCAGCAAGTACCTAGTGACTGCTTACAACGTGTTGGCCAGTGTTCTTCTACCCTCTAGAGGTTGGGGAGCAAACCCGTAGGGCCGACACATCAAATGTGTTTGCCAGAAGCTGATGAAAGAAAGCAGCCTCTTGAGCCCATGAGATGGGCTAGGTGTGGAGAGGAGCTGCTGAGAGCAAGAAGACCAAGCTTTTAGGCAATGATGCTTGGCGCTATTCTGGTGTCGTTCTGAAGACCTAGGACCTAAGCTTCTTCAGTTTAATGGACCTGTGCACATCCGTGACAGATCACAGTATTAACACAATGGCCTTCCCGCTGGGAATTCATTTTCATTAACTGACCCACAGAAATTTCTGAGTCATCTTACTTCTTCCTAGACTGCATATATTGGTCCATGGAGGGAAATGATTAGAAAATCTATTGTAGAGAATAAAAGTTCAAATGGATTAAAGTTAGGAACCGTTGTGTAATTCTGGTTCTAAAAGATATGACACACACTTTACTGCTTTCCTCCCCACAATCCCACCACCACCCTCACTCCGAATGGTTCAGGAACAGGGAAGATTCTTTGTTTGATTTTGGCTGTGCATCCTCAACTCGAGTTTTTTTATTCAACAGACACTCATTGGTGACTAACTGCTCCAGGCACTGGGGGCAGGGGTGAAGATGAAAAGACAAAGGAAACATTTTCATTGTATTCTTTCTTGCTGAGTGATTGGGAGAGACCCTCCTGGCCCTCAAGTTCTTTACAGATACCTGCTAATTCCAACTCGTGTACATATTTCACCTGTGACTTTATGTTTCAAACAACTCATACAGATTGATGTGTCTAGAGATCTCTGCTCTATCCCTGAGTCTTCTGCCAGAGACATTCTATTCAAAAATCAAAGTAGTCTGATGGCTGTCCCATTCTCAGGACTAATCAGACTAAATGAGTGGGGCCTTCAGGTCTCCAGGGGACACGTAGGCAGCATTCACGGTGAGGCAGCCTCACCTTCTGCAGGAACTTCCAAAGGATGGGCACTGTTTCTTTGCCATTATTCTGCTCCACAACGTGCTGGAGGTGCTCAATGGTGATCCTTTTCCTGCAGCTCCACATCTTAGAGCAGTGAACCATGCTTTTCTGGGGCAGGTGGGGCAGGAAGGCCACCGGATCACCGTACACGATTTTGGCCACAGGGTTGGAGCTGATGCGCTCATCTTGGCTGATCCGAGTGTTCACCGCCAGGAGGGTTTTATCTAGATGCTAGGTAAGGAAAACGACATGGGATCTGGAAATGAGATGCTACTGCAGACAGGCTGGACACCTCGTGACCTTACCAGTGGGCAGATTCAGGGACCCGCCCTCCTTGTTTTAGCCCGTAATCAAATATTCATATTTGCCATCTTTTATTATAATTTATGTGATCATTATTTGTAGGTTCTTGTCTTCCCAAACAGAATAAGTCTCAGAGACCTATATTTCATTCATTCATTCATTCATTCATTCATTCATTTATTGATCTTGCTACACAGCATGTGGGATCTTAGTTCCCTGACCAGGGATCAAACCTGTGCCCCCTGCAGTGGAAGGCAAGGTCTTAACCACTGGACTGCCAGGGAATGCCTCAGAGACCTTTATTTTATTACAATTATTTTACTTGATGACTTCTATTTTCTGATGGGCCTAGTTACTCTCAGTAACATTCTTATCTGACAGGGTTTATTTCTCTGCCTCTTGCTCTCACATTCTGCTGTGAAAAGTAACGGAGAGAAAACTACTGCCTGCACTTTCTGAACTCCCAGTAATTCCTCAACCTGACACACTGACCAGCCTTGGGAGGGGACAGGATAGGGTGAGGGCAACAAGGGGGTGGGGTGACCGGATACAGAACACCTAAATCTGTGGCTTAGCCTAGGGCTTCAATAAGGGACACTTCCAGAAGGGACAACAGACCGAGCACTCAGTAGAGGCCCAGGAAACACCCTCCCACACTTTTCCAAAGTAGCCCTTACCTTTAGTTCAGGCAGAATAATAGTCTCAACAAGCTTTTCCCACCTGTTCCTCTCTTCTCTGGTTGACAATTCTGCGCCAAAATTTAAAGACCCTACAAAGAAAAATGTGTGTGTTACCAAGAAACAAGAGCAATCTGCATAAACACTAAATAAATGTTAAATTGAAATAATGCTCCTTTTGGGGGTGGGGGCGGGTTTATCTTCCTAAATTAATCTCAGCGTTTAAAAATGGCTCCTGCTGCTACCGCCAACCTCATGATCTTCATGAAGAAACTTAGAACTCTAAAAACTCTAACCCACATAATTATCATCTTATTATTATCATCTTATTATCATCTGAACAAAATTACTGAAAGGACAGTACTTTAAATCAGAAGCCCAGGGGCAAAATAATGGTGGCCAGTGGTAGCACCAGCTGCCTCAGCTGCTGCCAGCTGGGCTTGAGAACGGAGGTGGGACCCTGTGGATGTCCGCGTGATGCAGAGTGCTGTGGAAACTGTTGGCATGCTTCTAGAATTAGATCACTTTGTCAGTATGATACTGGGTGAGCTTACCTAGTTTGAAGTTGCACTAGAATGAGAGGCTTAAAATAAAATAAAGTTTTGCTAAATGGAAAATATATACTGATGTTGGTTTCTGGCAAAAAAACTCCTGAAGTGGGAATGGATTTTCTTGTGAAGTAGCAGAACTTTTTATTGCTATTGTTATTATTTTAAATAACATTGTCATTACAGTGGTAATTTTAAAAGATTTTTGCAGATAAGCAAAAAGAAAACAAAACTGTTCTTAATTCCACCACTCAGAGGTAACCCTCTTACTAACTTGTCTTACAGACCTTTTCTTTCTGTGTGGATTTTAAATTTTAAAATAGAAAAATTAGCTTAGTGAACATAATAGATAGCCTGCTTTTTCATGTAACAAATTATGGACACGTACATATATTAAGTCAGCCCACAAGGGCAGTATTTTTTAGGAAAAGCAGATGCTGCCCCCCCAAAACAGGACAGATGTACAAAGAGACCAAGTTCCAAGCGCTTATCAAACATTAGTCTCTCTGATGGTGCTGTCTCTTTAACACACTTCACCTGTTTGGGACAACAATATGTTCCCCATACAGTGGGTAAACTACAACCGAGGCTGACTTTTGAAACTTAAGCCTCCCAAATACACTGGCATTTAACACGCTGAGCACACCCAGCAGGGGATCAATGGAAAGGTCCTCCCCTCCCCCACTCTGGAAGGTGCATGTCTTCCTGCTTCCCCTTCCTCTCCCTCTGGGGTCCGGACGAGTGCGCTGCTTCCTCTGCTGGCTGTGCCCCACGCCCCTCGGCCCCATGCCCGCCCCTCGGCCCCATGCCCGGCTCCTCACTGTAGCCCTGCTCTCTGAGGAGGTGGCTGAGGACAAGATGCACCACGCTGGCAGTCTCGTCTGAGCTCCTCCCCAGCATCTTCATTAACTGCTCCAGGTCTCTCTGGATATGCTGCAGCAGAAACCCTTTTGGATCCCTCACCGGAGGCTTAATGATGTTCATCAAAGCCTGTGGGGGCAAGGGGACAAAACGTCAAGCAAGATCTTGTCTGTGGAGGAGATGGCAAGTTCAGGAGAGGTCAGGAGGGGTGAAGAAGCAGCCCCGAGCCGGAGGACAGTCTCTAGGAGGGATGTCAATGTGATTCAAACAGCAGTGGCGAGAGAAGGCTCAGGAGCAGAAATGACCACAGTCTGAAAACAAGTGCCTTCTATATCCTCAGTGTGAAATAAAGAATTTTCAAAGCCTGAACTTTTTGCTATCATGGTTAATTAACTTAAGGAAATGCAGCCTGCTCTCTTTCTTCCCCAGAGCTGCAGCAAAGACAGGTAAAATCATGGTTATGTTAGCCTCTCCATTCCCAGCTGTGGACCGGAGACATAGAGCCGTTCATTAAAAATTGACTTTACATAATCTGACAAGTAGTTCCCCCTTACCACCCTAGACCACAGTGAGAAAAATTAGGATACATGAATTTTATATTATGTTTCGCATTAGGTAACAATGATATATTTGAAATCCACAAGAGGTGGCTAGAACTTTTTATTTTTTCCAACTATTTAAAATAATTTATTAAACATTTTAAATGATTTATTAAAATTTAAAAGTCAAAGTACAAATTATAAGAATTACAATTAAAAATTCAGATCAAAATAGTTTAAATAATGCTAAATTTTTTATTTCAATTTTGATTTTAATTAAACCTTCTAAAATATTTTCAGGCTTCCCTGGTGGCAGAGTGGATAAGAATCTGCCTGCCAATGCAGGGGACACAGGTTCGAGCCCTGGTCTGGGAAGACCCCATATGCCGCAGAGCAACTAAGCCTGTGCACCACAACTACCGAGCCTGCACTCTAGAGCCCGTGAGCCACAACTAGTGAGCCCACGCACCACAACTACTGAAGCCCACGTGCCTAGAGCCCATGCTCCACAACAAGAGAAGCCACCGCAATGAGAAGCCCGCACACCACAACGAAGAGTAGCCCCCGCTTGCTGCAACTAGAGAAAGCCCTTGCGCAGCAACAAAGACCCAAGAGAGCCAAAAATAAATAAATAAATAAATAAAAATTTTAAAATAAATAAATAAAAAATAAAGTATTTTCATATTAAGTGTTTTAATTCTAATGTTCGATATCCATCTAATTGTCAAAGTAAAGAACCGGTATCATATACAGTTAACTTGAGGTCATATTGATATCACCCTGCTGGTTATCTTTTATAACTATTTCCTTTTTTAAACTTTCAACGAGTTACTTTTAGAATAAATCTTATGCCTTCTATGGAAAAAAAAAAGAATTCATACCAGGCTTCAACATGTTTCATCTGAACCTACATGCACTAATAAATGTAAGCTAATAAGATTTGTTTTATATTGTAAAGCATTCCTTGTGTGTTACTATTGCCAATAATATTCTAATGAATGAGAACACCTAGAACCACAGATTGGACCTTCAAAGAGGACTAAGAAAATAGTTACTTATTTCTACCAAGTATCCTAGGTAAGGATACTTAGTTATCAGAGAAGCAGTACATTCATACTCTGTGAAAGGAAGGGATGGACAAATTCATTAATCTCTTTTCCCTTACCCAAGCACTCTGCCACTCAGATCTTCCCCATACTCCCTATATAGTTTCTGCCTCTGATGTCAGTAAGGGCACAACACACAAACCTCACAGCATTCAAACCCAGGAAGTAGTCTTGTGCTTCAAGGGGCAAAATCAGAGAACTCTGGAGCGGGAAAGGGGTTAGTCACAATGAAACCAAGCAGGACCCTGCAGGGCCTTCCCAAGAACTGGCTAGGACTTTTTAGACAAAAGGATTCACTGTGAAAAAAATTACTGTAGAAACCAATAAACACATGGTTGGGCAGTACAGTGCTCTACCTGGGGACTTTGGGCGGCTCCCCAAAGCATAGCCAAATGAGTGAGTAGCCGGATGAGAAGGAAGACCACTGGGGACAGCTCTCGGTCAGATACCATGGCCTCGCCTCTCGGTGGTGGGTTTCCCAGCACGTGGCCAGTCTGAGTTCTGTCCATCTTGTTTCTGGAAAGGACAAGAGAAGACAGGGTGAAGGCTGAAGATCACCATTTCTTCTCAGCTCTGGGGGCACACTTCCCATTCTTAGGACCTGGAGACCAGGTTCAGAGTTTTGAAGAAAACAATGTTAAATTACATATTCTACTAAGCCTAGACTACTTTCCTATATTAGAAGATTTTTTTTGTGGGGCGGGCCACACCATGCGGCATGTGGAACTTCCCTGACCAGGGATTGAACCCATGCCCCCTGCAGTGGAAACGTGGCATCTTAACCACTGGAACACCAGGGAAGTCCTAGACCACTGTCCTAAGAGTCTTCTTCTTCTTCTTCTTCTTTTTTTTTTTTTTTGCGGTACACGGACCTCTCACTGTTGTGGCCCCTCCCGTTGTGGAGCACAGGCTCCGGACACACAGGTTCAGCGGCCATGGCTCACAGGCCCAGCTGCTCTGCGGCATGTGGGATCCTCCTGGACCGGGGCACTAACCTGTGTCCCCTACATCGGCAGGCGGACTCTCAACCACTGCGCCACCAGGGAAGCCCGAGTCTTCTTCTTTATAGACTGACCTCTCTGGCTGACTAAAAGCCCACAACAGTGTAAGGTGGCTGTTTGTGAAACTAGTGGTTGCCAGTGGGGAGAGGGAAGGGAGGAGGGGCAGTATAACGGTAGGGGGTCAAGAGGTACAAACGATTATGTATAAAATAAGCTACAAGGATATACTGTACAATACAGAGAAGATAGCCAATATTTTATAATAACTATAAATGGAGTATAACCTTCAAAATTGTGAATCACTAGATTGTACACCTATAACTTATATAATATTGTACATCAACTATACTTCAATTAAAAAATAATAATAATTTTGAAGGACTTTCCTGGTGGTGCAGTGGTTAAGAATCTGCCTGCCAATGCAGGGTACACGGGTTCAGTCCCAGGTCTGGGAAGATCCCACATGCCGTGGAGCAACTAAGCCTGTGTGCTACAAATACTGAGCCCGCACATCACAACTACTGAAGCCCACGCACCTAGAGCCCGTGCTCCACAACGAGAGAAGCCACCGCACTGGCACGAAGAGTAGCCCCCACTCGCCACAATTAGAGAAAGCCCGCGTGCAGCAACGAAGACCCAACACAGCCAAAAAAAAAAATTTTTTTTTGAAAGCATAAAAAACTGGCTGTTTGTGCTAGTCCTGGGGCCATGTGTCAGGATGGAGGTCTGGACCTGCTTCTTCCACTGAATCATTGTCGGGGTCAGGGGAGCAGACAGGCAAAGGACAGTCAGAGTTTGGAATAGCTGACATTACCATGGGAATATGTACACACTGTTCTCCTTTTCCCAAATCAAAAACTGGGATCCAAGGTCTGGCAAAGGATTTGGCATCACACCCAGATGGGAGGTATAGTGTGATGGGTACATTCAGTTGCAAAGCTATTGGAGATTCTAGGACATTCTGATAGTTTATGGAGATAACAGATTAGCATATTTTAAACTGTAACAGCACTAAAAGAGCTAGAATATATGATGAACGTAGAGAGGTCACACCTCCTATTAAGGGAGCATGTGTAACCATACTCATCTCATGAGCAAGTGTGGGATTATGAGATCAGATTTTTAGCTGGATTCTGAAGTATTTGATAAGATTGACTATGTCTCCTCTATTTTTCTGGGAAAAAAAAGAGTAAGCTAAGAGAGTTTATAAGTGACAAACTTAAATGTGCCTCTGAAATTGGTCACCTGTTTATGTCAAGCAATTTCTACAGGGGTTGTGCTCAGGATTCAAATGGAAGACATCTGAATTAACAAGTATTAATAAGTATTAACGTGTGGTCTGCTTTGCATTAAGAGCCCAGTTAGCCAATGACAGATCAAATGCCTCACTAATGAATGACCACAGGGACCTTGGCGTTGATATCAACAAGACCCAGGTCCAAATGTACAATAGTAATTGATACTATATTTAGTATTGATTTATCAGCTGGAATAGAAACAGCCCCAAAGCCCATGGTTTGACTGCTTAGAAAGGAGACAACATCTTACATACTCGATAACATGAAATCCATCCTTTGGTTTGTGATCAATCCCTCCAATTGGAGTACCACAGTCAATACAAAAGCTCTGTTCCATCGGCAAGCCACACTAGGATAAACAAAAATGCGACCCCAGTTCAGTTTGGACAAATGCCATCATGCAAATGAGCACATACTTACCACAGGAGGTAGCGGACGCTACTACGATTGCTTCCTTTAGCGTATGTGTGTGTCAGGTGGGGCTACAGGAGCCCTGAGAGACAGGGCAGGCACTCCATGCCAACTATGTTGTATGTGGGCAAATTTAGACTTTTAAAAAGTAGAGACAATTTAAGTTTTATTCCTAAATAGTCACTTTATAGACAAATATATAAAACTCAACCTTCCTTTCTCATATTCATCACTGTTTTCCATTCATTCCCCCACCTATCACACTGGCCTTACTGCTTCACTATCTAACACCAGGAATACCATAGCAGCTTCCAAACTGATTTCCCTAACACCATTTGGACTTTTTTATTTTTAAAAAACGTAACCATATGATTCACTACTTCCAAAGGCTCATTTTTCAAAATCAGATTGTGTGCTACTATATACACTGAATAACAGTCTATCACAAACCAAACCAGTCTCAGATTCCCAGACCACAGAATTTCAGGAGCAGTTTTAGGAAGAATCTATTTTAATCCTGTTTCATGGACAAGGAAGTAAGAAGCTCAGAAAGATAAAGTAAAATGCATATATCAGGTTTATCCTCCAGGTCGCTTATTTATTAAATAACATTTGTCTGTTTCAATTCAATAGCCTGTTCTGAGCAAGTATGGATGACACTATGAAGGGCCCTGGCTAGATGCTTTGGGATTCAGAGATGAACAATACACAGATCTTCCCCCAACGGGCTTAAAAGATATGTGTCTCGTTTTCCTATCCTTTGGTATCTAGACCCTATCTCCTCCCTGGGATAGTAATCCAGCCTACGGTCTAGTCAACACTTTGTCGTCACATAAAGACCCGTGTCACTGATCTTGTGCTGCAGTGGCCAGGAAGGACGGCCAGCAGTGCTTCCTGTCCTGCAGTTTTGTCTTTCAAGGGACATTTGGCAATGTATGGAGGCAGTTTTGTTTGTCACACTGTGTGAGATGGGATACTACTGCCATCTGGTGAGTTGAAGCCAGGAGTGCTTCTAAACCTCCAACAATGCCCAGGCCATCCCCACAATAAGGCATTATGTCCACAGGGCTGAGACTGAGAAACCCTGGCTGGAAAACCTTAGTACCATTTGGATGTTTAGTCATAATACCTAGAATAGCCGGCAAAATGAGTCTATGTTCTCCCGAAAGGTCCAGACCCTCATTATCCATCCTCCTCCTCCACAGCTCCCCTCCTCAGACCTGGAGGAACACACATTTTGAACCCCCCAAACCCTACCCTGAATACCAAGACTCACCTCGCCTACAGTGCACGCGTGACCATTGGGACATGCTGTTAAAAGAACAAGACACATGTTGGCTGGTGAGGTTTCACCTAATGACCCACGGTTAAAAGGGAAAGCTAACTCCCTCCTCTCTGGTCTAACCAAATGCTGACATGGATTTGATGTCCCAAGCACATTACCAGAAATCTTGAACTTTGCTAGATATTAGAACTCATTAGATATTTGATACATACCAGGAGCTCAACTGGTATCACTGAAAAATAATGTCTGTGTTTAATTTCACAAAGCAAAGAGAAACTAGATTACAGGTTCATACCAGGGATTACTTTTGGAGGCAGGGTGGATAGTATTTTATACCCTCCTATTCACTCTCTTTGATTTTTTTTCTTTTTGCTATGAGCAGGTTTTATAACAACTTTTAAAACTAGTTTAAAAAGATTATCTACTCAAGGCAACAGCAAAATTTACATAAAGTCATGGGTTATAGTATTTTCTCCTTCAGTTCTATATTTCTAAAAGAACTATCTTTGGGTCAAAAACGTGGCTGCATTGTGAGCTGGCCCTTGACTGAGCCTCTCATGTGGTTCCCAGCACCCCCTTCTCCCCAAAGGGCATATTCCAGGGAACAGAAGTGTACCCTAAAAGACCCTTTCCCTGTGACTAAGAAAAAAATAATCTGGCTCATCCACATTCAACAGGGTACCAGTTCCTGCAAGCTGTTAATGTTCTGCAAAGGCAACCACAGCAGAAGGAGGCCGGCACATTAGGACCTTCGGGGACAAACCCGTGGACCCCAATTCTATAACAATGTCTCATGTGGTTTTAGGATACTCTTCAAAGCTCAGGAGTGGGATTCCACCTCAGGCCAACACTTACTGTACCAGTGGACTCCTTCTAGACCCCTCCACTTCCTAGCTTGAGCAAGCAAGTCTTCAGGCATCGTTGGAAGAAAGGCATTCTGAAAAGTCAAAAGAGCAGGGCTGGTTTTAGCTAAGTGAGCATATCGACGGGCTGTCACTGATCAGCAAGAGGCCTCGAGTAACAACGTGGCCTTGATTTTCTTTCTTCTTGACCTAAAAAGCTCTCTATGAAGAACATAGAACAGCTCCCTGTGAGATAACAAAGGGCAAGACAAGTTTTTCACCATCATTGTGGACTAAAGGGTCAAGTGAGACAGAGGCAGATGGAGAATCTAGAAGATAAACAGGTTCAACAGTTTCTGAGGTACTGGCTGGGTCTCTAAAATTTTTCCTGTGAACGTGGATGCAATCATATCCTAATCTTACCGCCATGAGGTCTGGGGAGAAGGCCAAATTCTTCAGGGGTTCCAAGACTTTGCTTTGTCCACAGAGAAGGATGGTTGCAACATGAATAGCCATTTCTATTACTGTCCCTTCAAGGCTGTTGTCCCCAGGACCCGTCCTCAGCAGGGGTAGTTCATTGTTCACAAGGGATATTGCAAAACGTCTGATATCAGGAGACAAGGTCTTTCTTTCCTCAATGAATTTCTCCATAGCCTCACATTGCTGACAGGAAAGAAATTAAAATACAACAAAGCAGAATATCATGTGAATAGTGAGAGAAAACCAAAGGTTTGCTCTTATGTCACTCAAACATTTTTGATTGCAAATACCTATCAAATATCAAGGTTAAGGGGAATTCCCTGGTGGTCCAGTGGTTAGAATTTCGCGCTTTCACTGCTGAGGGCGCAGGTTCAATCCCTGATTGGGGAACTAAGATCCCCACAAGACGTGTGGAACAGCCAAAAATAAATAAATAAATAGACAGATAAAGTTATTTGCATTAAAATAACTGATTTTTTTTTTTAAATATCAAGGTTAGGATGGCTAAATGGTTGCTGTTTGAAGGGAAATTATCTGGAAAAGAGAATTCTCCTGTACAAACACAGAAACCACATACCCAAGCACTAGTTTTCATAATTTTGGAAAACATTATCTTATGTTCTTGACTGTGTTTTAACTGTTACTCTAAAAGCATTGGATGAAACAGAAAGTAGTTGCTCCACACAAGAAGGCTGGAAACCCTGATCCTAGAATTTTAAAAATTTGGGGTATAACTAGTGCTTGTGACTTTCACCTCTATTCAAAAAGCCCCTCCAAATTATGAGACTATGAACACAGCCCTGAAGGCTGATACTCACCTGTGGCTTAGGATGGAGGTTTGCACTGTGGGATCTGTACAAAGTCGCGACCTCTCTAAAAAGCGCTAACATTAGGTGGGCGGCCTGCTGAGTTGTGGAGCTCCTGCAGGCCTGAAAAAGCAAGGATATCAAGTGAGACTTTAAAAAATCTAGCTCACGGCCAGAATCCCATGTGATTTGTATATGAATATGGAATGAGATCAGCTCTTAAGCCTTGGAGAGGTTGAGGGAGCCTTTCCCAAGACCCTGGGCGCCTGGGACCCTGCACCTCAAGGACCATCTTCTGGAAAAACAACTGTTCATAAACATCCTCATATTAAACTCAATGCATATTTATCAGATAGCTTACAACAGAAGTAACAGAGATCACCATCTGTTCTCTTTCTGACTACTTCACTGGTCCTAGAAACTTTTCCTGAGCAGAGATAAGATATTTATTTCCTCTTTTCCCAGCAAAATGCCAGGGTAAACAAGGACTCAAAAAGGAAACATGAGCAGAACAATTGAAAGATTAGATTCTAAGAACCCTGTATCTGTTAAAATAAACACATGCATATGCCTCTATGGGAATTATGAGGCTACACAGATACAGGTTTTGCTTCCTGTGCCATCACATGTCTGAGCTGAGGAATCTTGGAGGAAGTGACTTTTTAGCAGGGTCTCAAAGAAAATAATGGACATAAATGAATCAATCAGAAAGGAGGTGCCGGTGGCCTCACGCAAACCCACCACCCCAAATCAACCACTGATGCTCCCCTGTTTGCCAGGCGAGCCTGTGAGGCCGTGCGCATAAGACTTCTGATGCAGCATGTCACCCTGTGGGGCCTCTTTCACTGCATCATTTGACACCAACAAGACAAGACTTAGGCTCTGAGGGGCCACTGTGTACACAGAGCAGTCCCCCAGTCCCACATACCTCCAGAGCAGTCTCAATGGCCAGGGGCTTGCACTCCAGAATGGCTTTGCCCACTGCATCGCGGAGAGCCTTGTAGTTGTCCCCATGCACCAGATACTGATCCATCTGGCCTGTATGATCCTTCTGCAACCCCAGGAACACAGGGGTTAATCATGGTGAGGACAGTGTGAGGAATGCTTAGGAAAGAAGAACCTTCTTGATAGGTAAAGGAACCAGGCAATCATAAGAGGTTTAAAGGCAGCTGAACCCGGTTTCCAGGTCCAGACTGAGGCATGACATCCCACTGCTGTTTGGGAGGCACCTCCTCAATAGATGAAGAGCGGGGAGTGGGTGAAAATATGGGGGAGGTGATCTTGTGGCTGCTTTCCTTCGGCACTCAGAGTAGGGCACCAAAGGACTTCAGTACGTTAGCCCTAAGCTCCAACTGGGGGCAAACAAAAAGCCAGGATTTTTAGTGCCGTTTTTCTAACTCCAGGACAGTAAAAATTCATTCATTTCTGAGCACTAGGAAAGGACCACTGAGCAGCCCTGAAGCCAAAATGGCTGCAACTCTGTCATCCTTAGTCCTTTCCTATCTCGCCTGCCAAGGATAAAAAGGGCTTATTCTGAAAGCTGAAGGATTTTTCTTTTTTAAGTATTTATTTATTTTTCTGGTTGTGCCGGGTCTTAGTTGTGGCATGCAGACTCTTAGTTGCGGCATGCATGTAGGATCTAGTTCCCTGACTAGGGATCAAACCCGGGCCCCCTGCATTGGGAGCATGGAGTCCTCACCACTGCATCACCAGAGAAATCCCTGGCTGAATGACTTTCAATTTGCTAAAAGCCAAAGCCACAGAATCATTATTTTGCTTTCCCTGTGTCAAACTCTATCAGAAGTGATGCCTACATATGCTGCGCAGGTAGGTGACAAACACATCACACATACACACGCATGCACACACATATCTTTCCCCTAGGCAGGCAGTCTAAACGTGATCACGAGCTGGGTCAATCAACTGAAGCACAGAAACAGAGGAGGAGACCAGAACAGATGCACGCATTTTCCGTGATGGGTGTGGGAGAAGGTCAAGGGAGGAATGGAGCAGCAGCAGCCCCGCTCCTGGGGTTGGGGGGCAGGCAGTGTGGAGCTGAGATAGCACAGGGGCTGCTGGGACCACCCTTCTTACCTGCTGTGCAATGACTCCCCTGGGAAACACCCAGTGGGCCGGATGGTCCTGTCTGGAGAGGCTCCGCACAAACTCCATCCCCTGCTGGCTAGTGAGCTTCCTCACCAGGTATACTCGGTACCAGTCATTCTGGACCCGGGCACAGAAGTGCTCCACCTGCCGCAGGTAGCGACACTTCTCCTCCGCCATCTCTGCAGAGCCAACGAGAAAGGCTGAGTGACAGCGGGGGTACTTGTTAGTTAACTGTCTGGAACAGAGGCTAGTAAGAGTTCCGGGGCCTCCCCTTTAGGGAGGAATTCACAGTGAAAGAACTAATCTAGAAGAAAAGGGACATGGTACAGACCAGTATTACTCCGAGAACCAGCTTCCCACACTTCCTGAATTTCTAAATCATGGGGGCTCCCGGCCTGTGGTCAAGAAAGTTTGGGAAGAAGACCTGCCTGAGCCCTCCTGAAGCTCAGAGAGGATCTCAGAAGCCTTGTCAAGACAGAGGCGGATGCGGGCCATCTCCTGCAGGTACTCCACCGAGGCCTCGCCAGTGGGCTCTCGGCTGCATCCCACTGGCCGGTACGTCTTAAGGAACTGGGCTTCCTCTCTTAGGTATTTCGATTCATCCCTTATGAAGAGAGTATTATTCTTCTCATGTATTGAATCCTAGGGAACATAGAACCAGAAAGAAAGGATATTATTCTTTTTTATTTGCGAGTCCCCCACCTTCGAAATTTCCACAGTGTGGTTGTGGAGAATGCAGGAAGGATAAAGAATAGTGTGGTGGGTTTGAGCGTACATTTTTTTTTTTTTTTTTTTTTTTTTTGCGGTATGTGGGCCTCGCGCTGTTGTGGCCTCTCCCGTTGCGGAGCACAGGCTCCGGACGCGCAGGCTCAACGGCCATGGCTCACAGGCCCAGCCGCTCCGCGGCACGTGGGATCCTCCCAGACCGGGGCACGAACCCGCGTCCCCTGCATTGGCAGGCAGACTCCCAACCACTGCGCCACCAGGGAAGCCCGAGCGTACATTTTTTGAATCATGGAAAACGAATACCCCTTTTTATTTCAGGGGCAAGAAGGAGGGGAAAAAGAAAAGCTATGATGAAAATGTTTTAAATCTAATATTATTGTTTCATATGCGTTGTAAGATTTTTGGAAGTAACAAAAATATGAAGCGAATAAAAATTAAAAGTATTCACAATCTCAGCACCTGGAGACAACTCTGGTGGCATATTCTTCTATGCTTTCTTTCCCCCCTCATGCACATGCACATAAATGCCAATATAGACAACTGCTGAGGGCAGAAGCAACGTTTCTGAAACTTTTTTTCCCCTTCATGGAGCGGAGCATCTGTTAATGTTACCACCTAATCTATCGTCTGTAAATTTTCAGAAAAACACTATTCCATCACATAAACCACATGGTTTGGAGAGTTTGAAAAAGAAATGCAGGGAGGTGATAATCAGCTTACCTCCAGGCAGTTGCTAAAGAGAACATACAATTCAGCTTTATCTTCAGCCAGGAACGGTTTCTTTTCTAACTGGGACAAATAAGCCTGAATGTAATCCTTCACGTCATGGAAGCTATGGAAGGAGAAATATTATACCTGGTTAGTTCAGGTCTAGAAACTCATTTTGCCAAAAAGAAAAAAAAAAGGTATGTATGTATGTATCTATCTGCCTGTTATCCATCCCCCCTTCCTGTATAATTATATATACATATACATACATACATGTGTATGTATAGTTTGTAACATGATTTTATGAAGAATATTCTAGCACCAACTTGGAGGAATATAAAATTCCCTATTTTAGATTAGCTGTTCTCAAACTTTTTGGCTCCAGGACTCCTTTACAGACTTAAAAATTATTGAGAACCCCAGAGAGCTTTTGTTTCTGTGGATTACATCTATTGATATTTACAGTATTAGAAATTAAAACAGAAAAAATTTGAAAATATTTATCAATTCATTAAAAATAACCATACTAAACTCATTACATATTAACATAAATAATATTTTTAAAAAGCTTTCCCAAAACAAAAATTCATTAGTAAGAAGAGGGGTACTGTTTTTCATTCCTGCAAATCTCTTTAACACCTGGCTTGACAGAAGTTCACTAGATTCTCAAATCTGCTTCTGCTTCTAATTGGTTGCACTATATTGAGTTATATGAGGAAAATCTGGTCTCACATATTATGTAGCTGGAAAAGGGAGAAATATTTTAGTAGCCTTTTCAGGTAACTGTGAATAATCTCCTTTGACACTACACCAAAACTTGATAAATGATAATTTCTAAAGGTTAGTTGCAATGTGCAATCTGAAACCCTATCAATGCACTTTTCATAGTCAATTACATTAAAATCAAATGGTCTGCCTTGCACTTCAAATGGATTTCTTTTTGATCAATGCAAAATTCTCTGACATCAAGCATCAGTCACTTCAAAAATACCAGTTCACTGAGCTGTGCAGATCTGGCAAATGTTGACACATTTTTATTTTATGATATATTTTTAAAAACCTCACATTCATTATCATCAAAAGGTCTGTAAGTATTAGAAAGCTGATAGGCTCCTGGTGGAGGATACAAGTTTTCCAAATTTTTATTTTAATTTTTTTTAAATGTATTTATTTTTTTGGCCACACTGCATGGCTTGCAGGATCTTAGTTCCCCAACCAGGGATTGAACCCAGGCCCCAGGCAATGAAAGTGTGGAGCCCTAACCACTGAGCTACCAGAGAATTCCCGCCAAAATTTTAATATTTGCTTAAAAGCTTGAATTTTATCATTAGCAACAAAACCATCAGTTCTCTTCCTTGATGTGACAGGCTCACATCACTTGGTTTCAGGAAAACACCTGCCAAATGCCCAAGTCTGAATAAGTGTTGTTTGTCAGTCATTCTTTCAAGTACAAGTGGTATTCCATAAAAAAAGCAGCCAAGTTAGCATGTAACTCAAAAACCGCATGAGTGGTTTTCCTTGAGATAACCCTGTACCTTGGTGTGCAGCCGGAGTGCTTTCTGTGTATTTCTCATTTCAACAGAATATTAAATAGTCATATCATCAAAGGTGGAGATTTAGTAAAATTAAGAATTTTTATAGCTTCGTCAAGGACATTAAGTGAAATTGGCATTTTTAAAAACTATATGTGCTTGCTGGTGATGGAAACAATGGCCAATACCAGGGTTTTCCTCATGCTAAGATGCTAGCACATTCACCCTTCGTTATTTTAGTAACATCAGTGTAAATGTCAACATGTTGAAAAAGCCAGATAATATCTTAGTGTTATTTGTAGTCTCATCAATGTTGTCCCCCACACGGGTCTGCCTAAAGAATGGATGCCTACATTTCCACAAAGTATGTCTAAGTCTGGTCTGAGTGATTTTTTTTTCTTTTTGGCTGCGTTGGGTCTTCATTGCTGTGCACGGGCTTTCTCCAGTTGCGGTGAGTGGGTTTCTCATTGCGGGGGCTTCTCTTGTTGCGGAGCACAGGCTCTAGGCGCGTGGGCTCAGTAGTTGTGGCTCACAGGCTCTAGAGCGCAGGCTCAGTAGTTATGGCACACGGGCTTAGTTGCTCCATGGCATGTGGGATCTTCCCGGACCAGGGCTCGAACCCATGCCCCCTGCACTGGCAGGCGGATTCTTAACCACTGCGCCACCAGGGAAGCCCCTTACTGATTCTTAATACACGAAAATACTTGAATCACAAAAGTAACGACACAAACAAGTATTTCTCAACCCAGGGAATGACAATGCAGATTTTTAAATTGTGTTTTATGTCTCAAGATTTTTATTTCAAAATCAGTTCTGTAAATTTTACTCTCTAAATATTTCAAAACAAAGTGTTTACCTTTAAGCATTGTTTGTTCTCATGTTAATGTGTCTACACTATATGTCAAGAGGTATGCATGTTGATGATACTGTTCCCTTTCTCTAAGCAAAGAGATTCAAATGAATACAGATTTCACACATTTACCAAAATTAATAAAAATCACAGAATATCAAAAGAGGCTCTTCTCACATCTCAAGTCAACGCTTTCCATGGATGCCTTAAAAGCCATTTTCAGGTATAGTAAGATACTAGTTCTGTAAGAAAATGTATTTTAAGAGTATTTTATTTGAAAATCCTCCAGGAATCCTGTTTGAAAAAACTATTTCACAAATAATGGGGGGAAAAAATAGAAGCAAAATAACATGTCCGTGGACAGGGCTGCAGCAGATCCATGCTTAAATGTAAATCTAATCTCCATCCCGAGTCACCTTTCAGACATTTAAGTTAGAAACAGTTGTTTCTATTGGAACTTTTCTTACAGCATCTTGATTTTCCCATCACCTCAAGGTGTATTCTATCAAGTCAGAACACAGGCTGAGGATACCAAGTATCTTCCAAAAGAGCCTCTGAATACAGATCAGCTTTCTTTCTTTCTCTCTCGCTCTTTCTTTCTTTCATTTTTGGCTGCGTTGGGTCTTTGTTACTGTGCACGGGCTTTCTCTAGTTGTGGTGAGCAGGGGCTACTCTTTGTTGCAGTGCCCAGGCTTCTCATTGCAGTGGCTTCTTTTGTTGCGGAGCACGGGCTCTAGGCACACGGGCTTCAGTAGCTGTGGCACGCAGGCTCAGTGGTTGTGGCTCGCGGGCTCTAGAGAGCAGGCTCAAGTAGTTGTGGTGCACGGGCTTAGCTGCTCTGCAGCATGTGGGATCTTCCCGGACCAGGGCTTGAACCCGTGTCCCCTGCATTGGCAGGTGGACTCTTAACCACTGCTCCACCAGGGAAGCCCCCTACAGATCAGCTTTCTAAGAAAGTTCTAAAATAGCATAATTTGACAAGACCATTGAGCTGAAGCACCACATGGGCTTCTCTGTCCATTTATAGAATCAGAGAAACTTAAGAGCTGAAGCAAAACTCAGACAACATCAAGGGCAAGGAGGGTTAGGGGAGATTCTAACTTATCCAAAAAAACCACAAAACTTTGTAGCTGTGGAACTGAGATGAGAACCGCAGATTCCTGACTCCCGACTTCCTGCATGTGTCACGACACCTTGCACCCTTCCCCCAAATCTGTCTTCTTCTTCCTAACCATGTGCTTGTAGGCACACTGAACTCATAGCCAGTATGTGAATATGTCAAGGACACAACCCATACAGATAAAGGAACAAGGGGGTCTCTTGCTGAAAAAGCTTCCCCAAATCATGAACTAGCTACAGGTTCTGCAAAGAATGCTTGGCAGCAAAGATAAAGCCACGAGGAGAATAAAAAGAAGTCAAGGCATGCTAGAGGCAACTCCACGTTTGTGGTGCTCACCTGTACTTCAAAAGCAGTTTCAGTACCACTGAGCGGATGACAGGGGTCTTATCCACAACATCAGCAAAAGGAGAAAGAGATTTTGTGTGTTCACGGCGTCCTTAAACCAGAAGGAGAAAGGTAGATAGATCATCGTTCACATCAGACGTAAAGAGTGAGATGAAGAACTGAATTTTTAAGTCTATAGGAAGAAAGCCACTCACTTTGGGAAGACTCTCGAAAGAGCTCCTTCTCTACAAAGAGTAAAGACAGCAGAATATCGACCACATCCTTCTGAGGTGGAGAATTGTCTTTGAAGCACATGGTGGAAACTAGGTCCACAAAGAAACTATTGCACATCTGCCGGAAGCGCGCATGTTTCTCGATGACCTCCCTTAGGAATCGTTGAAAACCACGGTCAAAAGGCTTGTAGAATGTGTTCCAGAATCCCTCCCTATAGAGTGCTTTGGGATTTGGACAGCATTTTTTTTTTTTTAATTAAAAGATGCAAGTATCTCCTTACATTGATTGGAACCAATCTCCAAAACTGCAGACAGTACATACACTTGGCTCTTTTGAGAAACACTTTGATCATTTGGACCATCTAGCAATAGTCTTCATATCCCAAGAGTTTCTCAAAGATCCCAGCCACTGGGCTTGTCTTGTGCTCCGCTTTCAGGAGGCATCAGAATGGAGGAAAACGGGAAGGAAAACCAACCACTTAGGCTAATTTTAACTACTGCCCTGAAAGGCACTTAGCCAGATAAGAGCTAGCTTTATCCTCAGGACATAGAACATGGATGGAATTTACATATCAAGAGGATAAACCAGTTGCATCTAAATTCTTTGGGTCACTTGTGATGGCTTTATTTAGTTTACGACTTTCTGGTTTATTTCCTCTAATTTTTCTATCTCCCTAATCTGTATACATGTATGTCTTGAGGAGAGGATAATTTTCAGATACTAGGTGTTTATAAAGGTACATAAGTAGTTAGTTGTCTTTCTTAGAACACTTCTCTGTCAGGCTTTCTAAGATTAATATATTTCTGAATACTGTATTTGCAAAAAAGGAAGAAAAAAGAGGAAGCTTTCTCAAGAGAAAGGGTGTTTTACCGGTGCTCCTGGGAAACAGAAGGAGAGAAGCTGTCTGGCAAGTCAGTTAAACAATAGGGGCATCCCATCTGCCCTTGGGTGAGGTGAACTTTGACGCAGCGCTCGCAGAATACATGGTCACAGGGCAGGCAGACAGGATCCTGTGCATCTCCCAGGCAGATGGGGCACGGCTTCACCCCAAACCTAGAAGCCAAGAAGGGTGACCAATTCTGAAGCAGAGAAGCTGGCCGTGAGAAGCAAAAAATACAAAATGTTCTGAATTCTCTCCCTTGCAGATCCCAAACCCAAGATCTCACCTGGTGAGGCTCCTGCTGACCTGGTTCTTACATTTACAAAGAGTGGTCATCACTGCGACGAAAGGCCTGTGAGTCTTGATGTCAGAGTCCTCTTGCAGGCACTGAAGGAGAAAGGCAGCGGGAGGAGGAGGGAAGCTAATTAGCAGTGAGGAAGGGCAGGAGTCAGCCAGGCAACAAAGGCAACAAAACACAACATCCCCTCTGCTGCTGGCGAAGCTGGGCAGTTAGGGCTCTGGTGTCTGCCGTGCAAGGCTTTTTAAAATTTATTTAGCAGTTTCTTTAACTTTGAATGCCCTTTGTGACTATGCTGCTTTGGGGAGAAGGTCGATATTCTCGGCTTCTGATTTTTCCCCTCTTCCTTTTATTCTTTTAAGGTCTATCCCCCTCCTCCCATTATGAGCTATTTCAAGCTATAAAGGATAATATAATGACCATCTGCGTATCGACCAAACTTTAAGTAATCATAGCATTTTTTTTTTAAAGGGCTTCAAAGGCTTTTATTTATTTATTTATTTATTTATTTATTTATTTATTTATGGCTGTGTTGGGTCTTCATTTCTGTGCGAGGGCTTTCTCTAGTTGTGGCAAGCGGGGGCCACTCTTCATCGCGGTGCGCGGGGCTCTCACTATCGCGGCCTCTCTTGTTGCGGAGCACAGGCTCCAGACGCGCAGGCTCAGTAGTTGTGGCTCACGGGCCTAGTTGCTCCGCGGCATGTGGGATCTTCCCAGACCAGGGCTCGAACCCGTGTCCCCTGCATTAGCAGGCAGATTCTCAACCACTGCACCACCAGGGAAGCCCAATCATAGCATTTTTTTTGAATATATGCTTTATCAGTTTCTAAAGAAACAAAACGTTACAGGTGCAGCTTCAACTCCAAGTGTATCCTTTTCTGATCATATTTCCATCCCCCACCCTCCACCCAGCCCCAGAGAATCACATTCCTAAATTCCCACTTCCACTAGATTTGGGTGCATGCATAAAAATCTTGTTGCTTTGAATGTTGTAAACTTTCTATCAGGGACATCACACTGTACCTAAGCTTCTGCAACTTGCTTTTTTTGTTGATACAAGTAGGTTCAGATCATTCATGTTAACTGCTGTATGGTACTTGTTGATACTGGTCACCTGTTTTCCCATTAATGGACATTTAGAATGTTCCCAATTTCCTGCAATTACAAACATTTCTGCACCCAACATTCTTCCATGTGTCTGAGTACAAATGGGAAAATTCTCTAGGATATATATTTAGAAGTGGAAACACTGTTTTTTAGGAAATGCACATCTTTAATGATATAAGATAGTGAGTTTAATGGGTGTGATTTGGGAATTTTCTGGTTAGGTATAATGTTTGCTATAGATGTTTTTCTATTAGGTATACCCCTTGGGCATTATCCGCTGAAGGAGAGTTCCTTTCTATTCCTAATTTGGCAAGAGTATCTTTGTACCAAATTATAAATTTTATCAAATGCTTTTTCTGCACCTTTGGAAATAATCTTTTGGAGTTTTTCTTTTAATTTGTTACATAACTGATGACACTTATCGATTTTATGATTTTGAGCTATCCTTGAATTCCCAGGATTAATCTTACTTGGCAATGATATTAGTTTTTAATACCCTGCTAAATTTGATCCGTTAATCAAAAGATTGAAAAAAGGCCAAAGGACTTGAATAGACATTTTCCAAAGAAGATATACAAATAGGCAATAAGCACATGAAAAAATGCTCAACATCACTAGTCATTAGGGAAATACAAATCAAAAACCACAATGAGATATCACTTCATACCCATTAGGAGGGCTATTATTTACAAAAATGGAAAATGACAAGTGTTAGCAGGGATGTGGAGAAATTGGAGCCCTGGGGCATTGCTGGTGGGGAAGTAAAATGGTGTGGCAACTGTGGAAAACAGTATGGTGATTCCTCAAAATGTCAAACATAGAATTACCATATGATTCAGCAATTCCACTCTTAAGTACACACCCCCAAAAATTAAAAGTAGTGACTCAAACAGATACTTGTACACCCAGGTTCAGAGCAGCATTATTTACAATCATCAAAAGGTGGAAACAACCCAAATGTCCATTAACAGATGGATGGATAAACAGAATGTGCTCTATCCATACAGTGGAATCTTATTTAGCTTTAAAAAGGAAGGAAATTCTGACACCTGCTACAATGTGGATAAACCTTGAGAACACGATGCTTAGTGAAATAAGCCAGTCACAAAAGGACATTTCAAAGGCTGCACAGCAAAGCTGATGGCAGTGCTTGTGTGAGGTTCCCAGTGGGCAGACACTGTCTTCCCTGAGTTGCCACTGATGCTGAAAGGACAGTCACTTTTTCTACAAGGTACTATCCTGTGTGTCACCAACTTTATAAAGGGTGTAGAGGGGCAGAGACATGGGCTTCCTGCCCCCTTGGTCCCACCGACAACACTGTGTTTGGAAGTCCACAGGCCCAGTGGCATTCTCCTACACCCCCATCTTCCTGACCGTGGCAGTGGGAAGCAGCTCTCTCCGTGGCTGCTGGTTTGGTCTGGGGCCACTGGAGGCCTGGCTGGAGCCCACCCTTCAGTCCTCCCAAAGGCTTCCCAAGTGTACTTACTGCATGAATAGTTCCTTTTCCTGCAAGGAACCCTAAATGACACACCCTGACTTAACATTCAGGAGAGGGTAAATATTAAAATATTAAATACCAAAATTTTAGTGACCTATGTGATGAAATCACTTTCCTTCTCAGAGCAGAAAGGGGATATACCACCAAGATGATAAAAGTCAGGTCACATCTCAATTGTTCTTTGTCTTACAAAGAGGCAGACCAGTGCCTGACTGGCCAAGCCTTCGCGCTCACCTTGTTCAGCAAGAAGACATACTCTGTCACCAGCTTGCACAGCTCGGGAATATAGTTCTCGGTCCCCAGGAGCACATGCTCCACAAAGAGCGCAATGGAGAAAATGCGATTCCAGTGGGTTCTGTCGAGAGAGGGGGTCCCTCACTCAGCTCTGACAAAAGCGCCTGAGACAAATGAAGAGGGGCAGGGAGGCAGTTCCAAGGCACAGGAGTTGAAAGATAAGAAAAGGACCGGGCATGAAGGTGGGTGAAAGAACTAGGTAGAAGCCCTTTGTGATGTGCTCCCTGACCTCCACACACTTTGTCTCTTTCCGCCCCTCCCCTCAGACTCTCAGCTGGGACATCTCAAGTTCTGCGCCTCTGCCTGTGTCCAGTGAGTCCCACCTCGCCCTTAAAGGCCAGCACAGGACTTGTCCCCTGGGAAGTCTACCCTGTGTGTTCCCTCTCTGCTGCCCTGCTGGGGTCCTTTGCAGCTGCTGCTTCTCCCTCAGGATCATCATAATCTGCTCACCTTTTCATCAGCCCCGTCACTCCACGCACTCCCTGAAAGTACAGCTCTCTCTAAGATCAAAACGATGCCTGGCGTTTAGTAAGGGTTCAAGAGACGTTAAAGAATGAATGAGGACAGGCCCACTTCCTGTGGCAGGAGCATCTGCTCTCTCCCTGACGTGCCCGGGACTCTTGGGTCTCACCTGACGTCCCTGATGACGGCTCTGGTCACCATCCCGCTGCCCTGCAGGTACCCATCTGAGCAGAGGAGCTCCAGCGGCATGCAAAGATTCTTCACCGTCTGTAACCAAGCTTGGGGACTGGGCTTCAGGAGGTTTTCTGTCAGCATTTCAGCACAGGCCACTGCTGCGAACACATCCAGACTCTGGGGGGCAGAGAACACGCCCGTGACTGAGCAGCCTGTCCCCCGACCCCCACTGGGCTGCTCTAACCATTAAGTCGGAGGCCCTGGCTGTTAGCCCAGTGTGTTCTTGTGTTCCAGGCTTGTAGCTTCACCTTTCATTGTCTTGGGATCTAGGAAGCATGAGTTACATGCGTTCTAACTGAGGAGTCACACTGACATGTGTGCCCCATGAAGATGTTTCCCATTTGGAACGTGGTCCATAAGCTTTCCCTTCCCAGGGCGGTGGTGGGAGCAACCGCCCACTCGCTTGAGGAGGCCAAGCCTGGCTGCAGGCACGTGATGTCCCTAAGAGGGGCCATACCATCTCATGTCCGGCCCAGCTGTGGTTCCAGGTGCCTTTTGTAAGGCTCTGTAGAACTGGGGGGTAGATGGTCAAGATCCTGGAGAAGTTCTGTAGCCGGCTCCTGAAATGCTGGTAGGCAAGGTGCACGGACGGTAAGGAGATCTCTTCCGCTGGCCTTCCTGCCTTCAGCTGATTGATGCAGGACCCCAGAGCCATCTGCAGAACCTGGGATGAGAAACAAGCTTTTACTATATACTTCTAAATTATTTTTTTAAAAAGATACACTTTCCTTGTGGGAAACCAGAACTATTCAAAAATGACAAAAAGAAAATTAAAAACCATGCACACTATTAGTATCCCTCGTTTACTTTTTGGTGTCGTCCCTTCTAGACGTTTTTGGATCCATACCTCTTCTCCCTGTGGTTCCTAAATTAGGGTCATAGAGTATTCCTGATTTTTTTCCACTTTACATTACAAGCATTTCTCTATCACGAGCATGCTCGAAGACATTGTTTTTAATGGCTGCGCAATAACCAGTCAAATGGCTGTACAAATATTTGTCCAACCCTTATTTTAAGACAATTACATTGTTTCTAATTTTCTGTTTTTAGAAATAAAACTGCAAAGAACATTCCCGTGAATAAAATATTTGTCCATGTCTCCGACAACGTTCTCAGGACAGAATCACCAGTTCAGATTTTGTGAAGTTCTTCATTCATCCCGACAGATGGTTTTCCAGAAGCACCACGCCGTTCACACCGCCACTGGCAATGGAGGAACTCCTGGCTGTTTTAAAAACCAGTTTTGCCACAAGAACAAGTAAAGATCGTATCTAAAAGTTGTTCATGCCTTGTTGATTTACTAGTGAGGCTGAGCACTTTTTCCAGTGTTTTCTGGACATCTGTATAATTATTCTGTTAATAGTTAATTGATAACTTTCACTCATTTTTAAAAATTAGGAGATTTTCTTATTGTATCCTAAGAATACTTTATTAACCCTTAATCATGTTGGTTGTAAGTATGTTTTCCTCAAATCTGTTAGTTTCCTTTTTTAGGTACTGAAGTTTGACATCTTCAATATTTCCATTGAAATTTTAGTTATTATTATTATTATTACCTTGCTGTGATCAGTTAAATATTTACCTAAGTTTCTTCAAGAAAAATTAAACATTTAAAAAGAAGGTGTCACAGGAAATCAGAGGTCTTCTTCCTGTTCATAAAAGCTCCATGTTTTAGGGGCGCTGGTCAGTGGGCTAAGCATCCAGCCCCAAGGGTTCTGAGGGTGTGAGTGGCATTTTCTCATACCACCACTGTCCTCTTGGACCACATTCTGTTCCACGAACACTACAGCTCCAGTAGTTGAGGAAAAGTTCCCATGTTGGCATCTTGTCCCTGTTATACAAGCCTCACCCTGCCCCCTAGTCAGTACTTACGTTTAACTGTTCCCAAGTGGACACTCTCATGGTCAAGAGAAGGAAGTCCTTCAGGTAGCACTGGAGAAGTTCTTGCCGCTGGTCTACAGTGAGCTGAGCAAGAAACCTGCCCAGTGAGGTCTGCTGAAAGAGCTCCACTAACTTCTCTGCCAGTCCTGCCGGGGGTGGGTGAGGGGGGAGATGGAGAACGGCTTGGGGTGAGGATGTTGGCCATGACTCCCTTTACCCGCTGAATGCAGGGACATGGACATGGTTCTAATAAGGCTGCCTTTTTAATCATCATTTTTTAACATCATTTCTGGACACTTTAGATATCTTCCCAGTGGAATAACAGAAACAAAGTCAGAAGGAATGTTCCATTCCGGTCATAAAAGCCTAGCCAGCCCCAAAGAGAACACAATCTGGGGTAGACCAAGTTTATTCCTACCAAGTCATAATGCGCTTTGGGAACCCCAGACCCAAGCAAACCAGGGATGAGTGGGTTGCCCTCCAGGGGCTGGGGTCATATGCTGCTCAAACCAAAAAGATCTGCCTTCTAGTGGATGGGGTGCTGGCCCCCGAGTCATATGCTATTATAGAAAAGTAGGGTCAGTTAGGATATGGTATGAGAAAGAGAAATACTCTCTCTTCAGGAGAGAGACTGCTTCAGGTTTGTTCAGGAAGAGTGGCAGAATGATTACCTAGAAAAATAAGTTCATCTTCAAGTATTTTGACCAGTATTTTTTTTTTTTTTTTTTTTTTTTTGCGGTATGCGGGCCTCTCACTGTTGTGGCCTCTCCCGCTGCGGAGCACAGGCTCCGGATGCACAGGCTCAGCGGCCATGGCTCACAGGCCTAGCCGCTCCGCGGCATGTGGGATCTTCCCGGACCGGGGCACGAACCCGTATCCCCTGCATCGGCAGGTGGACTCTCAACCACTGTGCCACCAGGGAAGCCCTGACCAGTATTTTTTTAAGAAATCTTTCCTTTTTTAAAAAAATTGAAATATAGTTGATATATCATGTGATGTTAGTTTCAGTGATTTGACATCTGCCTACCTTATGAAATGATTACCACAAGTCTAGTAACCATCTTTGTCCTGTATTTTTAAAAAGCAGTACTATACATAAACTTTGAAAAGATTACTTCATGTATGAAAGATGACTTTCCCAAAAGTGCTGTGTGACCACTGGTTTTCCTGGAATGTCTGTGGCCAGACTACTTGGCACGTGACAACAGAGCAAGGTGCCCTGTGACTCAGGCTCAGTTTGGGCAAAGGTATTACTCTACTCTGGTCACTGGCAGTTGCTGAGAAGGGCCCAGCTGGGGACATCTTGAGTCCTTGTGCCTTAGTTGCCCAGGGAACTCAGAATGGGGGTGACCACTTATGACAGGGTAGCAGGGTCTCCTCCTGCCAGAACACGTCCCCTCCCACCATCGCTGGGCTCACCTTCATCTCTCGTGATGTACTGAGTGTGGACCCACAGCTCCTCCAGATAGTCCTTGATTCTCCAGCTAAACGGGACACTGTTGGAAGTGTCCTCCGAGAAGTTCATGTAGTTCTGCACCATGATGTAGGACATCTCCCCTTTAGACCTGCAATCGGCCAAACAAGGACCAAGAATGTGGTTAGTGAGACGCTGCTCAAGACACAAGACAAGATCCACTCCTGATGCCAATTCCTCTCCATCCTTAAGAACTGGGAGGCTTAGTGGGCTACAAAGACAGTCCCCTGGTCTATTGAACAGCTCAGCTTTATGTTATAAAGGAACTCAAGGATGATCTTATGTCACCTCTTGGTTTAACAGACAAAACAAAAACAAACCACGGCTGGAAGGGGTCAAGTAGGTTGCTTGGAAGTCTTGGGCAGAACCAGTCTGGTGGCACCTGAACCCACCCTTACCCTATACCTAGGCAAAGAGAATCGAAGCCCCCTGAAATCCAAACAGGAAGGTTCTGGCAGGCCAGCTGAGCTTGAGTTACACAAGATCGGGTCTAGGGATAGGCTTTGTGGTTCCCGCCATTGGCAGGAGGAGCAGGAAAATCAACACAAACGCTCTCCTACGTGCAGCTTTGCCAGTGTAGACGAGGTGGAAGCTGGCCATTTTAACTGCAAAGGGTGCTCTGAGAACAGGGAAATGAGGAAAGCTGAGAATGAAACAAGTATTTCTCAGAACTCGCATCAACTCTTTTGTTACTGTAATGCCATGACCCTTCAGGCTACAAAAAGAGCCAACTTAAATGTGATTCTAAAACCCATAACTATATTTCATCAAACACCTGGGAGAGCCTATTAAGTTTGTTGCTATGTTATGGGTTTTCTTCCCTTCCCACGAAAAGAAAGTCTTCTATTCACCTTGTATCATTTGCCACAAGAGGAATGTTCAGAAGCTTAACGTCACTGAAAATAAACATCCAAAGATCTCTTGCCCAGGACGGAGAATGTGGGTTGGCCAGCAGCTCAAGGTTGCCATCTCTGTCCATGAAAGATATCATGCTCGCCAGGAGGGGAGTCACAGCACCCTGGACCCGCTTCCAGATGGTCTGCCTATGTGTGGGAGAGAAGCAGGCCTGCTCAGGTTTGAGGGACCACAGATCACACTGGGATGCCTGCATCCTTTTCACATTTTGTGAAAAGGCAGTAACAAAACATCTGCTCTTGGCAGTAACAAAACATCTGCTCTACTACTCCTACACTGTAGCTGTGTTTTTCATGTTTTTTTACATCATTTTTAAGTACTAGAAGAGAGACTTATAAATCGAAATAGGATTAGAGGCAGAACTGGAAAGGTCCTTAATTCTACCTATAATAAACTGGAATTAGTTCGTTGAAAAGGCCAAGTAGTATTTGTTTTATTTTGTTATATAGCTGTTTTCCAGAACAAGTCCTCCAGGCTCTATAAATAAAGAAAATAATGACCAAATACATTTGAAAAAAATGTTATTTTAAGAAAAAAAAAATCAGTTGGGAATAGAATATAATAAAGAGACCAAAGTAAATTCATTCCAGGTATGTTAAACAAGAAAGCATATCTTTATCTAGAACTTAGTTTTCATTGTTGATGGTTTTGTACATTAGATCTGAATATTTATATATACGTATATACACATATATATATAAACTTGACTGCTTATGTTAACTCATACACTTACAATTATATTTAGTAATAAAATATATTTTATTTTATAAAAATAAAATATATTTTATTTAATAAAAATAAACTTAAGTCATTTAAAAATTCTTATGGTAAGGCCAAAGAAATCTACTACTAGGTAATGAATATTGGGGAGAAAAATGCATGTTCCATTTTGAAAAGAAAAAGAAATACTTTTTAAAAATATTGAACCAGAAATGTGCAGAAAACTGTGAGAGTGAAAGGTAAAAGCTGGCTGCAGGGAGAAATGGGGGAGGCTGTACCTGGTCACGTGTGCAGACTTTGGGTGCTGGAAAACCCCTAGTACAGTCATCCCTCCATACCCATAAGGGGTTGGTTCCAGGATCCTAACAGATACAAAATCTGAGGATGCTCAAGTCCCTTATATAAAATGGTGTAGCATTTGCATATAACCGACGTACATCCTCCTTTACACTTTAAATCATCCTTAGATTACTTATAACACCTAATACAAAGTCAACACTATGTAAACTGTTGTAAATACAAGGTAAATGCTATGTAGATAGTTGCCAGCATGTGGTAAATTCAAGTTTCGCTTTTTGGAACTTTCTGGATTTTTTTTTTTCCTGAATATTTTTGGCCCACAGTTGGTTGAATCTGTGGATTTGGAACCCGAGGATATGGAGGGCTGACTGTGTAAAGACTATCTCAATTTGGATTATTTAATGCCAAGAGGACAAATGACTGAAATCCAAAACACATGGACGGTGCGCAGTTAGCTTCCAAAGCCTTGTGAGAACGGGCCAGCAGGCCCCAGAGCTCCACCTAGACTCAGATGTTGGTTGGATCCCATGGTGGCCCCTGAGTACAAGGAGGCCAGTCCCGATGCAGAGCAAACAGCAGAGCAGTGACAAGTGGGGCCACCCTTGCCACTTTGAACACCCTTTGAACACAGGCAAATGTGGGAAGTTCAGTAAGTGAAGGGGTGGTGTCAAGAGTACTTTGAAAACACAGATTTTAAGAAGCATTTACGTAAAATCAAGCATTTAGTAAAATCCATACAGAGGAGCCAAGGGAAATGAAAATAATTCTAGGTCCAAATCTAATCTTATAAAGTTCCTTCAGAAGGTACAATTAAGAAAGAAATGAAGGCTAACTACAGAAAAACATAGAAGCAGAAAAACCCTACAGTCACAAACCCAGCATCAATAAGCTCACATGGTCCATTCAACCCACGTGTCCCTCGTGCCAATGGCATGAAGGCGACACACCCCTGCTGAATCCAAGCCTCCGGATGAGTTAACCTTTCTCTCACAGATGAAGAAACTGAGGGCCAGGGTGGTGAAGTCACAGGTCTAAGATGACCCTGACGACAGGGGTGGGTGGAATCTTCCATTTGGGATCCAGAGCAAGTGCCCCCTGCCTCAGCCACAAAGGTTGTCATGGGCTAGTCTTGAAAACAATGTCAAGTTTTGCAGAAAAAGAACCAGGGACAACAAATGAATACTCCGGGTCTTATTTTTGTAGTTATCAAATAACTTCACGCAGGAGGCCTGGGAAAACAACTTCGCTTCCCTCCCTTAATTTACTAACCTGAAAAGGCGCCCATTTTTATGGTAATGGACATGCTGGTACAAGTTTACATCCAACAAGAAAAGGTGTTCTGGGTTGTTTTGTTTTGTTTTGTGTTATGAAAAAATTTAAACTCACACAAAAGTAGAGAAAAGAGTCTGGCAAACCCCATGTAACTGCCACCCAGACCATCTTGTGCTCTGGGGAAAAAATATTGACAGCTCTGAATTTCTCAGAGGTTTGGAGAGAAGCTTCTCCTCGGCTGGGAGAGCCATGCATCCACCCCCCAGCCAGCCCTGGTTTCCCTTCACAGCAGTACCTGAACGTGCCGGCTTCCTGCAGAGCGTCCTGATTGGAGGCTTCCCTCACCACCCAGTCCTTCACATTGTAGAGGTAGTTCTCTTCTTGCTTCTTTAAAAGGACACAGAGGCGCATCTTGGCGACCCGTAAGAAAGCGGCTATGGAAAAGTAGAGCAGATAGGCACTCAGCACATCCCCGGGCACCGAGTGGTAGGCTCTGCATCCCTGACCCACCCCAGCAGGAGGGTAAGCCCGTTTCCTTTGGGCAGGCCAAGTCTACAGAAATCCCAGAGGTGCACTTAGATTCCCAGGGGGCCAGCTGCTTCTGGGAGTCACAGAAAGCTGCAGTGGGGGGATGATTCATGGTCCAAAGAAGAAGCCCAGGCTGGGGTGCAGGCAAGAGGGGCCCCACACCTCTGTACTCGCCATCTTCGTCTAGGAGGCTGAGGAGAATGGACACCCTCCGCATGCTGCGCTGACAACCCTCGTTCTGGTCTCTGAGCATGCCCACGGCGCCCTGGATACAGCTTCTCAGCAGCCTGGTGGTGTCCAGGATCTGCGTCTGTTGACAGAGACAATCAAACCTTCCATTTCTGTCACTTACAAGTCAGGAGAAGCCAGGCGACACATGGGAGACAAGGTCTAAGCACCTGCGTGCAGGGGGCACAGTGTTCCTCCTGCCCAAGCTCCCGCCACGTGCTTTTGCCAAGTTCCCCTTAGAACCACTGTGAGGGAATTCCCTGGCAGTCTGGTGGTTAAGGCTCCGGCACTTTCACTGCTGTGGGCCTGGGTTCAATACCTAGTCAGGGAACTAAGATCCTACAACCCACGTGGTGCAGCCAAAAAAAAAAAAAAAACAAAAAACAAAAGGAAACCGCTGCAAGATGATCCCGTGTGCCTGGGGACCCTGTCACTGGTCAAGGATCAGAGCAAAACTGACCAGGGGACACCAGGAAAAGCCAAGGTCAGATCTGGTACTGGTAATTCACCTGCACTTGCAGTGGCAGGGGGAGGAGTGTTGGGCTAAGCCCTGGACAGCTGAGTCCACTCCTCAGATCCCTGGGGACAAGTCTAAAGAAGGGCAGCCCAACAGCACAGAGGCTCAGAGGACTAGAAAGAGCAAGAACTCACATCACTTCCTGGTCCAGAGGTCGGGCTGTCCATTGCCTCAGAACTTTCTGTCTCCATTTCCACCTCTGCCACTTCCCCTGATGTAGCCGCCTCAGTTTCCATCACCTCCTCACCATCGTCTTGGGCCCCGTGTTCCACCTCCACTGCAAAGAAGCAAAACAATGGAGTTACTGTTCAGAGGTGGAAGGGGAGCGCTGGCAACAGCCTCTACGTGGCGTGCTGGGGCTCTAACCACTGGGGTTTCCCAGGCACCAGCTCAGGGGAGGGTCCCCAAAGGAGAGGCCATCAGTCATGCAGATCAGCCTCTGTTCGCCCACTGGATGTGGTCCACCAGTGCAACCCGAACCTCCGTCCTGGGCTCGGATGGCTGATCCGGGAGTCAGGGCAGACAGAATCTGACATGTTCCACAGGCACCTGCAAAAACCTACCTTTCCTGTGGAAATACTGTCTTCTCCTGGCCTTGGAAAGCAGTAGAGAGTGCCCTCAATTCATCATCACTCAGTTCAGCAAACATGTCCCAAGCTCTTGCTGAGGGGCAGGTGTTGGACCCAAGGGAATGGTAGCCTAAGGTCCCATCCTCGCAGCGCCGCACACACCTCCCGGCAGCCACTCCCACCATCCTGTCTCCCCAAGGACCTTTCCTCCACACTCACACTCAGGCTGATCTTCTGGTTTAAACAGCTGGCTGATGGCCACATCCTGCAATTTAGTCACGTCCGAAACCATGACTGTGGATCTCCGGAGGTCGTCGATGTGTACAGACTGCCACAGCCCTGGGAAAACAAGCCCCAGAAGCTTCCCTGTCTCCTCTGGTTTCTTCATGTCAGTCATAAGCAGGGATACACTACCAACCCGATGTTTCAACACACTGCGGAATGAACGACTTGTATCCTGAAGTCTAATTCCTTCAACATACACAGGAACCATACAGATATCGTGCTACAGCTGTTAGCAACTTTAGCATAAAAATCCGTTTTAATGAAATGTTGTAAAAAAGTATTTGAAGAAGGCTTGTGATTCTTTTATAAATTTGTTATTAAACTTGCTGTATCATAATTAGTAGAGGGGTGTGAGACAATGGCAAGCTTTGCCCCCCATTAACTATGAAATTATTAAAGTAAACTGTTATTTGCCTATTTCTAGAATACTAATTTTCTCATACAGGGGATTCCTTGGAGATGCTTTGGGATAGGGTCCAGACCATCACGAAAAAACAAATATTACAATAAATCGAAGCACACAATTTTTTTGGTTTCCCAGTGCCTATAAAAGTTATGTTTACATTATACTGTATTTTATTAAGTGTGCAATAGCATTATGTCTCAAAAAACAATGTACATGCCTTAATTAAAAAATACTGTATTGCACACACAAAAACATAAAACAACCAAAAAAATACTGCATTGCTAAAAAATGCTAACCCTCATTGAGCCCTCAGCTAGTCGTAGTAGTAACATCAAAGGTCACTGATCCCACGTCACCATAGAACATATGATAATGAAAATGTTTGAAATATTGCGAGAATTACCAAAATATGACACAGAGACATGAAGTGAGCAAATGCTTTCGGAAAAATGGCACCGATAGACCTGGCACAAACCTTCAATCTGTAAAAAACGCAGTATCCGTGAAGTGTAATAAAGCAAAGTGCAATTAAACGAGGTGTGCCTGTGTAATAAATATTTGGTGGCTCATTCCTCAGGAAAAAAAGAGAGAGAGAGAGATTTAAGATAGCATTTCCCCACCCCAGAAGCAGGCATAAAGTATCCATGCATTCATAACACTGTTAGCTGGAACTATCTCTCTGCATTATCCATATAGTAAAAGGTGAGGAACCAGAGATTAATCAAGTGTTTATCAACAAGTGATGAAAGAAATGCTATATGCTGGAACAGCCAGTCCAAAGATGAGTGTTTTTTGCATTAATCAGCAGTAAGAAATCTAAATTGCATCTGAAAAAAATATTGTTGAGATTAATATTAATGTTCCAATGTCAGACTTTGTACATCATAGGACCAAATTAGAAACAATGTAAACATCATTAAACAAACATATTCACTAATATTTTGGTCCTACCTCCATGGGATCCTACATAGGATGTTCCACTTCCCATCCGGGACAGTTTTGTGATGAAATAGACTAAGACATAGTCCTTATTTCCTTGTATCTTGCTGATTTCATTTATAGCAGAATACCTATTTTAAAAACAAACAAGCAAAGACAAAATAAATCAAAACAAAAACCAAGAAAATAAACAAAATGGACGTTGTAAAATGGATGAAAGGGGCTTCCCTGGTGGCGCAGTGGTTGAGAGTCCGCCTGCCGATGCAAGGGACAGGGGTTCGTGGCCCGGTCCGGGAGGATCCCACATGCTACGGAATGGCTGGGCCCGTGAGCCATGGCCGCTGAGCCTGCGCGTCCGGAGCCTGTGCTCCGCAACGGGAGAGGCCACAACAGTGAAAAGCCCGTGTACCACAAAAAAAAAAATGGCTGAAGGGTGTCCTCGGAGCGGTCAAGTTCCATCTCATATTTTTTTAGCTTTAAATAGATTTCATACCCTCAAGCTTGTTATCCTCTCTTACAAGAGAATGGGAGCAAGACCTCTCTAAGGAGGCTCATCTCTTTCCCCCATCCTTGCATCCCTCTGCTTTGAAATGGCTTTTTTTTTTTATTGGTCAGGAACCCTATCTTACAATCCTTGATGGGCTTGCTCTGATGCTACTAAGGTAAGGCTGGCGGACCTTTCCATTTCAAGAAACAGTGTTCTGTGAACAGACAACCAATGGCCAAAGACAACCAAGATATGAAATATGGTTTCCAATGCTTTAGAAGGTCCAGAAATTACTTTTACTTTAACATCAAGTAATAAGGGAACGTAGTTAATTCTAAAAGTATCAAATTTCCCCTACAAACAATATAAAGCTGCCCAAAAAATACAACTGAAAGCATTTAAATACCATTATGGCCCTTAAACTTGCAATAAATTCATATCATGTAATTTAAAATGAATAATGACCAAATTATGTCTGCTAACATATGTTCCAAGGATACTCTTTTATATCCTGCTAATATTCTGTTATTTACACTTCTTGCATTTGGCTATTTTTGTGTTGCTATGAGCCTTTTCTCTCTTTGTTTCTCTAGTCCACATTTAGAGGAATAAAAAGGGAGAATAATTTTTATTCTTATTTTTATGTTCATTCTGATACTATACAGTTTTCAGGGAAGAAATTCTTTAGGAGCTCCTGAATAAATTTGGAGTTTCCTACGTAGTTTCTGAGAAAAATAACAAAAACATACTTTGCTGAAGCGATGAGCTGAGCACTATGAATTCCATCTTCAAAATCTGTTTGAATAATGAGGATTTTATAACTGGCTTTGTGAGCTAAGCAGTTTCTGAAAGAAAAGGGAAATTATCCAAGTGAGTTTTCTGTCCTAAAAATTGGTGATAATATTCTCCAAAGTGATGGGAAATAGAAGGGGTATATAGAAAAACTATTCAGGTGGGATTTTCCTCTGCAAGTAAGGTGGGTAGACAATCCAGTGGAGAAAGAAAAAAGCCCAAATAAATGCCTCCCAATGAGGCATAAGGTTGCTGGATTCAGAGAGGGCTGTTTTTGCAGAGGATAACAGAGATGAAAAGGACACCTGGAGAAGTTAACAACATCCTTTTCAGAGTCACATGTCAAGGTTCACTAACCAAAACTGGTGAGAACACCAGTGGTTACCATAGCCATACATATGAAATACAAAGTGATGGATCCTGAGGAGGGAGAGGAATGGGAGGGGAAGGCAGGGACCCTCACCGAACTTCCCTGAGGAAGGAGTACTCGGTGTCAAACTGCTGCAGTGACAGGATGGTGAGTTTCAGAGCCCTGTCCTTTACTTCCGATTCTAAAAGTTCACAGTCATGACTGGTTAGCAGTCTGGAGAACGTTGTGATCTGCAAAGGCAGGAAATGCAAATAATTCGCTGGAATGCAAGAAAGGGTTGCACGTCCGCTAGGTTTAGATCCCAGAAACATGAGGATGTTCAGCAAACATCTTCTATGGTCTCCTCAATGTGCAGTTGGTACAAAGATAGAAAAGAATACAAACCCAGTGGAGTTTTCCAAAATGAGGCAGTGCTGAGGTAAACAGAAACTACAGGATCAAACGTATTGGAGAGAAGAGTCACCCTGTCCCTAAGATGCCTTCAAGTCTTCTTCCTAGACTCCAGTGTCTTTTCCTACTTTGGATCCTACTGACAGTTCTGATGATACCTTAGGGCTCAGAACAAATGCCATTTCTCCTTTGCAATCTTACTTCATACTTTCAGATCGAGTTGGCCATTCATGTCCCTTTCTTCCCACAGCTGTTAGCAATTCTCCCCTGCCACTGGAGCATACCGCATAGTGCAACACATACACTCCTTAAGGGCATGCTGATATCCTAGGTCCTGAATTATTATCTCCAGGCTGGCCTTACCACTGAGTTTCCTATTCCTATATCCAACTGCATGATAGTCTACCTAGATGTTACAGGAACATCAAAGCCCATCCCAAATGGAACTCACCACTGCCTCTGCCAAACTTGTTGCTCATACCTAGACTGTGATTAACCAAACTTTTGGTCATCCAAGGAAGAATCCAGGGAGTCATGTCTAGCCTCCTCCATCTCCCAGAGCCCCTATAAGGAATCAATCATTACCTCTGCCAATCTGCATCCTTACTATGTCTCAATTCCACCCATCCATCCTCTACTTTGACTGAACTGGTACTGCAGCCCCCCTACTGGTCTATCTTTTCTGTGAGTCTTTTATCGGACTTTTTTCCTCCCTCTCTCAGGCAGTGGGACACATCTCCACACACATTTCTCCATCACTCCCCTCTATACAAGGAAGACAAAGCTCCTTGGTGCCACTGACAAGACCCTCCATGAAGTCTCTCCGGCGATATCTCAACCCCATCTCTCAGCACTCGCAGCCTTGAACTTTAAGCTTCATCAGCGTTTAACTCCTGGTTTCCTGCACAGACTGTGTTGTTTTAAACCTTGACATCCTTGCTCAAATAAGGTCCTCTGCCTGTAATACCTTCCTAACCATGCTTTGCAATTAGCTTGACGGTCATCTCTTACTAAAGATGGGTTCATGCGACCTCATATCCTGATCTGTGTTGCTCCTCTTTGCCTCTGTGGATAGCACTATCATAGGATATCAACAGTACCCGTTCATGAGTGTCCTTCCACCTTACACTGTATGTAGACCAAGGACAAGCCCTGTGTTAATTCATCTTTATATCCCCAGTGTACTCGAATGTGGTACCTCATTTGTTGAAGTGAACACTGTGCACAGCACTGCATAAAAATGGGCACTCAAAACTTGGTTAAACTAACATGTATAAATATATAGGTCTCCTTGCACTTGCCATGCAGAGGAACCGAAAGTCTCAACACATTCATTTACGGTTCCTGTACACTGACTTGCAAAGAATCTTGAATTCTTGATGCTAGCGAGTCAAGGACCCTGAGGTGAAAGAGAAAAAGGGTAAAATATAGAAAGATAATCACCTCTGTGAAGACGGCACGGCACTCCGAATCCATCGTGCAAAGGTGAGCCTGGAAGAAGTCTGCAAAGGAGTTATGCTGCTGCCTGTAATAGTATACTTGCGACAGGAACTGTGCAGTGAACAGGCCTAGTGAGGAAGCGTTCAGCCGAACTACAGCATCAGGTGTGGCACAATCCAGCAGCACCAATTTGGCCTGCTCAGATACCTTCTGGTAAAGCTCATCAGTCAAGACCTTGTGCCCTAGCCGCTCTATGACCTGGAGCACCACAGAGGCACACGTGTCTGAGTGGTAGCCCATGAAGACATCAGAAGGGCTGTATTTGGGTCTGGCTAGAAACTGCTCTGCTTTCACTTCTATGAACTTCTCCACCCAGACCTTAAGCTCTTCCACGATATTCTTCTGCCATTTCTCCAAAACAGTATTGATGTCCAGATAGTGCTTTTCCAGCCGGTTAATGAGGGGGATGGGAAAATGTTTGTAGACGACATCTTTCTCCTCAATGACTATCAAGCGGAAGTCTGGGTGAACCCGACATTTGACCCGATGGGTCCCCAGACCGAGGTCCACGTACTTCTGGCCACCGAGGTAGACATAGTACTGATTGAGCGCATCATAGAGGCTCTCATAGAGGTTCTGTAGATTGAGCAGCACCACCATCTTGCCGGTTTCCATGCATATCTTCACTCGGTTGATATTTCTGCAGATCTGGGTGTACTCTTGGTCCTTGGGAAAACTGGATCCAAAAATAATCTCTGGCTGGTCTGCACTGAAGAATGCCTGCTGCAGGATCTGCAGGGCCACATAGTTTCTGGTCAGCACAAGCAGGTAGCGGGATTCGGAGTCATCCAGCTCTCTGCCAGATGCCTTCTGAACATCACCGTATAAGTTCTGCTGGATCAAATGCATGGTGCTGACTTCTTCTGTGCACTTTGCCTCGGGTAAATTGGATGAAAAAATGTCCAGGGCATGGATATCGTCTTTGCCACTGAAGTTCCGAAGGACAGCTTGTGCAATGTCTTGAGGGGAAGGCTCTTTATTAGAGGCTTTTGCCGCGGCAAACACCATTTTGATGAGGCTGTAGTAGTCACGAAGCCCAAAGAACTCCTTGTCCTGCCTCTTACATACTGTTTCATAGGCTTTGGCAAAGGATGCAAAGTATCCTCGGATTCTTTCTTGGACGAGGGGCTCTGAAGAGCAAATTCCCCTGGCGCTCTCAATGAGCTCTCTCTTGTTGGGGCTGCCACGTGACACAAAAATACCCCGGTTCATCTTGGCGGGGTCCAGGGCCCAGTTGGAAATGCCTACGAAGCCAACTTTTTTGTGGGGGGCGGGATCGTCTTCAATGCATCCATCTTCCAGCAGTGGGTGCAGAGCCTTCAGGGGCATTTTGGGCGAGTCTTCTGCCAGTCCAACCTCATCTAACACCACCACGGAGACGTACTGCTCCAGGTCCTTCCCCTGCTGGAAGCGGGCACACTGCTTGAAGGTGCCTATAATGCCCTGTGGGGTGGAATGAGGGCTACACTGGAACGACACCAGATGGACCTGCTTCAGACTCCGGAATAGGTCCGAGTGCGCAGCCTGGCCTTGCATGGCATCTGCCACGATGGTCTTGGCGAGAGATTTGGAGCTGCCGGGCTTGCCCACCAGGAAGAGAGGAATCTTGAGCTCGATGCAGATAACCATCATGAAGACATTCTCCTTCAAAGCCAAGTTCTTAGCGATGGTTTTCCTCAGAGATATGTCATTCAGAAAAAGATCCTGGGTTTGTGTTATCTCATGCAGGATAATCCTGCTATCATTATACGGTTCTGGAAAGAACCTGCAAATGGCTTTCCGATAAGATTCCTTCTTCTCTAAAGAGGCGTGGTAACATACCCCGATGGCCAGCACCAAGGACCAGAGGATGGGATCTCTCTCAAAGTCATTTTGGATGACACCAGACTCGCAGAGAAAGGAATCCAGCTTAGACAAGAGCATCTCACTGTGGTCGTAAAACCATTTGAAAACTTTCACACAGCGTTCCACATCCCTGAGGCTGACAAAACTGCACTCATTTTGTCTTTTCCTCATGAAACCCTGAGAGGCAGAAAGCACTTCGGTGATCACATGAATCTCGCTCTGCACCATCACGATGGAGTTCACCAGTCTCTGGACAATCTGCTGGATGTAGAGCTTTTCTGCAGAGTCATTCAACTGTCCAAAGTCCCACACCAGGGGGATCAGGCTCGGCGGCAGAGCGTGAACGCGGTACACCAGCTGCCTCAGGGGGATGGAGCCAAGCCTCTCCGCCGTCTCTTCTGCACTAACCCTGTATCCCAATCCAGCTGACTCCAGACGGCAGATCATCTCCTGGGTGTGCTTCCGGTAAGGGTTGCAGGCTGCTATGATATGCAAGCCAGAATCCTTAACCAGGGGCTTGCCACCCACTGTGCGGTCACACAGGACCTCTTTGATGCAGCTTATGGCCTCTGTGGTGTTGGCTTCATCAAAGAACAAGATGGTGTCTAACTGAAATTGGTCCTTATTGAAGCAGGCGAGCGCTTCAGCCTCCCTGACCTTGGAGTAGATCATGTTGGCAGTTGTTCCTCCGTGAACCTTGACCAACTTCATGGTGTCAGTGTCAGCACCCCCTCGCCGCAGGTCACTGAGGAATCTAATGAGTCTTGTTTTCCCACAGCCGGTTTCTCCCATGATGATGACAGGGATGCCACACCGGAAACGCATCTCAATGGCAAGGATCTTAAGCATATTGTCCGTTGTAAGCTCGTATGTTTCATCAGGGTCAATGGGCCACTGGATCCCCAATGCCAGGCACAGCTTTTCAAGTTTCTCATGTCTGGGCAGCTGGTCAAAGTCCACATTGAAGGGCACCCTCTGAAGCAATAGGCCCTCATACAGTTGCACTGTCATAACATCCTTCTTGATTACTTCCCCACTCAAGCGGTCAATGGCGTCAACACCGCCGTTCTGATTGGGCTGGAAATGGAAGCCTATGAACGTCATGGATGTGTGGTCACTGTTGAAGAACACGTACGGGTGGGGCTCTGACTCCCACCTCTTCCGGAGAGAGAAAGGGGCAAGGTCTTTTTCCTTGACCCCGTCCATGGTGACTGTGTACTTCCCTGGGCTTTGGTCGGATGTGTGGAGTGTAGGTGTGGCGAAATCTCGTGCCATGAAGATCATGAAGGTGACCACAAAGTTCTTGAAGCCCACCAGAGTGTCTCCAACAAAGCTGGGATCGCAGAAGAGAGAAGCCTCACAATCTCGGAGCTGGTAATTCAAGAACCGAGCAAAGTTCCAAAGCTCTGACCAGGATGGGTTTATCACCCCACAGTAAATCAGGAGATGTTGGATGCATTCACCGGGGCTGCCCTCAACAGAGCCTTTTCGGTACTGAAACATGTCTAGGTTTTCTTTCTGATGGAACCGCCTTAGATACTGGTAAGGTCTCTGGAATGTTTCACTGCGGAACGCTCTCTGATCCATTCCTGGCTCTTCATAGCTCCACTGAGGATCCAGCTCCATGCTGATCACTTCTTTGGGAGGCCTGCATGTGACTTTGGGGAAGATGTCTAGAAAATTGAACTGGGGGACAAGCGTACTCTGGAAAGGAGAGACACAAATGAAATAGTTATGGCTGAATTGCCTAAAAAATGCTTTTGTGTTTTAATCCTCCACATGGTCTAGACTGCATGGACCTTTATGAAAAATCACTTTCCATGAAGGGATTTCTGTAGATTCCTCTTTGCATGGAGTGTTACCTGTTGCACATTCAGGCATCGTATGAGCTGCACTGTCGATGACAAAGCCCTTTTCTACCCAACCTCTTGGAACTAAATCTCTCCATCAAGTACATACGCACGTGCGTGCACGCGTGTGTGTGTGCGTCTGCATAAAACTCCCTTTTGTTAAGAAACTGATATGATGAAAGTCTCCTTTCCCTGTCAGCTACCATTAAGAAAGATGGTGCTCCTCCTAGCAAATGAGTTTTCTGCATTCCGAGCACCAGTGGCATTTAACCCAGATATACAGCACCCATCCTGATGAGAACAAATCTAAGATACTGTTAATTAATAAAAGAATCTTTTCATTCCAGGCATTATTTAAAAATAAGTTTAAAGATCTGTCTTTACTAACACTGCACTCAGCTACTTTGCTAAGGCAAAAGTGGGGAATCACAAAAACATATCAAAGCCCCCACCCCAACAGTAACATGAAAGTGCCCTGATACACACCAGCTTCAAAGGCCTCCGTGGCAGCAAACTCCTTTCCAGTATTTCAACGATATATAAGTGGCATGGGTTCCGAAGCCACATCTTCCCATTTACATCCATTAAGTACTGGAGAATGAGGAGTTTGAAAAGAAACACCCAAATTCCAGTCTGCACCTAAAGACAGAATGACGTGGGTCTGTAAATACTTACACAAAAGACACCAATCCTCCCAACCCTAAGGACCCTCTTATTCAGCTCTTTGATACGATGATACTGAGTATCAATACATGTACAAAGAAGCAAGTCTTTATACTGGGAAGGGGGCAGGGCAGGATGTGGGAGCTGTGTTTTTCCCAGCACGGCCACTCAGCTAGAACCTGAGGGCACTTACTGAAGAGGTCACGTCAAAGTGGAATACAATGGGTCTCCTCTGATACCGGGCATCCAGGAAAGGCAGGAGGGAGCCCAGGACTTCATTCTCATCCACCTGAGGGTTGATCAATCGAATAATTTTTAGAGGCACTTTTTCTCCATTAAACTTCATTTTCAGTTTGCCGTGCAACCTCTTCACAAAGAGAGACCTTCCTGTGACGTGAACATACAAAAATTAGGCGCCAGGGCTGCGGATCAAGACTGAGAATGTCCAGAAAGAGTCACTACAAATCGTTTCTCTTTGTACAAAATTCAAAACTGATGCAACCTAACATCGGGTTAAAGGACGCACGTTCGAACCCTCAGATGTCCTTGCTGTTACCCACCCACCATTCTTGCTGCTTCCCAGGACTAAGGATGGCAGTCTGAGCGTAAGGACAGAAACAGCAGAGTTTGCTCCCGGGGGCGGGGAGCAATTTTCACTGGAAAGAAGGTAGTACCATTAAAGGGATACAGTCAACAGAATGGAAATCACGATGGTGACTGAAGGCAGAGGCATCTGTTTCTTCTCAAGACGGAGTAATTATACCTCAGCCTGCTCAGGACACACATCAACCCCAAAATAGCCAATGGACTTAAAAAAAAAAAAAAAGAGGAAACTGCAGAGATGCTAGTTTAAAGGAGGAAGATGGCTCAGCCAAAGATGGAAACCATGTGAGAAACGGTGTCCCGCTCCAGTATGGGTCCCGATTTACAACTTCAGGTGAGTCAGTCCTCTGGAGACTCAGTTTCTCCACCTGCAAAAGGGCTCATCTGAGCTCACCCCCCACCCCATTGGACAGGGAAGGGCCATCAGGTGGTCCCTGGGACTCAGGGACCCAGCAGCCATCATTACCGACACCCGCTCTCTCCGAGGCCACGATCCCAACACACATGCGGTCCCGGAACGTGGCAGCGGCTGACGGGGTCTGTTCCGGGACCCGGAAGTGGTGAGCCAGGTAGGCCTGGATGTCCTTGAGGGGCGCCTGGGGGGTGACAAGAACCTTGTGCTGGCTGAAGGCCGAGGGGAGGTAGCAGTGCTCCCGCTCATGGTCACAGACCATCACGAGCCGGTAGTGCTCCTCGTGGCGCTGCGTGCACAGGCTCAGGAAGAGCTCCTCCGCCTGGCAGGCCACCTCGTAGCTCAGCTGGTCTGCATATAACAGGCTGTAGACCCTGAGTCCCTGGGAGCCTGGGGTCAGGCAGCGACGCAGGAGCAGCGCCACCTCCTCGAACGTGGTCTCTGGGGTGCAGAGCAGCACCTCGTCGTAGGTGGGCAGGGGCTGGTTCGGGGAATGCATGTAGATGGCCAGGGCGGCTGGCAGCACCTCAGAGTGGCCACAGACGATGAGATTCGGCTGGCCGTCCTGCAGGCCTCTGGGGAGCTCCCGCTGCACAGGGGGCCCAGCCATCCTCGCCAGGCGATCCAGACAGTGGCCAAGGGCCTCCAGGTCCAGGCAGTGAGGCAGGAAGACACTCATGCACGTCATCGACTGCTTCATGATGACCCTCAGCTTGTCCACCAGTCTGGGCTCAGAGAAGAGCAACAGTGGCAATTCTTCAACCACTGTACTCTCCTGGTGTGTGGTGGCCCTGCCATCGGGCCCCTGGCAGGCTTCCGAGACGTCCCTTGGGGTGCAGTTGCCTTTGATGAAGGAGAGCATGGTGAGGGCAGCACTGCTGGGCACCTGCTTCCCGAGCTCCGAGCCCAGGTAAACCAGCTGCTCGGCAGTATAGTAGTTGAGGTAAAAGTGCTCAGCTCGCTTCTCTGCCACGAATCTCTCCCACTGGTCCAGGAAGTCCTCCATCTGCCGGCAGAGGGTCTCGAGCAGCTCAGCGACTGGCCCACTCTCCACGAGCTGGCTCACGGGCCCCGGACCGAAGTCCATCCGGATGGAGGCACCCTTCCAGGGGGAGCAGTACACCTCGGCCGTCCAGGCCCTGAACAGCATACTTCCGGCAGAGTACAGGTTTATAAAGGACTGGACAAGCCTCTGCACGTTGCAAAACACCTGTTGCAAATGGAAGCAGGAGGCAGACGTCACAGAGCTGACCACAGAGAGAAGGACACATCAGTCTGGAATAACACAAACAGATTGATAATTTGAAGGGCTGGGGTTTGTGTTTCTCCATGGTTCACTGTGTGATATCGAGCATGAGATTGATCACAGAAGGCCTTCCTTCCTCATTTCCATAGTCTCTTCTTAGGAAGTAATACGTTGTAAAGATAAAGGAAACCATTTATAAAATACAAATGAACTTTAAGGAAAAAACTCATAATCAAAAGGAGAGACCATTACATAAACCGATATGCCTTTATCATCATGATTACTTCGGATTTTGATGAAGGATGTCCATTTACATCTTTAAGTATTTGGGGATGCTTGCTGATTTACAGAGTAAATCGACATCTCTTTGGGTCATGAATTCCGAATACATGCATTCTGCAGACCCACTGGCTCCACTCTTCATGGGTTTAAGAGCAGAGTGATTCCTATGAATTAAATACAAACTCAGGGCTTCCCTGGTGGTGCAGTGGTTAAGAATCCGCCTGCCAGTGCAGGGGGCATGGGTTTGAGTCCTGGTCCGGGAAGATCCCACATGCCGCGGAGCAACTAAGCCCGTGCACCACAACTACTGAGCCTGCGCTCTAGAGCCTGTGAGCCACAACTACTGAAGCCTGTGCGCCTAGAGCCCGTGCTCTGTAACAAGAGAAGCCACCGCAATGAGAAGCCCGCACACTTCAATGAAGAGTAGCCCCCGCTCACCGCAACTAGAGAAAGCCTGCGCGCAGCAACAAAGACCCAACACAGCCAAAAATAAATAAATAAAATAAATAAATTTAAAAAATAAACAAATAAATACAAACTCAAACTCTTCTGACTTTCCTAGGCACCTCAGCGGTGAGAGTCCTCAGCCCAAACAGATGGGAATAGGATACCTGCTCCAACATAGATACAAATCCTTACCTCAGAAAATACCTCTACGACTTCAACATTGTTGTGATCTTTCTTGCCAGACATCAGCATCAATTTGTTCAAGAGCTCCTTCAGCTCTTCTAAAGAGTAGTCTCGCACCTCCTCATGGCCTCTGTGGCCCTCAGGAAGGATTAAGTGTAGAACTGTGTCTGGGGAAATCTGTGGAACAGTATACAATCAGAGGTCATTTTTGAGAGGCAGAGACCCCCCCACCCCCGCCCCTGAGGACAGCAACCTGTAAGAGCCACCTGCAGCTGTGCCTGGGATGTGATGCTCACCTTTTGGCCATCCGTGGGAGCGCTGATCACATAGATGCCTCTGCTGTTGATTGCTGTCGCCAGGGACAGGGATGAGAGCTCCACAGACCCGTGACTCTCCTTCACTGTCTTCAGCCACTCCAGGTTCCGGGCAGAGTCACACTGTTGGGACAGAAGGAGAGAAAATGGGCCGCAGCTTACAAGTGATCTTCTTCCTGCCGCTCTCTCCACCTCTGCCTTCCAGGGGCAAACTCCTCCTCCCCTTCTCTGGCTCAGCGTGCCATCACCCACAGGGGAGGCCTCCCTCATCCGCTGCCCGCCACTGTCATGGGCTTTGGCTCTCCCTCTTGGGACACTTGTCAGGAGGTGTTGCTGCAATGGGCTACTTCCCTGTGTTCTCACCCGGTGCCCTGGATACATGGATGGGGAGGGACAGGCATGAATGCAGCTCTCTGTGAGAAGGCAGCGTTCTGCCGGGCCCCCAGCTGGGGATAATGCTGGCTATAACAAGGCTGTGAGCTCTGCTGCTCCTTCCATTCCTCTTTTCCTCCCCCATTCCTCGTGGCGCTCCAGCCATCCTGTTACACAAGCTATGTACTGGGTTGGCCAAACAGTTCGTTCGGGTTTTTCCGAACATCTTACAGAAAACCTGAACGAACTTTTTGGCCAATCCAATCCTATGGGCCTGCTTGGGCCCTGTGCAGGTGGTTTACTTACAGTGAAATGTTTATCTTTTCTGATTAAAAATGAATCTGTACCAATTGCGGAAAGTATGGAAAATACCAAAAAGTATAGAGAATTAAGTAACAATTACCACCATTAAGAGAAAACCACTGGTAACATTTTAACATATTTCCTTTCAGTCTTTTTTTCCCATTCTTTTCGCATAGTAGAAATCACTCTAATTTACATGCAGTTTTGTATCCAATTTTTTAACATAATAAGACAGAGAAAGCATTTCCATATAGGAAGAAACTGTTTTTAAACATCTTTTTAAATGACTGCATTAAAAACCTGCCATGTGAGAGTGCAACAGTTTGCAGTCATGCCCCTAGTGTTTCTAAGTGATGCTTTATTAAACTGAATCTATTTTGGAGCCAGAAATAAGACTCACCAGTTTTTGGGGCAGGTGGTGGTCATTATCCAGAGCCTTCCACAGCTCTTTCAGGTGTTGCATGAATTCATCGAAACCCGCACTCGTGTCCAGATCATACAGCAGGGGTGCAAAGCCCTGTACAGCATCGTGGAAGCAAGCCACCCGATCCACGTCGATGTCATTCTCCCCCGCAGAGATGGAGGCCAAGTCCACGAACACCTTCAGCTCAGTGAGGCCTGGGGAGGGAGAGGCAGGTGAGTGCAGGGCTACCCCGTGATGACATGAGCCTCAAATCCGGGACAATGGTCCTTACTGAAGCTATAAATGGATATTCAGTGGATTTTTAGGGTTTTTATCCATTTTTTGCTTTCGATAAGAACCTGGGGCATTTTTTTTTTTTTTTTTGCCATTTATGTTGATACTGCTGACCAATACCTGACCTTACTGAACAGCATCAATGTCCAGGCATTGCATGGGGCTTTTGTGTATCTTAGTTCATGTAATCACACAATATTGCCATTCTGTTATGAAAAAAACAGTAACATGTTGACAGTTATCTATAAAAAATGGCTGCTCTCTAATCGAAATCTGTGCATCACTGTGGCCCGAGGAGCCCATAGCTGAAAGCAACGAGTCTGTGATGAGATGAGCAGGCAGCCCCTCCCCTGTCCCTGCACACCAGGACTGTCCACCTTCCCTCTTCCCTGGCTCCATCTCCCCTCCATGAATTAATTTTGCCAAAGTCACCAAAGCCACAGAGTTAAAAAGACTGCCAAGCCCTTGCACAACGACAGGTAGATGTGATTAAGCCAAGACAAGCTTGCCTTGGCTTCTAGTAAAAATCAACCAGAGGAAAAAGCTAAAGGGACACAATTTTAAAGAAAATGATCCCTTGCTGTTCACAACAAGCATCCAGAGTGAGAGGGAAAAAAAGTAGCCAAGGAAATAGTTTTTACACCAGAAAATGAGCTATACTGTCCTGATATAAATGCTACCTACAATCAACGAGGCACACCCTGCACATTTACCAAAGAATACAGATGAAAACTTGCTAAGAGACTAGACTTAATTATTACAATCACTAAGATGAAAGGAGAATTATAGGACGTGATAGTGGGGCTAATTATTGTTACAATGGCAATCATATTACAAGATATAAATGTATCAAATCAATGTGCCATACACCCTAACTTTACACAATGCTGCATGGCAAATACATTTAAATTAAAATGTTTTAATTTAAAAAATGCAGATGGCACCTCATGATCCTTTACTCAGAACATGATCAAGGGGAGGGGCTGTCCATACGTTTAGGAAGACCACCCTATGAACCATCTAAATATGCTCCAGACTTCCGGCCACCACAGTGATGGACTGTACCTCCGAGAGCCTCCCGGACCCAGCTGATGAACTCCTTCCTCTGGGACAGCTCCTTCAGACACTGACACCGGGTCTCATTGACGTCCTGCAGCAGCTTTTTGGCACGGATAAGCTGCTGGTTGATCCGGTCCAGTTTTTCGTGGCGAAAGTTGTCCAAGACAGTCTAAGAAAGTCATCAAAGCAAGTTGTCAAAGAGAGTCTGCAAGAGAAGGTTGTATGTGTGCTGGAACTGGCTCCTGGACCCCCCAAAACAACAATGTTGACCACCCCAACAGTCTTTCCCACCAAACTTCCAGGATTGGCAGGTGCATGAAGCTCTTATCCCAGATTGGACACTGTAGCCGCTCTTGCTGTCCCCCCTCGATCCATAGTAACTACAGTTCCTCCGCACCTGGCGTTCTGCTAAGCAAACCTACACAAGAACCCTGCCAGGTGCACCTTGTAATTTTTTCTACTTTCTAGGTAAAGAAAAGAAGGACCAGGACAGTGACCTACTCAAAAACACGCTGCTGGGCTTCAAGCTTACATGTGTCAAATTCCAAATTTTGTGCTAAATTTTAGTCCTCATCATACCTGTCTATACAATAATATAGGTCACCATATACCTTATAAATGCTCACCTAAAAAATCAGAAAGCAAAAGACTCACTTCTTAACTGTTAACAGATAACTTACCAAGCACCAGATGTGGAGAGCTGACAAAACAAATGGCTTTTTGTCTTCTAGAACCTAAAGAGCTCAGGTGACTCTTTACAAATATCTGATAACTAAAAGAGGATCATTGCCTTTTCCTAAATTCACGATCCTCCTGCCGATCCAAGGAAACTCTCACTAGCCAAAACAGTCGCACTACTGGTAAACAAAGGTAAGAACGAAGCCCTTGGCATATTCAGGCATTGAATAAAATACAAATAACATTGAAGGAAGCTGCGAAATCACCTTGCCCAGTTTTTAAGAGCTCAAGAGCGGCATCCCCACCCCCCCCACCCCCAGTAGTCCCCAGTAAATAACTTACAAAGCTTAGTAAGGTGTGGAGAACACCAAAGTCGCCGGTCAGGGCCAAATTCTCTTTGACCTTCAAGATGACCTTGGCTGAGTCGACAGCCTGATGCAGGTGATGGTATTCTTCGATCTGCCGGACTCGCTCCTTGATCCAATCTTTTTGGTCACTGGGGTACAGAGCACACATGGTCTGGAGGTCTTTAGTTAGGTCGCTGTATTTATTCACAAAGTCTTTGAAGATGTCATCGATTTCCCCAAAGGTGACTTCCCCTGACTTCAGATCCTGATACAGTTTCGTAAACCTTTTGAAACAAGGACCATATAAACATTGATACATCTCTTCAGGGTGAAATATTTTCCTTTCCAACTCCTCCTCTGGCTCACTCAGCTCCTGGGCGGCTTCTGTCCAGAAGATCTGGAAGATGTGGCTGTCCTTTAGCAAGTCTGCATTTCTGGCCATTTCTTGGACTTCAGGGCTCAGGTTGTAATGTGTTGTCCACGTTGAGTCGAGGGAGGTGGCTGACAAGCTCACCATCACGACTTGGTTTAATCTTTTCCCGCTGAGGTCTTCCGAATGTCTTTCAGCAATCTCTCCAAAATCCACTTTTGAAACCATAAGAGAATGTCAGAAGTGAAACCTCTAGTCATGATATCATTTCATTTTACTTTCCCAGTTTTTACTTCCCTCACTGCTCTTAAGGAAATGCAAGTGAACACACTTGCTGGCATTGTTCTCAATAAGAATCCCTAAGTCTCCACCCTCACCCTGCTTGTCAATTTTCATGACAAAGAAAGCTTTGCAACTTCTGGGAGAAGATGACAGTCTGGCATCTGCACATGCTTCCACTCCCTCCCCATATTCTGTTCCAATGATAGAAAAGAGATTGTTTTTCAAAAGCCATAAAGCAACAGGGCTGGGAAGGATAGAAAAGGAGATCACAGCAACAAAATTTTGGAACTTGAAAAGCAGATGTGCTAGGGGGTAAATGACGTCTTAAGCCTCAGAACATGGGGTCCTAGCCCATGGTGGGGAAACCTGAGTCTGCCAGGTGTCTGGTGTCACAGACTTCCCCCAATGCACAGACACTGGCTGCACAGGTAACTGGAATTTGGGAGGTGGTGATAAAATAAGGAGGACTGGGCTGAAAGTCTGCTTAAGAAGTCATCCAATAGCCTCATTTTCATCCCCACCCATTCCACACGGCAGGTTGATGGCACCTCCTCCACCCTGGCAAGCAATGGGTGGTTTATATTTTAGAGAGGATAACACCAAGGGCTCTCTGGATTGGGGGTCTCAGGTATATGGCAGAATAAAGGCATTTCCAGGCACGTATGCTTTGTCAGGAAGCTAACAAATGGTATGTACCATTAAATTTAAGAAGAAAGGAGAACAGAGGATACAGGAAGAAGGCAGGCAGTAAGACTAGATAAGCATATTGGATGCTGAGAACCCTCCAGACCTCATTTCTCTCTTGACTCCCAGAAACCTGGCAGTGGGGCCTATACTTTCCAGGCAAGAGACTGGCAATCTAAGCAGCCCAAGAGAGAGGAGCTAAAGATACAGGCTATTTCAAAGCCTAGCCACACCACCCTCAGAATCCTCCATTAGCGTGTTAGGCACCTCTCTTAATATAAACAGATAAATAAGAATTTCTAGACAGATGGGGAAAGTCTTTAACATGAAAAATAGATATTAAAACATACCAAGATATAAAAGCAACTTGGAGGAAATAGGAAACAATTCAAGATAAAGAAAAAGAAAACCTCTAAATCAAAAATATCAATAATCTCAGAAAGATATGATACTGCAACCATGAACAAGAACAGGATAGCAGAGAAAAAGGATCACTCAGAGGAAAAAAAGAGTTCTTATAAATTAAATACATAAGAAGAGAAATTTAAAAATTTACTGGAAACGTTAGAAGGTCAAATTAAGGAAACTGCTCAGAAAGCAGAACAAAACACAAAGAGATGGAAAATAGGAGAGAAAATGTATGGAAGTTAGATGACCATTCCAGGAGGTCACATATCCAACTGTGAATTCCAGCAAGAGAAAAAGTAATCACTCAACTAACACAAGAAGTTTCCCCAGAACTCAAGGACTTGGATTTCCAGATTAGAAAGACCCACTTAATTATGCCCAGTACAACAGATGGGAAACAGACCCATTCCAAGGCACATCATTAGGAAATTTCAGAATAAGGGGGACAAAAAGATCTCAAGAGCTTCCTGAGAGAGAAAATATGTCATCCACAAGGGATAAGAATCACATCTGACTCTCAACAGCGACCCTGCAGAGACCATGGAGCCACAGATCCCAAATCCTGAAGGAAAACGTTTCCAGTCTGTACCTCTGCACCAAACAACAGATCTCATGTACGGGCAGACATTTTCAGACAGGCAAGGACTCCTGTGCCCCCTTCTCAGGAGGGACCAGAGGGTGTGTTTCACTATGACACAGGAGTGAAAGCAGGGAGCCATGAGACCCAGGACACAGATCCAGCCGAGGACAGAAGCAGGACACCCCTAGGACTGCATCCCTCCAGTCTGGGGAGAGTCCTTCTGAAAAATCAAATTGATTGCCTTGTGAGGAAATTCAAATGGTTGGTAAAGAGTCTGGGATTGAATTTAAAAACAAATACATTGAAAACAAAGCATAGGACAAGAATTTTAAATTTAGAGAAAACAGTTTGCACAAGAAGTGGAAGAGAATCATGGTATGTTTCATGGCTCGAGTATCAACAGTGCATTTACACAGTCATGACTATTTAAACCCTGAGGACTGATCTAGTTAAAAATATGATAAAATTGGAGGAAAGGGAGGTTGGAAAGGTTATGTGTGTAAGGCAGAAATTGGAAAAACAAAGAGATTTAATCCTAATTTTCCACAATGGATAATGCTTAAACCTGAAAAATCAAGGAGATATTTAAGCATGCTATTTAGAGATATGGCAGTAATCACCAAAAAATTTTTAACTTTGTTAAAAATTAACACATTTAAAAAAGCCTCCCCTCCAAGATAAAAGACTGCTACTGTGATACATTTTTATCGTATTCTCTTTTGACCCTTCTCCCCTGGGGACCCCTCAATTTTGTTTATTTTAATGCTTAAGAATATCACCTTTAATCAGGTCTTTTACCCTGCCATACAACTTCAGAAGAGAGTCAACATATCTTTTCTCATTCTTTAGAATGACTAGTTCATTCTTTCTGAGACTCAGCACTTCCTTCATAGCGTGTTTTTTCTCCTGGGCTGGAAGACTTGTATTCTCTGAAAAAAAAGAAAAGGAAACCAATAGAACACACAAACATTCGCTTGTGGCAAGACATTTCTTCCACCCACATGAACACGCCCCACGTGCTGAGCTATGTGGAGGGTGACGCAGGGTGCGTGCAGGGCCACTCCAAGACGTCCCCGTGTCAGCAGCATGGAATAAAAACAGCCAGTGCTCTGACACGGTCAGCATTTTATCACTTTCCCATTATTTTCCTAAGGATTAGAAGCCATCGCCTGTCAACTTCCTGGAGAGATGAGCCCTCTACAAGACACACAGGCAAACACAGGCACTTCTTATCGTCTAACCCCTCATGAGCCTGAAGTCCACATCTCAACTTACTTAACTGCCAGATGTTAAGGAACTGATTCGTGTGTTTTATGATCAGCTCCAGTTGTCCAACTAAAATCACTCCATTGACGAGGTCATTAGTAACTTTTCTGAAGACAGAGTCAGCAGTGGCCATCAACTTCTTGCCTTCATCGGTAATATTTTCTAATATTTTCTCATTGACTCCTGATCAAGTTAAGAACAGAGTTAAAACGGTGGGCACCCCACTTCCCTCCCATGTTACTGAATTCCCAGTAACTTCCTCATTGCTCTGACCCAACTTCCATACAATAAAGCAGTCATTCCGTGTTTCCAGATGTGCTTCTCACACATCCCTCGATTCTGCTTTGCCCAGGAGGTTTACATCTCACCCAAATTCATCTCCCAAAGGACTTCCTTCTTCATGAAGACGATTCCTCAAGTGACCAAAGTCAGCCAGGAGAACCACGTTTCTCAGTTATTTTAAACCTGTGCACTCTTCAGTATACTGAATACCTTTCTTAAACTAGACATCACCGCCTTTAAAATCTCCCACCTTGAGAACCCTTAGAGAAGAATAAACTGCACTAGGGATGCACTGACACCCCGTGAGGGTTATCTACGTGGTCTTAAGGAGGCATCTTCACAGCACATGGAAACAAGATAAACATCAGTGTAATGGCTATACTCTACACATCTTGGCTATCTTGCAAAATTTTGAATGTGAATTTTAGGATCAATTTAGAGGGAAAAATTTTCAAACATACTTAACCACCAGAAGGTTTCTCTCCCAGTCATACTAGGGTCATACAGTTGGGTCATGCCATTAAAAGCAAATAAAGCAGCTTTATTCACAACTGCAAAATCTTGGAAGTAACCAAGATGTTCTTCAGTAGGTGAATGGACAAACTGTGGTCCATTCACATAATGGAACATTATCCAGTGGTAAAAAGAAGTGAGGTATGAAAAGGAACCTTCAATGCATGTTGCTAAGCGAAGAAGCCAATCTGAAAAGGTTACAGAGTGTGTGATTCCAACCATATCACTTTCTGCAAAAGGAACAACTGTAGAAGAGGGGAGAGGGGAGGGATTCACAGGTGGAACACAAGGTTTTAGGGCAGTGAAACTATTCGGTATGATACGGTAATAGTGGATGCACATCATTAAACATTTGTCAAAACCCGCAGAAAGTACCAGAGTAAACCCAATGTAAACATTGGTCTTTAGTTATTAATAACATATCAATACTGGCTCATCAGTTATAACAATCGTACCACACTGAAGCAAGACATTAATAATAGAGGAAATTGGGTGTGTGGAGGGGCTAAATATGGGAAATCTCTGTACTTTCTGCTCAATTTTTCTACCAACTTAAAACTGCTCTAAAATATAAGGTCTATTAATTTAGAAGACACAAATGTAATATTTTCAAATGAGTAGTTTTTAATCATTACACAGGAATTCCACATCACTCTTCTTATTTTATCGCTACAACAACCCTGCCATTGAAGAAACTTAGCTTTTTGTTTTAAGGCTGTCCCAGTAATTTGATAAAACTGAGACGCAAAATAATCTAACTGGGGTGCTTTTCCACTAGATCTGAATCTAACGACTCACACATAAACCTGAATATAATGTTTTTAGGGAAATACACATCTCCCCCTCTTTGGTCACAACGTTTGGGTCATGGAATGTACGGGTGGAAAAATCAGGCAGTACTTAGTTTTTGCTAAGGTCACCAGTATTGGATCGGACATTTATATGGATCTCAGAATAACAAAGAGAGGGTTTTAGACTCAGACACACTTGGGTTTTGATTTCAGTTCTTAACACTTATTCTTGGCAAGACCTTGGGTAAGTCCTATTACATTCTCCACCTCAGTTTCTTTGTCTGAGGACCCTCAGGACCACTTCAAGTATAAGACATCAGCATGGTAGCTGGTGTTCAGCAGGTATTCTATGAATGGTGGCTTTCAGTGTTAGTTCTCAATTACAATACAAGATACTATGAACCTTCCTGGGTCCTTCCATCCAAGCTGCTTCTTTTGGCAAACATCAACCCATTCGAACTGACTCACAGGTCAAATACTCTGCCCTACCCTTGGGTCAGGAGGCACCACTGGACAGAGCACATGTTCCCAGCGCCCCCTGTGAACATACCATACAACTTGAAGAGATGATTGATTTCTGGCCAAGTGAGCAGGTGATTCAAAACCTCACCTAAGTCATCTACAAATTCCCCTCTACTTCTCGGCCAGGACTTAGTGATCACAGCAGACACAAGGGTGCCACATTTCCTCAAGTCTTTATAAGAGATTTTCTCAAGGATACTGGTCTGAGACTACAAGAAAATGAATAAAGAGAGGGATATTTAGAAGGTTTTTTTGGTTGGCTTGTTTTTGAATAACAGAAGTAGATTACCCACCCAATAGCATTTCAGAAATCCCTCATAACTAGTTTTACAAAGCCTCAAAAAAAACAATTGTAAATAAAATGCTTAACTTTTCTTAGGGCATGTCCATTTTCCTGTGCACTGTCTCTGTAAGTGATGAACACTGGGGATGAGGAAACAGGTACCGACAGACAGATACAGACACAACCCACAAGTCACCCCCTTTCCTCTGGCTCAATGCCAGTTTCTACATTTTTCCTGGGACTTTCACATTATGAAAAACGTCAAACATAATACAAGTAAACCATTAATACTGGTATCCTTTGTATTCCTAACTGTAATTCTTTTAAAGCTGCCTACAAACAACACATAAATTTTAATTCTCTTTCTAAGTGACTTGATAAAATCTTTTCAACTTCATACATTTTTCTTCCATAATGCTTTGCTAACCTTTGGGGTCTTCTACTGCATGCTAAGCAAGTGTTATTAGCAAGCAATAAAACAAAGGCTGGGTAGGTGGCAATGATAATAATGGGGCATTTAGGAGCAGCCTGTGAGATTTCTGGAGGTCACCTGTGAACTGCTATGATACCATGCAGTAGCAGGAAGTTGAGTGGCATTTCAAGGAGTGGGTACAGGGTACTGGATTTCAGGCTGGGGAGGGGGATGCCCAGAGCCCATTCTTTGCATTGGTGCAGGGTCTCAGAACCAGCGGCGCTTAATAGCCTTTAGTTGATGACGACAGAAGGCAGGTGTGAACCCAAACGCAATTCCTGAGTGGGAAAGGTTGTTCACCTGGCAGACCGAGCCCACGGCTTCAATGGCACACATCTCAAAGCGTTTCGACACACTGTCTTCTGCGCCTGCAGCATCCCAGTTAGTGCTACAGAAGGCAGAGATCTGGGAGAGAGGTTTCTCCTGAAAGACGGGAAGATGAGGATGTGAGAGATTTGGGGTGCTGCACTCTCAGACACTATGGAATGAAAACACCCTAGTAATTTTCACTTTCCTACTACTGTATCAGCTCCCCATTATTTTGACCTTCTTCCCATCCCACGCTAAGCATGTCCTCCCTGCCTCTAACCATTAGACCAACAAGGCAAAAATTCAAACAAGACCAAGAAGGCTAAAATTCCCACTTTCCAGAAAAAGCATCCGGCACAGCAGCTTGCAAAAGCAGGTAAATTTAAAAAAAAAAAAAAAAAAGAGGGCTTCCCTGGTGGCGCAGCGGCTGGCAATCCGCCTGCCAGTACGGGGGACATGGGTTCAAGCTCTGGTCCAGGAAGATTCCCACGTGCTGCAGAGCAACTGAGCCCGTTGCAACTACTGAGCTTGCGCTCTAGATCTTGCAAGCCACATCTAGTGAGCCTGCGTGCCACAACTACTGAAGCCCACGCGCCTAGAGCTTGTGCTCCGCAACGAGAAGCCACCGCAATAAGAAGCTCGCACATTGCAACGAAGAGTAGCCCCCACTTGCCGCAACTAGAGAAGGCCCGCGCAGCAATGAAGACCCAACGCAGCCAAAAATAAATAAAATAAATGTATAACAAAAATACAAATTTTTTAATTAATTAATTAATTAATTTAAAAAGGTTTCTTCTTTGCTTCTCTTTTCCTAAAAAGATCCATTTAACAGTTACGTAGAAAACCCTCATATCACGTTTTTTAAAACCTGAATTTTCTAGGGTCACAGGCCTTAATTAAAAATGGGGAACACTTTTGTGTTGTCCCCACTTGTCACTGGGTTTAATAAGGCTCTTGTCACCAACAGGCCACTTAGAGCCACAGCATATAGGGTTAGTGCCTATTAGAACCCCATGCATGCTGAGGGTTCCCCTGGTGCCCAGACCTTGTGCCCTTATTCTTCTCTGGAATACCATCTGCGGTCAAACTATTAAGGCTGAATCAGAAACACAGAGTCATATGAACCCCATGCCCTGTCCACTCAAATGCAGTCATCACGTGTCTTGGTTGCTTCTCACGGTCTGGTTTTACCGACTTCCAAAAAGAACATCCCCCGACTTTCAGTACCTGTTTGAGCCTCCCTTCCATGTCCCCCAGCAAGGATTCCTTCCAGCCATGCTCTGCAGGGAAGTTTATTTCCACCAGTCGACTCCAGATCTGCAAAACCCACATGTAAGGGACAGCCACTAAGACACCTAGATGCCATAGTGGAATTCTATGAAGGAAGACGATTACGCACAGTGCTTCAAAGACACCTGGGTTCTGACTCATCTTTGTCAATGGTCTGCTGTGTCACTGGTGTGTCAGGGCAACCCACCTTAGCCTTATAAAACGAAGGGTCCTGACTGGGACAGGTCATCTCTACAGTCTCTTCCACTGTGTAACTGGTTTTTAACCTGAAAGGATTTCCCTCCATTGTTTTATTTCAAAAAATTTCAAACTTAATGACAGCACAAGGACACTCATATACCTTCAGGTAGACTCCCCAGCGTTTAAAGCGACTGCTTTATCTCTTTCTCTTTTGTGCTCCCTTTAGTCTCTCTAGAAATAGGCATTTTCTCTGCTGAACCATTGGAAGGAAGTTGCAGACGTCATGCCCCTTGGCCCCTAAGTCCTGGGCAGGCATCCCCAACACCGTGTCCCTTCTGCTACACATGGTAGTATAGGTGTCACTGAGGCCAGTTCACGTGGGTGTGACCTTTCTTGAGGAAGGGTCCCTATCCACATTTCTCTCATTGTCCACAGGTGTCCTTCCTGACTGTTTGGGTCATGGATCCAACTGACGGACACACACTGCATTTAGTTACCATGTCTCTTTTCTAGAAGAGTTCTCCGGCCTTTTCTGTTTTCCTTTCTGTTATGATGATGATAACATTTTTTTCTTTTCCATTATGGTTTACTACAGGATACTGAATATAGTTCCTTGTGCTATACAGTTGGGCCTTGTTGTTTACCTATTCTATATACAGTAGTTTGTATCTGTTAATCCCAAACTCCTAATTTATCCCTCCCAGACCCCCTTTCCCTTTTGGTAACCACAAGTGTGTTCTCTACGTCTGTGAGTCTGTCTCTGTTTAGTAAATAAGTTCATTTGTGTTGTATTTTAGATCCCACATGTCAGTGATAGCATATGGTAGCATATGTCTTTCTCTGTCTGATTTACTCCACCTAATATGATAATCTCTAATATGATAATCCTCTTCTGGTCACTACTCATTGTGATACTCAAATTGTCTCAGATTTGGCTAGTGGGAACCCCTGCAAGCTAGCTTCTGTCTCCTTTTTTTAAAAATGTAATAATTTTAGATGTACAGAAATACTGCAAAGATAGTATGGAGAGTTCCAGATACTCTCAGCCCAATTTCCCCGAGTGCTAACACGCTACGTACCCGTAGTACAGTTGTCAAAGCTAAGTAATTAGCATTGCTAGATTACCACGAACAAAACCACTGGCTTTGTTTGGATTTCACCACTTTTTTCCCATGAACATCCTTTTACCATCCAGGATCTAACCTAGGATATCACCTTGGATCTAGTCCTGTCTCCTTGTGACATGTCACCACGCGACTTCAAGCACTTCTACTTTCTGGCAATACAAGGTGTTTCAGGCTGGCCTTTCACTTCTTCAGCCCCACCTCTAGAATCTGCTGTTCCTTCCAGAAGCACAGGTTTTGGGGGGTTTTGTTTTGTTTTGGTTTGGTTTTTTAGGGGAAATGGCATTTAGAAGCCATGACTAGGGCTCTGGGTGTGCTCACGGACCTGTTTCACAATCTCTAGGCCCTTTCAGTGGACGGAGTCAGGAACTGTTGTTGCTTCTTATTTTTTAAATTTTTTAATTATTTATTTATTTATTTATTTTTGGCTGCATTGGGTCTTTGTTGCCGTGCACGGGCTTTCTCTAGTTGCGGTGAGCAGGAGCTACACTTTGTTGCGGTACACAGCTTCTCACTGCGGTGACTTCTCTTGTTGCAGAGCACGGGCTCTAGACACGTGGGCTTCAGTAGTGTGGCTCGCGGGCTCTAGAGTGCAGGCTCAGTAGTTGTGGTGCAGGGGCTCAGCTGCTTTGCGGATGTGGGATCTTCCTGGACCAGGGCTTGAACCCATGTCCCCTGCATTGGCAGGCGGACTCCCAACCACTGTTCCACCAGGGAAGCCCCTGTTGTTGCTATTTATTTGTTTATTATACAGCAGGTTCTTATTTGTTATCTATTTTATACATATTAGTGTATATATCTCAATACCAATCTCCCAATTCATCCCAACACCACCACCCCCACCCCCGCTTTCCCCCCTTGGTGTCCATACGTTTGTTCTCTACATTTGTGTCTATTTCTGCCTTGCAAACCGGTTCATCTGTACCATTTTTCTAGATTCCACATATATGTGTTAATATACTATATTTGTTTTTCTCTTTCTGACTTACTTCACTCTGTATGACAGTCTCTAGATCCATCCACGTCTCAACAAATGACCCAATTTCATTCCTTTTTATGGCCGAGTAATATTCCATTGTATATATGTACCACATCTTCTTTATCCATTCGTCTGTCGATGGGCATTTACGTTGCTTCCATGACCTGGCTATTGTAACTAGTGCTGCAATGAACATTGGGGTGCATGTGTGTTTTTGAATTCTGGTTTTCTCTGGGTATATGCCCAGTAGTGGGATTGCTGGGTCATATGGTAATTCTATTTTTAGTTTTTTAAGGAACATCCATACTGTTCTCCATAGTGGTTTATCAACTTACATTCCCACCAACAGTGCAAGAGGGTTCCCTCTTCTCCACACCCTCTCCAGCATTTGTTGTTTGTAGATTTTCTGATGATGCCCATTCTAACTGGTGTGAGGTGATACTCATTGTTGTTTTGATTTGCATTTCTCTGATAATCAGTGATGTTGAGAAGCTTTTCATGTGCTTCTTGGCCATCTGTATGTCTTCTTTGGAGAAATGTCTATTTAGGTCTTCTGCCCATTTTTGGATTGGGTTGTTTGTTTTTTTAATATTGAGCTGCATGAGCTGTTTATGTATCTTGGAGATTATTCCTTTGTCTGTTGATTTGTTTGCAAATATTTTCTCCCATTCTGAGCGTTGTCTTTTCGTCTTGTTTATAGTTTCCTTTGCTGTGCAAAAGCTTTTAAGTTTCACTAGGTCCCATTCGTTTATTTTTGTTTTTATTTCCCTTACTCTAGGAGGTGAGTCAAAAAAGATATTGCTGTGATTTATGTCAAAGAGTGTTCTTCCTATGTTTTCCTCTAAGAGTTTTATAGTGTCCAGTCTTACATTTAGGTCTCGAATCCATTTTGAGTTTATTTTTGTGTATGTTTTTAGGGAGTGTTCTAATTTCATTCTTTTACATGTAGCTGTCCAGTTTTCCCAGCACCACTTATTGAAGAGGCTGTCTTTTCTCCATTGTATATCCTTACATCCTGTGTCACGGATTAGTTGACCATAGTTGCATGGGTTTATCTCTGGGCTTTCTATCCTGTTCCACTGATCTATATTTCTGTTTCTGTGCCAGTACCATACTGTCTTGATTACTGTAGCTTTGTAATATGGTCTGAAGTCAGGGAGTCTGATTCCTCCAGCTCCGTTTTTTTTCCCTCAAGATTGCTTTGGCTATTCGGGGTCTTTTGTATCTCCATACAAATTTTAAGATTCTTTGTTCTAGTTCTGTAAAACATGCCATTGATAATTTGATAGGGATTGCATTGAATCTGTAGACTGATTTGGGTAGTATAGTCATTTTCACAATATTGATTCTTCCAATCCAAAAACATGGTATATTTCTCCATCTGTGTGTGTCATTTTTGATTTCTTTCATCAGTATCTTATAGTTTTATGAGTACAGGTCTTTTACCTGTTGTTGTTTTTTAAATCATGAGTTCACACTATACCTCTAGCTCCTTCCAAACCACAGATCTCCTCCTCTCTCCCCTGGTCCACACGTCCCTCCTCCAGTAAGAAAGAACCTGGGCTTCCAACAGCAGCAACCCTGTGTCCATCTGCTCAGCCTTAGAGTACACACAACATAGCTCCAGACTTGCTATACCCATTCCACTACCAACAACAAAACTTCTAAACCAAGTTCAAGATGTATGTATGTTTTCCTTGTTTTGACCTTAGACTCTGTCCCAGTGAGGGTGAGTGGTCAGAGTTCTGGGCTCTGGGTATTTGGATTAATGATCTTCTCCCCTCTGTGTAGATAGGTAATAAGTCTGAAGAAGTCTGAGATGGAGTGAGAGTCATTTGTCTCTGTTCATGCACAGTCTCAACTATGTGATTTTATGGTGACTCCATTAAAGTATCCCTGGAAGGCAACAGCCTATTGAAGTCTGGTTTGATGACGTCAGAGGGCCATTTGGTTGGTCTGCTTATATCACTTTCTAGAACTTTGTCCTGGAGCCAACAGTCTTTAGGCCCTCCCTCCTCCTCCTCAGTGGCACAAGATTCTGTCCACATCTCGGTTTCTGGAAGCCCTCCCTGCCTCCCAACCTCTTGGGACTGATTTCCAGTTTCCTCACATTCAGACACCACTCTGCCCAGTTTCCCTTTCAAGTAGCTCTTGCTTCCATCTTATTCTTCTACTTTCAACATCATAAACCTGACTCATAACCTCAGCACTGGATCAGACTCGAATGCCCCTCCCCGCCAGCCCAACAAGGTCTGTCCTCACCGTTCAGCAGCCTCACCATCGGTGTGGGGACCATGGCCCACCCACCAGGGTGCCCATGCCCTTGGGTCCTGTTAGGGGAGCAGCTGCCCATTCTGCAGACAAGACCCACTGGGTTCCCTGCACTCGGCAGGGCTTACCTTAATCTCCTCGCAGTAAGTGAAGGTGACAGAAAACATCAACCCAGTCAGGAACACGCCTTTTTGAAAAATTCTCTGAAGCCAAGATCTTGTAGCGGCAAGAGTCCCCTGGAAGACTGTTTTTACTGAATTCTTCTTTCCAGTTTCATTTCCCTGCCCTCCTGCTGAATCCTGTCACCACAAGAGGGACAGAGAGTTTAATCGTCCCTGCGCTGTGGACCCAAAGGTCCAGATGCCACTCCCTTCCCCCCTGTGCGCCCGACGCCACCTGTTGCGCTCAGACCCACCGGCCCAGGCAGAGCCTGCGTATTCATAGCACTTTCATTTCCCCAGAGCGTTTCAGCTTCACTCTGGGTGGGCAGCATGGGGGGACAAGGCAGGAGAAGGAGCGGCATGGATGCCCCATCAAATGACCCCAGGCAACTGTTAACAGAGGCAACTCTGCCTCGCCAATGCACAGACTTCCTGGGCTCCGAGCCGAGGAAGAGCCGACAAGCTTCCTCTGGACAGGGTGAGGAGGCACCAAGGGCTCAGAGTTTCCAGCAGCTCAGAGAAGCCGAGCTAGTGTAAACCCTGCCCCTCAGTGACATGTCTGGTCTGCGGGCCAGGAGGTAACCCATGTCCCCAGCCACTGGTGCTCTTTCCTTGAGGTTTTCCCTTCATTCCCTCTCCCTGAAAAGCCCCCTTTCCCCGAGGTCAAGGGCTCTAAGGATGCCTCCCTCCCTCCCTCCCTCTCCTTCTCACCAGAAGCACCTTTACCACAAAGCAGATACAGCCCAGCCATCAGCCCCACTTAGACAGAGGCATCTCCCAGTTCTGTATGTGTTTCCTTTTGCTTCAACTGAGCCCCTCAAATTGTGTGTCAGGACCCCCCAAAACTGGATCTGTTGGTGTCACTCCCTCCCTCCAGAGATGCTTGGCCCAAGGGCTAAAGACGCGGTGGCGAGGCAGCTGCCCAAGGAGCTGACAGCATGATCAGTAACCAGGGCAAGTGCCAAGATGAGGAAGCACAAGCTATTTTCAAGGCACATAAAGGGTGCTGTACCCAGCCTGGTGGGGGCAGTTCTTCCCTGAAAGATTCGAGGAGCTCTGGGCAGCATGGGAGGGGTGGGCTGGGGTACAGGTGTGATGGGAGCACAGCTCTCAGGATGTGGGTGGCAAGGGCCAGCGACAGTTCTGAGCTGAAAGCAGGACATGCTGACCCATGCGGAACATCCCCTCATGGTGCAGCAGCTTCTAGAATAATCTGGAAGCTTTAGCAGGGTGTGCATGCCATCTGTGATCTGGCATTGCCTCGATCTCAGCTCCATCTCCAGCCACACTAGGCTACCTGTGGGTCCTCCAGAGCGGCATGTTCCTCTCCTCCCTGACACTGCACGGGCTGCTCTCTCGCCCTGTGGGAACGTCAGCCCCTCCGAAGGCCCTTTGTTCCCAGGACACCTAATCAACACTCCAGCTTAGCATTAAGCCACTGTGCTGCAATTATGTGCTCAGAGGATGGTCCCCCTCCTACGCATCCCTGTTGCCAGGGACCTGTCTTCTCCATCTGGGTGTCCCCGGCACCCAGCACAGATGATGGACGTAAGTGAACAACCCAAGTCTGAAAATCTACTCTAGAACCTTCAGCTTTGCTCCTTGTTTTTCTCCATCTGATGTCCTATCAATCCTATCAACCCTTTATGTCAACATGCAACCAAAAGCTTTTCAAAAACTCTTCATATACTTTGGTTTTATTTAATTTCAGTTCTGCAAAGCTTTCTGTTTTTATGGCACAGGTAGAGTATTTGGATCAGACTGTGGATTGCACTAATCTGAGATCCCAACCAACATTTAAGATAGTTATTTCTACAGGAACATACACCCTAAGTAACTGACAAATTTCAAATTTCTTGAACACAGTTTATCTAGATGTTGGCACCTGCCTATGATGGTTTAAATAATACCCACTTCAGGAGAAAGCAATCGTCTTACCAATAATGTTTATTTTTAAATGTATCCTTGGTATTTTAAAGAAGAAAAACGAAAAGGAACAAGTTAAAACATATACTTAATTATTTTATATCACTAACGTCCCAGTTCTGATGTGTCAAATGCTTAACAAATAAATGGTCGATCTAAATATGAAATCATCTGTCACCTTCATGTGGAAGCTCAAACTCAAGCTGGTGAAGATCACATAACAATGGGAAAATATAAGCTGCAGACAACAAGCAACGTCATGGATGGATCTCAGAGATGTCACGTCAAGTGAAGAAAGCCAGACACAAAAAGGAAAGAGTTCAAAGACGGGCAAAACTAATGCGTGGTGGTAGAAATCAGGAGAGTTGTTACCTCTGGGAGGTGTGGAGCGAGGTGGGACAGAGCTCTGGGATGTCCCTACAGTTTGATGAAGGAGACAGAGTCTGTGTGGAAAGGCTCTAAGGTGTGCACTTAGGTGTGTGGACCTCGTTACTGTATTTGAGTTTCAGTGAACAGGAATAAAGCTCAGGTGGGAAAGACTAGGCCTGAACATGCATTTAGGTAGGGAGGTCCTTGCCTGAAGTCCCGGCCACTTGCAGAGCTCTTGAATTAACCCAGTCACAGCTGATACTCTACACTTGAGATCCTGCACTGCCTCCTTCCCTCCAACGCAAGCCCTAGAGGGCAAGCACGCAGACCCTGGTTCACCAAAATAGCCTTGATGCACAGAACAAAACCTGGCATCAAGTAGGTACTGACAAATATCTGATGACACAATCAGCCACTCTGTGTCATTCTAGCAATCCTAGAATTAGCCTATCTCCTTTTTGAACTGAGGATGCTTCAGGTTCCATAGCTCTCCTGGGTACAACATTATGTGTACGTGTTCCACTTACCACTAGAAGTTTAAGTATAATAATTCTGCAAACAATCTCAGCAGATAAGGCAGGCATCTCATAAAACGTGTGTTCTTTTGTTATTCTGCAGGTAGATTCGTGAAGTTTCAGGCACACAGTCAAGTAGGACTGTATCAAGGGCTCCTCAAGAATCCTACCCCACAAAGAGTTGAAAGAAATCAATGAAGTAATTTAGGAAGAATGAGAAAACAGTACCCCTTATCCATGATGAGTTCCTTCCCTTTAAAACACCTACAAGGAAGGCATGTACTTGATCTCGTAGAGGTTAACATCCAGGACATTTCCATCTACCTTGAACTTGTGACTAAGATAAAAAGGAAACAAAGTCCTTTTGGTTTGCCTCCATGGTCTGAACTATTTTAACGAAAGCAAGTTAAACTATTTCCAAGTGTATTCCTTTGTTTGGAAAAAATCTTAGGGATGCATATTACCAAAGATTCAAATACCATATAAATTTTTTTAAAAATCAGGAAGATACAGGGAGGGAGAAAGAGGAAGAAATGCTAGAAGAATATATCCTGGGATATCCTGTGCACGAAATCTCTTCCAGCTCTGCGTGGACTTGCTTACTGGCTGACACATGACCAGAGCTGAGAGTTAGGGAGTTGATCAGAGTGGGGTTTAGAAGGCAGCATGAGAAAGGAATTACTGGGGTGATTCTGTAATACACAGAATTAGGTGGGGTCACTGAAGCCCCAGGTGCTTGATGTTAATGAAGACCTGACACCCCCACCTCCATCCTGAACACCCTACTAATTCAGATGAGGTGATCCTGGCAGTGCTCCAAGAATCTCAGAAAATACCTTCTCTCCCACAGGTACATTTCTATTGTTCTACATTCTGTACACTGTGCCTTCTGGGTATCAGAGGTCACACAAATTTGCAGGAGCAAATAATTTCAGATAATTATGGAAAGCTAACTTTGATTTTTATTTTCAACTTCCCTGACTTGTAAAAAAAATTTGAAGACTAAATGCTGATGAAATGCAGGATGCAAGCATGAATATGTAATATGATGGTGATCACTTAAAAATAAATGACAAAAATGCACAGGAAAAAAGACCAGATGGAAATAAACCAAAATCTTAGCAGCTGATCTCTATGCTTTTCCCTTTTTTAAAAAGTAGGATGATTACATTAATACCTTGAAGAAAGAAGTGGGATATATATTAATTTATGACCTTCCATTAATGACAGCAAATATGGGATACAACCAATCAGGAGGGGATAACTGTGTGCAAGAGAGAGACTACACTTTACTTTTCTACTTACTTTTCCTGATACATATCCAGGAGGTGCAACAGCATTTTAAAAGTACTCTTAATACTCTAGCGTGGGGAAGAAAAGAAAAAAAGGGAGGATTTAATCATGATGCCACCATCTTTGCTAAAACAGACCCCAAAAAATCCAACATAAATAGAGCATAATAATTAATTACTTTCTTTCTACAAACAAATTTTAAGGGGCTCAAGTACTAATCTTACACCTTCTACAAATAAAACTCAGGATTTAAAATTTTACCATTTTGGGGACTTCCCTGGTGGTCCAGTGGTTAAGAATCCGCCTTCCAATGCAGGGGACGTAGGTTCGATCCCTGATTGGGGAACTAAGATCCCACATGCCACAGGGCAACTAAGCCCACGCCACAACTACTGAGCTCACGTGCCACAACTAGGGAGAAGCCTGTGCGCTGCAACAAAGAGCCCGCATGCAGCAACAAAAGAGCCTGCATGCCGCAACTAAGACCCAAAGTAGCCAAAAATAAATAAATATTTTTTAAAAAATAAAATAATACCATTTTATCCACCCCCAAAATGGGAAAGGACAGAGAGCAATTAGAAAGTGGACCAACACTCAGAATAACTTCTAGCCCTGCCTTGCACAATCACACATACCCAAAGGCTACTGTTTTATTGAATTCTATTTACTGAAACAGAATAACTCAAGTAAATCAACCCTTTACCCTATGAAATATTGACCCCTCCTGGTTTTCTTTTTTCTAAATGCTTTACCCTGTCAGGTTTTCAGAAAAGGAGAATCACACATTCTGACTGATTCGTTTTTGATCTGCTTTTGCTAAGCAAGGACTCAAGAGCCGATTCCAGACAACAAACCTGGACATTTCTGTTGGAGATTTCCTCAAGTCCTTCAAGCCGGTACCAAGTCCCTAGAAGACAGTCCAGGATACGAGGGGGTGAGTAACTCAGGTAGTCGGTGAGGTCTTCCATGTAATGAACCAAGTTATTCAGAGGGAGCAAACTGAACCAGGATCGGAACAGATACTCATCCACATTTAGCAAATGTCTGTTCTTTCCCATTAGCTGGAGTAATTGCTTCCTATATAAGGGAAAATTGGAACAGAAAAAAAGGGCAACAGTGAGATCAGTAAAACAGACCAAGTTAGTTAAAATTATGTTAGAAGGGACCTGAAAAGTAATGATTTCAAAAATGATTTAAATGCTAAGAACTCAATCAAATGAGAAGTAAACAATAACATATTAAGAATTCAGCAACATGGATAAACTCTGAGGACATGATGCTCAGTGAAATCAGCCACTTACAAAAGGACAAATACTCTGATTCCACTTATGTGAGGTCCCTAGAGGAGCCAGATTCATAGAGACAGACAGTAGAGTGGTGGGTGCCAGGGGCTGATGGTGAGGGAGGGAATAGACAGTTGTTTAATGGGGACACAGTTTCAGTTTTACAAGATGAAAAGTTCTGGAGACGGATGGGGATGACAGTTGCATAACAATGTGAAGGTACTTAATGCCACTGAACCGTACACTTAAAATGATTAAAATGGTAAAGTGTAGGTTAGGTATATTTTATCACAATGATAAAAGAATCCACCAAAAATTAAGCACTTTCCAGCTTTACTGAGATACAGTTGGCATATGACACTGTGTTACGGTTAAGGTGTAAAATGTGTTGATTTGATACACGTTCTTATTGCAAAATGATTACCACCATAGCATTACTTGATAGCTGCATCCATTGTGTCATATAGTTACCATTTCTTTTCTGGGGTGAAAACATTTGAAAGTTGCTACTCTCTTAGCAACTTCTAAGTAAACAATGCAGTATTATTAACTATAGTTACCATGCTGTACATTAGCTCCCCAGAATTAATTTGTCTTCAGAGTACTGAAGTTTGTGCTCTTTGACCAATATCTCCCCTTTTCCCCACCTCCCAGCCCCTGGTAATCACCATTCTACTCTCTGCTTCTGTGAGTTTGACTTTTTTACATTTCACATATAAGTGATATCATACAGTATTTGTCTTTATCTGACTTACCTCACTTAGCATAATGCCCTCAAGGTCCATCTATGTGTTGCAAGTGGCAGGATTCCCTTTTTTTTTTGTGGCTGAATACTGCATCATATATACATATATATGATGATATACACAAGTATATATACATCATACATATGTATACACACACACACATATACACACCACTGCTTCTTTATTCATTCGTTGATGGACACGTAGGTTGTTTCCACATCTTGCCTATTGTGAATAATGCTGCAATGAACACAGGAGTACAGATACCTCTTTGAGATACTTATTTCATTTCCTTGGGCTACATATCCACAAGTAGGACTGCTGGCAATCCTATGGCAATCCTATGGCAGTTCTTTTTTTAACTTTTGATACTGTTTTCCATTGTGGGTGCAATAATTTATGAACTAAGCATGTTGATGCGCGAATAAGCAAGTGCCCTGGATCAAACAGTCTACGCAAACCCAGTCCGGGGAAGGTCTTTAAATTACGCTGTTCTGTAACACTGTCCTGGAGACCCGAAAAGATGACAATGGGAAGGTAAATACAGCTGTGTGCCACCGAAGCAACAGAGGCTACGCGAAACATATGGATGGATAAAGCTTCACTATATACTAAAGGCCACTTTTGCCTAAAAGACACCATCTTTAAGACCAATGCTAATGTTTGTCATTCTCCAGCTAAATTTCTTCTAGATAGTCAGTCTTCTAGATAAATGCCCCTTGAAGGGCATTTAAAATATATATAATTATATAAATAATCTTAATTTGGCTTTAATTTCAAAATGTTCCAATAATAGTGAAGAAGCAATAACTTAATTCAGCTCACTCACTATTTCAATCCCTAAACACCTATAGGCTAGATCCTATTGGACTAGGGGCGGGGAGGGCAGATGAGACTTGGAATAGTTTCTTTGACAAAAAATAAAGTAAATGGGGGATGTTATCTGTGCTTGGAAATAAGTGTTAGTATTAATTTTTTTGTACTGAATTTGTATTTTTTATTTTGCTTTTGTACTTAAATTTGATTTACCATTTTTCTCTTATGGATTGTGCTTTCTGTGTCTTCTCTAAGAAATCTTTCCTTGCCTCAAAATAGTACTTCACTACCTCAAGATGTGCACTTACAATGTGCAAAGCCTCTGACCTGTGAAATTCTACTTTCAGGAATTTATCTTGAGGAAATAATTGGACAGGGAAAATTACAAAGAAGGGCATCAAAGCATGCTTACAAAGCGAAAGTGCAGAAATAATCCAAGTGTCCAGGCACAGAGAACCAGCTAAATAAAATTTGCAACACTAAGCAGTCATTACAAAAGTAGGTGTATATTTACTGGCAAAAAAAAAATCGTTCACAATATACTGCTAAATGAAAAAAAGAAGGTTGGAAAACAGGATAAAAGAGAATAAATAATCTATCATAGAGGCGGGGCAGGGGGGAATTGCATGAAACCAGACAAAAGGTGCAAACTTCTAGATATAAATAAATGCTACAGATATAATGTACAACATGATAAATATAATGAACACTGCTGTGTGTTATATATGAAAGTTGTTCAGAGAGGAAATCCTAAGAGTTCTCATCGCAAGGGAGAAATTTTTTTTCTATTTCTTTAATTTTGCACCTATGAGATAATAATAGATGTTTCACTAAACTTATCGTTGGTCATCATTTCGTGATGTAAGTCAAATCATTATGCTGTACACCTTAAATTTATACAGTGCTATAGGTCAATTATATCTCAATAAAACTGTAAGACAAATAAAGAAAAATACATAATCTATCTTTTGTGGTTGATTTTTAAGCATATAAAGCATCCACATATCAACATTTGGACAAAACCCTGCAAATACACAGGCCAAAGTGTTAACAGCAATGAGTATCTCTGGGGTTGCAGGCCATTTTTGTATTTTTCTTTGTATTTCTTGCTTGTTTAAAATTCTTGTTTTTTTAAATTTAATTTATTTTTTGGCTGCGATGGGTCTTCATTGCTGTGCACGGGCTTTCTCTAGTTGCGGGGAGAGGGGGCTACTCTTCGTTGCAGTGTGCAGGCTTCTCATTGTGGTGGCTTCTCTTGTTGTGGAGCACGGGCTCTAGGCACGTGGGCTTCAGTAGTTGCAGCACGCAGGCTCAGTAGTTGTCGCTCGTGGGCTCTAGAGCGCAGGCTCAGTAGTTGTGGTGCACGGGCTTAGTTGCTCCGCGGCATGTGGGATCTTCCCAGACCAGGGCTCGAACCCGTGTCCCCTGCATTGGCAGGCGGATTCTTAACCACTAAGCCACCAGGGAAATCCCCTAAAATCTTTAAAGAAGTAATTTTAAAAGAAGTGATACATTACTTCCGTCATTAAAAGCAGGAATGAGTGGGTACTAAAAGTCCACTGGAGATCTTGGAAGCAGAGTTATGATTCCAAGATTTACATACAAAAGTGCAGGTCTGTAACTTACTGATCTTCTCTTTTTTCCCGAAACTCCGAGAAGGAGATGCCTTCAAGGGCTGCCCAGGTGTCCTCGGGCTGCATGCCTGAGTCCTGGGCTGGTGGGGACAGGTCCATGCAGTGGTGCAGCACAGGCAGGGCACACACCCAACGGTCAACCTTTTTGTCCATGCACGTTTGGCACAGGTTTACCATGTATGCTCGCCAGCTAGAAAGGGAACAGAGACCCCACGTGAGCCCAGCACGGCCAGTGTCAGGCCAGCCCCAGGGGTCCAACACCCACCAGGAAAGGGATAGCTCCTCACACAGAGCAATAAGATAAGAGCGCTCCGGGTGCCTGAGCACAGAGTGACCAGATCAGGGAGAAACCTCAGGGGCCCCCTCGGCACCCCCAAAAAGCATCAGGCACTGAACTGGCCCTTTCGAAGCCCCAGAGCAAACTCCTGGTGGCATCTTTCCATCCTCCTTGACAGTGGAGGAGACAGAGGTTCAGAGAGGCATGTGATCTATGCAAGGCCCCCGGTGCCAGAGCTGGGGCTTGAATCCAGGTCATCTGGCGACAGTAAATCTACATATAAAGCAACATTTTACATGTAAGGAAGGAGCCTATAAATAATACATGGCATATTCCCTACAATCACAAAACACGGATGTTTCTTAAGACCTGGAAACACTTGTACATTTGCCAGCATTTTTTCTCTCTTTCAAAATGAACAGGGTTTAACTGGGTGTTTTAAATTTGTAAAACCACAAGGCAGGTGTCCCATAAGACTGACTGCTCAGAGAAGGCTGCCCAATACTACCCTCAAGTTCAATTCAAACAGCTCCAGAAAAAAGACCTTGGGACCATCAGAGGGTTCTGGGGCGGTGCCTCCACCCAGTGAAACGTGAGTGCCTTCAGGACAGGCCGCAGCCTCCACACCACGAGTGCTCCGGGCCCAGCGCAGTGACGCTCTGGCTCGTGAACTGGGCACGGCAGCTGCAGAGGCCATGGGGAGAGCATCCACAGTACTTCCACAAACATCCTCAAGTCCAGCTTCGTTGTCTTACCATGACCCCTCTCCCAAATACACGCACGTGGGGCTGAGTCATGATACACCTTAAAGCTGCTCAAAAGCAGGGTACTCAAGAGAATATGTAATAAAATGAAAAATAGTACATAGGCTAGAAAAAGGCTAGTGGGATAAACACTGAAATGACAACAGTGAGTAGTAAAGTTACGGGTAGTTTTTATTTCTTGCATGTTTTCATCCATTCTCTGACATGCACTTTTTTTTTATGATCAGATAAAAACCATTAGAGAGCTAGAAAATCTTTACACACACACACACACACACACACACACACACACACACACACACACTACCTCTGAGATGTTTCAAGGATGTGGATCAGATCCTTGCGAAGGGCATCTGGTGAACTGGCATTCGAGCAAAGGAGGTAACAGAGCGAGCCCAGGTCACTTTCCGATAAGAGAAAGTGAAATTTTTCCACTGAGAAAAGGACAATCAGGCCCATTCTCAATTTACTCCTCACTGGGCAGTCTTCAGGCAGAGGGTCCCCACTCATTTCCAGAAATGGTGCCATTTTCTTTGTCAAACATTCCCACAGGTGCTTTCTCACCTGCTCCCAGGAGAAAAAGAAGATACAGAACCACTGGTATTGAACCCACCAGAGGGGTCAGAAGCTGCCCATCACTATGCTTACTTCCCCATCAGCTGGGCAGGGAAGCCTCCGTGGAGGGGTCACCCACTCCCTGCCTCCCCACTAAACCCTGAGCATCCCCCTCCCCCTGGGTCCTCGGGAGGTGCCACCAGTGGTACATCCAGAGGCCTCAGCACGATGGAGGGGCTATCAAGTGGGGGTCCTGAGCCTTATAAGGGTATACTGGTCATCTCAGGTGTGGCTCCAGGTCTGTCTCAAAAACGCCTAAGCCATACCACAGAGCAGGTGGAGATGCAGTGAAGGGCGCCAGCCTTCTTGTGGTGGAGGGGAAGGGCAGGTGAGGGGGCAGGACCAGTGGTGGAGGGGGGCAGGTGAGGAGGTGGAACCAGTGGGGGAGGGGGCAGGTGAGGAGGTGGGACCAGTGGTGGAGGGGGGCAGGTAAGGAGGTGGGACCAGTGGGGGAGGGGGGCAGGTGAGGAGGTGGGACCAGTGGGGGAGGGGGGCAGGTGAGGAGGTGGGACCACTGGAGGGGGGGCAGGTGAGGAGGTGGGACCAGTGGGGAAGGGGGGCAGGTGAGGAGGTGGGACCAGTAGGTGGGGGGCAGGTGAGGAGGTGGGACCAGTAGGTGGGGGGCAGGTGAGGAGGTAGAACCAGTGGTGGAGATGGGGCCAGGTGAGGAGGTGGGAGGAGGAAGAAAATGGGGAGGACAAAGAATTCCCTAGAGGTGGCACTAGAAGAAAAGGAACTGAAATATCCTGCCCCCATCCACCTGGTCCACTGATTCTAGGGGTCATCTGGCCACTAGGAGGTGGGGTGATGCTGAGTACCCAGAAGGTAGAGAAGGGGCTGTTGCTGACACCCCTGAGACCTGGTACCTCCTTCTCTTCGTACTGCAGAGTGCTCCACAGCTGTTCTTCTCCTTCATAGATCATGGGCACCCGAATGACAGAATAAAACTGCTGGAACTGGGTGAAAAAGTTCTTTAAATTGATGGCATTCCAGGTCTCGAGGATGCTGAAGATGCGGTCCAGCATGACCATAGCTGCGATCTGCTTCCCTTTCACCAAGTCTTTCCTTGTACCATCTGTTAGATAATCCACCCATTTCTGCAACTTCCCAGGGGGCTTCCTACAAATTATATCGTCGTACTGGTGCCAGTCTAAGATTAAAAGAGCAATGTTATACTTAGGAGGATCAAAACCCACTAGACCTGGATACTCCACCCTGGAAGGCTGATCTTGACCAGAAGAAATAGGAGGAAGGAGCCAAGGAAGGGAAGAAAGACAGGAACATCACAGAACGTGGTGAATGGAAGGCAGCCAACACTTGCTCCATCCAGGTACCCATCCACAGATGAACAACATGGGGCCTGGCCCCTGGGTGGAGCACGGCTGTTTAGGACAAGTAACCTGGACACCCTACAGTGAATTGAGTGAGGCACACGATTCAGCTGCCCTGAAAAAACTTGAAACATGTCTTTGTCGAACTAGATGGTTCAGCACAATTGGTACATGACATGAGTTCCTTAGAAAATGATCACACAGAGGTCAAAAATTTCATACTGAAACTGCATCCCTCACTAGCACTTGTGCACCATTTTGGTATGTTACTTGGTGCAAGTGCTCATTTCCTCTGTCCTGGGAACCATGGCGCCCACTCCATGAAGGACGGTACAGGTCACATGGCAGACAAAACAGCCCTCAACATGGGGTAAGGGCTGAACCCATGGCTGCTCTTATAACCAGCTGAAATGATAAGAGTACAGACCTAGAAAACCCAGGAAAATCAATTGTCAAATAATTAGAAGGCAAAGAGGTCAGTAAGGCACCAGAGGCAACACAAGTGCATAAAAACAGCCATGAAAGCCCAGCCTCTGAACAGGCCTCCTCTCCTCACTGTGCAGTCTGCTGTCTTTGCTGGAAGTCCCCACTCACCCAGCCCTGCCCCATCCTGGCCCTGCCCAGCGATAACTTGGAATCACTGTTTGGATCTGAACTCAGGCATCACCTCCTGTGGAAGCTTTTCCTGCTTCACATGTCCCTCACAGGTCGGGGACACAATGGCTCTCTCTCGGTTTTATAAAAACGCTCTTCCAGACAAAAGGTGAGTGAGAGCTGCTGGCCTGGGATGGCCAGTGCCGTGGAGGTGAAGGGAGTGCCAATCAGTGTCCTGGGCATGGGATACCCTCGACCCTGGGACGGTGGGACAGGGAGGGACATTAATGGTCTTGGTCTTGAAGAATCTACTAGAGGAACAGAAATAAAATATTTAAGTTCCAAACCCCCAGAGAAAAGAGAAAGAAAATCCAAAAGTTAGAAAAAGTACAAAAAAGAACAAGGAAACAAGGTAGAGAGAGAAGACATGATTATTTGTCAAAAGTGAGTCTTCCACTGACAGTCTCAATTCATGCCAATGGGCTAAATTCACCCATTAAAGATGATTAGATTGGGAATTCCCTGGTGGTCCAGTGGTTACGACTCCGCGTTTCCACTGCACGGGGCACAGGTTTGATTACCAGTCTGGGAACTAAGATCCAGCAAGCCATGCGGCACGGACAAAAGAAAAAAAAAATGATGATCACATTGAATGGAAAGAAAGAAAAAAAACACCAACAACCGTCCAGCGAAACAGAGACGGGGCTGCAAGAGTTGAACTTGAGAGGAAACAGCAAGAGTTGGGACAAAAGCAAAGAGGCTAAGAGGGTAGGCAAGGAATGCAGACACAGCAGAATCAGTTTCAGGCAAAACACAGCACGAAGAAAAAGGCACTGGAAGGGACAGAGTGCTAGTGATGGCTGTTTCTGCCACTAGCACACACATCTGCCATCTGGGTCTCCCCCATGTCACAGGGCTGGAGCCCAGAACCTCCATTCTGCCCGCCTTGCCACAGTGGGTTCTACTAATGAGAGCGCTCACAGGAGGCTTAGAAGGAGGAAGAGGGGAGGGAAGTCACCTCTCTGTTTATTGGGACTGATGAAAACTACATTTATTTAACATAAACCACCACCACACCAAATAAAACAAAGCACAAAACTTCTCTCAATCAACAAGAGTGCCTTACAGACACTCCTCCCAAATCACCTGCATTGATGATGTCAGGGGCTGGGGCACTTCCCCACCTGGGCTCAAGCAGTGACCTCCAGACCCTCGGAAGCCAACAAAGGCCCTCCCTGGCCTTCCCATCAGGCCTTCCACTGGTTACTATGACTGACCTCCTTACTGCTTAAAACTCCTGATTTAACCCAACTGACCAGGGTACCATCTCCCAGGGAGCTCCAATGTCAACCTACCAACAGGGCATCTAAATAGAATGGCCCACACCAAGAAGTAGGCAGTTAAAGTGCCTGTACAACAATAAGGAAAAAGCTTTAACACTCATTTTTTAAAAAAGCTTGCAAAGTATAATTATTGAAAAACACTAGAACAATATCACGATTAAGAAAGCATCTGAAAATAAAGTTAGTTGGCAATTCTGAGTTAATCTACAACCTAAAAATCTGTTTAATTACAAACAGCTCATACAACTCAATATCAAAAGACAAACAACCCAATCAAAAAATAGGCAGAAGAGCTCCCCACGGATACACCAGAAATACAGCTACACGTGGAACAACTCCTACAGAACACCTACTGAACGCTGGCAGAAGACCCCAGACCTCCCAAAAGGCAAGAAACTCCCCACATACCTGGGTAGGGCAAAGCGGAGAGATCCGCACACAGAGGATCGGTGCCGAGCGGCACTCACCAGCCCGAGAGGCTTGTCTGCTCGCCCGCCGGGGCGCGCAGCGCTGGAAGCTGAGGCTCGGGCTTCGGTCAGAGCGCAGGGAGAGGACTGGGGCTGGCGGCGAGAACTCAGCCTGAAGGGGGCTAATGTGCCACAGCTAGCCGGGAGGGTGTCCGTGAAAACTCTGGAGCTGCCGAAGAGGCAAGAGACTTTTTCTTCCCTCTTGGTTTCCTGGTGCGCGAGGAGAGGGGATTAAGAGCGCTGCTTAAAGGGGCTCCATAGACGGGCGCGAGTCGCGACTGAAAGCGCGGAGCCCAGTGACGGGCGTGGGACGCTGGGGCTGCTGCTGCCGCCGCCAAGAAGCCTGTGTGCGAGCGCAGGTCACTGCCCACACCGCCCTTCCGGGAGCCTGTGCAGCCCGCCACTGCCGGGGTCCCGGGATCCAGGGGCGGCTTCCCTGGGAGAACGCACGGCGCGCCTCGGGCTGGTGCAACGTCACGCCGACCTCTGCCGCTGCAGGCTCGCCCCGCACTCCGTGCCCCTCCCTCCCTCCCGGCCTGAGTGAGCCAGAGTCCCCGAAGAGGCTGCTCCTTTAACCCTGTCCTATCTGAGCGAAGAGCAGACGCCCTCCGGCTACCTACACGCAGAGGCGGGGCCAAATCCAAAGCTGAGACCCAGGAGCTGTGAGAACAAAGAAGAGAAAGGGAAACCTCTCCCAGCAGCCTCAGAAGCAGCGGATTAAAGCTCCACAATCAACTTGATGTATCCTGCATCTGTGGAATACATGAATAGACAACACATCATCCCAAATTGAGGAGCCCGGAGTCAGTGCTGTGCCTCTGAGGTGGGAGAGCCAACTTCAGGACACTGGTCCACAAGAGACCTCCCAGCTCCACATAATATCAAACGGCGAAAATCTTCCAGAGATCTCCATCTCAACACCAGCACCCAGCTTCACTCAACGACCAGCAGGCTACAGTGCTGGACACCCTGAACCAAACAACTAGCAAGACAGGAACACAACGCCACCCATTAGCAGAGAGGTGGCCTAAAATCATAAAAAGTCCACAGACACCCCAAAACACACCACCAGACGTGGACCTGCCCACCAGAAAGACAAGATCCAGCCTCATCCACCAGAACACAGGCACTAGTCCCCTCCACCAGGAAGCCTACACAACCCACTAAACCAACCTTAGCCACTGGGGACAGACACCAAAAACAACAGGAACTACGAACCTGCAGCCTGCAAAAAGGAGACCCCAAACACAGTAACATAAGCAAAATGAGAAGACAGAAAAACACACAGCAGGAGAAGGAGCAAGATAAAAACCCACCAGACCTAACAAATGAAGAGGTAATAGGCACTCTACCTGAAAAAGAATTCAGAATAATGATGGTAAAGATGATCCAAGATTCTATTTCCCAGATCCAAAATCTTGGAAATAGAATAGACAAAATGCAAGAAACAGTTAACAAGGACCTAGAAGAACTAAAGATGAATCAAGCATCGATTAAAAACACAATAAATGAAATAAAAAATACTCTAGATGGGATCAATAGCAGAATAACTGAGGCAGAGGAACGGATAAGTGAGGTGGAAGATAAAATAGTGGAAATAACTGCTGCAGAGCAAAATAAAGAAAAAAGAATGAAAAGAACAGAGGACAGTCTCAGAGACCTCTGGGACAACATTAAACGCACCAACATTCGAATTATAGGGGTTCCAGAAGAAGAAGAGAAAAAGAAAGGGACTGAGAAAATATTTGAAGAGATTATAGTTGAAAACTTCCCTAATATGGGAAAGGAAATAGTTAATCAAGTCCAGGAGGCACAGAGAGTCCCATACAGAATAAATCCAAGGAGAAATACGCCAAGACACATATTAATCAAACTGTCAAAAATTAAACACAAAGAAATCATATTAAAAGCAGCAAGGCAAAAACAACAAATAACACACAAGGGAATCCCCATCAGGATAACAGCTGATCTCTCAGCAGAAACTCTACAAGCCAGAAGGGAGTGGCAGGACATACTTAAAGTGATGAAGGAGAAAAACCTGCAACCAAGATTACTCTACCCAGCAAGGATCTCATTCAGATTTGATGGAGAAATTAAAACGTTTACAGACAAGCAAAAGCTGAGAGAGTTCAGCACCACCAAACCAGCTTTACAACAAATGCTAAAGGAACTTCTCTAGGCAAGAAACACAACAGAAGGAATATACCTACAATAATGAACCCAAAACAATTAAGAAAATGGGAATAGGAACATACATATCGATAATTACCTTAAATGTAAATGGACTAAATGCTCCCACCAAAAGACACAGAGTGGCTGAATGGATACAAAAACAAGACCCATCTATATGCTGTCTACAAGAGACCCACTTCAGACCTAGAGACACATACAGACTGAAAGTAAGGGGATGGAAAAAGATATTCCATGCAAATGGAAACCAAAAGAAAGCTGGAGTAGCAATTCTCATATCAGACAAAATAGACTTTAAAATAAGGACTACTAGAAGAGACAAAGAAGGACACTACATAATGATCAAGGGATCGATCCAAGAAGAAGATATAACAATTGTAAATATTTATGCACCAAACATAGGAGCACCTCAATACATAAGGCAAATACTAACAGCCATAAAAGGAGAAATCGACAGTAACACAATCATAGTAGGGGACTTTAACACCCCACTTTCACCAATGGACAGATCATCCAAAATGAAAATAAATAAGGAAACACAAGCTTTAAATGATACATTAAACAAGATGGACTTAATTGATATTTATAGGACATTCCATCCAAAAACAACAGAATACACATTTTTCTCAAGTGCTCATGGAACATTCTCCAGGATAGATCATATCTTGGGTCACAAATCAAGCCTTGGTAAATTTAAGAAAATTGAAATTGTATCAAGTATCTTTTCCGACCACAATGCTATGAGACTAGATATCAATTACAGGAAAAGAGCTGTAAAAAATACAAACACATGGAGGCTAAACAATACACTACTTAATAACGAAGTGATCACTGAAGAAATCAAAGAGGAAATTAAAAAATACCTAGAAACAAATGACAATGGAGACACGACGACCCAAAACCTATGGGATGCAGCAAAAGCAGTTCTAAGAGGGAAGTTTATAGCAATACAATCCCACCTTAAGAAACAGGAAACATCTCGAATAAACAACCTAACCTTGCACCTAAAGCAATTAGAGAAAGAAGAACAAAAACATCCCAAAGTTAGCAGAAGGAAAGAAATCATAAAAATCAGATCAGAAATAAATGAAAAAGAAATGAAGGAAACGATAGCAAAGATCAATAAAACTAAAAGCTGGTTCTTTGAGAAGATAAACAAAATTGATAAACCATTAGCCAGACTCATCAAGAAAAAAAGGGAGAAGACTCAAATCAATAGAATTAGAAATGAAAAAGGAGAAGTAACAACTGACACTACAGAAATACAAAAGATCATGAGAGATTACTATAAGCAACTCTATGCCAATAAAATGGACAACCTGGAAGAAATGGACAAATTCTTAGAAATGCACAACCTGCCAAGACTGAATCAGGAAGAAATAGAAAATATGAACAGACCAATCACAAGCACTGAAATTGAAACTGTGATAAAAAATCTTCCAACAAACAAAAGCCCAGGACCAGATGGCTTCACAGGCGAATTCTATCAAGCATTTAGAGAAGAGCTAACACCTATCCTTCTGAAACTCTTCCAAAATATAGCAGAGGGAGGAACACTCCCAAACTCATTCTACGAGGCCACCATCACCTTGATACCAAAACCAGGCAAGGATGTCACAAAGAAAGAAAACTACAGGCCAATATCACTGATGAACATAGATGCAAAAATCCTCAACAAAATACTAGCAAACAGAATCCAACAGCACATTAAAAGGATCATACACCATGATCAAGTGGGGTTTATTCCAGGAATGCAAGGATTCTTCAATATACGCAAATCAATCAACGTGATACACCATATTAACAAATTGAAGGAGAAAAACCATATGATCATCTCAATAGATGCAGAGAAAGCTTTCGACAAAATTCAACACCCATTTATGATAAAAACCCTGCAGAAAGTAGGCATAGAGGGAACTTTCCTCAACATAATAAAGGCCATATATGACAAACCCACAGCCAGCATCGTCCTCAATGGTGAAAAACTGAAACCATTTCCACTAAGATCAGGAACTAGACAAGGTTGCCCACTTTCACCACTCTTATTCAACCTAGTTTTGGAAGTTTTAGCCACAGCAATCAGAGAAGAAAAGGAAATAAAAGGAATCCAAATTGGAAAAGAAGAAGTAAAGCTGTCACTGTCTGCAGATGACATGATACTATACATAGAGAATCCTAAAGATGCTACCAGAAAACTACTAGAGTTAATCAATGAATTTGGTCAAGTTGCAGGATACAAAATTAATGCACAGAAATCTCTGGCATTCCTATATACTGATGATGAAAAATCTGAAAGTGAAATCAAGGAAACACTCCCATTTACCATTGCAACAAAAAGAATAAAATATCTAGGAATAAACCTACCTAAGGACACAAAAGACCTGTATGCAGAAAATTATAAGACACTGATGAAAGAAATTAAAGATGATACAAATAGATGGAGAGATGTACCATGTTCTTGGATTGGAAGAATCAACATTGTGAAAATGACTCTACTACCCAAAGCAATCTACAGGTTCAATGCAATCCCTATCAAACTACCACTGGCATTTTTCACAGAACTAGAACAAAAAATTTCACAATTTGTATGGAAACACAAAAGACCCCGAATAGCCAAAGCAATCTTGAGAACGAAAAATGGAGCTGGAGGAATCAGGCTCCCTGACTTCAGACTATACTACAAAGCTACAGTAATCAAGACAGTATGGTACTGGCACAAAAACAGAAAGATAGATCAATGGAACAGGATAGAAAGCCCAGAGTTAAACCCACGGACATATGGTCACCTTATCTTTGATAAAGGAGGCAGGAATGTACAGTGGAGTAAGGACAGTCTCTTCAATAAGTGGTGCTGGGAAAACTGGATAGGGACATGTAAAAGTATGAGATTAGATCACTCCCTAACACCATACACAAAAATAAGCTCAAAATGGATTAAAGACCTAAATGTAAGGCCAGACACTGTCAAACTCTTAGAGGAACACATAGGCAGAACACTCTATGACATAAATCACAGCAAGATCCTTTTAGACCCACCTCCTAGAGAAATGGAAATAAAGACAAAAATAAACACATGGGACCTAATGAAACTTAAAAGCTTTTGCACAGCAAAGGAAACCATAAACAAGACCAAAAGACAACCCTCAGAATGGGAGAAAATATTTGCAAATGAAGCAACTGACAAAGGATTAATCTCCAAAATTTATAAGCAGCTCGTGCAGCTCAATAGCAAAAAAACAAACAACCCAATCCAAAAATGGGCAGAAGACCTAAATAGACATTTCTCCACAGAAGATATACAGACTGCCAACAAACACATGAAAGGATGCTCAACATCTTTACTCATTAGAGAAATGCAAATCAAAACTACAATGAGATATCACCTCACACCAGTCAGAATGGCCATCATCAAAAAATCTAGAAACAATAAATGCTGGAGAGGGTGTGGAAAAAAGGGAACACTCTTGCACTGCTGGTGGGAATGTGAATTGGTACAGCCGCTATGGAGAACGGTATGGAGGTTCCTTAAAAAACTACAAATAGAACTACCATACGACCCAGCAATCCCACTACTGGGCATATACCCTGAGAAAACCATAATTCAAAAAGAGACATGTACCAAAATGTTCATAGCAGCCCTATTTACAATAGCCCGGAGATGGAAACAACCTAAGTGTCCATCATCGGATGAATGGATAAAGAAGATGTGGCACATATATACAATGGAATATTACTCAGCCATAAAAAGAAATGAAATTGAGCTATTTGTAATGAGGTGGATAGACCTAGAGTCTGTCATACAGAGTGAAGTAAGTCAGAAAGAGAAAGACAAATACTGTATGCTAACACATATATATGGAATTTAAGAAAAAAAATGTCATGAAGAACATAGGGGTAAGACAGGAATAAAGACACAGACCTACTAGAGAATGGACTTGAGGATATGGGGAGGGGGAAGGGTAAGCTGTGACAAAGTGAAAGAGCGGCATGGACATATATACACTACCAAACATGAGGTAGATAGCTAGTGGGAAGCAGCCGCATAGCACAGGGAGGTCAGCTCGGTACTTTGTGACCGCCTGGAGGGGTGGGATAGGGAGGGTGGGAGGGAGACGCAAAAGGGAGGGGTTATGGAAACATATGTATATGTATAACTGATTAAATTTGTTATATAAAAAAAAAAATAGGCAGAAGACCTAAACAGACATTTATCCAAAGAAGACATACAGATAGCCAACAGGCACATGAAAAGATGCTCAACAGCACTAATTATTAGAGAAATGCAAATCGAAACCACAATAAGGTATCCCCTCACACTGGTCAGAATGGCCATCATCAAAAAGTCTACAGATAAATGCTGGAGAGGGTGTAGAGAAAAGGGAACCCTCCTACACTGCTGATGGGAATGTAAACTGGTGCAGCCACTACAGAAAACAGTATGGAGGATCCTTAAAAAACTAAAAATAGAGCTACCATATGATCCAGCAATCCCACTCCTGGGCACTATCCAGAAAAGATGAAAACTCTATTTCGAAAAGATACATGCACCCCAATGTTCACTGCAGCATTATTTATAATAGCCAAGACATGAAAGTAACCTACGTGTCCATCAACAGATGAATGGATAAAGAAAACATTATTTATGTGTGTGTGTGTGTGTGTGTGTGTGATGGAATATTACTCGGCCATTAAAAAAGAACGAAATATTGTCATGTGCAGCAAGTGGATGGACCTAGAGAATATCATATTAAGTGAAGTAAGTCAGACAGAGAAAGAAGAATATTATATGATATCACTTGTATGTGGAATTGAAAAGATAATACAAATGAATTTATTTACAAAACAGAAACAGACTCACAGACATAGTAAACAAACATGGTTACCAAAGGAGAAAGTCAGGGGGAAAGGGATAAGTTAGGAGTATAGGATTAAGAGATATACACTACTGCATATAAAACAGATAAGCAATAAGGATTTACTGTATAGCACAGGAAACTATATTCAATATCTTATAATAAGCTATAATGGAAAATAATCTGAAATATATATACATATAACTGAATCACTTTGGTGTACACCTGAAACTAACACAACAACTAACTATACTTCAATGAAAGAGAGAGAGAGAGAAAGAAAGAGAGAAAGAAAGAAAGAAAGAAAGGAAGGAAGGAAGGAGGGAAGGAGGGAAGGAGGGAAGGAGGGAAGGGAAAGAAAATCTTTTTAATGGACTTTAAAATGATTGTCTCTGTGTTAAAAAGTGCATCTCTATCTGGTTTGACAGCTTAAGTACCAGGACCCAGCCAGATAAAATCTGAAGTGACTAAGGCAGTGCTTCTTAAATAAGAGCAAATGGGACCTGCTATCCCAAATCACTACCACCTCCTCCTGCAAGATTAGATCAGCATCAGCTCTTGTCTGATGAGGGGTCACCTCAAGCATGGAAACAGCCAGTCTGGATCATCCAGCAAGTACAGGGCAAAACCAGAAAGTAGCGCAGGGCTCTGTTCTTTGGTCAGCCCATACAGAATAGAGTCTTTTGGAAGCGATCGAGTCAACACTTGGGCACATTTAAGAAGAGAGCATGACTCTAGTTTCTTCTCTGTCTCTTTGGGCCAATTCAAAATAACCAAGCACCTGCCCCACTGACCTCAATCGCTGTCAGCCCAACAGAGGTCCCAGCCACGGGCAGCATCAACTGCAAAGACCCCTCCAGATGATTCCAAAGCCCAGCCAGCAAATCACTCCCAGCTTTCAGGCCTTCCTAGCCGAGGCCCCAGACATCAGAGAGCAGAAACCAGCCAGCCCTGCTGTGCTCCATCCAAACTCCTAACCCACACAAGTCATGAGTATAATAAAAAAATAAATAAATAAACAAAGCACCTGGTCTTGGTGACAGACTGGAACATCTCTCACAAAAGCTGACAGATGGATCTTTTTAAACAAGGACTTTAATATTCAACAGGCTTTATCTAATAGATATACATACAGCTTTTGAGTCACAAAATTGACTATCCATTCTTTCTGAGCATACATGGAATATTTATGACAGACCAAGAAGTCAGCCACAAAGAAGATCTAAGCAAGTTCCTAAAAGTAGAACCCATATAGACTCTCTATATAGAACACACGCACATGTACACACACACACAAATACACATGCACACAGGACACACACACCTGACACACGAACACCACACACACTGCATACAGTGAGTAGAAAACAGAGCACAGAAAAAAGAATTAGATAACAGACAAGAGAAAGAGAAACAGAATAAAGTGAAAAAAAGAAAATAGAAGAGTGACACTTGTGACAGACAGCAGGGGGCAGTGGATCCAGCCCTTGAAGGCTTCTGCTGGATGTCTTATTCACAGTCGCCATTTGGAAATCTGGGAAGGGCTTGTGGTCCTGGCAGCCCTGTTTCCCTTGCCCTTGCCCCCTGCTCACTGCTGCCCCCCTAGGCCCCAGTCCCTTTACTTCCCAGCGGCTCTATCTTCTCTCCTTTCCCTTAGTAAAAATCCTTTCCCTTGTTTACTCTTGTGAGTGGTTAAGCCAACCTGATCAGAAACATGCTTCCAAGCTCAGGTTTATGAAACATAGAGCTGGGGGGTAGGGCAGAGCCAATGCCAAGCAAAGAGGACCCACACGGGCCAAGGAAAGCCTTTGATCCCCAGGAGGAACGTCCAGTCTTCTGAGCTCCGATCAGGAGCCCAGCCTGAGGCTTACCTCCCGAGCCCAGAAGGGAAGATTTCACATGGAGACAGCGGTTCACGTGCTCGCCTTCCTTCTGCTGACATTTGTAGATGACCTCATACTCCACGGGGCCCTTGCCTCGCCAGAGGACGTACTTGTATGGAATGGGCTTATCCAGGTGCTGCTTAGAAATGATGGTGCTGCCTTCAACGAGGGACCCGTTCTCATGTAGGTCTCTGTGAATAAACAGGACACTAGCCTGTTATCCAAAAATCCTCTCCCAGAAATCTTCATTCTTCTCAAACACAGCACGGAGTGCAGACCCAGAGCTATAAATCGATGCTGACCGCAAGGATGCTTCCAGAACAAGGCACGGTTTTCACGCAGAGACAGAAAACGGGCCAAGGTGAAGTATGACAAAGAAGTGCATTATAGGGAAGAGTTGTTTGAAATATTCATCTTCCCAAAGTTCTAAGAATTAATCAACTTGATCAAAATTATGATTTCAATATATTTCAAAGACTGGATGTTCTGTACATTTCCTCACAGGCCTACTGAGATATACTCACTTGGTGTAGTACATCTCGCAAACATCATGATTCCATCTGGGCTTCCCAAATTCTTCTCCGCCCCTGACAAACACTTTGTGTTGGCTGGGGTTGAACTGGAAATGTTTTGAAATGATTGCATGGAAGTACACCGTGATTCCTTCCAAGGAGCTCAGTGGGCTGGGGGAAAGCCACGGAGGAAAACACTGATTAGATCTGGATCTGTCTACCTCTCTGCACACACGCCCCCCCCCACACACACACAGGCACACGTGTGCACACAGGATCCTTGTTTCTTGGCTGTGCACTAACACACACCCCAACAAAGTGCAAGAGCATCCACACTTCAGACAGGCTATCTGCCGTGTGGGTGCCCTTGGCTCTCCCTCTACAGTGGAGAAGGACAGTGGGCGCGGGGCGGGGGGCGGATCTCTGCCCAGCTCCGAGGGGCTGAGGGCTGTGGCAGGAGAGGGTGGCTGAGTACTCTGGAACATGACAGCCTCTCTCCTGACTTCTGTAAGGCCTGTGCTGCCTCTGGGACCCCAGGGACCATATTATGGAGCATTTCAACTGAGCAAGGAATTGGGACAGGTGCCCCTCCACTGCCTGCCTCCTGAGTGTTCCCCTTTCCCCCAAGACTCAACAAAAGGGCAATGTAGGAATCTCCTCTGGGGTGGCGTGACCCCTTCCAGCCCCCTCTCAGGGTGGGGACCAGGCCTGTGCCGCCCCGAGCCAGGTCACACCCACCACTCCTTAGCTTTGTGTGCGCTCTCCCTCTGGTTCCTTTGCTCCCTCTCATTTTTCACAGCGGCTGCATTATTTCTGTTATTCCCCTCTGGCTTCTTTGGGTCCTTCGGCTTGGCCTTCTCATTTTCATCTGCTTTTCCTCCAGAAACACTCATCTTGTCCGTGGTTGCAGCTTCCTGGAACAAGCACCCAAACCCCAATCTTGATGACCAGCCTCCACGTTTGCCCCCAACAGGGGATGCTTCTCATAGCCACCAGAGTGGTCATATTCCTTCCCTGCTCAGAACCTTCGAATGCCTTCTGGTCCACCTACCACAGCCTCCCAGGACTCCTCTCCGCACAACTGTCAACGGCCCCTCTTTCCTGCTGCTCCCTGAACAGGTCCACCACACTCTACCTGGAGGCCTCTGCACGTCCCCAGACAGCCACGTGGCTTGCCTGTCACTCTTTCAGATCTCCTTGGAAGGCCTTGCCTGGCACCCACCTCCAAAACCCCAGCCCCTCGCCCTACTTCACCCCACGGCACTTCTCACAGCCTGACTTCGCTTTGTCTTTCTCCCCACTAGAATGTGAGCTCCAAAAGGCAGGAGCTGGTCTCATTTCAAATGTTAGGCTGCACCCCCAGCACCTAACACGTATTCACCAAATGATTAAATTGAGCTGTGGAAGGAACGGGGCCAAAAGGAGCAGCCCATGGGGCAGACAGCAAGGACGGGGACGGCTTCCTGGAAAGCCGACCAGGTAGGAACGAGATGCTTTACCTGGTGGTTGTCTCGGGAAGCAGGGACGCTTGTGGGAAGCTGTTTCGTTTTCTCAGTCTGATTTTTAACTTCTTTCCCAACTCTTTTCCCTGCACCAGCTGGCTCAGCTGCAGCAACACTTGACTGGAAGAAATAAAGACCCCAAAACGTCAGGGCCAAGAGGACAAAATGGACAGGGAAACTTTGACTCAGTGGCATAGGGTAAGCATATGCCACCAGCCCAGTGACAGGGGTCAGCAGCTCGGGGTGGAAGGGCAGCCCCTTCCACAGCCCCCCTTCCCAGGGAGCAAGTGCCAGTGGACACCCTTCTCAGACAGTGAAGTATTGTCAGAACCACACTGCACAGCAAGGTGTCGAGACATAGCAGGCCAACCCCGGTCGTCACTCCCCTAACAACTCACCTCAGAGGCAGGGGCCCTGGCCTGCTGCCCAGCGGCCCGCGGCTCTTTCCTGGGCTTGGAGTGGTCCCCCTTTGGCTCAGGAAGTGGGAGCTCCTGAGTAGCATCCTTCTCCCTAGGATGGCCTTCACTGGCAGAAGTGGGGAGGTCTTTGCCCTTGGAGGGGTTCGGGGAGTGTTGGTCCTTCCCTTCCGGGAAGGCTCCTCCCAGAGTCTGGTCCTGGGGTACCGGGCTGCTCAGAGACTCGGCGTCTGTAGCTTCTTCTGCTCCTCTCGCAACCTGGCCCTGCAGAGGGCAGCCCACAGCCTCCAGCGGCGTCTTGCCCACACCTGGGGGCTGGCTTGTCTGGTGGGTGGGACCACCCTGCTGAGCTGGGCTTTGGGGTGGGGCTGTGGCCTGGAGCTCAGGGTTTGCAAGCGAACTCAGACTACAGGAGCCCAAGAGAGACGGGGACAAGGAATCCAGCTCTGCAGACGTGGAAGCATTCTGATTCCTTTTCTTTCTTTTACTCCTTTTCCTCTAAACAGAAAAAGAGACACTCATGTTACTTCTCAGGTTTACTATACTCTCACCAATGTTCTCCTCCAATTTCCTTTCAATTTCTGAAGTACGTCAAGTGTAGCTTGACCAAACCACCTTACATCTGTTAAATCTACCATTTCTTTACCTTGGAAAGAATGAAATTGAGACACAAAGTGAATGGGAGTGGTGAACAGAGTTGAGGGACGAGTGGGGAGCAGTGATGGTCACATGCTTCGTTCTGTCCAATCCAAGCTGAGACCCTCACATGGAATTCCTTCCCATGGGACATCCTTTAAGGATGGCTTTCAAATGTTAGAAAGCAGGTACAGGTCCCCACACATTATACTTCATATACGTATTATGTACAAAATAGCGACAGAAAAATGAACAGAAGTCTAAGTACTTCCTTCCTGCACCCGCACTGACATGTTACACCTCTGCCTGAGATCCTTGCTCAAAGGCAAGAGTCCTCAACTTCAGAATCAGAGCTGGAGCCTGTGAGAAGCAGGTGTGGCAGGACCCTTTGAGGACCCCATGGGGATGGATGCCCTGCATGCCTGGGGATCCTGCTCTGGAGCAAGTATTGATTGGTTCATTAAGTGCTAGTAAGCCGTGACCCCCCTGAAGCCTGGTGTGGGCCCAGGCCTTGCTGTCCCACCCCATGCCTGGGCTGAGTCCCAGGGAGAGGGAGACGGAGACGGAAGGCCTCGGGGTTTCTCTGCACATGGAGTGGGGCAGCCCTTGTTCTGGGTCAGCTTCCAGATTTTCTCCAAGAATCCTGACCAAACTTCGTGCCCATCTGCTCGAAACAAGCAACACGACACACAGGCCACCCTGGATGGCAATTTCCCAGCCTGACACTGACCCTCGCTAACATCGCAGTAGAAAGAGGCTTAAGAAAGGTCATTCGAGGCAGTCACTTCCCCAGCTTCCAGGGCGTACAGATCTCTGAAGATTTTGCCAACATACTGATGGTGACTCAGCACGTCTGGAGGACCCAAGGTTCTACATTTCCATGTTGCTGCTGCCAGACCAGGCGTGCTCTGTGAGCATGAGGACCAAGCAGCTCCCTACCCCAGGCGCCCAACTCTGATCCGACTGGCCTGGGGGCATGGGCACCAGCATCTCCATTAGCTTTCCTGGTGGTCCTGACATGAAACCTCACTGGGAACCACAGCTCAGACCAGCAGAAAGCTGTGTGCGGACCCCAAGGCCCCAAGCCCTTTGCAGAATCTCCTCCTTTTTCAGCGTGAGGCTGGCTTAAATCAAGTCGCTTAGTTCTACACTGATTTACCAAGGAACCTGGAACGTTGTCCTAAGCGCATGGAACAAGAAAGTAAGATACGTTCCTCCCCCATGAAGCTGATGGTTTAGTAGGAGAGAAAGACTAAAAACAGATGGTTTTAGCATGTTGGAAGGACTCGCAGGCTTCCCAGGGAAGAGGTGCAGGTTGAGTCTGAAAGCCACCAAAGGCCAAGAAGGCAGTTTCATCCATTCAGCAAAGATTCCCGGGTCCTACACGTCTGAAGGTGGCGAAAGCCACAGGCTGCCTCATATGCTGACTTGCCCATCCAGAATCAAAGCATACGTGTGGCCGGAAGACCCTGCATGACTGGCCCTCACTGCCTGCTAAACTCATCCCCTGGCCTCCAGTATTAATCCTGTTTTTTACTTTCTGTATTTTAGGATGCTCTGGCATTCGGGGGGGCCTTGCTAATCCTGGAGAGACTGCCCCTCCCAGGGCTAGCCAATTCCCAGAGAGAGGGATCTCTCTGAGCAGATGAAAGATCTGAGCAGATCTTTCATCTGCAAACCAACTAACACGGAGCCCTGCCCCCCACCTCCTTTATCAAACTCTCCCTCCAAGCCAACATTCCCTGCCCTAAATCACTGCAGGGCCAAGTACAGGACAGCTAAACAACCCTACAGCCCAGAGCCCACAAAGAATATTCAAACCAGCCAAACCTAAACCTGCTCAAACCTGCCTGCCTTTCCCCACAAGGCAGGCTCTGGGCCACGTTCTCCCCTTGCTCCTTCTCCCTCCCGTGGGGCCCCCCTCCTGGAATCCGTAAGTACCACCGACCTCTCGTGTCATCACCAGCTATATGAGCAGGGCGCCTCCTGCCTCAGGCTCTGTCTTCCCGCAGACACCTCCTTCCCTTAGTCCTCTGCCCCACACCCCTCAGCAGACGACCCGGACACCCTCAGTCGGAAAGCAAACCTTCACGGTCCCGCATCTGCTTTATTTCCCTCCTTAGCCACTGTCAACTAAATATGCCTTTATTTTCTCTCCCCTCCAGGAAGGAAGTCCTTGTTTTCTTCACTGCTGCATCCACAGCGTCTAGAACAACCCTTGACCCCCTATAGGTGCCTAACCACTTCTGTCTCATTAAATAAATTTCTTGGAAAGTCCCGTGTTTCCCTGCAGCACCAGCATGTTTCCTCTCCCCCTGGGACCCCATACCCCTCAGTCGGCTCTGTGATCAGATCCAAGAACAAAAGGTTTTGACTTCTGATTTCCAATTTGCCTTTCACCCCTTTACCTTGCTTTCTCCTTTTCTTACCCTTATTTAACTATTCTTTCTATAAGCTGCTTCAAAACCCTTAGAATGAGATTTAGATTTTGCACAGGTGACTTAGAGTTCTCTCAACACACGTCTACGGGGGCACGTGAGTACCCGGCCCCCTCACGGGTCTATAGACAGGACTGGGATGTTGGCAGATCTCAGGCTGCTGGCATGCCTGCCATATAGCAAGGCTCGAGGCTAAAGTCTAAAATTTTCCTTGACAAAAATCAAGTTTATATGTATGATACTTGTTACATATTTACGTATTCCTAATTACTGTGGTCTGTCATTTTGACCGCATTAGTCAGGAATATGCACACTAAAACTAAACACTGCTGATTGGGAATGCATGCACGGACCTGGGTCACGACCTCTGGGTGTGGGCAGCGGGTGGGGGCGGTTGGGAGGAGACCCCAATAGTTGCCCATGTTTACAATGGATGGTAGGGGATGAGTATTCACTTAGTTAATCCTGCATTTATGTTATACGTACCCTTTATGGTGGGCATAATATTTAATTAAAACATGTTTTAAATGAAGAGTTTATTGACTTGGAAGGGATGCTACCGAGCTTTCTGGGGACTGCAATGTCCTGTCTCTGGATCTGGTGGGGGTGACGAAGCTGTACACACAGGAGAACATCTAGGGGGCTCTGCCCTGAAGACCTGTGCATTTCACTCAATACCAATTACATCTCAATTCAAAAGCTACGCTGCGGGAGCTTCCCTGGTGATGCAGTGGTTAAGAAATCTGCCTGCCAATGCAGGGGACATGGGCTCGAGCCCTGGTTGGGCCAGGAAGATCCCACATGCCGTGGAGCAACTAAGCCCGTGTGCCACAACTACTGAGCCTGTGCTCTAGAGCCCATGGGCCACAACTACTTGAAGCCTGCGTGCCTAGAGACTGTGCTCCACAACAAGAGAAGCACCACAATGAGAAGCCCACGCACCTCAACGAAGAGTAGCCCCCGCTCGCCACAACTAGAGAAAGCCCGCGTGCAACAACAATGCAGCCAAAAATAAATAAATAAATAAATTTATAAAAAAAGAATGTACAACATTATTAAAAAAAAAAAAAAGCTACACTGCGCCAGCTCAATATAAAGGCTATTTCTATTCCTGCCCAAAGAGAATTAATTAGAAAAAAACAAGTTTGCTACTTCTTAGGGGTGGGGGGGTTTGGTCAGAATACACCTCTGATTTTATAATGAGCATCAGTTTGTTTTTTCATCAAAAGAACAAAGGCCTCCCATACAGGGAGAGCAGAGAGGAGACCTCAGTCTGGGGGAAGGCAGGGCAGCCTCGTTCACTCACCTGAGTGCTGGGTCAGGAGCACACAGAAGGGTGGTGCTGCGGATCCTGAAATGGTACCTATGGCAGGATGCGGGGGTGACAGGTGGGAACACTGACTCGTTGGACAGAAAGTCAGTGAAGCTGCTTGACAAAAGCTGACGTGTTGGAGGCTAAGTGGGCCCACTAGCTCTGCCCCAATTCCCAGGGGTCCTCTGCCTTCATCTGCACTGATAGTGATAGGGAGAGAGTAGAATAATTAAAGTTAGTTTAGAAATCCCACTAGGGGGTTAAAGACAAAAAAGGAATTTTAAGGGAGCTTAGGAAACTGTTGCAAGCCAATGACCACTCAAGAAGAGAATCCAGCAACCTAACAATAATCTGCGCTACCTTGAAGGAAAACCAGGCACATCCAAGCACCAGGAACACTCAAGCCACAAGTCCTGATAGTTAAAACACAAGACAATAGATATGGGGTCTGAATCTTGTTACTTGAAGTCAGGGAGTTAATGGTCCCCGAAGAGTAGCATTTCTGCATGTAGTCAAGACAGGAGCATAGGTGAGGGGGGGGAAGAAACTAGGTGAAAGAGGACACTACAGTGAAACCTTAGATGAATTACAATATTTTAGTGTATGTTATCATCCTTTTGCTAACACATATATGATTTAAATAGTGCCATGATTGTCCCCGTTAGACCATATATAGGGTCAAAGGAGGAACTAATGATGTAAGCCTTGATGTCTACCCAAAAATGAGGAAGAAGGTGGTCTTCTCCCCTCCCCACTTTTTCTTTGATTATAAAAATGTAGTCCTCTTTGTTCTTGGGGCTGCGCTCCCTTGCCTGCCCACTTGTATCTGTCACAAGTGTCCTATGCTAACAAACTCACTCTGTCTATCGCTTTGCCTCATGCTGAATTATCTCTGTGATGAGACAAAAGAACCTGAGTTTCATTAAGTCCTGAGACCAGGTGAGCAGTTTCAATTAAAAGACAGTGGGTCTGAGTCCCCTCCTAAGTCAGGGATCGTGGGTTCAAGGCCCAATCTGAGGTGCAGCTGGGTTTGAGTCCAATCCGAGAAGGAGTACGGTTTCAACAGGAAGTGCTTTGCCAATTCAGGGAGGACGGCAGGGCTGAGGAGAGTGTCACCTTTCCACCTGGCATTTGATCAAACACTTCCTTCTAGTAAACAGGCACTGCCCAAGCTCCATCTCTGCAGCCTTTCTTCTCACCATCTCCAGACCTAAGTAACCTTTCTCAGCTTCAGTTTCCGCTTTTGTAGAACTGGGATGACACACGTGGGCAGTGCTTTGGTGGGGGGAGCGGGGTGGGGGTCTGTCTACAAACATAAGGTGGGCTTTGCAGAAGCAGCAAGAGAAAAGAAACTGGGATGAGAACTAGAAAGATCAGGTTGACCCCCAGCCTGACCTATCCCAACTAGTGGTATCATTAGGACCAGGGCCGGCCTCTCAATTAGACGCTAGCCAACTGCAAAAGGGAACCAAGACTCCATAGTAGGGAATGCCGAGGAGGAAGTGAGGGGCCATCAGGAAAAAGTCCAACAAGAATCTCTACTAAGGGAACTACACGATTCCTGGATTTGCTGAGGAAGCCTGACTGGACCAGTTCTGGAGCCTCGGAGAGGTGCTTGGACCATCCCTGCCCCGCCAGCTGCCTGGCGCCCTGCTCCCACTCCCCCACTCCAGGAAATGGTCCCCTGAACCTCCCGTTCTCAGCCCAGTGGCTCAAGTAGGATTAACTCTACTCCAGCTGCAGGGTCAGCATACCACCCTGGCCACAGTGATTGCTTTAGGCATGGGTATGTATTCCAATCACAGCCACTGCGATTTGAGGAGAGCTTCCCCTGGGAAAGAGACGCTTCTTCTTTCTTCTCTGGAAGCCCCTGAAGGAGGCATTCTCTTGTCCCCTGAATGATGCAGTGGGAAGTGGATAACTGTGGAAGGGTCCACAGTGGTGGAGACTGCTACTGAGAGGCCAAGGAGCTAACTGACATGAGGAAGGCAGTGCAAAGACACAGAGAGATACCCGGACTTTGGGAATATCATCTAGGTGCCCAGATTAAACCTCGCATGCAGCTAGGTCTACCTGAGGATTTCTCAGTTACATGTGTGACAGATTCCCTTTATTGTATTAATTAACCAGAGCTGGGTTTCAATTATTTGCAACCAAAAGATTTCTAATGGTTAAAATACTCAAACTTCCAAGTAGGGTGTTTCCTTTTTACAGAAGCCCCAAATAAGTCAAGGTAATCAATGTTCTAACAGCTTTGCTGCATAAGATGTCAGGCTCTGGTAGATATACTTGGGCCACAGCATCCTCAGGGCTCCTGTATCATTCATGGCACAGTACAGGAGGACCCCTCTGTGACAGGTGTGTGACCAGATGCCTTCTGGTCAAGACAGAAGGTGGTGGGAGGTTTCTGACCTCATGAACAGGTGCCAGCCGCCCTCCCCAGGGAACATGGATCAGGTCTGCCTTCTAGAAGGAAGGGCGCTGTCGGCAGGGAAAGAACAAGGAAGCACACACCACAGTGAGGTAGGCGACCCTGCAGAACCAGGAGGGCCTGGGAGGTGCGGCTGTGTAAAGATGGCAGTAAATGCAAGATGGACCCCTGGAGGGACGTGACCCAGTTCCTGGAAGACAACCATTGGGAGAAAGGGTGACATGATGATAACAGCCCATCACGCAGACCCCAGACCACACCCCAGCCCCCAAGAGCAGACTGGGGATGTCACCACACCTGTGGCAGCAGCCACCAGCCCAAACCCTCTTTCTAATATAACCAAAACCCTGGAATCTAAAAACATGATACCAATGAACTTACTTACAAAACAGAAATAGGTGCACAGACATAAAAACAAATATGGTTATCAAAGGGGAAATGTGGGGGAGGGATAAATTAGGAATTTGGGATTAACAGATACACACTACTATATATAAAACAGATAAACAACAAGGACCTACTATACAGCACAGGAAACTATAGTCAATACCTTGTAATAACCTATAATGGAAAAGATTCTTAAAAAGAATATATATATATGTAATATATATATAACTGAATCACTTTGTTGTATACCTGAAATATTGCAAATCAACTACACTTCAATTTGAAAAATAATAATAAAATTTGTAAATAAATAAAACCAAACCCCACCCATCTGAGAGGCAACAGGGCAGCCTCTGGGCAGTGGGCATGTGCTCTCCTGTGATCACCCCTCCAGGAGAACTATCCCACATTTGCTGCCCACTTATCTCTTTCTCCTGGGAACTGCCTTTTATGTCCTTTACCCATTGTTCTGTTAGTGGGTGGATGTCTTATTTCTTTGAGAGAATTGATTAGGTATTCCAGTTGTGAACGCTTTGTCACATGTTGCAAATGTTTTCTAGCCATCTGCTTTTCCACGTTATTGCTGAATGGTCTCCTCTAACTCAGAATCTGGAATATTTTTGTGCCCCTATCGGCATTTAAGGGGTTGTTTTGGTGAGCCTTAGGAATATCTATATAGTTTTATAAATAGTCACCTATATTTACAAGAACTTTTAGGGTGTATTTTACTTTAAAATGGTCAACCAAGCTGGTATATATTTTAGTGTTTAGTATGAGTAAAGAACCGTTTTTTCCAAATGGTGAGCCACGGTTCAAACACCCCATACTTAACACAACTTTACTCTCTGATACATGATGCCACCTTTATCACGTGCTCAACTGCCATAAATGCTCACATCTGCGTCTGGATGTTCTACGTCAACCCTCCTTGATGGGTCTCTGTTACTCCATTAGGATGTTATATTGCTATGTTTATAGCTTATGATACATTTTGATGTCAAATCTCCCATTTATTGTTCTACTTTTCTACATTCTTTATAGGAACTCTTGCCAATTTATACTCTAGATGGACTTTAGAGTCTTTTATCTATTTCAAAACAAAAACAAAAACAAACCCACTGGGAACAATACTACTTTTACACATTAATTGGCTAATTGGATGTATACATCTGAGGAGAGAACTGACATCTTTACGATATTAAACCTTCCTTCTGGGAAAATCTATTTGCAGTTTGGTTTTCCTGTTTGTGTAGATCATGAAGGGGTTCTCCATCCACCCCACCCCCATTTTCTGTTAGTGCTCGCACCCTGATGTCCGCTGTATTTACAGGGTGCTTTTTTTTTTTTTTTTTTTTTTTTGCGGTACGCGGGCCTCTCACCACCGTGGCCTCTCCCGTTGCAGAGCACAGGCTCCGGACGCGCAGGCTCAGCGACCATGGCTTACGGGCCCAGCCGCTCCGCGGCATGTGGGATCTTCCCAGACCGGGGCACGAACCCGTGTCCCCTGCATCAGCAGGCGGACTCTCAACCACTGCGCCACCAGGGAAGCCCTACAAGGTGCTTTTGCTTTTTTTGTTTTTGTTTTTGGCTGTGCCACATGGCTTGTGGGATCTCAGTTCCCCAACCAGGGACTGAAGTCCGGCCCCAGGAGGTGAAAGCACCAAGTCCTAACCACTAGGTCGCCAGGGAATTCCCAAGGTGCTTCTGTTCTTAACTAACCAACAGACCCAAGCCCAGAGGCAAGACCACACCTGGTTTACATGCTTCCCCCTCACACCGAGCACCCAGTGCCCCACAGGCAGCAGCTGCTCAAATAAATCTTTGTTAAATGAATCAATGGCCATCTTACTCAGGAAAAAAGTCACCACTCTGTAAAAGACTGATAGTTAAACACCACAAGCATCTCTCTTCAACGTCTGAAGCCTCACTGATTTTCCTCATAAGCAAAAATACTTCCATTACATATATTAGCTAGTTTCACTTTTGATATTATTCGTGAAATCCACAAGACTCACAAATGCTATAGAAAATGAAAGAAGTCAGGATTTGAACTTCCAGAAACCAGAGACTAAATTTAGAGGGCTTCCTCTGCACAACCTGGGTTCAGAACACGAGCCCATAACCTCAGGCGCTGGCAGTTGCAGAGACTGGGGGTTTTCTCTAAGCCCCAGCAGAGGCTCGGCCCTTGACCCCCACCAGCCTGGTCCCAGCTCCCACGGAAAACCCAGGCCCCCCCTGCTCTTTTCCATGAAGAGAATCTGTATGGCCTGTGGGGCTTTCGGGGTAAGTTCTCCCATGAACCAAAGAAGATAGCTGCACAAGAAATTAAAAGATGGATGGAAAAGTGGGGTAGGGGGCCACATACAGTAAAGCTGGAATTCAATGTTATCAGAACATCCTCAGAGTCACAAGAGCTGACACCTAAAGGCATGGCTCCTTCCTAGACCAGCCCAGGTAGGAGTGAAAAGCGCCTCCCCACCAGCCATCCTCAGCATCAGAGACGGTGTGGGGCTCAGTTTCATGCAAGCCTTGGCGGGAGGCATCGTGTGCCACTATTTATGCAAACTACCTGCTCAGAGTCTGGAGACCACGCGTCAGGGACCTCAAACGGGGTTGCGTCCTCTTTTCTTCTTTTGCAGGCAGAGTAACTAGCAGCCTCCAGCTCATCGGATGTGGATGCGCCGTCTGCCACATCTACAAAACCCTCTGACGCAACTTCCTGTTGAAACATGACCCCCTTCAGACAGGACAGGGTGACCACAGGCACCGCTCCATCAGGACCTAAGGGACCCCTAACTCAGGCCCAGGCAGAGAGATGCTCTTGAGTGAGGACTAAGCCATCCCCCCAGCCCCCGGGGCGTCCAGGCTCAGCAGGCACAGGGCCCCGGGTGTAGGGAACCCAAGAAAGGGTCCTGCAGGTGGCAGGCAGAGCAAATCCATGCAGGCAAGCTGCCCCATGCTAGAGCTGGTGCCTGCAAGCCTTGGCACGCTGGATCTCCCATGCAAGCAGGCCCAGGCCCTGGTTCCCTAAGCTCCATCACAATGCCTAGGCCGGTGCTTCCACACAGATGCAGCTGCGGGGACACTCCTGGAGGAGCAGGCAGCCCAGCACCTGAGGCCAGTCCTCGAGGGGGCTCTCGGGGACGGGCGGCACGCAGGGCAGTGCCCAACCCCTCTGGATGGCACACCCCAGGCAGCACAGAGCCAGCCCTGTGCCATCCCCCTTGGCTGCAGGTCAGGGGAGGGTACCTGGGCCTCCCACATGGGGGCCTCATGGCTGGCACTGCCCTTAGTGATGGACAAGGGGAAAGACCAAGAGCCTCTGACCGAGTGTTGGGGAGGGCAGGCAGTCAGCGTGGAAAGGGAAGGGGAGTTCTCCAAGGGGCACTTGGAAAGGCCCAGTGGGTGAGATGGGTCAGAGCACGTGGGTGGCCCAGGCACAAAGCCCACCCCACTCAGCGCCAGGTACCCAGGCTGGCTCCATCCCCTCCCAGAAGGAAGCCAACAACGGGACCAAGGCGACACTGGAAGGAACCACAGGGTCAGTAGGCACCTTCAACCCAACTCTCCGGGCTCCATCCTGTGCCCCTCTTCCTCACAGGGTGGGGGAAGCTGTCCCAGGGGGAGAACGAATCCATTTGGAAGCAAGAGCCACCAAAGCCGCCCGGTCAGTCAGCACCAAAGGGCCACCACAGGAAGGGCAGGTAGGGACAGGAGCTCCCCAAGGCCCGTAACCCCAACACCCCTGCACCCACCTCACGACAGCCGGGTGAAGGGCCCACTCACTCAGAGGCTGGGGATGAGGCCAAGTGGTCCGGGTCCTGGTTCTGGCCATTTTCCTTGGTCCCCCGCATGTCATCCCACCACTATTAGAACATCACGGCCTCGCCTGCAGGCCCTTCCGACCACGCACACACCACTGTCTACTAGGATTATGTAAGGTCACTGCAGGGACTGGCAACAGTCACTGAAGTCCTCAGGGGCTAATCACCAGATAAACCCCCAGCATTCCTGTGTTCACTGCATCCGGCTTCCTCTCCTGTATGGGTAAGTGTGCATCCAGGCTTTTGTTTTTAAATCCCCTTCTATGACAATATTACAGTTTTCTTATATCGAGGTTAAGATCATAACATAACCTAAAGTTAACCACTTTAAAGTGCACAACTCAGTGGCATTTAGTACTGTATGACCATCGCTTCCATGTAACTCAGTCATTCTCATCCCACCAGGAGGAACCCCGTACCCAGCCCCTGGGGGAGCTCCGGGCATCTGTGTGGCTTTCTCCAGATTCCTCACCAATCCGGGTAGCTGTTTCAAAATCTTATTTCCCAGAGGAACCTTCTCAGGCTTTTCACCCCAGGCTTCCGGCACATCTGCTGGTGACCCCAGCTGGAACCTTCCACCCGGGGTGGGGAGAGCGCAGGTAGCACCTTTCCATCTGCCTTCAGTGCTTTTGAGGAACACCCTCTGCACAGCTACTTTTCCACCCTTAGAGAGTTAGTTCCAAGTAAGGTGTAAAAAAGGCAAGTGCCCTGTGTTATTCCTTCTGGGAACTCCCAGACAGGTCACAACATACTTCCTTGGGGACAGGTCTGCTCAGCCCCCTCCGGAACGGGGAGCCCACAGCAGAACATCAGAACGAGGCTGTCAACCTCAGACCACCAGCACGCAGGAGACGAGGGCACGGCTGAGTTAAGGTTGAGCTACGGCACCACAAAGCTCTCCTACCAGGTTAAGCCCCTTTTTCTTGATTCTGCGCTCACTTGGTTACTGCAAACCTCAGACTATTTTCCAGAGTTCCAGTAAAGTTTATTCTTACAGTTCTCACTTATTGGGGTGTTTCTCTGAGGGGACAGGCCCTCGGAGTTCCCTTCTCTGCCATTTTTGTTGATATCACTCTACTATACCTTGTTCTTTATCTTTTTATTTATCTATCTGATTTGATTACAAGAATTCCCTCATATCTTTAATCTTTGACAGAAATAACAGTTGGAAGCCACAGTACTTCCTGCCGTAAGGATGATACAAATGACACTCCCCAGGGTGGAATATTCAGGTGGACTCCAACATTTGGCCATAAAACACTAAGGCTGTGATAAAATCCTCAAATGAACTCTCACATGGCTGAGGTTATTTTCTGACAATGACAGTAGAGAAGCAGAAGAGCAGGTCAAAGGGCACCTGCCTCACAGGGGGTCCCACCACATTACTCTCACCTGCAGGGAGAAAACTGCCCCATTGCTGCAAATGCTGACTTTTAGTCAATTTGTTAGTTTGATAGGTTTAATATAAAACCTTGCAGCTCTTTTGAGTGTTTGATTCAGAGGTGGGACAGTTATACGTTTAATGGCCATTTCTATCTTCTCTATTGTAGACTATATCTATTGTTGGCCCATCTTTCTATTGGGTTGGTTACTGTTTTCTACTTGATTTCTAAGAGCTTTTGACATATTGAGGCAACTCACTCTTTGCTAAAAAAAAAGTTGCGTAAATACAAATCTTTTTATATACATACAAATAAGTAAATACATATTTTTCCTTAACTGTTTGCCCTTCATTTGTACGCATGATATGAGATTTTTAATTCTTTTAAGACTTTTTCTGGAGTCACATATACCAATCTTTTATTTGTATTTTTCACCTTTGCTTTAATTACTAGAAAATCTTTCCCCATCCATGGGTCAGATAAATATTTATGTATATTTTCTCCAACTGTTTTTATACACATTAGGGTCTGTTTCTGGATTAGCTATTCGGGTATTGACTCCTCCCAAGATTCACTGTTTTTTTTGTGTGGTTTTTTTTTTTTTTTTTGCGGTACGCAGGCCTCTCACTGTTGTGGCCTCTCCCGTTGCGGAGCACAGGCTCCGGACACACAGGCCCAGCGGCCATGGCTCACGGGCCCAGCCACTCCACAGCATGTGGGATCTTCCTGGACCGGGGCACGAACCTGTGTCCCTTGCATCAGCAGGCGGACTCTCGACCACTGTGTCACCAGGGAAGCACCAAGATTCACTGTTTTAATGACTGGCTTTGAAACATGTTTTTGTTCATCTAATACGTCAAGTCCCACTCAAGGCTTTTCTCTTTAAAAATTTTCTTGGTTATTCTTGCTCATTTTTTCTTCCAAGAGAAGCTTAAACTTTCTCAGTCAAGGTTAAAAAAAAAAGCCCTAATCCTGCTGGGCTCAATACCATTTTCAATCACAGTGTCATACACTTACTTCCTAATGGTGTGTGTTTCTTGATACTCACTTTAAGAGTGTACCCAAGGGACTTCCCTGGTGGCACAGTGGTTAAGAATACACTTGCCAATGCACGGGACACAGGTTCGAACCCTGGTCTGGTAAGATCCCACATGCCATGGAGCAACTAAGTCCGTGCGCCACAACTGCTGAGCCTGCACTCTAGAGCTCGCATGCCACAACACTGAGCCTGCGTGCCACAACTACTGAGCCCGCGCCACAACTACTGAAGCCCCCATGCCTAGAGCCCATGCTCCACAAGAGAAACCACTGCGATGAGAAGCCTGCGCACCGCAACGAAGGGTAGCCCCCGCTCACTGCAACTAGAGAACGTCTGCATGCAGCAACGAAGGCCCAACGCAGCCAAAAACAAACAAATAAATAAATGAATTTATTAAAAAAAAAAAAGTTTACCCCAAATTTCAGTGTCCCACGTGGCCCAGAATGGGAACTGGCCATCCTGCTTTGGACAGGATTACTGTCCAAGGGGAAGGATACACTCACATATACACATCACAACTACCACACACACTCACACACACACACACACACATATACCACACACGCATTCTCATGAGTGCACACACATATACTATGTACACACATTTGCTCACACGTGCATGCACACACACACTCACAAAGGGCTGCAACACTGCCAGCTGCAGCACCTCCCACACTGTCTGACCACAAAGAACAACTGGGGAGCAGACAAGAAACCAGCCCCCACCAGGCAGAGAGACAATGTCCCTCTCAGTCCTGTAAGAAACCTGGGGACAGACCCGGCTGTCTGGGTCTGGACAGGCTAGACTTCAGCGTGGGGAGCTCTCCCCCATCATTCTCCCTGAATCTGTCCAGGTAACTCTCTGCAAGCCTTGCCTGGGCTCCAGCTTGGTCACTTACTCAGGAGACGCTCTCTCGGGGTCTGACACTTACAGGGAGACCAGACGGCTTGGCTTCCCCTTCGAGGTAGAACGTCTGGGTAACTGGTGGCATTTCCTGAGCACCCCCCTTCCCTCAGAGCCTGGAGGCACCTTAGGGACGCCCAGAGAAGAGCCAGATACCCACGTGGCGAAGCTCAGGCACCGAGACCCAGCCCAAGCACAGCGTCTGGGAGACACGATGTGCTGGGTATGGTGGGAGGAAAAGGAAGGGGGATGGGAAACCAGAGACCCTGCAATGAATCAGGCACGGGGGGGCGGCTCTGGCACAGCCCAGCATGCAGGGGCCAACGGGCTGCGCGTAAGAGTAATAACGTTTTCCCAGAGAGGATGCTGTGGGGACATGCGGGACCTTGTTCAGCCACTGATGAAACCACAGCAGGAAACAGCGTCCTTGCAGAGCAGGTGGACGGGCAGAACCACTCCTCCCAGACCCACTTCCCCAGGGGCCAGGCACTCACTCTCCGGATTTGGCAGGAGACGTCCGAACAGGGCTCATCTGGGTTTTCTTGCCAATCACCTGAGCCCAGGGACAAGAAAGGGCTGCTGTCCTCCCTCAGCTCTTGTCCACACTCCATTTCTCCCTCCGGGGCCGATGTCGCCTCGAGGTTGTTCTCAGAATCTACAAAGGCAGATGCACACGGGTCACATCTCGGAAAAACAAGTGAACGTCATGAAGGAAAACTTGGACTCCTCCCACAAGCGTTGTCCAAGATTAGCCCTCTCCCCACTCAAGGTCCTGCCCTGTGTGTGGTGAGGCAAGCCTGGTACAATTTCTGCTGTCTGGTGGGAGAGAGGGACCCAGGACCCCGGCCCCAGCCCAGCAAGAGAGCACAGTCCAGCTTCTCCTGGTGTGTGCATCAGCACAGCCCCAGACCCTGATGTCTCAGCGACACCTCAAACTCTACAGAGCTCCAAACCGGGACTGCCGCCCGGCCCTCCCTCCCAAAAGCAGCCCCGCTCTCTCCCCAGGGGCAGGCTCCCTCTTCCCAGCCCCTCTCCCAGCAGGGCCCAGGGGTCTCCCAACACCTCCCTGCACTCATCCATCCGTGTGTCCTGGGGGTTGGTCTGTCTCCAAAATCACACCCATTTAGAGCTGTCACCCACAGCACCAAGAGCCTGATACAGTGACCCCACACACACACTGAATCCTTCAGGGGCCCTATTTTCAAACCTGGGTCTCGACGCCCCCCCACAGAGACACACACACTCCAGATGGTTTTCTGCCAGGAAGCCTCCCTTAGACTGATCCCCAAGGCCCCAGGCCCACGCGGGGAGGAGGGTGAACCTTCCAAAAGCGCCTTCCACTCCCCTCTCCCGGGGCCCAGTCGTATCACTGCCCTCCTCTGTAAGTTCTGGAAGGCAGGGACCAGTGGCCTTGTTTTTGGAGCCAGCGCCTGGAACATAAAGCCCCTCAGGAGCCTTCGCTGGATGATTTCAATTAACAGGAATCAGAATTTCTAACAAATACATTAAACATCTACAAACACACTCTGAACCTTAAGGCCAAAGAACTAAATAAAGCTGGGAGAGTATTTGTAACACACAACAGCCTGAGGCCACTGTCCTTTGATGATAAACTGTGGGCATCCTGACCTCCTCTCTCTTCCCCCAGCCTCCACTGCGGGGGGTGGCCCCCCATTAGCCTGATCCAATCAGAACCTGGCATTTCCGTGGCCCCAGTGATTGGCAGAAGTATAGCAGGGGTCCAGGGCTGGTTACTGGGGTTTCGAACTCATCAACTCCTTCTTCCCCGTCAGACAAACAGACCCTATGCTTGGAAATGACCAGTCTGCCTCCATGAGGGCAGCAGCATAAGGACAAAGCAGGGCTGTCGGGACCTGAGAAAGATGCAGAGCTGTGCGTAGATCTGACCCCCTCGGTCTGGACATGAGCGTGTGCGGCCCAGTGTACTCCTCCTGCCGAGGAAGCAGGGAGCTGGGTTTCCAGTTGCCTCCAATGTAAACAGCCCCAGTGACTGAAAATCAGTAAGAATAACTGAAGAAAGGATCTTCCCAAAAGAAAAGAGGCAGTTCAAAGAAAAAGAATTATAAGTGAGCTCTTAACCCTTGAAAAGACACTTAGTTTCCCTACCAATGAAGGAAGTGATAGTGGAACCCAAGAGGTACCCGTTTCTACCCATCTGACTGGCCCAAACCTAGACAGCGTATGGCTGGAAATGAAACCTTGAAGACCCTGCAGACAAGAGGGGCCAGAAGAAGCCTTGTGGTGGTGGTGGGGGGAGTTTGAAGGTTTCCATTGTAAATGCACCAGCCCTTGGGGGCCAGCAGGCCGCTCCTTGGAGCTTGTCCTCCAGACAGACTGGCCTCAGGGCAAATCCCGTGCAAAGATCCAGCCCAGCCCTGTGCATCTGTGGCAAAAGAACAGGAGTCCAGAATGGGGCTGGCTGCTGCATGGCAGAGCTGAGACCGGTCTCAACTAGAGGCTACGGAGCGGTGCCACATGAGGGAAGCAGAGTGCACCAGCTTATAGAAACGCATGTGCGTGTGTGCATGTTTCCACGCGGAGGAAACATCTGGAAGGCGACACACCAAACAGTTAATGGTGTTGTGTTAATGGGGGATGTGAAGGGTCTGGGCTGGGGGTAAGCTGAGGGGGCTTTACCATTTTTTATATCCTCCTGTAACATGCAGGTCATTTGCACCAGCATGTACTTCGTCTACAATCATCAAAATAAAAAAGAAACTAGCTGGACTCAGTAGGAGCAAAACTTAACTAGCACCTACTTGATACTCTGCATGCTAACCCATCAAGTACTCACAGCCACGCTGTGACTTGCTCAGGCCCCCAGCTGGCAAGGGGGCGAGCAGGGCTTGAACTCAGGCTCAGAGGCCAGGATAGGCCCCGGGGACAGCGCTAGGGCCACGGTCCTTCCCCCAGGACTGTGGCTGAATCAGAGCAAATTCCTGTCCCTGCCCCATGAAGCATGGGCTCACCAGGTACATGCACGCTGGGCAGCATGACCTCCTATTGCAGCGCCCCTGCAGACAGGTGTGCCGGCAGGTAACAGACACACAGGTATCCAGAGAGGGCTAAGAGGGTCTGAGCTCCCCTTCAGACAGATCCCCAAATCCAGTCAATGGCTGATTACCACATGAACACGGGAGAAGGGCAGGGACCTCATAGGCAACCCCAAATCACTGCTACAAAACTAGTTCAACCTAAATCAGTCAGCTGCACAGACTCCACGCCTAGGCTCCCAAATGAGCCCCGACGGCAGCTCTGGGTCTGCCACCCTCAGCAATCCCCACCCCTCCCTCAGCTGGAAAACAGGGGCTGCAGCTGCCTTGTCCTGAAGGCTAAAGAAAGTACTGCATGCCTCAAGCTTTTATATGAGGTCCCTAGAGCAGCAGCAGTCATAGAGACAGAAAGTAGGATGACAGATGCCAGGGGTTGGGGGAGGGGGAGGGGCAGTTGGTGTCTAATAGGGACAGAGTTTCAGTTTGAAAAGAGGAAGAAGTTCTGGAGATGGATGGTGGTGATGGTTGTACAACATCGTGAATGTGCCTAATGCCACTGAACTGTCCACGTAAACGTGGTTAAAATGGTAAATTTTGTGTGTCAATGCAAATAATCAATAATCAATCTACAATAAGGAATAGAAGAGAGTTTTATTTGGCCAAAACTGAGGACTATAGCCCAGGAGGCAGCCTCTCAGTAGTTCTGAGGAACTGCTCCATCGAAGCATGGTTTTCAGCAGTTTTATATCTTGTCAGAACAAAGAACACACAACAAACATGACAGGGGTACATCCCTTCAAAGTTTCAGATGAAGGAGATTAGTATGTACACTGCAAGTCAGTATGACCCTGGTGTCTGGGAAGTGAACCTTAAATTTGGGGGGGGATGCTGATGTGGACGCCACAGCAAGGGAGGCATTTATCCTTATCTTCAAAGTGGAGTCGCTAATGGTTAAAGCACACGTGTGAGGTATGTTTGACAGGCCATGAGTCAGGCTGTTCCAGTTCACACAAAGTTCAGGCTGAATCATGTGTAAGCCCAAACGACTTCCCCTTACTTCAGTTTGTGAAAATCCCTTCCATCGTTTTAAATATTTTATCACAATTTAAAAAAATTAAAACCACCACATAGAAAAACGCAACTCTCTCAGCCCACGTACTCCTCCCACCACCAGGCAGCCCCTGGGTCAGGTGCGGTGGGCATTGAAAGGGAGCAGAATTTCCCACCCCAAATATGTCACTTTGGCACGAGGATTATTTTGTGCTAAAGACAATTAAAACTAAGCAGATTCAAGAAAAACTCTTGGCCTCCCCCTCAACGGCCTAAATTTACAACAGAAAATTTAGGTCTATACCTAAATTAGGTCTATACCCTGGTCTATACCAGGAAGAGAGCCATTACTATAGTTACCATTTTACCAAAAAACTTATCTGCATAATAGAGCAACCGCTATTTTCCAAACTTCTCCTCTGCCTTCCTGTGAAAAGCCCTCCTTCTCTGCAGCCCCAGATCCTACCCCTCTCCTTAAGTAAGGGTGTTACAGAAGCTTCAAATACCTGCCTGCCTTTTGGGTCTCCTATTTTTATGGGGCTCCCGTACACATGAAATGTTAATCTGTCTCTTATGAATTTAATTGTTAGACCAGCTAAAGAATTTAGGAGGGAAGAGGGAAATGTTATCCTTCCCTGCAGCACAAACTCGAAGGCCAGTGCAGGCAGCAACAGAAACCAAGTGGCCGCATCAGTGGACCCACAAGTGCTGGCAGGTGGGCGGCTCTTTCCCTGACCAGTGAGGTCTCCACAGCTACATCCAAACCCTGGAGCCACCCCTCGCCCACCGCAGCTGCCTCCAGAGCTCCCCCAGCGGCCCCCAGTCCCTCCTGGACTCCTAAGGGGTCTCAGCCTGCTTATCTTACTTTTTTCCATTATAAAAACAGCGACGGGGCTTCCCTGGTGGCGCAGTGGTTAAGAATCCACCTGTCAATGCAGGGGACACGCATTCAAGCCCTGGTCCGGGAAGATCCCACATGCCACGAAGCAACTAAGCCCGTGCGCCACAGCTACTGAGCCCGCGCGCCTAGAGCCCGTGCTCTGCAACAAGAGAAGCCACTGCAATAAGAAGCCCGCACACCGTAACAAAGAGTAGCCCCCACTGGCCTCAACTAGAGAAAGCCAGCGTGCAGCAATGAAGACCCAACGCAGCTAAAAATAAATTAAAAAAATTTAAAAATTAAAAAAAAAAAAAACATCGACAAGAAAAACTTGGAAATGCAGAAAAGAGAAAATGCATTTCCCAGAACTCCCCCTGCCCCCGCAAAAATAACCTCTAGCACTCAAGGAGGAAGTCCCACCTGGATTCCCTGGGGCACCTACCAGAACAGGGGTGACTTGGGGTGGGGGAGGGGCTCCTGACCACCCCCTACCCCCTGACCCGCTGAACCTACTGGCATTGGAAGCCCTCCACCATCAGACCAGATGAACATCGCCCCTGCTCTACCATCAGACTGCACCAACATCACCCTGGCAAAGCCGGTCACCCTCCACCTATGCCCAGGGTGGCCTGGAACTCTCCACACACTCTCCTTTCACGCCTTTGTCTGCGTGGCCTCCCACTCCCCCCACCGCCCAGACTCTGGCACCTGCACTGCAGCCTCTCCTGGCTCCACGGATCCCAACCTTGCTCAAGTTCCAGAGGAACGGGCCCCACCTGAAGCACCAGAGGGAGCCCAGCATCCAGGATGCCCAGGGCTCACAGGCTGGGCGGCCTGGCAGACCTACAAGTGGCTGAAAGGTGGAGATAACTCCTTCTGCAGCTCACCCAAGCCTCCCAACATTTTGGTTTCAGTTTCCATTCCTGTAAATAATAAGCAGAGAAGTCGGTAGGAAGGAAGTGGGTGTGGGTCAGAGGCAGGACTCGCCATTCAACACCTGGGTCCTCAGCCCTGTTGTGTGACCCACACTGAGTGACCAGGGCCTGATCCTTACCCCCCACCCCCAGTGACGGGTAAGGGACCACCCCCAGCAAGCCAGCCCTAAGGACAATGGCCCTGTCCATTGTCCACTCCTTGTGCTCACAGAGATAAGCAGGCAGCCCAGAAGCCAGCAAACCCCAACAGCTCTCAAAGCCTTTGCCCCTGGAGCTGGCAGAGACGCCAAGCATCTCAGAGGTGTGGGCTGTCCATCTTGGTAGTGACCATGCCCTGCTAATGGTTGGGGGCCCTGGAGTGACCTCTGACTGGGCTGAGGTGGATAGCTGCCTTGCCTGCTCTCCCTACCTGCCTGGACAGGCAGGACACTAGAAGGTGACGAGGGTTCTCAGACAAGTCTTTTTGCCCTGTTCTGTTGGAAAACACATCAGTTGCTCTCAGCAGCCCTGGGAAAGCCCCTCACACAAAAGTAAAGGGTGGCAGAGGACAGCAAGCTTTCCTGGAGGCCCTCCCAAAGGGGTCAGTCTCAGGAGGTGCCAGGCACAGGACATGAGACTCAAATGAAGTTCTGATTTTCTCCCGTTAATCTGTCTCATGTCAATTTAATTCTTAGACAAACCAGAAGGACCTAGAAGGGTAGAGGAAAACTTCCTCCCCAACCATGCTAGGCCAGTAAGACCTCAACCACAGCTTCCTTCCAGGGTACTGGTTCTGGCTCCTGAGGTCAAAAATCCCTTCTCTGCCAGTTGCTAGCTGTGTGACTCTGGGCAAGTTACTTAACCTCTCTGTGCTTCAGTCTTGACATCTCTAAAATGGGGATTGATGATAGCTCCTCCCTCAATATTTAGCACACGATCAGGCAAATCACAGGTTAGCTGATTGGTTTTATTTATGTTTTTAGTCTCTGAGGTCCCAAAGACCCCTCCTCCCAAGGCCCCCTAGTCAGGCTGATGTTCTAGTGACCAGGGTGGGGAGCCCTGGCAGGTGGGAAATTCTGCCTGGACACCAAGAGCTCAGCCATGCTATGATTCACTATCTGGACCAGGAATCAATGATAAGAGTGGACACTCAGCTGCCCACCAAGCTCCTCCCAAAGCATTAGAGGCAAAAGAAAATCAATAAAAAACTGACAACAAAAAGCGGCCACCTCTTCATACCTCTTACAGTCCAAAGAAAGCATCTGTAACATGAGCACTTTGCACAAATACAGCAGAAACAGGATCAATCAAAGAACTGGGGGTGTCCATCTCATCCCTGCCTCAAAGTGCACCTTCTTTGGTTCATTCAGCAATTATTTATTGAGCACCTATTGTGTTCCAGGGAGCATACAAGAGACTTGGGATAAAGCAGTGAACAAGAGAGCACATGTCTCTGAAGCCCCACCCTGATATGGTCCAAGTGCTACCACAACAAAGAGCCTGGGGAAGTGCAATTCAGAGTGAAGGGGAGGGGCGAGCACAGTTTTCAACTGGGTGGTCAGAGTGGGCCTCCAGAAGAAAGGAGACAGTTGAGTAAAGACTGGAAGGAGGGTATGGGGGAGATGTGCTGCCCTCTGAGGAAAGGTGTGTTCCAGGCAGAGCGAAAAGGCAGTGCAAAAGTCTTACGCTCAGAGCATGCCTAGTATGTACTAGGAAGGGCAGGGAGACAGTCCAAGATCCAGGGCACCGAGAGAATCAAGGACCGACCAGAGTCCGCAGGTGAGGCCCACCTGACACGGTTCTACCTTCATGCACCTACCTGCCCCCTCACCAGGAAGGGGCCTATGCAAGCTGTGGGGACCCCTCCCCCACCAAGTGGGCTTAGGATACCGCTACTATGCAGCATCCTCTGAAATCCTCTAAGACTCCTCAGCTCAGCCCAACACTTCCCACTCCCAAGGGAGAAGGAAAACCCCAAGTTCTCTCCAAGAAATGAAACTGAAATTCTTTAAAAAGTGACAGATGCCTCCAGCAAAGGGCCAGATAAAACTGTATTTCTAAGAAAAGTGCTTCTTCTAGAAAGAGTTCTTTAGCCATAGAAGACGTCACTGCTGGCCTGGGTTGCCTGCTGGCCGAGGTCTCCATTTCTAGGGAGGGAGGTGGGACTTAGCTGACTGCCCCACTACCACCAGCTCCACTGGGCTCCCAGCCGCATCAGGGCCTTACCTAGTACAGGGGCTGCAGGAAGCAGCTTCTGTCCACACTGGCTGCAGAACTTCGGGGCTTCCTCTTTGGAGATATGCCGGCAGGAAGGACACTCCATACCTCCAGGGAGGGGAATTCCTGAGGCTGGCATGCCTCTGCAGATCTGGAAGCAAGAGGCAGCCAGCTTTATACCCCACCACCTGTCATATGACCACAGCCTTGCTTCAGTTTCATTTTCTGAGAAAGTGAAATTGCAGCGGCCTAGAAGTTCTCCTTGCTCAACTGAAAACCAGCCTGATCACTGCCCCTGAGGCGCTCCAGCTTGCCTCATCTCAACCTCCCCCTCCAACTCCCTCCTGGTCTGAGCCCCGAGTGGCTCCAGCACCCACTTCCTTTTCTGCTGCCCCCACCAGGCTTGCCCCTCCCAGCCTCCTGAACTCTCCCACTCAGCGAGTCTAAAAATTTCCCTGCCCAGCTGAGACTGGGAGCCAGGTCAGCTGAGCCAAGTGAGTGGAGACTGGGGGTAGTGGCGGAGCAAGCAGAGACACAGCTTGTGCAAAACCCCGAGATAAGACATGGGGTGGGGATACCCGCTGCATGCCCCAGGCAAGGGACTCAAAATCTCTGTGCCTCACTGCAGAAATGCTGGCAGCAAATGGCTGAGTCAGAGCCTGCCAAAGGAACCATCCTGCACAGGGCAGCCCAGGGCTTTAGGGCTGGCAGTCAGGATTCCTAATAACGGGGCCTGTGGTCAAGATTTCTAATAACGGGGAGTGCCATCTGCTAAGCCTGAACTCTTCTCATTGACCACTTGGCCCTCAGAACACCTTCTGTGGGAGTGGCAGCAAACCAAGGTCAGGGTCATGCCAAGGCCAGGACTCAGGCCGAGAATATCCAGCCTCCAGGGACAACTTAGTGCATCCATGGTGAGAGTGGAGACAGGTGTCTTGGCTTTTGGGGAACAAAGATCTACCGGCCACCCATTTCTGCTGGCTTCAGATCCAAGAACTTTGCTGGAGCAGTGGCCATGTCAGCTCCTTCCCCAGCTGGGAGGGCACCCAAAGGGCCCTCATCAAGCAGCGACTCCCTGCCCCAGCCCTTCTACCGGCCCCTGCATCCCATTCTCATTTTCACTTCATCTGCGGCATGGGTGCCCCTCTGCCACCACCAGCTTGGTCTCCCTGATGGTGGGCTCTTGGTGTTGGGGTGGGGGGGAGGGCAGGGCCTGACCAAAAGCACTCAGTGTGCGCAGTTATCCTCAGGGCCCTGGTCCCCACCTCCCCTCTCCCCTCTTCCCTCCATACGCCCCCTGAATCAACCACTCTAAAGCAACCACCACTGTCATCTGGGTACTCTCTCACTAAAATACTCTCAATGACTCCCCAGGGCCCAGGCCTCTGTCCGAAGGTGTATTCCCTCTCCCCAAAGCTCTGCTTCCCCACAGACCAGAAAACTCACAGCAAGAATCAGAATTCCTCACTCAAGTGTCCTATTGTTTCTCGCCAGCACCAGGGGCCTAAGGGCAAACGCGAGGGCCGGCACCAACACATCTCTATTCAATTCGCTTCCTGACTTTTCCCTTCCCCTTTTTTCCAGCCACATTCCGCCAACCACCACCAAAGAAAACCAGGTGGTGGCCTCCACCATCCTCACACTCCCCCATTCTCAGCCCTCCCCGGCTTCCCCCAGGGCCGCGTCCCAGTCGCGGCTCTCAAGGCCAAAACCGGCGAGGTGGCAACCTGGCCTTTAGCCCCTGACCACAGGGAGCCCCTGCTAAGTCGGGAGAACCCTGCGCTCTGGGCGGCTCGGTGATGTGGGCAGTGATGCCGTTCTCCTAAAAGTTACCATGAAATAAAGATATGGGCATTTTTCGCAACATCACTTTTCCGTTGTTGCAATTAATGAAAGCGAAGGATTCCGTTCCCAGGTAGAGAGGCCCCCAGGTCTGCCCGTCCCGGTCCGCTATCATGCGCCGCCGCGCCTCCTCCCCGGACAGTGCTCTCGGGTTCAAAGCCCGACCGGCGCTTCCCCGCAGGGGGTCCTCCGCACTCGAGGCTGGGCCCCCGGGAATGTAGCTGGGGCCCGGGGAAAGGGCGCTGCCTCCGCCAGGCCCACCTGCTGCGCGCGTCCGGAGAACAGGGTACGCACGGTGCCGCGAGGCGGGGTTGGACCGGGAACCTGCGGCGAAACCGAAACTCAGCGCCGCAGGAAGGGGCGGCCCGGCGCGGACGGCGGCCGGACGCGGCGCATCAGGACGCAAGCGGCGCTCCCCGACAACGCCTCGGGCCGGGCCTCCGCGACCGTGGCCCAGACTGGCGGGGACCCTGATCCGTGGGACGCTCTCGCACCCAGGGGACCCGCACTCCGACCCGTGAGACAGCCCATACCCACGGGAACTTGCGCCCCGCACTCACGGGACCCGGCATCCCTCCCTGTAAATCCGCACTCCGCCCGCCAAGACCCGCGTCCGGTGTACCTGCGCCCGGGCCTCGCAACTGCGAATCCCCGCCCCCCCCACCGCCAGCTCGCACCTGCGCCGCTGCCGCGCCCACACCGCCGCCAGTCCGCGCGGTTTCGTTTCTCGCGTCCTGGGTCCCGCCCCTCCGCCCGCTTCGGCCGGCGCAGCAGGGTTCGCTCGGGTGTGGCTGTCGCGTGGCGCCCCCCAGTGGACCCGGCGCCTGGCCAGGTCGCCCGCCGCAGAGGAGGCGCCTCCTGCCGCTGCGCGCGCGGGGCGGGAGGCGGAGGGGCCCTGATTCCGGCCGGGCAGAGGCTGGGGTTCGCACGTGGGTCTACCCCAGCCGCCCCCACGCCGCGGGCCGAGCCCGGGCGCGCGCATCCCCAGTCCAGCCCCAGCCCCTTGGACAGTGTCCAGGACCTTGCGAGCCAGCGGCCAGCCCGGGAGGGGCCCCGAGGACACGAGGCTGGTCACTCAGGCGAGCTTCAAGCCACTCGGATGCAAGGTGGAGGTCACCTGCCGCATCGCATCGGGGCTTTGTATGGATTAAGTGACCACAGCGGCCCACGCTCAGACTTGTGTTGGTCACTGATAACCTAGAGGCCACCGCCCCGACCTGCCTCTGCACCTCAGTTTTCTCATCTATCAGGCTCGTAATCCGGCCCTAGGGCTGTTGGAGAACTACTATTAAGTGAAAGCTGGTGTTCCAGGCCCCGGGCAAAGTGCTTGATGTACATCAGCTAATTTACTCCTCACTGACCTCTCCGCTCCCAACCAGCACCTGCCTGAGAGCATTTGTGAGGAGCCTAGCTCAGGCCCATGGGATGCTACAAATGCCAGTTAGAATGAGCATCATTGTTACATTAAAAGGGCCCAGGGGGCTTCCCTGGTGGCGCAGTGGTTGGGAGTCCGCCTGCCGATGCAGGGGCGCGGGTTCGTGCCCCGGTCCGGGAGGATCCCGCATGCCGCGGAGCTGCTGGGCCCGTGAGCCGTGGCCGCTGGGCCTGCGCGTCTGGAGCCTGTGCTCTGCGGCGAGAGAGGCCGCAGCGGTGAGAGGCCCTCGTACCGCAAAAAAAAAAAAAAAAAAAAAAAAAAAAAAAAGGGCCCAGGGCTCCCACCACCTTTCCAACCATTTCATCCTTTCCCACACCCTCCAGTCACACTGTCCTTCCTCTGGGCTGGGAACAGCAAGCTCTGTCCTTCTTGGGGTTCCCCTCCTGCAGTGCCTGCCCCTCGCAGGGCTGGCTTCTCCCAGCCATTCAACCCCAGCATCTTTGCGCTCAGGCAGTGCTTAGGGTTTGGGGAGCAGAGCTTGGCTGGGCCCGGCAGAGTGGGGACCTGTGGACCCCGCTAGTGTGCACATCAGAATTCTGGGCCAGCCCCAAGGTGACAGGGAGTCGCTAAAGACCAACAGAGTGGGCACCACTGTCAGAATACCGCGCTGGGTGGGGTCAGAATGAACACATCACATGGCCTGAGAAAACACATTTACCTGCCGGGTGCAATATCTTTCATTTTAAAACCCAACACAGGGACTTCCCTGGTGGTCCAGTGGTTAGGACTCCACGATTCCACTGCAGGGGAGACGGGTTCAATCCCTGGGTGGGGAACTAAGATCCTACATGCTGCGCAGAGTGGCCAAAATAAATAAGAAAGAAAACCCAACACAGCCTTAAGGAATTAGAATTCTTCCAGTGAGAGACTGAGCCCTGCAAAGGGAGGTGCCTTTAGGCCATTTTAATGCCACAAGGGGATCTTCCCTCCACCCTCTTCTCCGTGTCCTTGTCCACTCCTTAGAGGAATCATGAAACAGTAAAGGGATTTTTAAAATCCAGCCTTAGAGAGATGGTGGGGTGTAGGGGGGATCCGCTGTCCTGCCTTCAATTTAGTTTGTGGTTCAAGATAAACGTGGAACAGTGAACAATCCAGCTGGATTAACAGGTCACCTCCTCTACCAAGTCTTCCTTCAGCCTGTACAGTCCAGTGTAACCTGGCTGCCCAGGGCCATGGCTGTAGCATGCACTCCCAGGCGTGGAGTTTGGAGTGACACCAGCACACTCACACCTCCAGAGGAGGAAGCTGCTTATAGCAGGATGCCTCAGCTTCCTACTTTCTGAGAAGTCAGTATATGGCGTGGTCAGTGTGGTCATCCTGTTTCGACAGGTGTTCCAAAGTAGAGGTTCTGGACACTGTCCACTTCCAGGTGCTGAGGACCTATTTGTAAGTGACCCTATCAACATGTCACCTAAACCAGAAAGATGGTTAACAACCCAAAGAACCAAGTCAAAACACACATACCACATCCAATAAAGACCAAGAAAAGATGGGAAAGCCAGTATTAGGAGCCCATCCTGAATACTCACAGAGAAAACCCCTCACATTCCCTCGTCTATATCAATGCAATAAATGTATGCATTGAAACATGCACACAATTTTTAAAAATAAAAAAATAGTATAACGTTAAATAGTATATAAATGTAATATATGATCTAACGTAATTAGAAAATAACAAAATACAAAGACAGTGGTAGATGCAGTTTACTTTGCAGGGCTGAGCCAGACGCAGAGAGGAGGAGGGTGGAGGAGGAAGGTGGGGTGGTGGGATGAAGGAAGGAGGGGATGAGGAAGCCAAAGGACTTGACGAAAGGTTTCAGATGGCATCACCTCCAGCTTTGTCCCTAAAAAGATGGTGCTGTGAACACTGTGGGCTTGAATCTGGACATCCTCTCTTCCTGGCCTGTTGTTCACAAAGGGCCTGGGCTCCTCCACATAGAAGATCTGCTTGGGAAAAGCCTGCCCGGTCATTATTCCCCAAGTCAGCTGCATGACACAGCAGGGGAGCCCCTGGACTTAGCCCCACGGCCCATCCAGCCAAACCCAGCATAGAATATCTTCCTGGTCCCTTGGATATTGGAGCACTTGAAATTTCCTCAATCTCATGCATTTGTAGAATGGATTCATTTGGGCCCTAAACACACCTTTTGGTCCGTCTTGCTCCTTGCCTGCCTAACTTGATAATCCTGGGGTCGTCTGCAGAAAGGACGCTCTCCGAGGCACACTTTGCTGGGAGGATAAGTGTGGTGAGAGGCTGGAACGAAGGGCCTTGTGGGGGTTGCTAGGGCGGGACGCGGTTCTGCTTGGAGAGCATCCAGCCGTCTCCAAGCAGGGCCTGTGTGACCAGGCAAGCTGAACAGAACACTCACATTAACTCCAGAGCCGTGCAGAACAAGAAGGGCCTGTAGTTCTGGGCTTCGTTCACATCTACTTCCCAACCTGCCTCCAGATCTTCATTTCAGCTGTTTTCCCCACGGAAAGACAGGAGTGAGACTCAGCAGTTAAGTGTCTCACTAACGGGGCTTTGGGGTTCTATGTGGTCAGGGTAAAGTTTGGCTGGTAGGAGTCAGGTTTCTGGGCCTGGGTATTCTTGACTGAGGATCATGCTCTTTGGAACCTATGGAGTAGCTGTTCCCGAGTCAGATGTCCCCCAAGTTAAAACACTGGGGGCCAAAAATTCAGTCCTCTGTCAGCACCGAATGAATTCATCCACCTTGGGCTGCAGGCCTGTCCAGACAGAAGGAAGAGCTGCCGGTAAGGAACTATGTTTCCTTTCTTGTTTAGGGAGGCAGGAGGGGCAGAAGTGAGAAGAAGAATGTAGGGGATTAACTTCATGGCTCCCACAACAGCACCTCCCTGTATGTGTGTGTCTCTGTCTTCTCTTCTTATAAGGACACCACCCAAGTCTACTATGACATCATCTGAACTTAGCTAATTACATCTGCAAAGACCCTATTTCCAAATGAGGTCACAGTCACAGGTGCCTAGGATCAAGAATGTAACTCTTTTAGGGAACACAGTTCAACCCCCTACAGGCACCAGCTCCATGGGCTCTGCCAGAAGTCCTCTAAAAGATTCAGGTGTCGGCACTGCACAAAGATTCGTATGATTTGGATGAACTTGGGTCCTTCCAGAGGATTCAAATTATTTTAAAAGCGGGGAGGGGAGAAACAGTCTCTTTGCCAGCATCAGCAGCTAAATTTACAAAGAGTAGATAGATCTACCCAAAACAGATTTTATAAAAATAATCACACTTCAGGCAGCAAAGGGTTTGCTACTCACTCCCCGGTTAGCCCAGGTTAGACCTGCTCCAGGGAGACTATCTTTTTTTTTTTTTTTTGCCACACAGCTTGCGGGATCCCAGTTCCCCGACCAGGGATTCAACCTGGACCACGGCAGTAAAAGCACTGAGTCCTAACCACTGGACCGCCAGGGAATTCCCAGGTAGACTTTATCTTGAAGAAAGATGGAGGTCCCTGCCCCACTCCAGCACTAATGGGAAAGCCCACCACTCCCCCCCACATTAGCTCACAGAGCACCCTCAGCCTCCCCTGCCCACCGGGTGTGGGGTCTGCAGGGATGTGGCTGCAGAGCCCACAGCTGCTGCCGTTTGGAGCTGGTGGCACTGAGAGCATTGCTCCAGGACGACTTCAGGCTGTAGAGCGGGCGTGACAGAGCAGTCACACCAGATCTCCTGCCCTCTTTCATTTTCATGTAAATGGATTACTGGGGTGTGGGTGGGACATGATGCAGGCATTGCAGCCTGAGTCCTAAATCCTTCCCTTTCCGCCTCCCATCCAACCTCTCTGTCTCCATTATCAGGGTTCTGCATAAAGCGGCTTCCTCCAGGGCCACTTCCCCAAAGACACAATTTTTATTGAAGCCACACCTTGACGGCGAGCTGCCTGAACTGCATTAGACATTCAGTTCACGTGGAAGAGAGGGTGAGAACAGGGGAGGGTAGGACAAATAGAATTTGAGGAGGTTCAATTCATGACAGCAGCTACTACTTCTTAAATGCCTGCTACTCATACACCCCAGGCCTCCACTCTTCTCTTCAATTTAATCTGTGCAGTGACCCTTTGGAAGATGTGGAAACTAAGGGTCAGAGACAGTAGACAATTTAGTCATCATGCATTATGAAATCAGAACAACCTGGACTCAAACTCAGTTCTCTCTGAGCCCGCCGCACCATGCTGCCTTCTTGTCCGTGACTTTCAGAGTTTCTTGCAATTATCTCCAGAGTTCCAGTGGAGACAAACACAGGCCCAGGCTCTGAACATGAGGCTTCCTAACCATTTTAGATTTGAACATGCTAAACCTACATCATCTGACACAGCAGCCACGAGACACAGGGGGCATTGAGCACTTCACGTGTGGCTGGTCCAAGCTGAGATGTGCTGTGAGTGTACAGCTCACACCGGGGTTCAAAGTCTTAGTATGAGAAAAGTAATGTAAAATATTTCATTGATAAGTTTTACATAAATTTCATGTTGAAAATATTTATTTTAGATGTTATCAGTTAAAAGATATGTTAATTTCACCTGTTTCTTGTTACTTTTTTTTACATCTTTGTTGGATCTTGTTACTTTTTTTAGTAAAGCTACTTGAAATGTTAAAATGACCCATGTGGCTCACACTGGGGCTTGCATTGTATTGCTGTATTGCATTGTCTGTTGGACAGCGCTGTTCTACATCACCACCATCATCATCATCATCATCTGTGTAGTCAGGGCTCCACCAGCTGCTGTAACAAGGGGTCTTCAGAGCTTACTTCTGGCCCATGTAACGGTGCTGGCCAGGGCACAGCTCAGCAGGTGGCCTCCTTCACTCCAGCTGACCAAAACTCTGTCCCTTATGATATGTGGCATCACCAGGTCCCCCAGAAGCTCATCTCCAGGCCAGCCAGCCAGAAACAGGGAAAGCGCTCGGAGGAGGGAGCACGGAAGGCTTCTATTGGCCAGGTTAGAAATGGCACGCACATTCCCCACGTACTGTATTAGTCTGCTAGGGCTGCTGTGACAAAGGACCACAAATGGGGTAGCTTACACAACAGAAATGTACTGTCTCACAGTTCTGGGGGTTAGAAGTCTGAGATCAATGTGTCAGCAGGGTTCGCTCCTTCTGAGGCTCTGAGGGAGAATCTGTTCCAGGCCTGCCTCCTGGATTCTGGTGGTTTGCTGGTGATGGCTGGCATTCCTTGGCTTGTAGAAGCATCACCCCAATCTCTGCCTTCATGTTCACATCGTGGTCTCCCTGTATATGCGTATCTGTACCAAACCTGCCCCTGACCTTCTTTTTTTTTTTTTTGACTGCGTGGTGCAGCTTGCAGGATCTCAGTTCCCGGACCAGGGACTGAACCTGGGCCATGGCAGTGAAAGCCCAGAAGCCTAACCACTAGGCAACCCTCCCCTTTTTATAAGGACACAGCCATATTGGATTAGGGCCCACTCTACTGTAAGTATGCACTTAACTAATTACATCTGCAATGACCCTAGTTCCAAATAAGGTCCCATTCTGGGTACTGCGGGTTAGGACTCAACATATGAACTTTGTGGGGCCGGTACACAATTCAACGCACAACAGACAGCACTGACTTGGTATCAGTCACGTGGCCACACTCACTACAGGGGAGGCAGGGAACTGCAATGGTGTTGGTGATGTCAGTGCCATAAGCACCATGCCAGCCAGTGGTGAGGAAAGGCTCCATCGACTGTGTCATCATCAGTACAGTCACACGGATCCCTGGTTTATAGACCAAGGCTCAGAGAGCTTGTCCGGCTGATGAAAAAGGATGATGGAACCCAGCCCTGCATCTTCTGACACCAAGTTCCAAATTCTTTCCAGGCAATTCTCCATGCTTCTTTTTTAAAATTTAATTTTTAAGTATACATCAATGTAATGTTCTTTGAAATATTAAACCATACAGATATGGTTACTGTCAACCCAAGAAGTAATCACAGTTATATGAGTTTGACGTTTATCCTTCCAGAACTTTAAAAAATCTCATACATATATCATACCATCATTTAGTGGCTGTGTTTACACAAATGGTATCTTAAGATGGGTATCACTCTGCAACTTGCCTTTTTCACTCAAAAATCTGTTAGTACCTACACCAATTCATTCCTTGAATGTTCCACGGTCAAGACACTTAGGTTGCTTTCATTTTCCAAAATTGCTAACGAGGTTGTGATAAACATCCTTGGTCTGCTTCCCGGGAGACAGGCTTGTGTTTTGCTAGAGTGGCTTCTGAGAAGCAAAGCTGCTGAGTCACAGATGGTGAGGGTTTTCAATGAAATTGGTCCCAGCTGAGTGTATCAACTGGCTACCCTGTGAATTGGACGATCTCTGGGTTCCAGAATGGGTGGGCTCAGAATGTGGGCACAGGCCAAAAAGGGACCACAGCTCCCATCACAGCTCTGGGCAGGTGTTGCCCAGTGGGCAGAGCTTCAGGATACACTCGCCTTGTGGAAAAAGAGAAACTGCCTGAGGTAAGGAAAGGCTGCCTTGGGGCTGGCGGTGAACCGTTTAGCTGGCTGGTCAGGGTCCTGGAAGGAGAAACACCAGAAGATGGAGGACAAGGAATCTTCAAAGACTCGTGTATTATGGGCAGGCCTGGACCCCTGCTCTGCTCAGATACCGGCCAGAGTGGCCTGGGCAGAACATCGGTGGCTCTATGGCACTGCATCCAGGGCCATCTGCATGGTGAGTTCTTTCTCAAAGAGTCCAGGAGCACAACCTTCCTCAGCTAGGATTTACATCTAAAAATTGACGGAAGTGAAATTTAAAACAGGCAAGTCCGTGTATGGAGAGCTTGCTAAGTAAATTATGATGCATATAGAATAAAATACCACGTAGCCATTGATAATCATGTATTCTGTTTATTATCACAACAAATAATTCACAGCAATGACCGCATGAAAATGTGGGTCACAGAGCACCATGGATGAAATGATCCCATTTACATGACTGTAAACAAATACCCACATGCTAACGTACACACATGTACGTGTACTGGAGGGAGGAGGTGTGGAGCTATCACCAAAGTGGATGGGGGGGATGGTTACCTGTAGTTTTTACAATAAGCATTTATGGTTTTTACAAAAACACCAAAGCTATACTTATTTTAATTTAGAAAACACAACGAAGTTATTTTTAATAGACACTTTAAGTCATTTGGCAAACCTTGGTTTTCCTCCCAACAACAGCTCAGCCGCCGCCATCAAGGGAACCCACCTGAGAGATGCCCGCCCTCCCCATTTCCCCTGAAATCCAGGAAGCAGCTGGGGCGAGAGGTCTCCTCTCCAAGACCAGGTTGAAATCCCTGCCCTTTTCTTTCTCAAGTGGTCTGCCATTCTAGAAAGTGTTCTCCAAATCACTCTTTAAAAAAAGAGTTCGCATACCAGGAAGAGCAGGGAGGTACTTTTTCAATCGTCTCAGAGGAAGGGATGAGTCCCACCTGTGGACCCCCACGTAGTTGCCCTCCCCCTCCTCTGGGACACCTACTCAGGTTTCTCAGATCCATCTGCAAGGCGGCATCCGGCATCACAGTGACCAGAAACTTCCGTGAGACCCTCTGATGTCGGGCGCCCATCGGCAGCCCAATCAGGCCTTCAGCAGGGCGATCTTGTGTTCTGGAACAGAGTCTTCGCTGCCATTGTAGGGCTGGGTCCCTGGTTCTTGCTTCAGGTATTTCTCTGCAGAAAACACAAGGTTTCCAAACACTAAAAAAGCGAAGTGAGGATAGGTCAGTTCACAGAATGGGATTAAAGGCTGGCCTTTTGAGGGCCTCAAGCCTGGGGAGTTAAGGTCCCTGGGCCAATGTCTCCAGCCCTGGGCTGGTTTCACCTAAGTCTCCACCAGCACCTCACCACTCTCCATGCCATGATAACCCTCCTCACTGCTGGGCGGGTTCCATGGTGCAGCTGGGCCCAATCTGCTTATCCAGTTCCTGTGGATCAGCATCTGGCTGCTTTAGCAGCAAAATGGATGAATCGCACAGACACCAAGTTGAGCCAAGGAAGCCAAACACAGAAAGAACCCTCTTGATCCCACTACATGAAGTTCCACAACAGACTACACTGACCGATGGTGGAAGAAATCAGAGCAGTGCTTACCCCTAGTGGGGGTCACTGGAAGAGAGAAAGAGGGAACTTTCTGGAACGATGGAGAAAAGCTACATCCTGACTGGACGCCCACTGCATCCATGTGTCAGGACTCAAACTCACATTTAGGATCTGTGCATTTCACTGTATGTAAACTGTGCCTCAATTAAAAACACACATACAGTCCCAAAACATAAAACCCCAGAGCAGGAAGGCCCCCTGACAACCTGTCCACTGCCTCATCCTCGTCTGAGTGCTCCCCACTCTTGGACTCAAGCACTGACCCTCCCATCTCCCAGGGTTTCTGTCCTGCCGTCCTGACCCTGTGGGGTGTGGGCAGCCAGGCTGCCGTGGCTCTCACTCTGATGACTGGCCACACCCACCTGCTTCTTCCAGGGTGCAGAAGTACAGGACGCCCTTCAGGTCAGCTGACAGCAGGACACGGAGAACGGGGACCTGTGGGACAAATGGTGATTCCAGGTGGGAATGCTCCTGCCCTAGCAAGCCACATCACAGGCTAACTCACATCTCTGTAAGAGGAACACTTCTTAAGTGAGTATCTTCTGAAGGACATGGAGATGCGTGCTCTGCAAATACAACACATGATGTAACGGACATAAGCAGAGCTCTGCAGCCAGATGCCACAAAAATGGAGCCCAGCTGCCTTCTTCACTGTGTGGCACTGGGCAAGTCACTCAGCTTCTCTGGGCCTTGGCATCCTCACCTCGACATGGGAACGGTGACAACACAGACCTCAAAGGCTACTTCGAGAGCAGATGCTGACACCCACCTGCAGGCCAATGAGGGCGAGGGTGGCGCCCCGCTTGTGGAAGTCCTCCAGGAGCTCCCCGAGCCCCAGCACCACCGTGTAGTCAATGTTGCAGATGTGGGTGCAGTCCAGGGCTGCAGAGCGTGGCGGGGATGCTGGGGGGACAGGGGAGTGGTAACACCAGGCAGAGGCTGCCAGAAAAGGCTCTGGCCAGGGGCATATGGGGCCAAACAAGGACAGCAAGAGCTCCTCCCCAGTGGGGACGGGAAGGGGAAAGGACAAGGACCCAAAACATTAGCTGTTTGGAGAAAGCAACAACCATTTCCTTCATAGGGCAGGCAAACAGACCCCTTTCTCCCCTAAATACCAAATCCTGGAAGGAGTGGGCCCTCAGGAACACGTTGGCAAACTGCCACCCTTGCTGCATGCACACACGGTGCGGGGATGTCCACTGGACGCCACTCTGAGACGCCAGAGACCCCCAGGACCCAAGGACAGGTGAGCTCCTTCCTGACAGTTGAGAGCAGGGTCTTGGGGTCCAGCAGGAACCCCTGCTGAGAGGGTGGCGGGGAGCTGGGGGTGACCGCAGCCCATCTGGCCACATACTTTCCAGAGCCCGGCTCAGTAACGCCTCCCGGAGGGTTTCGATCGCAGGGAAGTGCAGACCGCTCGCCGGCTGCAGGACCAGCATCGGGCCCTCTGACACCTGGGGACAGTGGGTGGGGGAAGCCAGTGAGCCCTGGAGGCAAGTTCAACAGGGCAGCTCTTCCAGGCCTAGGGTGGACGGGAGGGTGCAGAGCTGGCAGGACCCCCACCTGTGCCACAGCCCCATGCACAGCAGGACAGCACTGTGGGGTTATGACCAGAAGGTCAAACCAGCCGCTAGGTGAATGGTCACTTGGCAGTGCCTCGGGCCACAACCACACCAAGAGCTCAAAATGCAAGACAGTGGGGTCAAAGGGTCTGCCCATGGCATGTTTCATCCCACCGGGCCCCCTGAGGCCAGCAGGTCCCCCTCAGGGAGACCAGATGGGCTACCTGTATCTTGGGTCTGGCCACGGAGTGCAGGAGAACCAGCATGGACACCAGGGTCCCTGCCAGGATGCCGTACTGGACCTCCCAGAAGCAGAGCAGGAACGTCACACAGAGGGGCAGCAAGTCCAGCCCTGGGAGAGGGGATCCAGCTGAGGAATGGCCCCTCCTCAGCGAGCTCGGCTCCCAGCTACCCGAGCCCCCTGACAAGAGACACCTCGTGCGTGGCTTTCCTCATAATGAGTGAAGGTGTCATGGACCCCAAACAGCTCCCGAGGGACCCCCATCCAGAGACCTGGGGACTGATGCTTCTGACAGGCCATGCCAGCTCAAGGATGTGTCAGAGGCAAGAAATCCCTCCCTACCTGGGCAAGGGGCCCTTAAGACCTGCCTGATCGGCCTGGTCCCCTGCCCCTGGGAAGAGGTCCCAGTGGGCAGTTCTCAGGGGACCAAGGGAAAAGGGATATGAGGACCAGGGAGGCACCAAGCCTTCTCTTAGATGCAGAAGCCACATAAATCCCTTAACTGCTTTGAAAAACAAAAGAGAACAAAAACTTGTTACGGTAAAGGAATTGCAGGTTCCGGGAAACCTTGAGCTGCTATGACCAGTGGAGAAAGGGAGGCTATGACATGGGCTCTGCTGGTCACCCCAAAGCCCCCATCGCTCCCCCAGCTGGGCCAGCCTTGGCAGCAGCCAACGGCAGAGGAAGGATCATCGATAACCTTGGTGCCGACGGACAGGAGATACATACTCTTCACTCGCCAGAGCGTCCCCACGATCTTGGTGTCGAACAGGGGGACCACAGCCATGATAATGACAGCAGCCAGAGCAGACTTGGGGATGTAGTAGAAGAGTGAGGTCAGGTAGTCGAGTGATAGCAGCACCAGGGCTCCTGCAGGGGCGTGGGGTGCTGTGACCTCATGGCCCTGCCGCCCCGACCCCCACCCAGCAAGGAGTCCCCGCTCTGGGGCACACAGCCAGGTGCCAGAGCCGACGGCACCCGCACCCCGGGCTCCCTCCACTCCTCTCCTCCTATCTCACTGTGGCGGACACGGGGAACACAGTGTCTGTGCAAGGGGTGCTCACCTGTCATCAGGCCCCCTGCTGGGGTGCACACCCCTGACTGGGCATTCACAGCCGTCCTGGAAGGCAACAGAGACCCATTAGTGGCTGTCAGGCTGGGAGAGCAGGGGAGGCGAGGGACCACAATCCCTCCCACCTCCACTATCTTTCAGGAATTAACTCCAGCACCAAGATGCTGGGAGCATTTCCATGCACGGGGATCTTTTTTTTTTTTTTTTTTGGCGGTACGCGGGCCTCTCACTGTTGTGGCCTCTCCCGTTGCGGAGCACAGGCTCCGGACGCACAGGCTCAGCGGCCATGGCTCACGGGCCCAGCCGCTCCGCGGCATGTGGGATCCTCCCGGACTGGGGCACGAACCCGTGTCCCCTGCATCGGCAGGCGGACTCTCAACCACTGCGCCACCAGGGAAGCCCCCACGGGGATCTTTTTAATGTTAAACTGCAGCACCGTGTATCGGGGTAAAGAAGACCAGCCAAGATGGTGAGGGAAGCAGAGAGCCCCCTCCTGTCTCCCCATAGACGCCGTCACAGCTGACCAAGGGAGAGAGGACCAATGTGGAGAAAAGTGAAAACGGCCTCAGGACGTGGGCAAGGGCCCAGCAGGGGAAACCTGGTTCTTCAAGCTGGACAAGGACACTCTGTCCTGGGCGGGGACCTCCCTGGAGACACAGGGAAGGGGAAATGTGGTCACTCACCGACCAAAGCTGCCTGTGACCGGGTAGGAGGAGAAGAGAGAGCCCAGGATGTTCGTCAGGCCTGTGGAGAAACGGAAGGAAAAAGCTCATCCAGGACGAGAAGAAGCATAAAATAGAGAGAAAAAGGAGAGGAGGAGGGAGGAGATAAAAACCAGAAAGGAAACAGGAAGACAGAAGGTGAGAGGAACTACCCAGTGGGGCATCCTATATCTGGTTCTCTCTCCCTCTAGGAAGGTCAAACCATGATCTTTGCCAAGTGCGCTGAGATTGATTCTAGCTATAAAGCAGTTCTGACCCAAGCCTTGCCTGTGAGTGAAATATACCTTTTCCCATGTATAACAGAATGAGGAATCGCTCCTGCCCAGAAAGGGGGATGGCTGAGTAAGGAAAGTGTGCATAGACAGGCCTGAAGTGCCCAGTATGCCTGCGGGCATCCCTGCTACTCTGAGTTCCTTTAAACCCACACTTTCACGAGATGACCAGCCAAGGTGAATGGGAGGTCATGGCCAGTAAGCTGCCTTCCCTGCGTGCCTCTGATTAACCTGTACTGGAAACAGCCATGCCCAGAACCTGGCTGGGACCTCAGAATGGAGGTAACTGGCCCAAGTTCATCACCATCAGCTCGTCAGCACCCACCTCACCCAGGGGCCTTCACAAAGACCACCATGGTCTCCTTGGCTCCGCAAACCCACAACTGGTCACAGGTTCAAGGCCTGCTCTCGAGACAGCTCAGGTGTCACCTGGGATGCACCGCTCCACAGTCAGGAAGCCTGGGGCCCACCTGAGTTCTCACTCATCTCACTCATCTGCCAGCCCCTCCTGGAGGGAGGCACAGGGCGAGGCACAGGCAGCCAAGATCCCACACAATCAGCAGGCTCACCTGAGATCCTACCTGGCCACATTCCTCAGCAACCTGACCATTGCCCTGGAAGCCCCCACCCCCAGCCCAGGTGGAACATTCCAGGCGTTCCCAGGCACAGAACAGGCCACAGCCCTCAGGGTCTGGTACACAGCAGGTGCTCAGTGAGCCTCAGTCAGACACTAGATGTCAGCACCCTACTCCTAGGGATTAAACTGAACCACCTGAGATGGGAGAATGGGCCCCACTCGGACCAGCTCTGCACCCTGCGTGTCAGCACCTCCACCACCCAGACCCCAAGAGCCACCCGCCACTGGAGTCTTACCGATGGCCAGCAGCTCCTGGTTGGCGTCAATACGGTAATTATTTTGAGAAGCTATAAAGAGGACAATAAAAACACTGTCACTAGATACATATCATCAAGAAACTGTCTATGAAATGATAAAACAGGCTACCAATTTCCCCCTACAGCATTGTCTATGTTTGTAAATAGAAGGTATAAACACAGATAAAATATATACATATATGCAAATGTATACATGTCTTTGTGTATTTACAAAAAAAAAAAAGACGTAGAGTGAAATGTTAGCAGTTAATTGGGGTAGTGAAGGACATTACAAGTGATTCGTTTTTTTATCCATTTCTGAACTTTCAATATCTGTGCAACAAACATGTATTGCTTTTATAATAAGGGAAAGATGTTTTAAACTAAAAAGCTCTCTGGTTGCAAGTTAAGATGACTAGAAAGTCTCAGATGAGGCCCAGAGACATGAGCGGGAAGATTTAGGGAGAAATTATGGAGCGGCATGAATATTAAGACAGTGGTTGGTAAACTTTCTGTAAAGGGCCAGACTGTCAATATTTTAGGTTTTGAGGGTCACACCCTCTGTCACAACTGCTCAACTCCCCGTTATAGCACAAAGCAGCCATACAACACGAAACAAGTGAACAAGAGATCTTCCAATAAAACCTTACTTGTGAACTGAAATACAAAATTTCATGTGTCATCAAATCCGAATCTTCTTTAGATTTTTTTTAAACATTTAAAAATGCAAAAACCATTTGCAGGTGATGGGCAGCAGGCTGTGGTTTACTAAACCTTGATTTAAAAGCAGGGCAAGCTTTACAAATGAGCACAGGAAGTCAGCTGACTTCAAAAGAAAATGGAGAGTTTTCTAAGTAATAGACAAGATGAGTAAAATCTGTCACATGCAGAGTCCGAGATATGCCCCTCCAAATTAAAAAAAAAAAAAAAAAGGATCAGAAAAATAAAAACTGAACAAGAAAGATGTGAGCTGAACAGGTCGCAAACTGAAATGCAGCGTGGTCTTGAGCAACTGCTGGTGTTTGGAAAGGAAAACCCTTTATAATGAACACTGGTTTATAGTCTCCTCGGAATGGTCTAAGGATCCAGATGCTGGAACTTCAAAGAAGGAAACATAATCCTGGCACAACCTGGGCTGGGCAGTGAACACAATTTAGGTAGTCATAGTAACATACATGTCATATATCTGAATTTTAACCTTTAGAGTCAAATTAGATCCAAACAAAGGACTTAACCCTCTTATAGAACAGAAGAAACACATCATCCTCATGGACAACACAGAACAAAAGTCCAGGGACCTAAGACAGAAGCAGGGACACATGAAAGGTTTGGCAGCCTCAGCTCAGGCAGAGGGAATCAGTATTGAGCAGCAAACATATAAGTAGATTAACGCTTCCCAGCCTCTCCAGGGGTCGGGAGGGGACAGGCCAGGTGTGCTCAGACACTCGGAAAGGGCATCTTGTCAAATTTTTAGGAACTTTGCTAACAGGGTATCAAATACAGCTATTATTACCAATTAAATGAAAACTGTCAATTAAATAAATTATATTAAAAACAAATACTTAAAAAAATAATACTTTTAAAAAAGCATGTCTTACTCAGATAAAAATTCAAAGTTTTAAAAATCAAAGCAGATAAAAAGCAAGCAGGAGATCAGGCAAGCAAGGTAGGCTGGGCTCCGGGTTGAGGTGCCAGGGAGGGCATGGGTGGTGAGCATCTTACCAAAGGATTTGGCCACTGCGATGCTCTCCAGGAGGCCCATCAGGGGCACCACGGCCAGCCCGGCCCCCATGCCCTGAGAGAGGAGAGAGGGATGGTGAGTGACCCTCTGGGGAAGGACAGAAGAGGTCTGACCAGTCAGTGACCTGATAAGGTAGGCACTGGCTCGTCCATGTCTGACAAAAGCAAACATACTTCAGCTGCAGGGCTGTGAGCTCACACTGCAAGGAACATGACACACAGCAGAACACAACAAATTCCTGCTCTGCCAGCATCCACGATGGCAGGAACAACCCTGGGCTCAAGGTAGAAAAATAAATGCGGTGCCCTGTGAGGTTGTGCCTAATCTGGAACTCATTCCTACCTGTACCTGCACCAGAGACGCCCCTTCCTGAGGACAGCAGTCCTAGCTGAGTTCAGAGCTGCCTGTCACTAAGCGGATGCATTAGGAGATAGAACCAGGCCCAGGGGCCACTGCGGCCTCTGCCAAGCTGGCCTGGCTCCCTGTCTCTACCCACCTGTACCATCTCGGTGAAGGAGATCGTCCCGTTGGCAGTGGTCACTGAGAAGGGAGGGATGTGGGCATCAGGGAGCCCCTCGGGTGTCTTCCCAGTTAGAACAAAAGGCTGGTATCCAGTCACCTGGAAGGAGTATGCGACCAGGGCAGCAAAGGAGACCACCAGGGCGTTGCGAGCTAGGACAGGGGGAGAGACTGTCAGTGAAACATGGATCATCTGGGTAACTGGGGCAAATACACCTCAGGAGGTGAAAGACCCCACCCCAGCCTGGGAAACAGCATGGATACAAGCAACCGTACGGCAGGCATGAACACATGACACCATGAAAAACGCACAATGGGGAAACAGAGGAGTGGTGACACACAGGGCCAGCACACATTATCATCTACTGGTCACCAGTGATTGCACGGTCAAAGGCAGAACTGGAAAGACTGAGATCAGATCTCCCAAGGTGATGCCAGTTTGAAGATGGAGAAACAGAGCAGGTTTACTCTGCTGCCTAAAACAACTAAAAACTGGACAAAATATATGGAACAACAGCGTCTGTGTATATATACCCAAATATCTCCCAAACTGACCTTCTAGAAATGAAAACCGTAACGTCTGAGGCAAAAAATACACTGAATGGATTAAAGACAGATTAGATATTACAGGAAAAAGACTAGTGAAACTGAAGATGTAGCAACAGAATCTCCTCAAAATGAAACACACAGAAGAAAAGAAAGATTGAAAAATTGTACAAAGCATCAGTAGCTGTGGAACAATTTCAAGTAACCTAATATGTGTCAGAGTCCACAAAGAAAGACCGTGGAGTGGCACGGGGAGATAGCACAAGGATTTGAAGAAATAATGGCTGAGTATTTTTCCAAATTTGATAAAAACTGCAAACCTGCATAACCAAGAAGCTCAGTGAATTCCAAGGACAAGACACATGGGAAAAAAAAAAAAAAAAAGAAATTACAACAAGGCACATCATAATCAAATTGCCTAAAGCCAATGATAAAGAGAGTTGTTTTTTTTTTTTGGCTGTGTTGGGTCTTCGTTTTTGCGTGAGGGCTTTCTCTAGTTGCGGCGAGCGGGGGCCACTCTTCAACACGGTGCGCGGGCCTCTAACTGTTGCGGCCTCTCTTGTTGCGGAGCACAGGCTCCAGACGCGCAGGCTCAGCAGCTGCGGCACACGGGCTTAGTTGCTCCGCAGCATGTGGGATCTTCCCAGACCAGGGCTTGAACCCGTGTCCCCTGCATTGGCAGGCAGATTCTCAACCACTGTGCCACCAGGGAAGCCCAAGAGAATATCTTAAAAGCAGCCAGAAAAAAAGGTCATATCTAGAGGAATGAAAGTAAGAATGACAGCAGACTTCTTGTAGGAAACAAAGCAGGCCAGAAGACAGGAGAACAGCATTTTTAAAGTGTGGAGGAGCAAAGTATGTCTAGAATTCTATATCCAGCAAAGCTACCCTCCAAAAGGAAAGTAAAACATTGACTATTTTGGACATACAAAAGCTGAAAGAATTCACCACCAACAGGCCTGCACTACAGTAAACAATATAGAAGGTTCTCCAGGCAGAAGGAAAATGATACAGATGGAAATCTGGATCTACACAAAGGAATGAAAAGCACCAGGAAGATGTATAATGTGGGAAGATATAACAGACTTTGTTCTCCTTACTTATACATCTTTAGAAGTAACTACATATTTAAAGTGGAAACAATAATAATGACTGAGGAATTTAAAACACATGTTGAAGAAAAATATATGCCAACCATAGCACAAAGGCTAGAAGAGGAGAAATGGATGTATCTGGTCATAAGGTTCTTATATCAACGTGAAGTTGGAATGTATACTGTATTAAGATACAGATGTGTATAATAAACCCTAAAGCAACCACCAAAAACAAACAAGCAAAAACAAAAACACACACACAGCAGTTATAGCCAATAAGCCAATAAAGGGAATAAAAAAAGAATCATAGAAAAATATTCAATCCAAAAGACAGTAGAAAGAGAGGAAAAAGGGAACAAAGAAGAAATGAGACAATAGGAAACAAAGAGCAATATGGTAGATCTAAAGCTAGATACATCAATCATCACATGGAATGTAAACATTACCCCACCCCCCAATGAAAAGGCAGAGATCATCAGATTGTATTAAAAAACAAAACCCATCTATATGCTTCCTACAAAAAACACACTTTAAAAATAAAGACACAAATAAGTTAAATAGGTTCAAAGTAAAAGGATGGGAAAACATATGCTAATACTAACCGAAAGAAAGCTGGAGCAACTCTACATGAAAGTAGAGCTCAGAGCAAAGAATGTTACCAGGATAAAGGGTGTCATTTCCAGAGAAAATTATAATCCTACATATGTATGTACGTACGTTTGTTCTCTGACAGTAATGGAATTACGTTAGAAGTCAGTAGCAAAATACTAATTAAAAAATCCCCAAATATTTGGAAACTAATTCCTAAAAGGCTCCTGGTTCAAAGGGTAAGTAATCCACAATTCAAAAGAGACGTCAAAATGGAAATTAGGAAGTATTTAGAACTAAGTGAAAATGAAAACACAACCTATCAAAATTGTGGGATGCAGCTAAAGCAGTGCTGAGTGGGAAATTTATGACCCTAATCACTATATTGGAAAAGAAGGAAGGTCTCAAAGACCTCAGCTTCTGCCTTAATAATTTGAAAAAGAAACGTAATTCAAAATCAGCCAATGCAAGGAAATAATAAAGATCAGATCAAAATCTACTAATGAGAAAACAAAAGCAATAGAAAGATCAATGCAATCAAAAGCTGGTTCTGTGAGATAAATAAAATCGATACACTTCTAGATCAATTGATCAGGAAAAAGGGCAAGTGACCTGGGAGCAAGTCCTTACTCTGCCTGCTCCTAGATATGTGACCTTGAGAAGTCTTATTTGGTTTCTCCGTTTTACCTTTCAGAGCCTCATTTTCCTCACTGGCAACACAGGGAAAATAATATCCCATCCTTAAGGCTGCTATGAGAATCAAAAGAAGTAATGTTTGTAAAATGCTTTATAAGCCATCCACCACTGTATGTCAGATTACAGCTCATTCAATTTCTGCAAGTCTCTACTTTTTCATCTGCAAAAGGGGAGAAATGACAACTATTCCACCTGTACCCCACAAGAGTGTTCTGGGGCTAAACAAATTCTCTACGAATTGCTAAACAAACACAAGGTACTACTATAGGTTAACCTGTCCTCACTCAGCTAAAATACAAGCTGAAACGATGACTTTTTAATAAACATAGTTGGGTGCTCAGTAACTAGTTTCCTAAGGACACACCACATATCCTGGAGAGAAAGAAGACAGTAGTCCCTGAGAAGCCTACAGGGTTTTGGAGCAGCATTTCTCAGACCTCAGTGTGCCTACAAGTCACCTGACAAGCATGTTAACGTGCAGATTCTGCGTCAGAGGTCTGGATGGGCCTGAGAACCTGCATTTCCAACAAGCTCCCAGGGGATGCCTGTGCTGCTGGTCAGAGGCCACACTTTGAGTGTTAAGTTCTGGGCAACAGAGCCTGTTTTCACTATTTTACAGATGACTGTACTAAAGCTCATAAAATTTTGACAAGTGACTCATGCAAGTGCCAGGTACGTGGCTAAACTAGGACTTGAAACCACTAGTTTCACCATAAACCCAGTGCTCTTCCACCCTCCCAAGTGCTCAGCGTTTACCCATGGCCTCCAGGCTGCAGAATGGCGTCTGGTGAGTGACTCTTGGGACTGGGGACCAGCTGGAGAAGCTGGAAGTGACTCAAGGGCTGAAATCTAGCCACCCCCTCCCTTCCACAACTGGCTGGATTTCATGGCCGTGGAGCAGTAGGGCCAAGCGGGATGATTTCCATTCCCCTCAGCTCTGGAAAGGCCCAGCAGATATCAATGCTTCCTTGCTTTGCTGTACCTGCCATTCTCTCTCTGTGTCACCTACTGGCAGCTCAGTGGAGAGATGTCCATCCCCACCCCCACCCTGAGATGGCCCTCCAACCAGCCAACGGTTCCACTAACTCTCCTCATCTTGCCGCCTTTTACTTTAGCCTTTCTTTACAGGTTCTCTGGTTAACTGCAACTCAACCTGCTAATTCCAGGCCTGAAGCAAAATGTTTACCCTTTGCAGCTACACAATTAAAACAGGACCAGTCTGTCTCAGTGGAACTTGTTTTCTCCCCCCGAGACCTGCCAGAGTTTCTCAACCTTAGCACTGCTGACACCTTGGGCCAGGTCATTTTTTTGCCGTGGGAGACTGTACATTGCAGGATGTTTAGTAAAATCCCTGGCCTCCACCCATCAGAAGCCAGAAACAGTCTTGCCCAGTAGTGTCAACCAAAAATGTCTCTGAACATTGCCAAATGTCCCCCGGGGGCGGGGGGGGGGAGCAAAATCATCCCTAGCTGAGAACTTCTGCTGTTAAACAGAGTTCTCAGCCCTGGATGCGTATCAGAACCACTTAGTGAGTGACGTGAAGATCTCTAGGGATGGAATTCCGGTTCCTGGGGTGACTACAATGTGAGGCCAGGTTGTGCAGGACAAATCTGGAAATGGTCCCTCAGCCAGAAGGCCCCCTCACCTGTGGTGGCAGTCCAAACCAACCCATGGCTGAGCCGCACGCCAGTGGGCATCTCGGGATGGACGGGAGGCACGTGGTCCCGCATCAGCTTTAGCACGAGCAGCAGCACCATGCAGACCAGTCCCAGCACTGCATCGCCCACCCTGCAGACAGACACCAGTCACCGTCCAAACCTGCTGATAGCACAGGCCTTCTGGCCTTTGGTTTCTCCTGGAAAATTTTCTCTCGAATGCTCTGTTTGTTTTTTCCTAAGTAACCTGTGTGCCTGTTCCATTTCAAAACTTTATTCAAAACTTAGTAGGTACACAGGCCCTGGGAGCTGAAGCCCAGATCAGTGGTAGCCGTCCGTAGGCACGCTACCAGCTCACGTTTTTCGTCACATAGCTCTCTAGGCTACACGTGTCTCGTCAGTTCCGGGAGATTCACTCCTGACTGCCGATGATGCTCTCTGACCGGTCCATCTCCATCTCCACTGCCTCCCATGTGGCTGACCCCCACCAGGTGCATCTTATGGGCCACGAAACCTCAGCAGCAGATCAGAAGGGGAGGAGAGGATGGTCACAGGGTCTCCCCCACTCCCTCTAGGCAGCTCCCCGTACAGCTCCCCCCAGGTCACTTCTTCCTCTTGCCCCTCCAGCCAGAGAGGTGTTTTGGCCTCCAGCTGGGCTCATCGAGCTGCATCTCCTGTTTGTCCCTTTAACCTGCTTGCCGAGAGAAGCCCCTCCATTTGAGTGATGTGCTTGCTGTAGGAACTCTCTCCACCTGCCACCCGTCTGCTGGCACCTGCATGTCTGTTGGTCCCTGCCTTCCCTTGCCCTGTGGTTCTCTTGCTCACTGAACTATGAACTCTTTGAACGAGACCACCTGCCCTTCCTTCATATGGTCTCTTCTCACTTCGACCACAGGAGAAAGCCCTGCATGGGGTCACGCTGACTGGCACACTGGACTGACCAGAGCAGAGCTTCTCAAGCTTCAGTGTGCCACGTGGGCCTCTTGTTAAGCCGACTGATTCAGCAGGTCTGGGCCGGCCAGACTGTGCTTCTAACCAGCTCCCAGGTGATGACGACGGTGCTGCTCACGGGACCCCTGTTTGAGCAGCAAGATCCCAGAGGATTGGAATAAATGCCACCTGGGAGTGGAAATGGGGAGGGAACTGGGAGAGGGATCTAGAAGGAAGAGCTTACTTATGGGGGCGGGGGGAGAAACACAGCCAGCCGGTACCTGGTCTCTCCGATGTTGTGGAAAGTGTAATACACTTGCAGAAAAAACTGCCTGGAGATGTGCTGCAGTCCCAGCAGGTTCTGTCAAACAAGAGATTCTGATTAGACAGCCTTCTGCTATATAAAGGCCCGAAACCCATCCCTTGCAGCACCTCAATACTGTTCCAAACCTGGAACCCCCTACCTCTCCAAGGGCCCTTCCTGGGGGAAAACATCTCCTGGCTCTCCCAATTCCCAAAGTCCCAAAGGGGAGGAGATCAAAGTTAACCCCCGCGGGGGGGAAGTGGGGGCGCTGACAGTATTTCACAATGTTTCAGTTGTAGCACATCTTTGCAAATTACTTTCCTGAGGAAAACCAGTCTGAGCGACCTCAAACCAAGGAGACTGGTTCAACTGCTCCCTGGTCGGGGGCCCGGCCTGCCCCCTCAGGCCCGGCTGCCATCTGTTCGCGGTACCATTCATCACTCAGCGGCCCGCCCTCCACAGCACAGACCCCACCGCCATTGGCCCGAGGCCGCATCCGTCACTCGGAGGCCCGCCCATCGGGGACCGCCCCCTGTCAGAAGGGAAAGTCTCGCCATGAGGCGGGCAGACCTGCACGGGCGGGGGTGGAGGGGACGCCGAGGTCCTCGGAGGAGCGCTGAGGGGACCCCGCCAGGTCGGGGGTCCTCAGGTGGGAGAAGGGGCGCCACTCTGTACTTTAGTTCTTTATCTGGTTGGGATCAGAAGGGGAGGTCGAGGCCCAGACTCCCAAGGCAATCAGGCTCCAAGGACCCCAAAACCCACTGTGTACACAGCCCCCGAAGGGGAAGGGCAGACACAGACAGCAGCTTCTGTCCTGGGCAGGGACTCCTGTGTGGGCAGGTCAAGAGGACCCCCACCCCAGCCTAGAGGCTCTCAGATGACTGTCATGACCTAGTCAAGGTTTTGAAAACAGGGACCTAGGGTTGCCAAATACAAATGCATAAAGAAGCTACCCTCTGTGTTATGAAAAAAGAACATTCTTGACACTAAAAATGAAAGATAATGTTTCCAGAATAAAGGACAGAGCATCCCACGAAACAGCACTCGCCAAGCTTACCCTGACATATGTGTGTACATAATCTATAGTTCGAATTTACCCACATTGTTCTAGGCTGTTTCCTCCTAAGTGGAGATAGTAATAAGCCTACCTCCCAGAGGACTTCTGAGAACTAAACATAGGGAGAGTTTAACCCAGCACCCAGTGACGCGTCAACTACTTTATTCTCTTTCACACGTACCCTCTTGGGCTTCATGTTCTTACTTTCTCATTCGGCCTCCATCCGCGAAGACTGTCACAGGCCAGACTGAAGCAGAGCCTGACTGTCGGAACCACACCATGGAGAGGCGTGTGTGTGTGTGTGTGTGTGTGTGTGTGTGCATGTGCGTGTGTCCCTGAGTCTGTACGATTCAGCTCAGTTTCATTCTGTACACCCAAGCACAGCTCCGGGCGGCCACGTTGGAAGTAAAACAGTGCCTGCCTTCCAGGTATGCAAAACCCAATGGAAGGAGAGTAAATGATATCCTCAGATAACCAATGATCACTGATTCCAACACTTCTCATATGTGTTTAAACAGAAACATAAAAAGGCACGATACTTGAGAAACATTAAACAAAAAATTGGAAAAGAAAGACATAAAAGTGAAATCACCTAGCTAAATTAGCTTGGGGAGCAATTTGCTTGTTGGAATTTTAGCAGTACACTCGTGACTTGTAAAGGCCCAATGGTTCAATATACAGTAGGGGCAGGACTCTGTGACGTGAACCAAGCACTCAGGCATGGCAACTGCAGCAAGAGCGGGGGCTGTCATTACTGGTCCCCCAAATTACTTGTAGAACTTGGCCATCACTCAATGTCTCCCCCAAAGGATGATTTTATTAATGGAAACTCATGCCAGCACGACAGGCTCTGAGCCTCAAAATAGCAAGAGTCTGACCCACACATATCAGGACCTGGTCCTGGTCCTGCTAGCCAGCAGATGCCCCAGGGCCAACTAGGGTGCCTACCTTAATCTGCCCGAAACCGATGATGATGGCGGCAGCCGAGGTGAAACCTTTAATGACGGGACAGGAGATGAAGTCCAGCAGGAACCCTGGACAGCCAAGAGGGAACACCAAGCTGGTCCCAGCCCCATTGGGTCAGTGTGGGCTGGGAGAGGTGGTATGGGTGGGATTGGGTCTAAAGACTAGTGGCATACCCTGTGTGGGCTGGTTTGGAGAGCAGGAAAGAGACTAGGGACTGAGACCCTGGGCACTTCTCAAAGTGTCCTGGCCTCTGAGCACAATAGAGGAGAGCTGAGAGCCACCCTCTTGACACACACACACAGACAGACAGACACACACACACATGGATACCCCTTGGAATGCAAAGAAGGAAATGCTGAAGGCAGGGCATCCCCAGAAGGAGGTGCCTCGGTACCCCAGGAAGAGCAGAACTGCAACCCCCCGTCCCCATGACAGGAAGGTCTGAGTGTCTTACCCAAGCGCAGGAACCCCATGCCTAATTGGATGCAGCCTGACAGAAAGGCCAGCAGCACAGCATAGGCAGGCTCGCGGAAGGTGTAGAAGGAGACCAGGAGGGACATGATGGCCGTGGGGCCCAGAGTCACATCTCGGGAGGTACCCAGAAAAAAATATACGAAGCACCCCATGAAGGCAGAGTAGAGGCCGTACTGTTGGGCAAAGAGAGCAATGAATATACAGGAGGCACACGGCACCCCCACAGGGTCCCTGGTGTAGCTGGTTAAGCACAGGGATCTGTGTGGTCCACTGTGTATTCTGGGCACAGCAGCACATACAGGCAGGGTCAACTGCTCACCCTGTTACCCAAGGTTGTGAACCTACAGTGACTAGGGGGCCTCTTTCCTACCCACACCCAACTGGGGCCTCATGTCCTTATGTCTGAGCCTGTGATTCTGAGAAAGCATTCTTAAAGCCAGAGTGAGTCATCCCACTGGCCCCATCAGGCAATCCAGAACTAGCTTGGTGCCTGTGTGTGACAAGCATGACAAGAGGGGTTACAGGAGCACGCGTCTGCCCAAAGGCAGTCACGTGCTCTAGGTTGTAAACTAAGGCTTCTTGGGCCCCATGGGACTGGAGCCCAGGGTGCCCCCCTGTCTGGAGGGAATACTATGCATGCATTTCTACTCTGCTCCTGGGTGAACACTAAGGCCTGGAGTGGGGTCAGGCTAAGGGGAAGGGATGTGGTGGGCAGCAAGGGCACACATCTCACCTGGGGAGGGAGTCCAGCCACCTCGGCATAGGCCAGCGCCTGGGGAATGACTGTGAGCCCGACTGAGATCCCAGCGATGAAGTCCATCTTCAGCGCGTGCCAGGTGTAGTCAGGCAGCCAGGCCAGGAAAGGCAGCCTCTTCTGCATGGTCGCAGTGGACCAGCAGCAGGACATCGGGGCAAAGCCCTTGGGCGGCTTCATAGTAGATGACATGTCTAGGAAGAGTGGTGGGGGGGCGGGGGGACACAGACCAGCAGTCAGGGCCTGGGCTTCAGAAAACCCAGCAATAGGGTGAGAGTGAGGGTGAGGTCCAGAAACATCAGGAGATGCGCAATCGGTCTCCTCTCACCCAGGGGGGTGGAGCTAGATGCGTTAAATCTTCCCTCACTTTGCTGATCTGAGTCAGGAAACCAATAGCCTGTGCAAAGAAGGCGTCAACCAAAGGTGGAGTGCCCCCCGCCACCGACTGCTCTCCCTTAACCCCACCTGCCCACACCCTAGGTGCCTTCTCTTCCTCCATCGACTCTGGCCAGAAAAAATAAATGATTTCTCACTGAGAAGTTCAAACACTAAGCACTAATTAGACTCAAGGTTTCTCCTCCCAGGAGAATTTGTTTCCTTTTTTTACTCCCCCCCCCCAGGAAATTTAACGGGGAGCAGTGCAGAGAAAAGCAGGCCCACGGAGATACCCACACGTAGCTGGCGAGGAGTAGGTGGGGTGACTGGAAGCCCTGAGGTTTTCCAAGTGCGCAGCATAGCAGGCTCCACCCACTACGGCAGACTGCGGCGCTGCGGTGGTGGGAGGGCTCCCATCCTGAAGCTGCGCATCATCCCAACCCCCACCTGTGGCGTCTACATCCTTAGAGGAGCCTTAGGTATTCTAGTTGGTTCTGAAAGAACGTCAGAAGCTCCCCCCAAGTAATTCACGGTGCGCATCCTCTAGGGTCCTGGTGCTCCTGGCGCGCAGCGCCCGTCCCAAACCACCCCCAGCCCCGGTGGGGCTGCTCTGGACAGAACCGGCCCCCCACTCCCGAAGCCGCTTGCCCCGGACGCTGGGGTCTAAGAGGGGGACCCCACACCGTCTGCCGGCCCCAGCAAGGCGGAGGATGGCGGGGACCTGGGTGGGGATGAGGTGGGTGGGGAGCGGGGTCCCCGCGGGACGCGCCCGTACCCTCGGACGACTTGCCGCCCCCCCAACGTCGGCCGCCCACCAGCGACCCCGGCCCATGCCCTGGCAACTCGAGCACCCGGCCCCAGGCTCCGCCGCCGTCAGCCACGCACTCACCGGACGCCACAGCTCGGGGTCTTCCGTCGTCTCCGCAGCGGGTCTGCAGAAACCGCAGAGGCTGGGGGAGCGGGAGCCGGAGCCGGGGCGGGTCCTGATGTACACGTGACCGAGGGTGGGGGCGGGAGGGCTGGTGCTCACGTGACCGCGGGGCGGCGCCCGGCTGGAACCGCCGCTATGCGCTGCTCCGGGCCGGCCTGCTGGGTGTTTCTCTTCGTAGTGGGTCTCTGTTGTGTGCACCGGGCGCGCCCCCGAAACGTGCTGCTGATCCTCGGTAAGTTCCGACCCGCCGGCACCCCGGGCACCGCCCTCCACGGCCGCCTGTTGTCGACCCCGGAAGAGGCCAGCGCTAACCCTCCGTGCCCTGCAGACCCCATTGCCGTTCATTCCCCGACTCCTCTTTTTGCTGACCCCAGACTCTTCGTGGTCGGCTCCTTGAAGAGGCAAGCAGAGGCGGCCCTGCCCACTGCAGGGTCTGGAGGGGTCAGCCCCAGCATTCACACCCCATTCCTGCCCCCGGTTCTGACCCTGTAGCCCGAACCGTGACCAGAACAGCCAGGGCTAAGCCTGCGGTCCTCACCCACCTCGGGAGGCTGGGCGGCTTTCCACAGATCGCAGAGGGGATGCCAGAAGAGGGGCTGGTGCCCAAGTCCTCAGAGACCAGCAGGGTGCCCTAGATCTTTCATCTTCTCCCCAGCAGTGATAACCCCGTTCCCCTTCCCTTTTCAGACCCCAGAGCACTGTGGCTCAACTCTCTTTCTCCTGGCTGAAGGGAGCAGCCCCCACTCACCCACCCGCCTTCTCCCCCGGCCCTCCCCCACTCCGTGAAACCCCAAGTTCCTCTAGCGCCCTGTTGTTCACGAGACTTCCTGCTTGGGTAACCAGAGCCCAGCTATCACAAGGCAACCTGATTCTTTCCTCTTTTGAGGTCTGGCTCTCTGCCAGGGTCACTGTTTCTGATTAACTTTGTGGTCTGGGGCAGGTCCTTCAGCTAATTGTAACTTAAACAGCACTCTACAGAGCGGTTCCCTTCAACTCCCCATATCTCAGGGGCATTGGCAGAGAACCAGCACGTGGATCCACATCCTCAGGCATGTCTGCAGAGCTCAGGACTGCCGAATCATGCCTGCTTGGACCTCATGCTCCCCTGAGTTTTATGCCTGCCTACTAACATGTTCACCCAGTTTTCATACATGCCTGGTGGCATTCCCATTCAAGTAACAAGCCTGCTGAATATCATGCCCACTTGGGTCGTTCCCACTTGGGAATCACACCTGCCTGATATCAAGTCTACAGAGGCAGCATACCCGCCTGGGCATCACTGCCAGGCCACTGCAGCAGGACCCGGGTCTCTCTCACTCTTTCTGAGCCCAGCCCATCAGGTCCTCTGTGTCTCCCTCCTTCCTCAGCGGATGACGGAGGCTTTGAGAGTGGTGCCTACAACAACAACGCCATCACCACCCCTCACCTGGATGCCTTGGCCCGCCGGAGCCTTGTCTTCCGCAATGCCTTCGCCTCCGTGAGCAGCTGCTCTCCCAGCCGGGCCAGCCTCCTCACTGGCCTGCCCCAGGTGAGGGCAGCAGGGGTTCAGGAGGAGGGAGAGCTCTCAAGGCCTCTGCTGCTGGGAACCCCTCCCCGGTCTCCCTGGGGATGTGCCCACCTTCCCTCCCCCACCCCCAGCCAAATGGTCCAAGTGCAGCCCTGCTCCACCACTGTGTGACTGTGAGCAAATCACATATCTCTGTGTGCCTCAATTTCCTCACCTGTAAGATGGGGTGATAGTAATACCTCACTCCTGGGATTACTATAGGATTGGCTAAGCTAACTCTCTATATGTAAAGCTCACAGCAAGGTGCCTGGCAGGTACTTGCCCAGCCCAGTATTAACTCTTTTCATGATATTGTCCCAGGAGCTTTTGTGACAATAAAAGCTGCCATTTAAGGCACTTACTCTACTGTGCTAAAGTATATGTAATGAAAAAGTTACCATTTTAACTATTTTAAGGCTGCAGTTCAGTGGTATTAAGTACATTCGCATTGTTGTGCAACCATCGCCACCATCCATCTCCAGGACTTTTTTATCACCCCAAACTGAAACTCTGTCCCCATTAAACACTAACTCCTTATTCCCGCTGCTCCGCCAGCCCCTGGCTGGCAACCACCATTCAACTTTCTGTCTCCGTGAATTTGGTTACTCTGGGCACATCACATAAGTGGAATCATATAGTATTTGCTTTTTTGTGGCTGGCTGATTTCACTGAGCATAATGTCCCCAAGCTTCACCCAAGCACGTCAGTACCTCACTACTTTTCAAGACTGAATAATGTTCCATTGTGTGGATAGAGCGTATTTTGTTTATCTATTTCTCTATTGGTGGACACTTGGGTTTCTTCCACGTTTGATTGTTGGAATAATGCTGCTGTGAACCTGGGTGTTCATGGGCACTTACTCCTGATACATTATCTCACAGCGTTATTTTATGGGGGGGGATGCTCTGTACGTCCCTTTCTGAGAGCCTGAGGCTGTGAGTAGGAGGCCTACATAAAGAGGAGACTGTGGCCTGTACACAGAAGCTTCCTGAAAGGTTAATCAGACAGCTGTAGGCTACGCTCACCTCTGGGCAGTGAGCCACAGGAATAAGGACAGAGTTTTTCCTTCTTACATCTCTCTAGCCTGTTTGAGTTTGCAACACGTACAACAATTTTTTTTACACTCTAAAAAAGTCAGCTAATAAAAAGAGGCCTGTTGGTGTGGTTTTCACTCTACGATGTGTGCTCTTGATAGAAAAATTGGGAAGTACAGATACACAAAAAGAAGAAAATAAAAGCCACCCCTAATTTTAGTATACATTCTCCCAGTCTATTGTATTTCCTGCTGTCGTCCCATGGTAGGGACCTGTGGGCCTGTTAGGCAGGGAGTGAGAGATGGAGAAAACCTCTCTGAGGACTCTAAATCAGGGGCCTACAAGGGGCCAGGCTGGTGAGCCTGGGAGAGCAGAAGCGTTGGGAGTGGGGTGGGGGATGGGGGACAGGACCCTGGCTGCCAGGAGGCGCCCGGCCTCACAGCATCTCTGCTGGCAGCATCAGAATGGAATGTATGGCCTGCACCAGGATGTCCACCACTTCAACTCCTTCGACCGAGTGCAGAGCCTGCCTTTGCTGTTGGGCCGAGCTGGTGTTCGCACAGGTGAGGGGCTTCGTGTAGCCACAGGGGCAGGACAGCAACTTACCTCCCTGCCCCAGAGGGGCAAGGCCTTGTCCTGAGCCACCATGGGCCCTGTGTTGCCTGCTCTGAGCACTTGACCCCAAGGAATCTGGGCCTCCTTGCTGGGCCATGGGCACACGAGAACAAGGGCCCAGCTGCCCTCCTGGAGGCCACAGCAAGACACAGGGTCTGGAGAGCGGAGAAGGGGGCAGAGGGGAGTGGGAGACCAAAGGGGCTCTGGACAGTCTTCTCTCCCCGACTCCAGGCATCATTGGGAAGAAGCACGTGGGGCCAGAGACGGTGTACCCGTTTGATTTTGCGTACACGGAGGAGAATGGCTCTGTCCTCCAGGTGGGGCGGAACATCACTAGAATTAAACTGCTGGTCCGGAAATTCCTGCAGACTCGGGACAACAGGTGTGAGGAGGGTCCCTCCCCCTTACTGCCCTCACACAGCCAGACCTCTGGACAGTTAATACTGGATGCAGATCCCAGAGTCTTTGGTTGGGATTCTTGGAGTCCCCTGACAGCTGGGGTGTGGGTGGAGGAGAACGTTCCAGATGCTCAAGTTGATCTGGTCAGAAGAAGAGGGGACATGGGGAAACTGAGGCAGTGTGGATCACGGGGAGGCTCTCAGTTGTAGGGGAGTAGGCAAAACTGAGCAAAGGATGAAGCTCCCCAGGGTAGAAGCCAGGTGGTGGGTCAGCCATCTGACTTTGACCTCAACGCTCAAGCCCGTCCTTCCATCTGCAGACCTTTCTTCCTCTATGTCGCCTTCCACGACCCCCACCGCTGTGGGCACTCCCAGCCACAGTACGGGGCCTTCTGCGAGAAGTTTGGCAATGGAGAGCGTGGCATGGGGCAGATCCCAGACTGGACCCCGCAAACCTACAACCCAAAGGATGTGCAGGTAGGAGGACCCCTCACCATGTTTCCGAGAACTACCCTTCTTCCTCCACCTTGTAAATATGGGGACCTGTGCCCTGTTTGTGGGTTGGCAGCCCTGGCCCCAGATGTGTAAGAAGAAACCCTCTGACTCACTGGAGCCAGGTCCCCATCCATGGGGTGGCAGAGAGAAGCATAAAGACATGGAATGATGGTACCCAAAAGCGTGGGTGTTCTGGGATAATCCATTCAGGAAGAGAGATGATTTGGGGCCCTGGGAGGAAGGCTGGCACCTGTATCTCCCACCCTAATTCAAGGGCTGGCCACTTTGCCCCCTCCACCCAACCTATCTGTTCTAACCTTGACTTTCCACCCACCTGCCCCATCCCAGGTGCCTTACTTCGTCCCTGACACACCGGCTGCCCGAGCTGACTTGGCTGCTCAGTACACCACCATCAGCCGCATGGACCAAGGTGGGTTCAAGGAGCCCAGGTGGTGGCATAGGGCACAGCTTGGGCCCCCATCTTGGGCCAGAGCCAGGAATCACAGTGCCGCAGGGCCATGTCCCCTCTGGGGGAGAGTCATTCCTGCCTCTTCCAGCTAATGGTGGCTGCAAGTGTTCCTTGGCTTTGCAGCATTACTCCAGTCTCTGCCTCTGTTGTCACATGAGCTCCTTCCCTGTGTTTTCTCTTTAGTCTGTGGCCCTCCTCTTCGTTTTGTCATTCGATTTAAGGACCACCTAGGTATGTCAGGATGATCTCATCTCAAGATCCTTGACTTAATTGTATCTGCAAAGACCCTCTTTCCAAATAAGGTTACATTGACAGGTTCTGTGTGGACATATCTTTTAGGGGAACCACCATTCAACCCAGTCTGGGAGGTTGGTGCCTTTATCGTTTCCCTGTTGGTACCATTAGTTCATGGGGACTTGGGAAGGGGGTGGGTGTAGAGAGAATCTTATCTCCTGGCCCCACCCAAGACCATCCTTATTACCTCCACGGGGAGATTCCAGGAAACACAGAAACCACTGCATGGCAGGTAGCAGCTGCATAGGGGTGACACAGAACTGCCAAGGTTGGCCAGTGTCCCTGGAGGGGTGCACTCAGGTGGAGGCCATGCAAGTCCTGCTGCAGGACAGGGCCCTGGGCAGAGTGCTGGGCGGGAGGCCTGGCTGGTGGCAAGGAGGGCCAGGGTGATTGAAAGAAATGACGGTGCAGGGTTCAGCAGCCGGATGAAGAAATGCTTTAGTGCACATGCATTCCCACAACTGTACATCTGCCTGCGGCTGAGCTCTGCTATCTCCTCCACACCCTGCAGGGATCGGACTCGTGCTCCAGGAGCTGCGTGGGGTGGGTGTCCTGAATGACACCCTGGTGATCTTCACATCCGACAATGGTATCCCCTTCCCCAGCGGCAGGACCAACCTCTACTGGCCGGGCACTGCTGAGCCCATGCTGGTGTCATCCCCAGAGCACCCAAAACGCTGGGGCCAGGTCAGCGAGGCCTACGTGAGCCTCCTAGGTATGACTCTGCATTCCATGCAGCAGGGGTCGAGGAGGGGGAGTGGGGGAGGAAGAGGACATTTAGTGGGACCACCACGACCAGACGTAGCTCCTCATCCACTACCTTATGCGGTTGCCACATCACCTCAGTGAGGAAGGGATGGTCAGCCCCATTCTACAGATGCAGAAATGAGGCTCAGAGACATGAAGTTAGGAGCCCAAGGTCACACAGCTTGTAAGCACCAAGCTTGGATTCTAGTTTGGGTCTCACTGCCTTCAAGCCAGTCATTTTTCCACTGGCCCACTGGTGAGCCTCAATCGCCTGGAGCACTTGCTAGTATCCAAATATCCCACCCCAGAGTGTCTGATTCAGTAGGTCTGGGGTGATGCCCCCAAATTTGCATTTCTGACAAGTTCCCAGGTGATACTGATGCTCCTCGACCCCACTTTGAGGGGTCAGGGCAGCAGCATGCTTGGGCCCCTGTGGCTCAGGGCTCACATCTCCCTTTGGCCCCAAGGTCAGGAAGTGTTTTGGCCACAGCACAGAACAGGAATAGGCCCCTGTGTAGGGGCTTCCTCGCTGGTCTGAAGGATTTTAGAAGGATCCTGGGTATCACCAACTTGGGGGCTCTTGTCATGGCATTGAAAGCATGACGGCCCAGAGGGTGACGCAGCAGTGACGGGTTGGCCTGTAGCAGCTTTTCCCTGTTGGTGATTTGATGTGCAAGGTGGCCCCCCAGCTTCCAGAGTGGCCTGGATTCAGCCCTTCCACAGGGGTGGGCCTGGTGCCCTGGAGGGCCCGCCCTGCTGAGATGTCATCTCCTTTCCAGATCTCACGCCCACCATCTTGGATTGGTTCTCTATCCCCTACCCCAGCTATGCCATCTTTGGCTCAAAGACTGTCCAGCTCACTGGGCGGTCCCTCCTCCCGGCGCTGGAGGCGGAGCCTCTTTGGACCACGGTTTTTGGCAGCCAGAGCCACCATGAGGTCACCATGTCCTACCCCATGCGCTCCGTGCACCACCAGAACTTCCACCTTGTGCACAATCTCCACTTCAAGATGCCCTTTCCCATTGACCAGGACTTCTACATCTCGCCAACCTTCCAGGACCTCCTGAATCGCACCACAGCCGGCCGGCCCACAGGCTGGTACAAGGACCTGCATCACTACTACTACCGGGAACGCTGGGAGCTCTTTGACAGGAGCCAGGACCCCCACGAGACCCAGAACCTGGCCACTGACCCCCGCTATGCCCAGGTTCTGGAACTGCTTCAGACCCAACTGGTCAAGTGGCAGTGGGAGACCCACGACCCCTGGGTATGTGCTCCCAATGGGGTGTTGGAGGAGAAGCTCTCTCCCCAGTGCCGGCCACTCCACAATGAACTGTGAGGCCCTCCCCACCTCCACAGTGGGGGACCGCTGTCCTGTGTCTGAGCTGTGTCCTGGCACAGGAATTCCCTGGGGGGTACCCAGGATGGTGCAGAGTCCCCAACCTGTGACAAGGTGAAGGTGGTCTGGGGAACAGCAGGAAGAAGGGTCTGGGACGTGGGGCTTCAGTCCCTCTTGGTTCTCTGGAACCCACAGACGTTCTTGTGCCCTTCACCTGAGAGGAGATGGGCTTCTGTGTGCCACGAGGGTAGTGGGTGAGTGCAAACTGCACTCAATGTGGGGACAGCGTCTGTTTGTCAGTCCTGGTCTGGAGGGAGCCTTTGAAGGAAACTTGGGCTTGTCTTCTTCCTTCACTTTGTTCACAGTCAGGCTCCCGAGCCCCGGGCTGGGTTTCCATACCACTGATTCTGGGCAGGCTCCCTAAGTGACGAGTTTCATCCTGGGGTCTGTACGAGCAGAGCTTGCCCTTCTTTTTGAGAGTGTCCAAGGATGAAGATGTCTCTGCTCAAGGCCTGAAACTGCCCCATCCTCTGGTTGGGTGAATTCTGTTTGGGTGAACACAAGTCTGTAGCACAGACCGTACTCATGGTATGCTCCAGACCTGCCCTGCCTCCGCCTGCCTGGAAAACCCAGAAAGGGGGCATTCTCCTTCAAGTGGATGGGCTCCCATCACCCTTCCCACCCCCATCAACTCCATCCTGGAGGACACAGTGGGGAAGCCACAAGCCAGAGCGTTGTAAAAGCTTTTTATTTTAGTAAAATATACCACGTTCATTTTCTGAATTTGTTTATGACACAGGGGCCATCAGCAAGGCCTCTACTCTGTCCACACAACCTTCTTCTGCTCATCTGCAATGGCCAGGCGGACACAGCCGAGCAGGGCATGCAGGTCACTCCAGCTGTCAGGGGCCAGGCTGCTGTACAGACAGGGCACTTCATCCAGCTCACCCTCCTCTTGCCTGGCAGCCTCCAGGAGCTGGTCCTCTGCAGTGCCGAGCTGCTGCAGAGCCTTCCTGCCAGAGCCAGAGATGGGAGGGTGGCTCAGGCAGAGCCTTGCACCAGCCTCCCAGCACGGAGCCCCAGAAATCAGCCGCCGGCTTGGAATTCTAGGGACCTGGATGGACCGATGATGCAACAGATGCCCCTAGACACAGATGGCCTGCTTTGAGGGGACCCAGTGCCTTGTGAAGAAGGTGTGACTGGGGCCCTAGATGATGTTGCACTAACGGGGGTGGGGGCGGGGTTGGGGGTGGCGGATCTAGTTTATAACTTCGGTTCTCATAAAGGGGGCAGCAGGATATCTGGGCTTGTCCCACCCATGGACCAAATAGTGTTTTTCAGTCTCTGTCCTTGCCTAACACAGATGAACTGTTAACTCTACCCCAGGAAACATGTGGCCTCAGCCGAGGTCATTCAGGTTCTAGGGTCTCACCTTACTGTCCTCTGGGTTGCTCCCCGGGGGTGGGCTGCAGGACCTCTGTCCTGGATGTTTTAGGGGAACTGCCCTGTGACACTTCCAAGGCTGGCACGAGGTGAGATCCTGGAAACCCCATCACGGGCTCTGGATGTGGTCACCGTGGGCCTTATGGGGAGTTCTGGTGCCCATTCAAACCTCACCACCAGCCCCCAGGGGTGCACCTACTTGAATTTCTTTGCCACCTTCTCATTGATGGAGATGTGGATAATGATGGGGAATATCTCCATCTTATGCAGGACGCGGACACTGTCCAGCTGGACGTCCAGGAGGGCGTGGGTATTCTGGGGGGAGAGGGGAGGGAAGTGAGCCTCAGCCTTAGAGGAAATGAGCGGAGCCCACACCCAGGAGTGATGCTGAGAGAAGTGAGAGAAGGGTGAGAAGGGTACAGGCAAGATTGAAGTTTGTAAAGGAGGTGGGGAGAAGAATTCGGGAATGCCCTTTTGTATACAAGGGTGCTGGCTGTACAGTTTTTAAAAGTTTCCATCCGTTTGATTTTTTGCCTGGGAAATCATAGGTCATTGGGATTGAGGGAGACTGCGTAGAGCTCAAATCCTAGGAGTTGGATGGCCCCATCAACCTCTTTGGGGTTGTGAAGGATGGGGGGCCATTGTGCCTCTGGCTCACAGCTGTTCTGACTGCTCTGTATCAACACAAAACTTTATAGTTCACAGTGAGCTTTTCATATATTTGAGCCTTAAAACATGGAGTGTTATCTCCACTTTACTAATTTAGCAAATGTTTATTAAATATCTCCTGTGTTGAGGAAACAGGCTCAGGGAACTTAAAAGTCCCGCCCGAGGTCACGTGGACACCAAATGGCAGAAACGGGGTTTGGTCTTTCCATGATGGAGCCAGAGACAAGATGAGCACCAACCTGGGGTGTCCAGGGGGCCCTGGAGGTTGGCCCTTCCTTCTCCCACTGCCGTCCTCTGGAGATGGAGTTCCTCACAGCCCCCACCCCACCCCTTACCTTTCCCATGAGGGACTCGACTGCTCTGCAGGTGACACAGTAGCGACCACCAGACGCCTCCCTCTCCTGGATGATGTCCCCTCTCTGGCTGGAGGCATCATACTCCTCCTGGCTCAAGTATGCTGAAGGTGACAGTTGATGGGGATGTCACCCACCCAGCTGCTCCCCCAGGACCCCATGCTGAACACCCATGGGTCTGCCCCCACAGACCCCCACCAGCTCTGTGGTGTCCTCCTCTAGGGTGTTCTCTTTATAAACTTTATAAACCTGACCATGCTCTTCCTGCTTGGAAGAGTCCATGCCCTGCACATTCACCCTAAACCATTGGACACAGCAGGTGCCTAGCCAGTGCCAGGATGTGGGTGGATGGATGGAAGGTTGGGTGGAGGGAAGAATGGAGGGAAAGAAGGAAAGATGGACAAATGTAGATAAACCCTTCTCCCATCACTTCCCAAGCTCCGAATTTACATATGCAACTTCTTAACACCCAGAAATCCCTTCAATCCCTTAAATCAGTGGTTCTCAACCAGGAGCAATTTTACCCCCAAGTTACACTTGGCAATGTCTGGAGACATTTCTGACTGTCACAACTTCTGGGAAAGGGGTATGCTCCTGGCATCTAATGGGTTGAGGCCCAGGTATGTTGCTTATCTGTGATGCACAGGACATCCCACAACAGAGGATGATCCAGCCCTAAATGTCGTGCCGAGGCTGAGAAATTCTGCCCTGTATAAACATGTTAAAACACACCCTGACTTTTCCCTTCTTCCTGAATAGCACCCAGTCTCCCAAGTGAGAACTGCACGTGCCCTCCTGCTAGCCTCCACCCTCCAAAGCATCACCAGATCCTGCAGACAGCTGGCAGACAGCTCTTGGGGCTGCCCTCTTCTCCCTACTGTGGCTTTGCTGTACCACCTCTGGTCCAGCCCCTAGCCAAGCCCTTCTCCAGTCCATCTTCTATTCTGCTTTGAAAACGGGCATTCAAAGATCAGGCCTGATCACGTCCCCTTGCCTACCACATAACACGGCACATCTGGGCATTCACCGCCTCCCCATGGTGCTGTCTGTGCCTCGGTGCCTTTGTACACTCTGCTCCCTCAGCCTGGACTTCCTGGTTCTGCTCGCAAACTCCTGTCCTATCTTGCCATCAGACTGCAGCCCCACTCCTACCCCCTCCAAAGAATCCCTCTCTGAATCACTTGTGGAGCTAAGATGGGTCAGTCTGCCATGTCTTTAGGTGTCTGTCTCCAGAGGAGCAGAATAGACCCTGAGGGCCTCTTGGACGCTATCTCTAGCCCGCTGCACAGAGCCTAGCACACAGCAGGTGCTCACTGGAGGAACTGCGTGGGCCACACTTGCTTCTCTCTGTCCCCTCTGTGAACTCCAGGGGAGAAGGACGGGGCCCTATTCTCAGCTTGTAGCCTAACTCTCTGAGGCAGCCACCGACCAGTGATTGGTGGATGGAAGAAAGCCAAGGAGCTAACTCCTGCTCTCCACTCTCCAACCAGCTGAGCCACCTTTCCTGCTGAGCAGGGCCACTGGGACCCAATATTCCCACTGGCCAGTGCATCTCCATGGCCCTACACTGAGTGGCTTTGGGCAGATGGATGGAGCCCTTTGGTTGTATGACTCCGGTTAAGTACAAACCTATCTGCCAGCAGAGCTGCACTGGGAGGAATAACATACCCCCCAAATCCATGTTCATCTGAAACCTCAGAACATGACCTTATTTGGAAATAAGGTCTTTGCAGATGTGGTTAGTTAAGATGAGGTCGCACTTGAGTAGGGTGGCCCTAAATCCCATGACTGGCTCCTTGTAAGAAAGTGACGTGAAGACAGAGGGATACACAGACAAGGAGGCAGAGATGGGAGTAATGTAGTCACAAGCCACCAGCAGCCACCAGAGCAGGAAAAGGCAGGAAGGACTCCCCCCTAGAGCCTTTGGAGGAAGTGCAGCCTGCAAAGACATCTTGACTTCAGACTTCTGGCCTTCAGAACTGTGAGAGTACACATCTCTGCTGTTTTAAGGCCCCCCCCCCCGGTTTGTGGTCCTTTGTTTCAGCAGCCCCAGGACACTCCTCTGGTTGTGCTGCCCTCCTGAAAGCAAATACTTATCCTTGCCACCTGACAGTCAGGTGGGACTCCCAGGAGACAGCGTACCTGCTGGGCACTTCTTAAACCCTTGGAGGAGGCACAGCTTCTCCATTAGGATCTTCCCGACCACCCTGGGCACGAAGAGCACGGGCCGGGGCCGGCTGGGCCTGTGGCTGTGCACCAGGGTGTAGGGCACCAGGGTGAAGTAGCTTTCGGCCCAGAAGCACACGGTGGAGGGGTCTGTGGAAGGAAGGAGCCGTGAGCAGACCGGGCGCCAGGCTGCAGCAGCCCCCCACCCCCAGGAAGGCCTGTTTCTGTTTTGCTCGCCACTGCAGCCCTGGCACCTGCAGTAAGTAACACAGGGCACGCTGGGCTCCCACACGATGCACCATGCCCTCCACACCTGCCCTGGCTGATTCCTTTGTACCTGTTGATTAGATTCCCTGTGCTTCTCTAGGATCAGCTTCGTAGGCTGCAGTTTAAAACCTTTTCCTTGTTTGGCTCACAGGGAGGATAGAGAAACCATGTTCATCCTTGCAAACAATCTGGAAGCTTCCTGTGTCTTCTCCCTCAGCCTCAAGGGACACGTGATCCCAGTCCTTCCCTCCCTCCAGGGTCCCTGATCTCCTCTCCTGGTCATTTAGGTTATATTAGGCACTCAAAACACTTTTCAAGAAGAAAATAAACTCAAAACGATTTACCTTTCTCTAAATTCACTTCTGCTTATCTCATTGCACAGTTTTACCGGCTCAGGGGTCTGTGCTGTGCCGGCCTCTGTCACGGCCTCATGCCCACACCAATCACTCAGCAGTTGTCTGAGGGTCCACTGGTTTGTGCAGTGTTGGGCATTTGGAGAGTGTTCAGACTTTAATATTCTAAAAGGACTGCTGTCCAGATGACTGTACCAGTGGCTTCGGCCAGTCTTATTGAGGCAGGTTACAGAAGTAGGAGTGTCAGTTAAAGGACATTAAAGGTGTGTAGCTCAGCTGCTCTCCAGAAGGGCAGGTGGACGTCAGTTATGGTTCTTAAAGACAGATTCTGGCCTAGATGAGTGGCATCACCCTGACCCAGCTCACCAACCACAGCAGCCTCCAAAGACCCTCCACCAGCTCCACCCGCCTCACCTTCTACCTGGCTTGGGTCCAACTGGCCCCCTTCAAAGGATGACCACAGAGGGCTGGCCTTGGTTCTGTCCATACTGACGATGCGGACCAGCTTCTGGGCTCCCCCAGAAGGCTGCTGGACAAGGGAGAAGGGGACATCCCATGGGGCTGGGGGGCTGGCACCACCCCCCACTGCCGCCGGCAAATCCAGGGTGGTCCCTGGACTCCCAGGCTGTGCCTGCTGAACAGCCAGCAGGCCCAGGCCCCATGCCAGGGGGTAGGTGACAGAGGGTGGCAGGAGAGGGTCCTCAGGCTGAGCCCCCCAGCCCCCTTCCCGAGCAGGGCATCCGTGGGAAGCAAGAGGGAAGAGTAGGGGCCCCCAGCCTAGCCCTGCCATGATCCAGGGGGCTGCCCTAGTGCCTTGCTCAGGGACAGCTGAGTGCTCTGTGTTGGGAGAACCCAACAGTGCCTGGCCTCAGTGGGGAATAAGGATGGGGGGCAGATGGTAGGCAAATGGGGTGATGGAGGGAGCAAGACGGAGAGAGCATACATGACGTATCTGCACGCGGTAGAGGAGCTTGCAGGAGGGGTGGCATGCAGACCCAGGTGAAGGTTTGGAGGGCCCGGGGGAGAGACACGCCGGATCACCTCCCTCAGGTTAGCAGCCTACACTCTCCACCTGGGACCCTCAGCCAGTACCCACCTGTCTTCCAGCCCATGCCAGGTGGGGCTGGGACCCTCTGGGTGGAAGGAAGGGTTGACTGGGCCCCTCCCTCCAGATGATGTGAGCTGGGGGAGAGAGGCAGGGCCCACCCAAGCAGGACCCTGCATCTAGGACCTGCGCTGACTGGTCCTCACCTTGCGGGTCATGGTGCTCTTATGAGCCATGTCCTGGATGAGGGCGATGAGCAGCTGCTGAGCCCTGCACAGAGGAGGAAGGCCTCGGCCCAGCTGCAGGGAGGGCTGGACAGGAGAGGTGGGCCCCCTGCCCAGTGCTCTGGGAGACCCTCACTGCCCCCACTGCAGTTCTCCACCCCAGCAGCTATGATAGTCCCCTGGGGTTTTAAAAACCTGCAGAGCCTCAGCCTGGAGATGCTAATTGAATTGTCCCGAGGCGGGATCCGGGCGACACAGTGTGAGTAGGGTCGAGGCCACTGCTCCAGAACCTCGCTACTCCCAGTGTGGCCTGAGGACTTCAACCTGGCATCACCCAGGGAGGGGGTTGGAAATGCAGAGTCTCAGGCCTCTCCCTGCACCTGCTGAGTCTGATCTCCAGGTGACAGAATTTGCCATAACGCTTGAGAGGAGCCAGATGAGACACCATGCTTTGTGCCCTATGGTCGATCTAGAACATGGTTCTGAGCAGGGGTGCTGTTGCTCCCAGGGAGGGTGACCAGCTGTCCCATTTGGCCCAGGACTGAGGGGTTCCCCAGGACATGGGACTTTCTGTGCTAAAACCAAGGCAGTCCTGGACATACCAGCAGGATGAGTCACCTATCCTCAGGGTGCACTGGCAATGTCTGGAGATTTTTGGTTGTCACAGCTAGGGGGGCAGGGGCACTACTGGCATCCAGCGGGTGGAGGCCAAGATGCTGCTCAACATCCTACAGTGCCCAGGAGGGTCCCCCACGACAAACAGTGAGCCAGCCCCAAATGTCAATAGTGCTGAGGATGAGGAACTGGTCCCAAATACTCTAGAATGCTCTAGGACTGAGGTCCATCCCATTTCACAGAGAAATCCCATCCAAGCAGTGAACCTGGTGGGTCGCACATTGGGGGTTCCACTTCTTTGAGGTGCCCCACCCTGTATCCCTGGGCAGTAGAGGGAGCCTCAGGAAAGCTGTTTCTCCTGGGCAGGAGGGGGCCTCCTCACTAAGTGAGGCCAGGCAATGTCCCCCCCCGGGGAGCTCCCCGGGCCCTCTCTGGGGTGTGGGAGCCCACAACAGCTGCTCACTGTGCATAGTTGGGGATGGTGCCCTGTTCGGTGCCCTTGGTGCTGTAGGGGCCAACACGGTGGGCGTGCCAGCAGCTGCCGCCCTGGAACAGGGTGTCTGTGACGTGAGGATGTCGTTGCAGTGCACCTGCAGCTCTCCCTCTGCCCGCCTCTCCAGGGCAAGGTTGACCCGGATGTAGAAGGAGTCCCCTGACGTGGCCACTTTGGCCTTTAGGTCCTGGACCAGCTTCTTATAACCTGATCAAAGAGGACATGAGGACAGGTAAGTTTAGGGCTGTGATTCCCCATGAGAACAGTTCTGCCTGGGGGGCCTCTGCAGACCTGGGGCTCAGCCTGGCTCTGCAGTGGGCTGGGAGCACTGGCACCGGTGGCCTCTGGGTGGGGGGTAGGACAGGACAGGGGAGTGTGTACCCTCCATGTTGACCTTCACAGACAGAGAGCAGAAGCCGTTCACCCTCTGGAGAAGTCTGACGGCCCGATCCAGGGTCATGCCCTCCAGGACAGCCTTGGACAAGGGCTCTGTTGCCTTGTAATCCACCTGAGGGCAAATCATGCGCGTCACCTCTGTTGACCAGGGTTCTGCAGCTGTGATCTGAGTGCAGGCGTGTGCCCTGCAGGAGACCCACTCCTTCCCAGACACCCACCCACACCCATCAGAGCTCTGTGTTGGGACATCTTGGTGCAGCGCCTCCTGGTTACACACGTTCCTGCCCCGGATCATGTATTGAGATCGCCACTGGGCACTGAGTGTCTGCTCTCCAACATGCTCCATTCTAGAGCATTCTGGAGCAGAGTCCTCAGCTTGGGACTATTGACATTTGGTGCTGTCCTGGGCCCTGCAGGATGTTTTGTGGCATCTCTGGCCTCCACCTACCAGATGCCAGGGCACCCCTCCCGCCACTCCTTCCCCAGCTGTGAAATCAACAGGGCTCTCATCCATTAATTTATTCCCGGTGTTGTTTTGGTTTAGGAGAGTAGATATTTTTATAATGAGAAAAAAAATGAGATATGTTTTTAACGCTATTAGGATTGAATTGGCCCCATTTGGATATCAGGACTGTCTCATAAAGGGGATCCGTTGCTTTAACCACAACATGAGCTGATAACTGAGAATCTCACGAGGACTGTTAGAAGTGTGACGAAGGGCTTTCATATTGGGTGGACTGATGCTTACGTCAGGAGCTCTGTGTGTGATCATTCGAGACACATGAGAACTCAGCTCAGCACACAGACAGCGAGAGAGAAGCCATGGGGTCCGAGGGAGTCCTGACTGAGGCCTCAGCCCCTCCCTCTCCCTCTCAGCGCTTGCCTTCACTCCCTACACCCCCCTACCCTGGGAGGAATGGGTGACACCTGTTTCGAGAATTTCTTGCTATTCTTAAAGGGCCTGATGTTTAATAATTCTGCTTTTAGGCTACATCAAAGTCACCTCCCTGCCCATATGTTCACTTAATAATAATTTGGTTGTACATTTATGTTTTTTGCAGTTTAATGAATATTTTGCAGTAAAAAAAATTTTTAGATGCCCCCAATGGTTAAAATGGTGAATTTTATTATATGTATTTTAACACATACACACAAAGTAACGATAAGATCATTACAGTAAAAAAAAAAAAAAAAAAAGCCCCACATCAGAATCTTATGTAGCCTTTATCAGATCCCTGGGTCAAGACTGCTGCATCCGCAGGAGGGAGGGGATGTGGGAACAGATGCATATGTATGACTGATTCACTTTGTTGTAAAACAGAGACTAATAAAAAAAAATACTGGGGAAAAAAAAAAAAAAGACTGCTGCATCCCCAAAGCCCTCTCAACTGGTGCATAGTCCAGACTACAACAGCTCACAGGCTCACCCTCCAGAGTTCAAGGATGTCAAGGTGGAGAAGCGTGCAGGGTTTTGATGAGAATCACCAGGACTCTCCTCTAAACATGTGTGACACTCTGCTTTACATCAGCCCAAGAAGGAGCGTGGGCCTATCCAATAATACATCTTTGTCAAGTTGAATCTGTGGCTTCCTGGGTTACCTGCCCCTCCCACTGACCCCACCCCTGAGAGGATCCTGGGGGCTCGAGGGGTTGGTGCCACACTCACCATCACAATCTGGGTGCCGGGGCACAAGGCCATCTCGTCTGCCGCGGAGCCCGGGGTGACCCGATGAATGTAGATGCCCGTGAGGTTCCCGCCAATAACGCTTATCTGTTCCAGCAGCGCGTCCCCCTGGAAGGCCAGCACCGTGACCTGGCTCAGGATCTTGCGGGCTGGCCTCCGCCTCAGCGGGACACTGCTGCAGAAAGGGAGGGGCCAGAGCTCATGCATCCTAGAACAAGAGGTCGGGCCAGGCCGTCTCCCCATCTGCCCCCTCTAGTCCCATCACTCTGGTATTCTCCTTCCCCAGCCTCAGAAAGGCTGATAGTGAGGACACAGTCCTCACTCTGCTCTGCCACCTGCTGGCCCTGGCCCCCGCCCTCTGCTCACCTGGCGGAGAGGTGGAGGCCCCCAGAAGACAGCTGCAGGATGTTCTCGGACTCAGGGAGGTCTAGGAGGAAGCCGCGGGCTTAGGCCTCGAGCCAGCCTACCCCTCAAGGTCATCCCCCTTCTGAAGGAGCTTTGGCTCACCCGTGCAACCTCAGTGCCGCCACCACAGGCACCCCCCTACCTGTTCTGTCTTTTGCTGAGGCTGAACCTTCTCTTGCCCCTCCCTCCCTTGATGCGTAGAACCTTGATTCACCTCCCCGAAAATAGGAGTAGCTGGTGGAGAGCTGCATCTGCCAGAGTTTAACCTACATTGTGTCCTTTTGCAATCTTTGAATGAGTTGCTAGCATTTTACAAGGTAGAGAATCTGGATTTCTGGCTTCACTTGAGAAATCAAATCTGGCATAACCCTGGATGTGTATTTCTGTGTGGCAGCCATCGCCGGCACTGGCCATCGGCTGCCTCCTGTCTCCCCAGGCCACGCTGCTGACCAGCTGGCCATGGCAGGCCTCTGAGTTGGCAATCTCCTAGGACTAGATGTCCCCAGAGTCTCTCCAAGGCCTGTATTTTATATGTGTCCTGTGAGGCAGATGGCACACCGCCCCCAGCCCAGGTGAGGCTGCCCTTCTCACCTCCTGAGCCGCTCACAAGAACCAGAGGGGCCAACAGAGAGCTAAGAGTTGCCGGCTGCAGGCAGCCTGTGCCCAGCTCACAGGCAAACAGCCACTTGTGCTTACATTCAAAGCCAAGTGAAATTATACACTCCTGATGTATTTGAGGTCAATTCCACTAAAGTTATATGAACCAGGACATTATGCAGAATAATGACAAAAGGAAAAAAAAAAAGAGCAATGACTCTTCCTGTTCGTGCTCTTACATCCTGGTTGGTTATACCTGGGGTGGATCCTCTCAGTTGATCACCGTTATAAATAAAAATGGCAATGAATTTGCAAAAGGCAAGGTTTCTGGTCATGTGACCCACAGAAAGCCTGGGGCCGTCTGTCCTAAAGGTGCCGCTAGGCAGAACAGCGTGGGGTATGCGCGCCCCTTGGTGGCTGTAGGATGAAATCTAGAGGGTGCTAAGCACCTACTGTGTGCAAGGCCCAAGGCTGGAGGCAGATGTGCAGTGGTGGCAAAGTAAGGAGGCTGCCCGTGAGGGGTCTGTGCCTTGAGAAGGAGGGAGGACCAGTTAAGTGACAAATATGAGGAATAAGCCACAGGAGAAATGGGAATGTCTCAGGTGCCAACACCCAGTAGAAATGTTCCTAGCAGGTGCCTCGGCCAGGAACAGAGAGGATGGAAGCCTGTTGCCCTCTGATATCACTGGGAGGCCCAAGTGTCCATGGGTCGGAGCAGGGAGGGACAGAGAGACGAGGTGTGTGCCTGGAGCTGTCTGAACATTTATGCCGAGCTGGATGTGGAGGTGAATGCAACTCCCTTAGCCTCCAGGTGAAAACAAAGGACGCCCAGTAAGCACGGCACATCTGGACACTGGTTTGAACTGCCAGGTAGTCTGGATTTTCCCAGAGGCCCAGGGCAGTGCAGTAGTCAAGTTCGCTCCTCTCTGCCCATCCCCTGGACAGAAACTGGGGTGTCTCATCTGCCTCCCTGAAGATCCCTGTCTTCACTTCCCCGCCTGACTCTGCCAGCCCAGCCCAGGGGTGGTGGGGTGGCTGCAGAGGTTGGGGGATATGCTCACCTGCCCTGTCTACAATCTCATAATCCAAATCTGCATCACCCTTCTTAGCACCCAGGGAGCCTCCCTGGTCCACCTCCAGGGTTTTGGGGCAGCCACTGAAAAGCATAAGAAGAAGATGGAAGCCAATGTCCCAGTGAGCTGCCAGGGGGCTGGAGTCATCCGATCCCTTTACCAGCCCCTCTCTACCTGAAAGACGAGGGGTCTTCCCAGAAGTCCTCTGTGGCCCGCTTGTACAGGGACTGCTGGCTGGGAGGCACAGGGCTGCTGGAGTGGAAGCTATCCACCAGCTCTCGGCTGGACGTGGCGCTCAGGTCAGACCAGAGCTGAGACTGGAGGAGGACGGGGCAGAAGTCACCATGGGGCTCTCACAGGGACCCCTGGGACACCTCTCCTGCTGCCATACTGTGTAAAGAGTATAATGATGATAAACCACAGCCTCCCACTGACAGGGCAGAGGAGGCAAGAGGGAAGGAAGGGAGGAACAAAGAGCCAGGCCACATTAATTGAGCACCTACTATGTGCTGGGCACTCTATTACCTACTTTCTACATTTTATATTGCTTGGTTCTTATGCTAAATCTATACGATGGGTAGCGTTGTCTCACTTTACATATAAAGCAACTGAGCCCCAGAGAGGCCACATTACTGGCTAGTGAGGGTCACATGCTGATGGGGTGTAAACATGCAAGATGCAGAGTGTGGCATTGGAGGATGCAGGTGAAATGTGTAGATCCAGGGGTAGCCCCTCGGTTCACTTAATAAGCATTTCTGTAGCATCTACTATGTGCCAGACCCTCTTCTGTCCCGATAGACGAGGGTGAACCTGGTCTGGCCCCAGCAGTGGCAGAGGCACTGGCATACCTCAGAGGAGCTGCCATCGCTGTTTTCCCATGGGCAGAGGGCAAACATGCGCACCAGCCGCTGCTTCCTCTTCGGACAGGGCTCCCTGGCTCCCGCCTCCTGCTTGGGCTGCCAAAGACCCGGATAGGCCGGTTAATTCAGGAAACGTCCTTTGGTTGCTCTTGGGGTTTCTACCAAGTCCCAAACCCTGTCTCCAGCCTTCCGAGTGGTTTCCTTTCATTGGTTTCAAGGCAAAACATTTATGTCCCCTCCTCCCAGCCTGGGACACCCAGCACTGTGGGAGCTGGCCACCAAGGGGACATGCAGCAACCGGCTTGGTGACTGCATTTTATTCCTTTTGGATAATATCTGTTATTCTTTCCTGGTTATACAAATAATACATACTATATGTATAATATATCTAAACACACTCCACAAAGAATATTGGTGGGGAGGAACAGGCTGATTAGAGAAGAAAATAAAATTGACCCATCCTCCCACACTCAGAAATAGAACAGCTAGCAGTTTGCTATCTGTCCATCAGTCTTTTTTCTATACGTATGTATATATATTTTTTATTTTTATTTATTTATTTTTTTGCGGTACGCGGGCCTCTCGCTGTTGTGGCCTCTCCCGTTGCGGAGCACAGGCTCCGGAAGCGCAGGCTCAGCGGCCATGGCTCACGGGCCCAGCCGCTCCGTGGCATGTGGGATCTTCCCGGACCGGGGCACGAACCCGTGTCCCCTGCATCGGCAGGCGGACTCTCAACCACTGCGCCACCAGGGAAGCCCTACATATGTATATTTTTTGAACATATTTGATGTGGTAAGTGGGTAGGAAGGAAGGGCTAGGGCCCCTGCATAGGGAGGGGAGGGTCTGTTTGTGCCTCACCCAGGTCCCTGGGCACCTCTGAAGAGTCTCGCCCACCCACCAGGGTGCCTTGGAGCTGGAGCTGCCGGCAAGACCATAATTAGAGGTTTTACAGTAATCTAAGTTCTTTGAGAACATAGCTCCCTCCGTGTCTATCACTCAGCTCTCAGATAGTTGACTTTCAAGCATCCCGGGAAGGCATCGTCCACCAGAGCAAGTGGCTGCCTGCACAGCTTCATATGCTGCCTTCTTTCTTCATCAAACACCACACATTATAGACTCCAGAACCTTCCACTAAGCTACCCCTTCTATGAGGTGCATAGTATTACCATAAAAGGAAATGCAGAAGGAGACTCAGCCTTCCCAGCCGGGTACCTTCAACCTCTGACCACACAGTACGCTCACGGGAGCCAGCGTGGTGGATGGAGCTGAATCCGGTGGTGCCAGCAGGGCCCGTGCGGCCGGCTCGGTCCCACCCCAGCACACCCTGCATCCCCCCCACCCCCCGCCCCACCCAAGCAGCAGCAGAGCTCACCCCTGGCAGCGACTCGGCCTGCACTTGTAGCCGCTGGACCTGCTGGCGCAGTTCGCAGACCTGGTCTGTCAGCTCAAACACCTTCCTGCGGAGTGCGTCCTTCTCTGCCAGGTTGTGAGAAATCTCCATCTGGGATCCATCCCTCGCTGAGTAGGCCTGCGAGCCGAGATAGAACGGATCGACGCCCAGAGGATAAAGAGGCTGTGCCGCCACCACGGAGAAGTCCAGCTAGAGAAAGCCTCCCATTTCTGCCCCGCGGTTATCCTGGACTTCCCCTGTGCGCACCATACACAGCTCATTCTGCAGCTTACCACCATTTACAGTTCACGTAAATGTGTGTAGTTTTAGTAACACCCAATAGGTGGGGTGCACACAAACCACTGTTAGAAATGAAAAGAGGGAGGACGCTGTACAGCAGGCATGGCAGGAGATGACAGTCGAGGGGAGTCAAGAAACCTCCCAGGGACCGGGAGAGAGACCCTGAGTCTGGAACCTGCTGCCATCGAGGGCGGGTGACCCGGCCGGCCTGCCCTCGGCCACACCCAGAGGGGCGGGGCCTTCCCGAGCCTCCCGACCTCCCGAGACTCTGCCGGCGCCGGCGCAGCACCTTCTGTTCTCGGAGCCCCTCAGCCCGACAGCCAGGCCGGCCCCTTGCCTCTCCAGGGTACCTGGTCCCGCTCCTTCTGCAGCTCGACCACTTGGCTCTGCAGGACGTTCATCTTCTCCTTGTAGATTTCGCAGTCCACCTTGGTTTTCTGGAACTGGAGCAGGGTCTGCTCCTTCTCTTCCCAGTACTGGACAGAGGGGGACAAACATGGCCCATGAAGGTCAGTGGCTGTGAGGGCGAGGCTGAGGATGGGTGGTGGGGGAGCCTCGAGGAGAGGGAGGGGGGTGGTTCTAGAGGGGAAATAAGGTGAATTCACGCTCGTTTCTTAAGTGCTGGATTCCATGTGCATCTACAGAGTTGCTGTGTTGATTATATTTTAATTTGGTCATCAAAATATGCATGGGTGCTGCATGTCTATTTGTGTTTTGTTTATTCCATGTCCCAAAATGCATAAATATTTTCCCTCTACCTGCCTCATTCTCTTCCACCATCTCCTTTCTCTCATCCTCCCCTTGCCTTTTATAGCAACTAAAGAAATCCCTGGCTCTCACCCTGGGGCCCCTAATTGAAATCACTCTGTGTTTTAATCACTTGTTTGCCTGACATGTTTTCTCCCCACCCCACAAAGTAGACGTGACCTCTAGTCTTTGACTGTGAGTTGGTGCCCAATCTAGTTTTGACAAAGAAATCAACGAACAGGCCCATGCATTCGTTAGGCAAAACTGGTTTTAAGCTCAGTGTGGATTAAAGAATCTGCTTCCTCCCCCAGGCAGCCCAGCCCCTAAACACGGCCCAGAAGGGTCACCTGCTTTCGCTGTCTCTCAGCGGCCATGGCCCGCTCCCTCAGAGAGTGGATGCGGTTCACCAGCTCCTGCCTGCTCTCCAGGGCCTCATCCAGGTTCTGCTCCAGAATGTCCTTCTCCGCCTGGTGCAAAGAGAGGTCAGCCCAGGGACCCTGAGCTCCCCAAAGGCCTGCCCCTGGGGAAGCATCCCCATCATCTCGTCCCAAGGATCGGAGGCAGGAAGCTTCAAGGATGGTGTGTGGACGGATTTAGCCTTATTACTGCACATCAGGCAGGAAAAAAGGCAAGGTCAGCAATCAAAATGGAGAACATGAATTTCAGCTCCAAGTGTGCATGGCTAGGAAACAAAGTACAGGAAGCTGAAAGCCTCTGAGGGTAGCATAGCACCTCCACTGTTTAGGCACCTTCAGGCTGCTCCTTCCACAAATCCACAAGCAGAGCTTCCAGGAGGGGGAACACCAACGGGTGGGTCATTCCCTGCTCATGCTCACTTTTATGAGTGATGGCACAGTTCAGGCCACGGGGTGGCAGTGCCAGGCGGTGGCCTGCCCCACACCCCATGAACGTCTATTGAAGGATTAGTTCAAAAAATAGATATTTATTGACTGAAAGGGATTGGAGAGGAGAGGCAGAGGGCTTGCATAATTCCAAGGCTTTGGCATCACTAACTTCTCTGCATCCTACCATTCCCCACTCCCTCATGCCTGCATGGGCAGGGCGGCAGAATATTTTGCAGGCAGAAACGTTGCCCTGCTCCCACAACCTTAAACTAATCTCATCATTTATAATCAGCCTCATCTATTCCAAACAACAGGGCAGCAGCAAACCAGCTGAGTAAGACTTTCGAATATGTGTGCAACAGCTATCAATTCTGCTAACATTTGGGGGCTGGGAAGAGCGGGAAGGAGGGATGTGAGAAGGAGCCGTGGAGATGAGTCACTAGGTTTCATCTCACCCAGGTCTTAACCACACCTCAATAGGACCACTTGTCAGAAATCCCACAGTCTGGAGGCCACAGGCCAAGGTCAAGGACACTCTCCGCTGGCCACCAGGGAAGGAAGCTGAATCTTGTGGGGACCAGGGCAGGAAGCTGACCCTTGGAGGCACCAGGACCCACCAGGCTGAAGGTCAGGGAGCGGAGCCTCTCATTCTCCTCCTTCAGGCGGCTCAGCTCCTCATCTCCAGGCTCCAGCTCATTCGTCATCTTCAGGGACCGCTCTCGAAATTCCCGCTCACAGGAAGAAGACATCTTCTCTCGCTGCAGCTCTTGCTTCATCAGATACAGCTACCAGGATGGAGATCAAGAGGGAGAATGTAACTGCTGTTTCTCCACTAGACCAGGAGCCAGCTGTCGTTCTCAACCTTTCTCCTTAAGGATGATGCTGTTCATACTCAAAGAGGTCCCTCTCCGGAGATTTCAAAATCCATTAAAGGATTTTACCTAATGAATAGTTCCAGTCCCTGCGGGACAGGAAAGACAGTTTAGCTTTATTTTACAGATGAGGTATAGGGGTTAAATCACTCGGCTGGGGTCCTCAGGGACAGAACAAGGAGCCCTGGCCACCAGCTCTTGCATCTGACAGCCAGCACAGCCGGGAATGAATGTCCAGTAAGCCTCCTCCAGCATGGCCCTGCTTCTCTGCCTTTCCATATTCTGCTAAACACGTCAGATGAAGGGAAATTGGATTCATGAAAATCAGTAAGTAAAAAAGAGGAAAGTCAAGTCAAATAGAGCAGAGATACCTGGGAATACAGGACCTGGTCTATTCAGACACACTTGAACTCTGTGTGCTAGTATGAGCCGCCTCCCACCCAGTGGGCTGCATGTGCAGGGCTATGAGCTCTGTAAACGACCTGGCCAGGTCCTGCTGGCCTCGGTCCTGCTGGGTAGTGGTCCAAGAGAAACTTGCACCTCGAGCTGATGGGCCTGGCCTCTCCCCATCTCAGGTGTGGTGTCCCTGGGAAGAGGGGAGTTTCCCTATAAGGCAAACCCAGGAGGTCTGGATGTCAGGGTGGAGTTCATCACTCACTCCAGGGTTGGGGTCAAGTGGAGAAGGAAGAACATTTGGACTTGGACTTTTTCCCTCTGACATCTAGTTAGCAAACTTTCCATAAGCAATTACCAAGTTCCTGCTATGGGCTAATAACTAGGTTAGGCATATCATATTCTCCAGATTCAAAAAGTAAAATTAGGGCTTCCCTGGTGGTGCAGTGGTTGAGAGTCCGCCTGCCGATGCAGGGGACACGGGTTCGTGCCCTGGTCCGGGAAGATCCCACATGCCATGGAGCGGCTGGGCCCGTGAACCATGGCCGCTGAGCCTGCGCGTCCGGAGCCTGTGCTCTGCAATGGGAGAGGCCACAACAGTGAGAGGCCCGTGTACCACAAAAAAAAAAAAAAAAAAAAAAATTAAATCATTAAGATCTGGAAGGAGGAGGCCTAAAACTGAAAGTAAACCAAACAAATGAACCTAATTATATTTCAAGCTAATACCGTAACCACATGAAGGGAGAGAGAGAAAGGGGTGAGGCAGAGGCAGAGAAAGAGAAGATGGAGGGCAGCCACAATAACTTACGAACACAGTATTTAACTAAATAGCCTAGGGCAGGGTTGGGTGGTGGCAGGGAGAGAATTACAAATCCTGGTCTAGTCCATTGTACTGGTACGGGCAAAGCAATTCTGAATCTATTTCAGATGTACCACAGGACCGAGCAAGAGAGGAATGTGTTAAAGTGGGAGCTAGGGTTCTCACTGAGGAAAGAGCACACAGTATGGAGTGGGGCACAGCAAGAAGAAACCCTGGGGGATCTACTGGAATTAGAGGTTTGGGCGTGAACTCATGATTTCTAAAACATGTGCAGGTACGTGTATATGCATACTTGCGTGCATATGTGCCTATGCATATTTGTATGTGTATGTATACTTGTGTATCTATGTGCACGTTTCCTAGCCCTGTCCACTGAAAGGGCCGAGAAGCAAAGACACCCCAGTAGCAATGAGCATACTGGATCTTGGTCTCTAAAAGGAACTGGGGCTCCTTGGAGAGATGGCTGACCCTGGAGCTGAGGCAGGGTGGGTACGAGATGATCCTGGAATATTTTGTGATGATGCAAAGAAAGTCCGTGCTAAGAAAACGCGGGGGCATGTCCCAGGACACAGAGCAGATTGATGGGGCTCCCACAGCCAAATCTAGGACACTTTGAGCACCAAACTCGCTTAGGACAATAATATGTTTTAGATCACTGGAAATGGGAATCCACATGTCTATGCCAATAACAGATGCATAAGTGCGGAAAAGGAAAGTCTCGTTCTCACAGCCAGGATGCCGAGGGTAAACTGGTCACTGGAGAAAGCACTGGAGATGGGGCTTATCATTCTGCAGCCACTAGAGTAAAGACACGCTCGAGCAAGAATCCCCGGTGAGGCTAAGTCCAGAGGGGAGTGTCGACAAGGAGCAGGGGTGCTTGCTGGCCTCAAAACACCTCCCCCTGACCCCCAGATTGCTTACTAGCTGCAGGGAGTAATAGTGTGACTGGCGATTTTGGTACAATACCTGATCCTGATCTGGATCCTGGACTGGAGGGAAAATGCCATCAAGGATGTAATTTAGGTCAACTGATAAAACTGGAACACGTACAGTAGATTAGATTAAAGGATTGTATCAATGTAATTTTATGAAGTTGATAACTGTACTACGGTTATATAAGAGAATATCTTATTTTTAGGAAATAGTCTCTGAAATGTTTAGGGGTAAAGGGCCATGATGTACGCAACTCAGGTGGTTCAGGAAAAAGTGTGTGTATGTGTGGAGAGAGAGAGACAGAGAGAGAGAGCACAAGTGATAAAGTAAGGGTATGTGGAAGTCCTTTGTATTTTTATGTGTATATTTTTGGGGAAATTAGAAATTCTTTCTAAATAAAGTTTAAAAAACTAAAATCAAACAGTGCCATAGTTAAAAGCAAAAGCAAATGCCAAAATGACAAGGAATGAATATCCTCCATAAAGAACTCTTGCAGGTCAATAAGAAGATGATTATCCTCAACAGAAAAATGAGTGAAAGACTGCTGGGGTCTAAGGGCCCCTAAATAACAACACTCCTGTTCTCCCACCTGAATCCAGGACCAGCTGAGAAAGACAAAGGAGGGGCCGATAGAGGTCCACTGTCCCCATGGTTACTGACACTGCCGGAGGGGAGTGGGGCCTGGGTGCGTCCACCACTCCCAGAATAGCCAGATGGGCCCCCAGACACAGGCAGGCGGGGTCCCCATGGTGGGCACTTCGCAGACCAGGCAATTACAGGGCAGGGCGGGCTCGAGGCCACATAGCCTATGCAAGGGGGCCCTGGTGGAGGAGAAAGGTCAGCTTCCTGCAGGGGCGTCACAGGGAGTGGGGGTGGGAGTTCCAGGAGATGGACCAGCGAGTGCAGAGGCACGGGGTGGGGAGCAGCAGGTCAGGATGGGCACCCCGAGCGGCATCCCCGATACCTCCTCTTGCAGGCCACGGCAGCGCGTGGTGGCCAGATCCTTCTCCTGCAGCGCGTTGCTGTAGTGCAGCGAGAGACTCAGCATCTTGTCCTTCAGCTTCAGCACCTCGTGGAAGTGGGCACTGACCTCGTGCTTCATGCGGCCGTGGTCGGCCTCCAGCTGGCGCAAGCCCTCGGCCCGGGCCTCGGCCTGGCCCAGGTGTTCCTGCAGCTGCTGACACTGCCGCAGCAGGGCCTCCTTCTGCCCCTTCTCCTGGCTCAGCTCTTCCTGCAGGCTGCCGATGGCCCCGGCCAGGCACTCGGTCAGCTTGGACGTCTCCATGAGCCCTGCGGGACGGGGCAGTGGGCCCAGGGGCTCTTCATCCTCCAGAGTCTTGCCTCCTGTGCCCGGACTCTCGAGCAGGACCCCCCCCCTAATCTGTTGGTCGCCTTAAACGCTTCCAGGGTCAACAGGACTGAATATTTTGGTGAACTAAAGCGTGACAGGCAATTCTGATACAAGGACTACCCCTTCTTGGCTTCCCTGTGGGATCCTGCTCTTCAGACCCAACTTCCCCCCAGTCGGCTGAGCCGTGCTCGATGCTCGTTCTCACGTCATCCTAAGGAAAACATAGCAAAGAATCTATATAACAGAACTCTGAATCACATAAATATGGACTGTGATGCCAAACAGGCAGAAACGTTTTCTTAGCCACAGTTTTGAGTGATGTTGCCTGCTCCTTTGAATACCTAAATCTTTCAACAGCTCCTCCAGAGAAGCCTAAAATTACTCAATTAATAAACATGGCCTCATCTCCCACCCAGCCGGTGTAAACCTTTACTTAGCAGCTCCTCTCCTTTTCCCCTCTGGCGGCCCCTCCTGAGAGCCAGAGCCAGGTGGGACAGGGTGGGACCGGGCTCCCCTCCACCTCAAGCACCAAGTAAAGGTCTCCTAGGAAATGACACACTTCCTCTTTGCCTGCACCTCTCAAATGCAGATTCCACGACCTGTGAGGGTTCTTCTCTTGGTGTTGGATAGTTGGGGACAAACTTTTTCTTTTAGAACCCAAGGTCATGGGCTCTGCCTACCCACCCCCACTATGGTTAGTGTGTGTGTAGGGGGTCTCCTCACCCCCAGAGTGCGGGGTTGGGGGTGTGCAGAGCACAGGGACAGGAATGTCAGCTTGAAGGGAGCAGGGAAATGTCTGGAACGGCCTGCAGTCAAGGCGGGACACCCCCTCACCCCGGGTTACATAAAAGACCCAGCTCTCACCACTGAAGTTTGTGAAGTCCACGCTGGGCTGTAGCCCGGTGACCAGGGTGTAGACGTCAGGGTTGTGGAATTTCAGGCTCTCCAGGAAGGCGATGGCCCCGTTCTTCCCTCGAGTCTTCAGCAAATCCAGCAAGTGCCCTTTGGAGAGAGAACAGTCTTAGCTGACCAGGTGCTAGGCGGGCTTCCCATGAGGGGAGCAGGGTGCAGGGAGGGGCATCCTTGCACATCTAGAAATCAGGAGGTCAAAGCAGTTTTCCAGGGCCCCTGGGGTGGGGTCCTCACTGCTCCATTTATTCCCATGATGGTGGTCAGTCTCGAGAAGGGCCAGGCTGATATTTATTGAGGAACTGCTACAACACAAGTGCTAAGAGTTGGGGATAAAAGACTCAGGAGGACGATCTTTGCTCTCAAGACTTCCCAGGTTTGTTGGTGGACACATGCAGACACATGTATACAAAGCAGGTTGGGGGAAAGAAGCAAATAGCAGCGCCCCAGGTCCTGGGTCCCAGAGAAACTTGGGCCTTCCCAGCCCACCCAGATCCCCTCACTCTCAGCTTGAATTAGTAGCTTGACTTCATTTCTCCTTTAATGGTCATAAGGCAACAGGCACAAATAGTGTCATATTGATAGCTACCACTTACTGCCTGCTTTCCATGGCCCAGGCTTTGAGATGAGTATCTGATAAGTTGTAACCCATTCAATTCTCCTAACAACCTTATGTGATGAAACTATTAGCTTCCCGGTTTCTGAATGAATAAACACAGCTAATCAGACAATCAGAATCAGCTCCAAAGACATCTGGAGTGGGTTGAGTCATGGGTCCCAAAGTTATGTCCACTAGGAACCTACCAATGGGACCTTTTTTGGAAAAGGCTTTGCAAATGTAATTAAGGTAAGGATCTCAAGATGAGATCCTCCTGCGTTATCCAGGTGGGCCCTAAATCCAATCACAAGTGCCCTTATAAGAGACAGAAGGGGAGAAGATGCAAAGATGAAGCCCACGTGAAAATAGAGGCAGAGATTGGAGTGATGTGGCCACAAACCAAGGATGCTGGGACCACCAGCAGCAGAAAGAGGCAAGAAGTTTTCTCCCCTAGAGCCTTCAGAGGGAGCACAGCCCTGCTGACACCTTGACTTCAGACTTTTGGCCTCCAAACTGTGAGAGAAGACGTTTCTGCTGTTTTAAGCCACCTGGTTTGTGATCATTTGTTGTGGCAGCTCTGGGACACTAATACAGTCCCCATGACTGGACCTCGGGTCCCCTTGGTGTTGTTCTTTAAAGTCCTGCACTCCCTGCCCTCACACGGGCCTTCCCGGTGCAACCTGCACTGAGCAGGCTCTGCAGAAAGGGCCTGCTGGGGCCACGGTGGCCAGGATGCAGGTCCTCACCAACTCTCATGGCCGTGTTTGTGAACCTGGGGCTGTGCAGCACCTCCTCCTCGTCCAGCTGGTCCAGCACCTTTGCCTGGCGCAGGTAGGGGGTGAGGCGGCTGGGGCAGATGCTGCGCACGATCCTGCAGCGGTGGTCCTCCATCTTCTCCCACAGCATCTCCTCATCCAGGGCGGTCAGCGAGGAGTCCGTGTGGCACAGTTCTGCCATGGCTGGGCCTGAGCACCCTGAATGGGAAGAGCAGCCATGGAGGGCTGGGATCAGGGACACAGCTTCCTGTACAGAGGACCTTTCCATCCAAACCCTCTTCCCCACGTCACCAGTAGGGAGGAAATGACCAATTTGGAGAGGACATGACACCCGATCCGGCCCTAGTGTCCCGTGACCAGCAAGAGGACACTATCGATTCTTACTGTTGATATCAAGTCGATTGCTCTACCTGGGGCAGAGCAAGAAGAACTGGGTTTCTTTTGGATCCAGGAGACTGGATTTGCCTTTAAAACTCAGGAAGCTGCCCCTGGCCTGGGGAATTGGTTTACCGAATGAGGGTGACATTAAAAACCAGATGGATCTAGAACGTGCATTCTTAACAGGAGTGACAGAGCTTCCAAGGGGTCAAAAATGGATTCTTGAGCAAAAATTCTTACTCTTCTGTGTATAAGGCACAGATGTGCATAAACAGACACACAGTGTACCTGTGATGTTAATATCTTATGAAAGGGTGATTTGGGAGGGGGTAGGCACAATCACGTCTAAGATACAAGACCTTCTGTTAAGAGGACCTCAGGGGGGCCCTGCCAGCCACAGAACACACACCCCACCCCCGGCTTTGTAATGAGCCACCTCCACAACTTTGCCCCGCCTGAGCCCCTCCTCCCTCCAGCCCTGGCACAAGGTCATTAGCCCACTGATCCATCTACATAACCCTAAGATGCTTTTAACCTGTAGCTTGTTTCAAGCATACTAAAAAAGTCCTGCAAATGATATAAAATATCCATGTACCTGCCATGCAGATTCAACCCATCTTAACACTTTGCACCTGGCCTCCTTTTTTTTTTTTTTTTGCGGTATGCAGCCCTCTCACTGTTGTGGCCTCTCCCATTGCAGAGCACAGGCTCCGGACGCACAGGCTCAGCGGCCATGGCTCACGGGCCCAGCCGCTCCGTGGAATGTGGGATCTTCCTGGACCAGGGCACGAACCCATGTCCCCTGCATCGGCAGGCGGACTCTCAACCACTGCACCACCAGGGAAGCCCTGGCCTCCTTTTTAAGGAAGTGCAGTTCGTGACAGCCCAGGCCTGTTGTCTCCTGGTCCTGCTCCTCGCTCTCTGCCCACAGGTAACTGCTGGGCCACGTGCTGCATATGAGTGTGTCTAAAACACTGCATGGCACTTCTGCATGATTCTTTGTGCCAACAGAAACCGCATAAACAGTGTGGTGCTGGGCATGGCCCTACACTCTGCCTGTTTTTGAGGTTTAGCAAATGGATACGTGCAGCTTGAGATTTTTTTTTTTTTTTTTTTGCGGTACGCGGGCCTCCCACTGCTGTGGCCTCTCCCGTTGCGGAGCACAGGCTCCGGACGCGCAGGCTCAGCGGCCATGGCCCACGGGCCCAGCCGCTCCGCGGCACGTGGGATACCCCAGACCAGGGCACGAACCCGCGTCCCCTGCATCGGCAGGCAGACTCTCAACCACTGCGCCACCAGGGAAGCCCTTGAGATATTTTTTAACTGAGTACTGGATTCAATTATACTAAGAAACCATAGTTGGTGCTCCTGTGGGCAGGCATTAGGTCATTTCGCCTTTTTCTCCAACACACTGCCGCAGTGACCGTCCTTGTGCATTATCTTGGGCACAGCTGGGAGCATTTCTCTCAGACTCGTGAATTCCTATGATTTGGTTCTTTTCATCTGGAATGACAAGCTGGACTGGCTGGAGTCAAATACCTCTTGAAGAGGTCTGTACACGAAAAATGCTTGAAAACCAGAGCAAATCAACCCTTGTAAACTAAGAAAAAGAGGAGATGGTTGTTGGAGGGTCCTGTCCCCATGAACAGCCCCCCACAATCCACGCGAGGAGCCCAGTCTTTAGCAAGGACTCACCAAAAGCTGCTCACATTCGTTTTTGTAGGCACTCCTCACAGTGGGATGCGATCCCGTGTTCTCTCCGAGGCCGGGTGTGGTGCTGGCAGGACGGGGCTGGATGGGAAGAGCCCGAAAACCAGTGCTAAGATGATCTCATATCTATTTCAAGCCATGTGACTTGTACCCAAACTCAAAGATTGGGCACCAAAGACTAATGCAAGGGGGAAAAAAGAAAGCAAACTCTGATCCAGGAAATAATTCGACAGATCTTTGACCCCTACCGTTTACTCAGTAACTATAAAAGCTTCCTTGGGGCTTGAAAGCAGGTTTCTAGAAGGAAACTGAACTTTGAACCCTGGAATACCAAGGAGAGTGGACAGGTGCAATAGCTACCCAGTGTGTCTTGGTCACCATGGGGCCAGATTCACTGACACCCTTCCCCTAAGTCTTGTACTCAGAGAGATGGATCTGCCGGCAGGGGTGTGGGTGGGAAAGGGCCCAGGGGTCTCACTGGCTGAGGGAGGAGGGGGAGCAAGCTGAGGACAGGAGTTCTGTCCTCAGGCGGTTCATTCCTGGTTTCTTCAGGGAACAGTCAATGGATGCTCATGAATCAGGGCTTTATAGGCTGAATTGTGTCCCCTTAAAAGATATGCTTGGGCTTCCCTGGTGGTGCAGTGGTTGAGAATCCGCCTGCCGATGCAGGGGATGTGGGTTCGTGCCCCGGTCCGGGAAGATCCCACATGCCACGGAGCGGCTGGGCCCGTGAGCCATGGCTGCTGAGCCTGCATGTCCGGAGCCTGTACTCTGCAACAGGAGAGGCCACAACAGTGAGAGGTCCGCGTACCGGAAAAAAAAAAAAAAAAAAATGCTGAAGTCCTCACCCCCAGTACCTGTGAATGTGACTTTATTTGGAGACAGGATCATTGCAGATGTGATCAAGATAAGGTCATTAGGGTGGGGCCTTGAATCCCACATGACTACTGACCTTATAAGAAGAGAAGAGGCCCAGAGACAGACACACAGGGAGAAGCCATGTGACAACTGAGTCAGAGATCGGAGCGATGCTCATAGAAGCCAAGGGACGCCAAGGATTGCCAGCAACACCCAAGGCTCAGAGAAAGGCATGGAACAGATTCTCTCCTATACCTTCAGAGGGAGGCTGGACCTGCTGGCACCTAGATTTTGGATTTCTAGCTTTCAGAACTGAGGGCAAATAAATTTCTGTTGTGGTAATGTATTATGTCAGCCCTGGGAAACTAATACAGAGGGGCAAAGGGGATTTGGAAACTTGCCCAAGTCCTGGAGTGCCCAGCTACGTCCAAGCTGTCAACCACACACTTGAATGGAAAGTTCTCAAGCTCCTGGGATCTCTACCCAGTAGATGTTTGCATCACTGGGGTGCGGCCCTCCAAATCAGGATGACCTTCCACCTTGCATCAGGACCAGCTACACAATCCACAGAGCCCGGTACAAAGTGAAAATATGGGCCCCTTGTTTAAAAAGTATCCAGAATTTCTAGTCAGTGACAGCAGAGCATTAAACCAAGTGTGGGGCCCTGGGCACAGGTTACACCTATGAAGCTGGCACTGCTTTGCATGATCAAGTGGTCTCCAGGCCCCCACTACATAATTTATGCCTAAATCCCTGTCTTGAGCAAGTGATTCTTTTGTGATGATCATCGCCCTTCTGTGAAGTTCTCTTTAAATACCCCTGGGGGAATAAACATTCACTCCTGGCACCTAGGTGTGAGGGGGCTTGTCAAGAGGTGGAGGGCCAAATGGGACCCACTTTCTCCATGGCTGCCAGGCTGGTGGCTTGGGGGCCAGGACAGGATTCTAACTGTTCAACTTTCATAGCAGAGGATTTTAACTGGTCAACCACCCAAGGACCCAGGACAGAGGATCAACCCCAGGAGCAACCCTTCCAAGCCCCGTCTGGCCCTGCCTGGTGAAGGCCATGGTCTTTGCTTTCTCAGGCCCTGCCTGTCCTTCTGGGACAGTGGTGGGGGGCAGCAATAAGATCTCAGGTACGCAGCCCCAGTGCATGGCCAAGGAGGCCAGGCCTGCTGGCCCCTGCTGGCCCAGCGCCCCCAGCCAAGATCCATCCCCTGCCCAGGAGGCCCTGAGTGGAGCTGAGTGCTTTTGCCCCGGGGCAGCTTTGCATTCCCTCCTGGCCTCCTCTGTTCCATCCCTACACTTGCTCATGCCAGCATCCTGTTCCCCTCAGCTGATCCCATGACCCCCAGGTATGCATTGCCACGTGTACCGAGGCATCTAGGGGGTCCCCTTGCGCCTTCTCAGATGACAATCTCGTGAGTGCAGCCACTTCTGCCACATCCAGCTCAAAGGTTCTGGGTCAGATTCTACACATAGAACCAGTCCAAATGGGAAAGGGGCTGAATGAAGAAGACTCACAGAGTCTCTCTTCCCCAGTGCCTCGCAAAATGAGCCAAAACATGTAAAAAAAAAAAAAAAGAAGAAGAAATGGTAGCAGCCACAAAATAGGAACAATGGAAAGATAAACAAGTTTTTCCCCCAAACTTTGAGAAATGTCATAACATCAGACGAGCCCCGCAATGGGTGCAGTGGTGTCAAGGGGCTCGGGGCCGCCAGTGACAAAACCAGGTCTCAACGGAGGCATGTCGATTTTATATAAAGCCTCTGCCTTGTCGTGGTTATCATAATCTCTTAACCTTAGTTAAGAGATTTTTAGGGAAGTAATGGTTCTTGGAGTTGAGAAACACTTATACTGCATTCAACTATTCCGTCATAATTTAATTTTAAATGTAAGTAAAGCTAAAATTTTACTTTGAAAACATGTGGATCTCATTTTTGTTGAATGATGTTAGTGTATCTATCTCTCTAGCAGTCCCTCAATCCATATACTTATCCACCCATCCGTCTAATCTGTCCATCTGTCTATTGTTCAGTATGTGTGTATGTGTTTGTGTGTGCACTTGAATGTGTGGGAGAGAGACAGATAGAGAGAGAAACACAGAGAGATAGAAACAGAGAAACAGAGAAAGAGAGCAGGTAGATTCTGGAATGCTGTTCCCTGATGCTAATACTCGTTATTTGTGGTGCTGGAATTTTAGGAAATCTGTTGCTTTCTTTTTTTCTATTAATTAAACTTTTTAGAATGAGCAAGCATGGGTTCAATAACAACCATAAACTCATTGTTTCAGAAAACAATCAAATTAACTCAGTTGATCAAATGGAGAGGGAAGTCATCATAGATAAGGTGCCCATCAGTCTTAGAGCACCTGGGATACTTCCTGTCCAAGCATGATTATTCACCGTGCCCCCCTTTCTCTCTCACAGGTGACATGGTTTGGGTGCCCAACTATCAGAGACCAGTAGAGGCATCCCCTCTCTTGCTTTTCCCTCAGTCCTGCGAAGAAGAGCCAACCCTCATGTGTGCCGGGCACAGAGATGGTGGGAGCGGACCAGGTTGACAGGTGCTGGCTGAAGAGGGGAAATTCTGGAAAAGGCAGCGGCGTGGGGGAAGAAGACTTGATTGGCTCAGTCCTGCATCAGTGGAGAAGGGAACTGCTTCTGACTCCCAGGACGGGATTTCTTAACCTTCCACTTAATAAAGGAGAGGGGAGCACATTTATAAAACCCTGTGTTCCCCACAAATCTCTCATAAAATATCCCCCTTAATATGCATCAAGCCTGAGCCTGAAGATTCAAAAACAGATGGAAAATAAATACACTGGCCCTGAACGGTGGACCTAAATGCCTTCCTTTGACTTAGGTCAATGGCCCTGGATTAGTTGGCTCCAAGGAGACAGTGACCCAAAAACTTGGGCTCACGGAATATTAACTTTTATTTTTAGCTTACACCCTGGCATGCTGTCTGGTATTATATGATATAGCTGCCAAGGGTCTGGGTCAGGGAGCACATCTCCAGCCTGCAGCTCAAATTCTGGGAGCTCCAGATGCCCAGGTCTCCATGCATGCCCTGACAACCAGGACTGGCTGGAAAGCCTTCCCTGGGCTGGGTCACAGAGGGTGACAGCCTGCCCTGGGAGCGCCTTCTAGTCTGACTGCCACCCCTGCCCCCGCCTACCATAGCATCACAGGACTCCCAAGGAACACCTGACTGTTCACAGACTCCCACTTCCATCAAAGTGAACTCAGAAAATCAGGGCCAGCTGAAGCGACAAGCTGCCTTACCAGGACAGCTGAAGACAGGTCTCTCTAGGACTCTCTAAACCTCAACCAACTACCCCTGGCTCCTGGGACCTGTCAGCCACACCGGGGTTTGCGTATAAGTGGGCGTAGCCGAGTAGAAGCCATGCTAGTCCCTGCTTCATGCAGTGAAGCAGCTCAAGACAGGTCCCCAAATGGGAATTTAAAATGTGGGAGTTTCTTTGCAACTCAGCCCCAATGTAAATAAGGGTTAGTCCTAACAGTAAAGAAAATTTAGTCCAGAGATCCCTAAGGATATTTTGAACTCTATAAAATGCTCTTTTTACCCTACAGCAATTCTAGAGGGAGGCTTAGATTATAAGAGCCCTGAGCCTCTAAGACGTGGGTCCTCCTATCTGACCCTTTCCCATGTCAACATTCTTCTCAAAGCCCAAGGCGCAGACCTTCGCTTGCCTGTGATGTAGGGAAGAAGGATAAACGCAGACACACACACACACACACACACACACACACACACACACACACACACGGAGGCATGCACAGTACTCCAGAATAGGGAGAATGAGTTAGAGGAAGCTTAAGGGAATTGATGACCCACAAATATGGTGAGTGAGGCAGAAGTTCACCAAGCACAAAAGGGGTGCTCCCTTGCACCCCTCAGCTAAAATCCGGCACCAAAGTGCCATTGTAAATGTCCAGCTATACCCTTACCACAGATAGGAGGCAGCTGGTCTTACTCACTTTATACCTGAACTTAGAAACCTTCCTTCCTTTTCTTTTGTCCTGGGCAATGATGCAGAGATAAGAGTACTAAACAGAGCATTCCTTTCACCCAGCATGGCCCATACTGTCTTAAGGTGGTACTTAGCAGCCAGAGAATGTTCAAGTAATTTAACCAAGCAAAATGGGACAAGATGCTTTCTCCTCTCGTACCCAAACCAGGCACCACCTCCACGCCTTATAAGGAGGAAGCCAGCCCCTCTCATTCCCCTGTAGACAGCTCTTGGACCCCATTCTTGGCCTATCCACCCTCCCTGGGTATGATGACCTGCTCTCCTGGGGACAGACTCCGTTTACTTGCCTTCCTTGTCCTTGAGAAGCGATGGTTGACCAGCCACAGTCTTGGCTGAGCAGCCACAGACAAGCAGGTTTGACAGGCACTTCTGTCTGGGTCCTGCCCACAGGAGCTGCGCCTCACTTGAGCCTCCACGCATCAGTGAAACGCCAACACATTTTCCCACAGCAGGGAGGACGGCTGTGAAGGGTTTGTTTTGCCTTTGTGAGAACTGCAGGAACCTTCCGAGAACTGCCCGTGTATGTGGTCAACCCACAGAAGACAGTGATTGAGAAGATGATGGAAAATCTTGGAGTGGATAGAATCTTCTCTTCTATGTGAACAGTCAGCCCATAGATCCTTCAGAAAAGTCCTAGGAAGTTTAGGATAAATTCTGGACCTCTTCTTTGGGTCTCATGAGCAATTCTGGGAAGTATCTAAATAGTTCCAATAGATCCATCTAAAATCAACATTTGATAATTACTATTTAGATTTAAATGAAAGTCTTGGTTCTTCTATGTTAAGATATATCTAGAATGTGATCACTCCCGCCCTTTGCACTGCTGGGATCTGATCAGCACCTACGCAGACCTCTGCAATGACCTCCTAGCTGCTTTCTCCATGCCCCCCGAGGCAGGTTCTCAACACAGTAGACAGGACCTCCCTGCTAAAGGATGAGTCAGGTCATGTCATTTCCTTTGCTCTACAAATCCTCGAGGACTAACCATGCCCCACACGTGAGACTCTGATTTCCTGGTACTTCCTGACCCCATTTGCATTTACCCGCTCCACATATGGGGCCTCCTTGCTAGTCTTTGACTGCGCCAGGCAGATGCCAGTCCCAGCGCCTTTGTACTCGCCTCTGCCTGCAATGCTCTTTCCTTCACCTCCTTCAGGACTCCACTCAAGGGCCACCTTCCTAGAGAGGCCTTTCCAGCCATTCTATTTAAAATCATAGGACTGGGCTTCCCTGGTGGCGCAGTGGTTAAGAATCTGCCTGCCAATGCAGGGGGCACGGGTTCGAGCCCTGGTCCGGGAAGATCCCACATGCCGCGGAGCAACTAAGTCCGTGCGCCACAACTACTGAGCCTGTGCTCTAGAGCCTGTGAGCCACAACTGCTGAAGCCCGCGTGCCTAGAGAGCGTGCTCCGCAACAAAAGAAGCCACCACAATGAAAAGCCCTCGCACTGCAACGAAGAGTAGCCCCCACTCACCGCAACTAGAGAAAACCCATGCACAGCAATGAAGACCCAACGCAGCCAAAATAAATAAATAAATAAATAAATAAATAAATAAATTAATTAAAGGTCTCATTTTAAAAAATAAATAAATAAAATAAAATCGTAGACTTCCCACACGGCTCCCCATCCCCCTTTCCCTATTTCATTTTTCTCTATTGGACACACTGCTCCCTGACGTATTATATATTCTAATCATTTATCTGTCTCTTGCCTGCCTCCCCATGACAACACTGAAACTTCCAGAGGACAAGAATTCTTGCCTTTCTTGTTTTCTGCTGTGTCCCCACCCTGAGAAGAGTGATGCTCCATGCATACTAGTTGGGTGAATCAATAAGCATTGGTTGGGTGCCTGGTTCCCACTGATGCATATACTACTCAAGAAAGAAGGGACAATCATTGTTCCATGGCCTATATGAGTAGGAAGGACCTTAAGGATTATTCTCCTGACAAAGGCAGGTTCCCAAGGTCACACAGCTAATTGATGGAGGAGCAGCAACCAGAACCCAAGTCTCTTCCTCCTGGTGAGTGAGAGGGTTGGGGCTGCGGTCGCTCGGGGCAGAGTAGGTAAGAACACAGGTCTGAACTCAGATAAGAAAACAAGTTCTTGGACCAGAGTCCCAGCCCTGTTGCACATCAGCTACCCTCTGGGGCAGGTTATTTAAACCCCTAAGCCTCAGCTTTCTTACTTCTCCAGTGGGGCTAATAGTGGCACCTGCTTCATGGTGGGAAAGCACTTCTCTCTGTGCCTGGTGCATAGAAAGTTCTAGATAGTTTTAAAAAACTCAAAATGCTGTCCTCCCAGGTAAAAGAGGGGGCCAGAGCCTCACTAAGTCTCTGTTAAGAACAGAAATTCCGAGCGTTATAGGACCGGAGTTGAGAAAGCCCCAGCCCCCCAAGGTCCATGAGCTTTCTGAGGGCAAAAACCGTTTCTTAGTCACCACTGGGTCTTCAGGAGCACCCCGACTGACAGTTATTCTGTATGACACGGGACTATAGCTGTGTACACAATTCTAGGGTCAATCAAGCAGCATTTTGGTAACCTGGGCTCAGTGGGAAGAGTATGTCCTGGAGAAACTCCCAAGCTCCAGGGGGCACCAGGATAGCACCACCTGGTGAGCACGGCCCCTGGCAGCAATCAATAAAGGATCAAGGAGTGAGTGATAGACGGTCATTGTGAACGCCCTGGGCACTCTGTGGAGGGCCTCTGGGTGCTACCTTATCCATAAAATGTAGGGAGTTGGTGGGGGCTTCTGGGTTTGCCTTGGAATCAAGATGCTAACACCACTTGCCAATGCAGGTGCTACAGGAAAGCCCTGTAGGAATAAAGTTCAGGCTCGCAGCAGAGAGCACCCGGGGACAGGGTTCCAGGCTGAGGTGTGGCTCGCTGGTCTCTGCATGGGAGCACGGACCCCCCCACACCCACCTTGGCCTGCACCAAAGCGGGGAGTGGGCCAGGGGAAGTCGGGAAGCAGCAATATCCACAGGAACAGGTGAGAACGGTCATTCCCTACTGCTTTTCACATATGAACATGCAACTGACTACCTGACAACTCCCCTTGGATACCTAGGCATCTCAAATTTAACCCAGGGAAATCAGATCCCTTTTTTCCTTTTTTTTTAAGAGACAGGGTCTTGCTAAGTTGCTCAGGCTGGAGTGCAATGGTTATTCACAGGCGCAGTCCCACTACTCATCAGCATGGGAGTTTTGACCTGCTCCGTTTCTGACCTGGGCCAGTTCACCACTCCTTAGACAACCTGGTGGTCCCCCGCTCCCGGGAGGTCACCATATTGATGCTGAACTTAGTGCGGACGCTTGATCAGCATAGCGTGCTACAGCCCAGAAATCCTGGGCTCAAGCACAGATCTATTATAAAAAAAACGTTTGTTAATTGAGGTGAAATTCACATAACGTAAAATTAACCATTTTAAAGTGAACAATTCAGTGGCATTAGGTACATTCACAATGCTGTGCAACCATCTCCTCTATCTAGTTCCAAAATATTTTTGTCACTCCAAAAAGAAAACCTGTGCCCATCAAGCAGCCCCTCCCCCCATTCCCTGGTAACCACTAAGCTGCTTTCTGTCTCTATGGACTTGCCTATTTTGGACATTTCACATCAATGGAATCATACATATGTGACCTTGGAGGTCTGGCTTCTTTCGTGTAGCATAATGGCCGAACAATGTCCCATTGTGTGGGTGGACCACGTTGTGTTTATCCATTCATCTGTCGGTGGACACTGGGTTGTTCCTACCTTTTGGCTGTTGTGAGACCTGTGGCTATGAACACATGGGCACATGCGTTTGTTGGATCTGTTGATTTTGCCCTCAAACCAGCACAACACTGCTGCCCATGGCTTCCCCCATCTCATGATGGTACCACCCAGATGCTCACACCTGAAACCCAGGAGTCAATTTTCATCCTTTAAACCCTAACAGCCCCCTCTATCCCATGTGTCAGCCCTGTCCAGAATGTCTCCTGAGCCCTCCTCTCACCATCTCCACTGCATCAGCTCCAGAAGCCACCACCACCTCTCCAATGGGGCTCCCAGCTCCTCTCTGGCCCCTTCACACCAACCTTTCAACCTCTTGCTGCAGCCAGGTCATCTTTCTACACTTGATCTTAGCCAAAAGGGTGAAAAGTGATAAGCCAGGTCATCTTCCCAAACTGTTTATCAGAATGAATCCTCTCCCCACAAAGAAAGACAACCCTGAAGTGGCTCCTATGGCAACCATGATGCATTTAAACTCTATTTCACAGTCTATAATACCTTTTATGATCTGGCCCTGTTCACCCCTTCTCCCACTCCCCCTCTGGCCGACATTCTCGATGCTGCAACCATGCTGGCTTTCTGTCCCTTGATTGTGTCAATCCCCAGTCCACCTGGGGGTCTCCACACTCCCTGTGCCTTCTTCCTGGAACCTGGGGTGTTACCGCAGCCACCTCTTCTCACAATTCACGTGAAAACTTCCTCCAGTCACCTGGTAAATCTGCAACCCATTAAGTCTGCCACTTTGCCTCATTTGATCTGAATCACAGAAATTACAAAGCCTACAGTTATTTTATTGCCCTCCTCTGGAACACAAGCTCCACGAGGACAGCACTGTCTGTCCTGTTTGCCACCCAATACAGCCCCTGGAACAGTGCCTGCACCAGGAAGATGCTCCAGGCACATCTGTGGCCAAAATGTCAGATGCCAGCAGTGTGGAGTCCCGGATCCAGCTGGGTGGGATCTGGTAATGTTTATTTAGTAAGGTGCCCTGCCTGGCTGGGTGGGTTAGAGGTGGCTATACCTACAAAGGAACAGTGTTTGTCATTCAATACCAGGTGATAGGTGAGGTTTCTGGCAGGAAGTCCCTCTTTGGGGACAGCCCCTAGGATCCAGGACATCAACTCCTGTGGTGATGATTCATGGAAACCCAGCCCAGCCCAGCCCAGCAGCACTACACCCAAACTTCTACCCATCCCAGACAAGACGAGCTGACTTGATTGTGTACACCCTGAGTCCAATAAGGGTTCAGGGAAGAGGCAGGGCAGCTCCTCAGGTACCACCCGCTGAGCTGTTCCTGTCTTGCCCACCACTCCAGCGTGAGCTGGGAGGGTTCCTGTGCTCCTCCTCCCCTCTTGCGTTGGACATCCAGGCACACCACGCTGTACTAGGGCAGTGCTGGGGAACAAAACAGACATGGGCCTGCCCTCCTCGAGATTAGTCTAATCAGGAGAGATAACCTCCCTCCCACAGATTTGGAAAGCATGGGAAGTGAGGTGCAGGAGACAGAGGGCTGTGCCCAGACGTAACAGGGAGGTCCACCTGGGTGACCCAGAGCCCTGGGACAAAGGATGCAGGCATGGTAAGCCATATAAACACACTTTTTCGGGGACTCAGAGTGGGACAGCTTCTACCCGTTGCTGCGCTGGAAGTTACTTTTAACTTAACAGGCTGGGCGTTAGTTTTCCCAGCAGTAAAAATGATTAAGACAAGATATATGCCTGCACTCCTTAATTGAAATTGCAATGGAGGTTTCTGATAAAAATTGAAACATTAATCTGGACATTTAAGCAGTGGAATTATGTATTGACAACTCATGTGGGCTGTCAATTCTTGCTTTGTAAGTACAGTTGACTCTTTTTTTTTTTCTGATCAGAAGTTTCTAGGAGATAGCTTTTTTTCCCACATCTTTATTGGAGTATAAATGCTTTACAGTGTTTTGTTAGTTTCTGCTGTACAACAAAGTGTATCAGCCATATGTATATATATATCCCCATATCCCCTCCCTCTTGAGCCTCCCTCCCTCCCTCCCTATCTCATCCCTCTAGTCACACAGCATCGAGTTGATCTCCTTGTGCTATGCAGCAGCTTCCCACTAGCCATCCATTTTACATTTGGTCGTGTATATATATCATTGCTATTCTCTCACTTCATCCCAGCTTCCCTTTCCCCCACCACCGTGCCCTCAAGTCCATTCTCTACGTCTGCATCTTTATTCCTGCCCTAAAAAGGAATGAAATTGAGTTATTTGTGGTGAGGTGGATAGACCTAGAATCTGTCATACAGAGTGAAGTAAGCCAGAAAGAGAAAAACAAATACTAATGTATATATATGGAATTTTAAAAAGTGGTACTGATGAACCTAGTCACAGTCAACACTTGAACAACAGGAGTTTGAACTGTGCGGGTAACATCTACAGTGTTTTATATCATATAAGACAATATTGATATAGGTACTGAGAGACAGATGATTCATCTTGTAAACATGTAACTGAAAGCAGGGTCCGGCAGCTTGCCGCTCAATGGCCAATAAAGAGGCAAGGTTGGTGGAAAGTTTGCTTTATTTTGGATGCTGCAAATGGCGGGTGGGGGGAGGCAGACACCTGTCCAAAGGCCAACTTCCCCCACCTGACAATCAGGGGGCAAGAGTTTTTATAGGCAGAGGGAGGGGGCTACATGTAGAAGCAGCACAGTCAGCTCTGACAATCATCTTGAAATTGGTCATTGGTGGTCTGACCAGCATCTTCTTGATAGTTTTAAGTACAGTTAATCTTCAGTTCCATGGTCGGTTTGTTCCCACTTCCTTGAAGCCATGTCTCAGGATTGTGGCAGCTACAGTCTGGTCATCATGTAGTTAACTTCTTCCACCTGGTGGGGGCTTCAGCATCTATAAGACAGCTCACGGGACACGGCTCAGAATATTATCTACAGCCCTTGAGGAGGAACTAAAGGTCCTTGACTTTGCTTAATGACTAAACTATCATTATTTAGTCTTGGACAATTTTCCTTTGTTTCTGCATTTTCCCACTTCTCTGATTTAACTTATTCTTTGGCTAAAGTTTTACCACAGACAAAAGGCAGGTGGAGGACAGAGGGGAAGGACCATTGTGTCCTGCTCTGTTTCAAACAGACAATGTGAACTTGGGGTATCGATTATTACAGTACAGTACTGTAAATGTATTTTCTCTTCCTTATGATTTTCTTAACAGACATTTTCTTTTCTCTAGCTTACTTTATTGTAAGAATACAGTGTATAATACATATAAATACAACATGTGTTAATCGACTGTAGGTTATGGGTAAGGCTTCCGGTCAACAGTAGGCTATTAGTAGTTAAGTTTTGGGGGAGTCAAAGGTTATACTTGGATTTTCAAATATGCATGGAGTTGGCATCCCAACCCCCATGTTGCTCAAGGGTCAACTGTGGAGGCTTAGGTTCAACATAACATAGCTACGCAGAACAAGTATTTCAACAAATAGGGAGAAGAGCCAGGCATGTTCCAACACACGACTGCCTAGGTTATTCTCACCTGCCGTTGATAAAGCAAAGCGCGTTTCAGGGAATTCCCTGGTGGTCCAGTGGTTAGGACTCAGCGCGTCCACTCACTGCGGGGGGTGGGGGGGCCCTGGCTTCGATACCTGGTCGGGGAACTAAGATCCTGCATGCCGCCTGGCGAGGCCACAAAAAAGGAAAAAAAAAAAAAAAAAGCAAAGTGCATTTCGGATCTCGGATCTTAGTGACACTGAGACCTTTGGTGAGCATTGTACAGCCCTTGTGAAAATTGGCACCGTGTTTGAGAAAAAAAGAGAAAAACCTCTTCTCCTGAGAGGAGTTCTTATCCTGGTTGCAATTACCCAGAGCCCTCTTTCCTGCGTAATAAAAACATGGCTCTCTATGACTTATTGTGCCCACTGCCAGCTCCTAGTTCCTGGAAGAGTGCAGGTACACTCCTTATCATCCCAAAGAGGCCTCCTGGTGGACCTGCCCCTTCTGTCGTTATCTTGGGGGAGGGGTCAGCCCCTTTGATTAGAGGAACCTCAAGGAGGACTAAGGCCAAGTCGGCTTGGTTGCCAGTTCCACTTGAGACCTTTGCTCCCTGACACAGCACGCCCACGCCCACCCCTGACTCTTGTCATCTTCATGGACTCTGGTCTAAAAAGTTATTGGCGCCAAACAAAAGGAAGAGGGCTTTAAGATGTGTATTCAGACATTGAGCAAAAGGGACATTGCCAGGAAAATGGCATAAAATATAAATGTGTGAAGGCAAGAGACAAGTCCAGGGGGATCATGAATAAGATCAAAAATCTCTCGATAAGTACAAAAGAGGCAATCATCCTCTTCAAACTTAGTAGAAGAGTGCAATAATTTCATCTCCTCCCCACTGATATCAGATTCATAAAGTCAGCGATCTTCAGTTTACTCTTTCCCCATACCCTTGGCAAGGTTATTTCACATGCTGTTAAGTACCTAGAGCAGCACCATCCAATAGGAATACCACATATAATTAAAATGTTTCTAGTAGCCATATTTTAAAAAGTAAAAAGAAATGGGTGAAATTAATTTAAACGACATATTTTAACTCAGTGTATCTAAAATATGGACATTTCAACACATGATCAGTACAAAAATTATTAATGAGGTCTTTCACATTCTTTTCTTATACTAAGTCTGAAACCTGTGTGCCTTTTACAACACAGCCCTAGGGCACAGCTTGCAAAACGGAGTGTGGGCAACTTCAGAGAGGGTACTGGATAACTCTTTGTGGAGTGAGAAGACATAAGAACTTATATTTGCATTTTATTTACTTTAAAGTCTAAGAAAGAAATTCAAATTTATAAATATTTGACTGATACTGGCATCCTTTTCAGGCATGTTTCTCAGGTCAATTATCTTGTAAGGTCTGGACATATTCCAAAGTCAGGGCAAGAGCTTCAGGGCAAGTAAGACCGCCCCATTTCCTTGTTTGCTGTCAACATACTGCAAACCTCTGCATTCTAAGTGTGCCTGGTTTAGTGGATAAAATGATTATCCCTAAAAGTTTTCACTAAATTAACCTTCACAACAGGAGAGCGTTCAAGCAGTCCTGGAAAGAGGCTGTTAAGAGATTAAAGATGTGCTCAGTGATGCGAGGCAAGCAAACAATGAGAAAGGACAGAGCTTGCACTTGGGCAAGTGTAAGTTTCACAAAGTTAAAAACGCTATTTTCACACAACACAGATGAACGCGCGTCAGGCGGTGACGGTGGTTGAGGAGCCGGATTTTTAGAGGCACTTAAAGAAGTTTAGGGTAACATGGCATAACTGGAAATATTCTACAAGGCAACCGAAAGCCATCACCTCCAGGGTCATCTTTTCTGCAGGGCGGGATTTATCAGCACCTCCGCCAGACACGCGGAATCCAGGGCCTTAATGAACAGACAGACGCACAGTCCAGCAAGGCGCGGCCCAAGGTCACGCGGCCAGTTCTGGGGGTCCTGGTGCCGGGGGCCGTCGCAGGACCCTTACTCTCCCAACACACTCGACCCCGGGTAGGAGCTTTTCCATTAGGGGGTTAAAAACCGGCCTGGGGGTGTCAAAGTGAGAGCTGACAAGCAAGCAGTTAAAGATTCCAGACTTTCCAAAAGCAGACGATGTGCAGTGAGGATTTCCATTGGGCGGCAGTGGTAACGAGTAATAATGCGTTTACCGGCGTCCCCGGCCGGCGACAACGTCGGGACATGCGTACACATGAAGGAATGGGTACCGGTGGGGACCCGCGCCCAGTGGGTGGCGGGTCCCCACCGAAGCAGGGCGGGTCCCCACCGAAGCATGTTCCCACTTGAAGCAGGGCCGCCTGGAGACCCCGCTCTGAGCAGGGGCGCCCTGGCGCGGTCCGCAGCCCGTCTGCAGGGGCGCCAGGTCTACCGTCCCGCGCGGAGGATCCGGTAACTGGAAAGGACTACATCAGCCGGAGATCCAGGCCGGGAGTACCACACCCAGTACGAACCGCTGCGCCCTGCCGCCTCCGCACCTTTTGTAGGGGTGGGCGGAGCTCGGTTCGGCGAGATCCCGCGGGAGCCCCTCCCGCGCAAGAGCCGCAGCACCGCCCCGTTCCCAGCATTAGGCGCCCTTTCCCCTTTCACGTGACCAGGAGCTCCCCGCCCCTTCTGAGGCTTGGCCCCGACGCACGCTCGTACGCACGCACGCGCGCGCTACGACGTCAGTTCCGGCAGCGGCGGCGCGGGGCCGTGCTTCCGCTTTCTTCTGAGGCGAGAGCTTGGCTCTCAGCCTGCTCGGAATCATGGCGGGTACGGGCACAATGGCGACCTCGGGCTCGGCGCGGAAGCGGCTGCTGAAAGAGGAAGACATGACCAAAGTGGAATTCGAGACCAGTGAGGAGGTGGACGTGACCCCCACGTTCGACACCATGGGCCTGCGGGAGGACCTGCTGCGCGGCATCTACGCTTACGGTCGGTGAGCTTGGGCCGCGGGCTGGGGCGCCCGCGGGGAGGGGGGCGGCCCGGCCGGGGGTGGTTCCCGAGACTGGGAGTGCGGCCGCCCCGGGGCTGGGGGTCAGGGTTGAGGCCGAGCCCGGGGGCCCTGACGGGCGACCCCTGCACCCAGCACGTGTTCCCACCCCTGTCTGTGTCGGCCGGTTCGGGTGTTGTTCTCCCGGCGGGGCGCCGTGCTGGATCCCGCGAGAGCTGCAGGGTCCCGCGAGGGCTACAGGGTCTTCCTTGCAGCCCGGAGTCACTCATTCAGCGGATGATTGTCTTGCACCTGCCAGGTGCTAGGAACGTGCGCGGCTCTAGGCACTGGCGGCTTAGTAGTGAACGAGGCAGGCCTTACGGAGCTTGTTATGTTTGGGAGGATTATATAGTCAGTGGTAATGGCTACGAAGAAAATAAAGCGGGATAACGGAATCAAGCGTGATTGGCGGGAGGAGAGAGTTAAGATAGTAGAGCACATAGGTAAGGGGGCTCCCAGGAGGGACTGGCATTTGAGCTGAGATCTGGGCTAAGGAACCCGTTATGAGAAGATTATGGTAGAACTGGGCAGCTGGTGCCAGGGCCCTGCCCTCCCTGTCCTGGGAGCCTAGGGGCGAGTTTGGGGGGGGGGCGCAGATCTTGGAAAGCATGGTGCGAGGTGATAGAGTTTGAATTTTATTTCTAAGTGCAGTGGGAGGCCATTGGAGGGTTTCAAGCAGGGAAATGATGGGATCAGATTTACAGTCACAGAGGTGGTCCTGGATGTCTGGATATGGGGGGAGGTGAGGCAGGAGAGGAAGCAGGGAGATGTTAGGAGGCTTTTGCTCCAGTCCAGGGGAGTGATGATGGTATTGTGGTGGAGATGGAGTACTAACAGGCTTTGCTGATGGGTTGAATGTGAGCAGGAGATGAAAGTCCTGGATGTTTGAGTAACTGGGCAGGTGATGATGCCCTCTCCTCCGGCGGGGAGCACTCGAGGGAGGTCTTCTTGAATGAGGAGAGCTTGAGAGACCTGTAAACCATCCAGTAGGAGATGTCAAGGAGGCAGTTGGGAAGAGGTCGGGTTGGGGATGTAGATGGGCGTGATCAGCATCTGTGCTTAATGCCTGGGACTGGGACCCACATCTTTTTTATTCAGCAGTTCATGATGTCATGACAGTCTAACACAGAGAAGGTACGGAGGGAATGGGAGGTGAAGAACCACTGCAGCTGGCCCTCGTAGTGTGGCCGACAGCCCTGCGTGCCTCTTGGCAGCCGGGACGTCCCTGCCCTAAAATACTGTGTTTAGTTTCCTATCTACTTGCTGGGTCATCCTGAGGGGTTTAAATCATCTGTTATATTTGCTTTTGTGTTAGATGGGAAATTGTACTACATTTTAAAAGACTACCAAAAATTAATTAAAGTACATTATTTGTACGTAAAGTTTTGTTTGTTTACTTGGACAGTAGAGGGGTGGTGTTGTAGTTCATGTAGCTGCATCAAGGCAGGAGGAGTAGATGAAATGGGGTTGTAGGTGATAACAAACAACCTGCAGACTTACTGCTGGTGGGGAGTGGTGACTACAGCACTGATGGGTTTATATTCCTTTTTTTAACTTAAAAAGTAATTTAAAAAAAACCCCATTAGTGCAGGTTATTGTAATATAGTCAAACAATACACAAGTAATTGGAGTAAAATGTGAGCCTCCCTCACCCCATTCTCCAGGAGTAACCACCATTTTTTTAACCTAACTGGGGTGTCTATTTTGCAACAGTGTTCCTTAGAGATTGTGTCTGTATAAATAAGATGGTATGTTAGTATAAAAATCCACTTCAGCCTACTTCATTCAGCAGCTGTTTCTTGAGAGCTTAGTATGTTGGACATTGGGTTAGGAGGGGGTGGCGGATTTTAAAAAGATAACATCCTCTGCACAAGGAGCTCCAGTGTATGGTTGCAAGTATGCTGTCCTAGTGGTTAGAGCTCATTTTTTCTGTTTTAATTTACAGGTTTTGAAAAACCATCAGCAATCCAGCAGCGAGCTATTAAGCAGATAATTAAAGGGAGAGATGTCATTGCACAGTAAGTCTGCTCATGCAGAGGGGGAGTCAGGTGCTGGTTAGCACAGCAGCGTGTAGGTCAGTGCTGCTTCATTCAGATGCCATTACCATCTCTTGCCTTGACTTCAGCTATGGGCTGTTTGTTTTTAGTTTTGCATCCTCCACTCTAGAAAGCTTTCTTTTTTTTTTTTAAGTCAGCTTTACTTAACCTATTATTTGGCATATGGAATTGTATATAATACTCTTTTAATACTCTTTGCCTAATTTTTAAAGACTCATTTACAAAAAAAAAAAAGTCTGAAACCGTAGAAAAGAATTATATAAAGGGGAATCTTTTTTTTTGCCACCTCTAACACTCATTCTATAGATTCTGCAGCTCTATCACCCCCTGATGCAAAGGCCACATTTACTGTCCTTATCATCTGTGATTTAAAAGTTGTGACGTTATGCCTGAGTCCCACCACCTTGCAGTTAAGATATTGGTCAGGGGGTGTGGGGGAATCAACTTGGAAGAAGCTGCCCAGTGCTTCTGCAGCTCATCTCCTCAGAGCACTGCTGGAGCGGGGGTTACATGAATGGGAGCAGTGGCATGTAGCCCATCACTCTAAATCCCATTTATCTGTGTTTTCTTTACTAGATCTCAGTCTGGTACAGGCAAAACAGCCACCTTCAGTATTTCTGTCCTCCAGTGTTTGGATATTCAGGTAATCTTAAACTTCTCTTTAATCCTAGGAAATACTTCCTTTACCTTCTGTAACTACAGTGTTGAAGAAGTACAGTTCTTAAATATCTCTAGTTATACTGATTAAACACATTTTTAAAGAGAATCTTAAGTGCACACTAATATCTGAGCTAATATCCTGTCATAAATTCTTTTTTATTTAAACTGAGAGTCTTTTTTAAAATTTTTATTGAAATTTAGTTGATTTACAATGCTGTGTTAGTTTCAGGTGTATAGCAAAGTGATTCAGATATATCTAGTTCCCTGTGCTATACAGTAGGTCCTTTTTGGTTATCTCTTTTTTTACATAGTAGTGTGTATATTTTAATCGCAAACTCCTAATTTATCCCTCCCTCCACCCTTTCCCCTTTGGTAACCATAAGTTTGTTTTCTATGTCTGTAAACTGGGAGATTTTTTTAACTAGTGGAAATTCTTGTCTGTAAACAAGAATTCTGACTGGTATACCCATTATCACTGGATATGCAATTTAAGTAACATTCAGGTTCGCTTACCTGAAATCAGATGTGTGGTTAACTTGAGATAATATTCAAAATAGATCTGAGTCTGAATTAGTGCAGTCTACCGTGAAGATACTGAGATTCTCTATTTTCCAACGAATTATTTTACCAGGTTCGTGAAACCCAAGCTTTGATCTTGGCTCCAACGAGGGAGTTAGCTGTACAGATCCAGAAGGTAAGACAGTTAAAGATGGCACTGTCGTATTTGCAAGTACAGTTGACCCTAAACAGCATGGGTTAGAACTGCATGGATCTATTTATATGCAGGTTTTAAAAAATGAACATGTACTTCAACACTACATGATGCGAAGTTGGTTGGATCCAAGGTTAGGGAGGGCTGATTGTAAATTCTGTGTGGATATCTGACTAAGCTGAGGTTGAGGGGTGTCTGCAGTCGGTAGGTAGGCCGGCATACCTAACCTCCCTCCCTAACCCCCACGCTGTTCAAGCCAACTGTTGACTTAATCTAATGCGGTTTTTCTGTTCTGTCAGGTTTTTTCCCCCGATTCCTAACATTTTGTGATAAATCACATATTATATGAGTTACTGGTTTGTATGAAGTCATTGTTAGTGTAGCTTGTGGGATTCCAATAGTTTTTTGCAATCTTAGAATTGTAATTCTCTTCCAAAAAAATTAAAAATAATTGTAAAAAATAATTGTAATTATTTTGTTTTTATAGTATAAACATTTTGGAAGTGTATCTGTTAAGATGTTAATAGCATCTGTGGGTGGATAGGATTATGAATTTTATATATTTTCTTATTTTTCTGTAAATACATACTGCTTTTGTAATGAGAAAACAGTAAAACTGACTTCATTCTGGCACAGAAAAGAGTGGAAGGAGGAGACTTGGGCTCTCTGTAGTTTTATGATAGAAATAATGGCATAAACAATACCCAGTGGTCATCTTAAACTAGAATAGAAACAATCTTCATTTTGGGGGAACTCGGATGTTTCAGACTCATAGCAGTCTTGGGGCAGACCTTGAACATGAATCTGTGTTTTAATTCAGGGCCTGCTTGCTTTGGGTGACTACATGAACGTCCAGTGCCATGCCTGCATTGGGGGCACCAACGTGGGGGAGGACATCAGGAAACTGGATTATGGACAGCATGTTGTCGCTGGCACACCTGGGCGTGTCTTTGGTAATTGCTTTTGTCTATAAAAAGTGCTTAAACAATAGAGGACCATTTTCAATTTGATATGCTACATAGTGGATTTTTGCATTTGAGTAACTTGTAAGAAGTGGAGGGAAGGTCCCTGAAATGCTGTGGAAACTGGTTGAAATGGCTGGCTCTTTACTTATAGCCTGAGGTCTGCTTATTTCGAAATCTGATTTTATAGATATGATTCGTCGCAGAAGTTTGAGGACACGTGCTATCAAGATGTTGGTTTTGGATGAGGCTGATGAAATGTTGAATAAAGGTATGAGTAACAAAAGAATTCATTTTCTATTGATGTAAAATTCTTAAATTTTCACCGTGTAAAATTGAAATGTGGAGCTAATGAACTCTGTATAAGTAGTATGTTCTTTGTGGAAAACAGTTATGCCCTGGGTGCACCTAGGAATATAAAACTCTGATTTTTTTATGGTAGTGGTTTGTAAGACTGATGACAACCAGAACAGCAGCACTTCAGCCAAACTGATGGGGTACTGCTCGTTGTGTGGTGGGTGAGCACAGATGGCTGAGGCGTGGAGCTGGGATTTGGTGCAGAGATGCCTGGTGGTGGGGAAGGGGTGGAACAGATAGCTGAATAAATCTTGTTACATGGCAGTAGGGTATTTTGTGGTTTGGATGTTCCATAATTTATTTCACTAGTTGTTTTTGATTGGTTGTCCAGGTTGTTTTTACTCTTGTATCGGTTATTTTTCAAGATAAATTTCTAGAATTGGGGTGTATTTCATGTATTTCTCCCAAAACGTATGAGGACAAATGTGTGAGGACCCGTAAGTCATAGCAGTTGTGCTCTTAGCACAGCAAGTGGGAAATGCATAACGACAGCTGTTACCTTGGTTCAGTAACAGCTGCGGGCAGTACCTCACAGTGTCTTCACGCCTCCCCTCCCTGCACACCCCCCTCCAGTCTTACTTCCATACCAGGGGGTCGGATGGGTCGTCCGCTTAGACATTGGGGTTGCCTGGTGTGAAGGGAATATTTTGCTTCTCAGGAGTCACCAGTAACTCATGGGGTTCTTCCCAAGCGTTTTCCTGTTCCCTGGTTCTTGAGCAGTTCTCTCAGGAGCCTAGAGGCTGATGCCACCCCTTGGAGCAGCCCTCCACCCCACCTCTGTCTTGGGCCCCTTACCTGGAGGCCCTGCTCTTCAGCTAAGTTAAAGGTACAGTTACTACAAAGTGAGGTCTCCAGAACCAGTGGCATCTATGTCAGCTGGGAATGTGTCGGAAATGTAGCTTCTGGCCCCCTGATCTGTACAGTCAGAACCTCGCAGCCACCTGTCCCCTTCTCACACGTCAGCCTCCTAACGCGTCCTGCAGAGGCGGTGGTGTGGTGACCCGAGGGCCAGGTCCTGCTTGCCAGCAGGTTTTATTCAGCCTATACCATGTGAAATAATGTAAACTAGTTGCATTATTTAATTGGGAGGTTTTTAAATTAAGGTGTAATTGACATGTAACATTTTCAGGTGTACAACATGGGTCAGTATCTGTGGGAGATTTTTTTTTAAGTGGAGATTTTTTTGGTGAAAATCTAGATCTCGGGCTTCCCTGGTGGCGCAGTGGTTGAGAGTCCGCCTGCCAGTGCAGGGGACACGGGTTCGTGCCCTGGTCTGGGAAGATCCCACGTGCCGCAGAGCGGCTGGGCCCGTGAGCCATGGCCGCTGAGCCTGCGCATCCGGAGCCTGTGCTCCGCGACGGGGGAGGCCACAACAGTGAGAGGCCCGCATACCGCAAAACAACAACAACAACAACAAATCTAGATCTCTGGATTTATTGAAAATGTGGCAGATCTGGCCACAGTGGATGATACCCTCACAGGGCAGCAGCAGCTGGAACTGAGATGCGAAACTGCCTGCAGGGGTCTGAGGTTGTGGGCTCAGGGCTCAGGTTTCTGTTGCTTTTACTTGTTGGCATCCAGGGCTCTTGGGTGGGGTCTGATCCCTAGAGCACACCAGGGAGAGGAGAGGGGATGCGAGAATTTGGTCCAGCTCTGGAAGAAGGTTCCGTGTGAAGTCTTGCACCTTTACAGTCACAGTGCTGCGTCCAGTCAAATGTGAACAGTTGATGTGCAACTTCTGTTTCAAAGTGTGCAGCCTTAAAAATTCCCCGTGTGTCTCATTCCTCATCCCAGGTTTCAAAGAACAGATCTACGATGTGTACAGGTACTTGCCCCCGGCCACTCAGGTGGTGCTCATCAGTGCCACGCTGCCCCATGAGATCCTGGAGATGACCAACAAGTTCATGACCGACCCTATCCGCATTTTGGTGAAACGGTGAGGATGCCCTATCTCTCAGGTGGGGCTAAAACATAGCATAGTTGTATTTGGGTTTTAAAACATGAAAGTTCTTTTTAATTTTCTCATTTGAAAAGCCAGCTTTTATATAGTCTCCTTTGATCCAGGAATTCCAAATTTAAAAATTTGCTGATAGTATTTACTTATCGATGGAATTATTTACCATTGGCAGTAAAAGGTGTATACTATTGAACAGCCGAACATTTTGTTTAGAACCATATACAAGGTGTGGTTAAAGGTTCATACTGATCCAGGGCTTGGGCCCGTGCGGTGGAAGTGGCGACTCCTAGGAGGATGTGGCTGGGGGGAGGGGCAGGGGTTTAATGCCCAGGCTCCTGGGTCGCTGGGGGTTGGGCCTGTGCCTGGAACAGCCCCTGGTCTGCGCACGTCCTCAAGTTTTGGTTGGAAGGATGAGTTGACAGGATTGTGTTTGTCCTCCAGTGATGAACTGACTCTAGAAGGCATCAAGCAGTTTTTTGTGGCTGTGGAGAGAGAAGAGTGGAAGTTCGACACGCTGTGTGACCTCTATGACACGCTGACCATCACTCAGGCTGTTATCTTCTGTAACACCAAGAGGAAGGTGCGTGGCTATCCTGGCTCTTTAATGTCCTTGTGGCGAAAACCAAAGATCGGGTTTCATAGAACTTAGGTCAGGTATTTTCTGTTGAGGACCAGAATTATGTGCTTTAGGCTCTGGGTATGTGGTCTCTTCGGGCAGCCACTGGGCTCTGCCCTTTAGCTCAGTGTCACCCTGGACGATGAGCGGACAAGCAGGTGTATCCAGGGAACGTGTGCCGGGTGTTGATCTGGTCCCTTGACTGAAGGCTCCGGGTCATTGGTTCAGGTGGGGCCCGGACACACGTTCTTTGAGCTCCCAGGTGATGCTGATGTGCCGGCAGAGCTGAGAACCCTGGCGGCTCTCCTTGGAATAGGAAGAAGATTTGGACCACATTCCAAAAAAGATTCGAACTTAAATTTCAGATGAGAACAGTGACATATTGTCTTTTAAGAGAATTTTTGCCCCAATATTTGCTGGGCAAAATTAAGTTTTCTACACAGCCAGTGAGGATTAGCCTGAGTTTTGTTTATATACATATATATATATATATATATATATATACACATATATATTTTGTGTGTGTGTGTGTGTGTGTGGGGCTGTGCTGGGTCTTTGCTGTTGCGCATGGACTTTGTCTGGTTGTGGCGAGCGGGGGCTACTCTTCGTTGTGGTGTGCAGGCTTCTCATTGTGGTGGCTTCTCTTGTTGCGGAGCAAGGGCTCAAGGCACACGGACTTTGGTAGTTGCAGCACACAGGCTCAGGAGTTGTGGCTCGCAGGCTCAGGAGTTGTGGCGCACGGGCTTAGTTGATCCGTGACACGTGGGATCTTCCCAGACCAGGGTTCAAACCTGTGTCCCCTGCATTGGCAGGCGGGTTCTTAACCACTGTGCCACTAGGGAAGTCCCTAGCCTGAGTTTTAAGAGCACTTGTTTATGAATATTCGAATTGGTTCTGCAGGTAACTGACATGAAATCCTGTATACAGTCTCTGGTTTGTGAGCTTATGGCAGCATCTGTTGATTCCATCTGTAGGTTGACTGGCTGACGGAGAAGATGAGGGAAGCCAACTTCACCGTGTCATCCATGCACGGGGACATGCCCCAGAAGGAGCGTGAGTCCATCATGAAGGAGTTCCGGTCTGGCGCCAGGTGGGTTGGCTGAGCTCTCTGCTGTGGTCCTGGTGCTGGTGCTGTGGGCCAGCATTTACAGGGTGTTACCCGAGTTTTCCCCCCAACAGCTGAGCTCGGGCAGGTCACCAACTTGCTGGTGAGCAGGGCGGCCACTGCTGGTGTGAGATGAGGCTGAGATGAGAACTAGCCTTAACTACGTAGGTCGGTTGCCTTATTTAGAAGCGTATTTTTCTGTTTCCAAATAACTGGAGATTTTCTGTTTATCTTTTTGTATTGGTTTTAGCTTAATCCCACTGTGGCCAGAGAACCCGCTTTGTGTGATTTCATCCCCTCAGTGTGTATTCAGACTTGCTTTGTGGCCCAGCACGGGGTCATTTTACAAATGTTCTCTGTGCTTGGACAAGATGGGTGCTGCATGGTGTTGGATTTCAGTTGCTAGCTGTATTTCTCAAAACTGCATCCTTACCCTTTTTCCCTTAAGTCTTGTTTCATCAGTGTTTAGAGTGCTGGTTTTCCTCTTGGGGGTTCTGTCCATTCTTGCGTTATGGGTCCAGAGACCTGAGTGTACAAGTTCAGAATTACTAGATTTCTGGAGGATTTAGCTTTTGCTGTGGAAGCGTCTGCCCTTCTCTACTAGGGCTTTTGTGCTGAATCCTGCTCTGTCTGACCAGCAGCACCAGCTCTGAATGCTTGGTGTCTCCTTAGTGTACCACCTTTCTTCCTTCACCTCTGGTTTGTAGACTTAAGCTTTAGATGGATTTCATGTAACCAGCATATAGTTGGGTTTTATTTTTCCTTTTCTTTTAATCTAATGATAATTGCTCTTTTTTTAAAATTTATTTTATTTATTTTTGGCTGCATTGGGTCTTCATTGCTGCGTGGGGGCTTTCTCTAGTTGCGGTGAGCGGGGGCTACTCTTTGTTGCGGCGCGCGGGCTTCTCATTGTGGTGTCTTCTCTTGTTGTGGAGTATGGGCTCTAGGCGTGTGGGCTTCAGTAGTTGTGGCACGTGGGCTCAGTAGTTGTGGCTCATGGGCTCTAGAGCGCAGGCTCAGTAGTTGTGGTGCACGGGCTTAGTTGTTCTGCCTGCTGTGGGATCTTCCTGGACCAGAGCTCGAACTTGTGTCCCCTGCATTGGCAGGCGGATTCTTAACCACTACGCCACAAGGGAAGCCCATAATTGTCTTCTAACTGGAACATTTAGTCTAGTTTCGTTTAATGTAAATACTGATGATTTGGTTTTAAATTGACCATCTTATATCTTACTTGTCATTTCTCTTCTGTGGTTCTTTTTTCTTTCTTTAGTTTGGATTTTTTGTTGTTGTTATTCCTTTTCCCCACTTTTTATTTTGGAAAATGTTTATTTATGTTATTTAGTGGTCACCCTGAAGAGTCATCAGCAGCTGTGGTTGCTTGGTACTTTTACCATCTCCCCTGAGAGCACAGAGAACTTGAAACGCTGACTTCAGTGCCCCCCCCCCAGACTTCTGTCACTGTTGTCATGTGTTTTAATTTACATATATTTCAACCTCAACAAGAAATTTTTGCTTTATATAATGAAACTTACATAATTCATATAATGAATGCTGCATATTGACCATACTTGTTACTCTTCTGTCTTTCCTTTATCTCTGAGCTTCCATCAGGGATGCATTTCTTTCTTTTTTAATATATACATATATATACATATTTATTTATTTTGGCTGCACCAGGTCTTAGTTGCGGCACGTGGGACCTTTAGTTGCGGCATGCATGCAGGATCTAGTTCCCTGACCAGGGATCAAACTTGGGCCCTCTGCATTGAGAGTGCAGAGTCTTATCCACTAGACCATCAGGGAAGTCCCAGGGATGCATTTCCTTGTGCTTGAAGAATGTCTTTCTGTATTTAGTTTGGGTCTGCTGGTAACAAAATATCTGTTTTAGTTTCTTTGGAAATGTCTGCTTCATCTTGAAACACCTCCTTCTGATGTGTTGAAGGAGGCAATCCAGGCGGGATCGGTCCCAGAAGTCCTGTGGACACCAAACTCTGCAGACATTCTCATCCCTTACATGAAGTGGCCTAGTGCAGTCGGCCCTCTGTATTTGGTGTTTCTTGGTTGTGTCGGTCCTGTGGGGATGTCACCTGCTGCTGCTCATGTAAAACAGTGTCTTCTCTGCAGGCTGCTTCTTAGGTCTGTTTTGTTTGTGTTTTGTTTCTGTGGTTTCACGCTGATGGGTCCATGTGTGATTCAGTCTTACTCCTTCCGTTTGGCACTTCTGTGACTCTTAGCTTTACCCCTCTGTTGGTGCTCTGGCCCCATTCTTTCCTCTTCCTTCCTCTAGGGCTCCAGTTATATGTGATTATCTGGCAGGATTATTTTCTCCTGTTCTGCTGTCCCTTTAGACTTTGAATGCTTCTAGACCAGCGATGTCCAATAGAAATATAATTCAAGTAAACATATGTCATTTAACCCAATATATCATATCACTTCAACATGTAATCAACATTAAAAATATTAATGAGGTTTTTTGCAATTTTTTTGTACTAAGTATTCAAATCCAGTGTGAGTTTTATACCATAAGACAATCTCATTTCAGACCAGCCACTCCGGTGCTTGGTGGGCTGGTGGCCTCAGCATTGTGTAGTGTGGATCTGTGGTGTGTCAGATTCTGTCCTGTGTGAAGGACAGAGAGGTGTGAGTTGCATTTCTAATTTGAAGATACTGTAAACACTGCACCAAAATCAGTGAGGCTGCTGTACTTGAGTTTTTGCTAGACAAAAGTAAAATGTCCTTCCCAATTATTGGTATGGGACTGGCTCTAAACAAATTAAATGTAGTAGTGTAAAAGATAGCCAATTTTTTTTTTTTAATCAGCACACATGACCTAAGTAATGAAATATACCAAACGCACCTTCTGAACGGGGCTTTCTGGTGCTGTCCCTTGTGCTTCAGCCTGCAGAGGGGCCAGTGTGAGGGGCCCTGATGTGTTCGTAGCCGGTCTGACCCTTTTATTGCTAAGGTGATTGTCTCAAATGCCTTTCTTTGTGCAGCCGAGTGCTCATTTCTACAGACGTCTGGGCCCGGGGGCTGGATGTGCCCCAGGTGTCCCTCATCATTAATTACGACCTGCCCAACAACAGAGAGCTGTACATACACAGGTAGGCAGCACAAGCTTTTCTTTGGTTTCACTCTTGTTAATGGATTTACTGAAACCTTTTTTGCTATGTTTACTGAAGTGATTTTGCTTTATTGTTGAAGAATTGGGCGATCAGGTCGATATGGCCGAAAGGGCGTGGCCATTAATTTTGTGAAGAATGATGATATCCGAATCCTCAGAGACATTGAGCAGTACTATTCCACTCAGATTGACGAGATGCCCATGAACGGTAAGACAATAAATCCGTATTTGTGATTGTTTTAGAGAGAGCTTCCTGGTTCCTGGTTTGGGGCACTTGAGGTTTTTCCCTCTTTTTTTTCTTTTGTTTTTGAGAAGTCTTTTGTGAGCCTTTAGTTAAATTTACAAATTTTCACTTTGTATTATTCCTTCTTGTTTATCTTCTCTTTCAGTTGCTGATCTGATTTGAACAATCTGCTTGCTGGAGCCTGTTCACCTATTTTCAATTTGGAAATATTTAGGGGCAGTTTCTCTTTAATGGGGTTTATGTGAATTCTCTTCTCAAAGCCCCCCCAGGACAAACTTTGGAGATTCTGCCACCTTTTCTTACCCACATGTAAATAATGCATTGCTTTAAGTCTTTTTCATTAAACATTTAAAACTTTTCCCATAAACTCTAATTTGTATTTCTAATTTTTGTTTGCCCCCAGCTTTTCTAGTAACCTGCTGTCTGTATGATCTTGGGCAGTCATTTCACTCTTTTTTGATCTTTAGGATGGTGAAATGGAAGTGGTAAGCTGCCTGGCCTCTCCACACTTAACCAGATTGGTACCCAATCCCATTTCTTTTGGACGGCAGGTGGGGGAGTTGAGACCATAAATACTTTTCTCTGGGTTGGCCTTGGTCTGTGTGCCCAGATGCAGAGGGGCAGGATGGCACCCTGGGCAGATAACCGGGAGGAAGGATTCACCAGCCAGGCTTCCTCTGGACTAGTGAGCCCACTGGTCACAGCTGAGGAGGGGTTGTGCACAGGGCACCATCGGTGATTCAGGGAGGGGCAAGCAGGAAACAAGCCAGAAGGTAAGACACCTGAGAAACTTAACCTAATTGAGATGCTGTCAAGTAAGGTAACAAAGAAATGCAAACATCCACGGAAATGTGTATCCTTGGGGGTGATTCAGAAGTGTTATGTTTTCATAACCATTAACCCTGATGTTGGTGAAGGTGTGGGGGTTGTGATGGTGGCGTCAGTAGGTGCAGACTTTTTGGAAAGCAGCCTGGCTCTTGGGCAGTAGGAGCAATTAGAATACTTCCCTCTGAGGGCGTCCTTCTGCGTAGGCAGTAGTCTGGAGTGCAGACTGCACAGGTGAGCTCACCAGTGACCTCCAGCACCAGGAAAGGAGTGCGTGTCACTGGGGGCTTGGGGAGGGAAGCAATGGGACATTGGCACTGACGCACGTGGGTGGAGGTTCTTGGGGCCACTAGCATCACAGGTCAGGTGGGTTCAGTTGTAACCCGTGGTGGCTAAGTGTTGAGACAAGGGGCTGGTGTGTCAGGTTAGACAGAAATGTTCACAGCATTATTCATAATAGCCGAAAAGTGGAAATAACCCAAGTGCCCATTGACTGAAAGATATGGTAAGTACACGAATATTATTTGGCAATAGGAAAGAATGAAGTGCTGACACGTTGCAATATGGATGAACCTTGAAAATAGGCTAACTGGAAGAAGCCAGTCACAAAAGGCCACAGTGTTTCCGTTTCTGTGAAATGTCCCAAATGGGTAAATCCATAGGACAAAGCAGATTAGTGGTTTTCTGGGGGCTGAGAGGTGGAAATAGGGAGTGACTGCTAAAGGGTACAGGGCTTCTTTGGGAGTGATGATAAATGTTGTGGAACTAGACAGAGGTAAGGGTTGCACAATTCTGTGAATGTACTAAAAAGTACTGAATTGTACATTTTAAAGTGGTAAAATTGAGTGATATGTGAACTATACCTCAAAAATCAGGTGGGGAATCTTACCTCCTCCTCTAAAATTATACTTAAAGACAAAAAGGGCATGAGCAAGGGGGGAAAATATTTGCAAAGCATATACTTGACAAAGGACTTAAACTAGAAAATATCAAGAACTTTATGTGTAGGTAGAATGGTGGTCCCCCCAAAATGCCCACCTCTTAATCCCTGGAACCTGTGAATATGCTACATTAAATGGCAAGGACTTTGCAGGTGTAATTAAAGATTGAGATGAAATTATCCTGGATTATCCAGGTGGACCCTATCTAATCACATGAGCCCTTTAAAGTCAAGAATGCTCTGGGCTACCATGGGTCAGAGTGTGGTATAATGGAAGAGGCAGGATTGATTCTCTGGGGTGAGAAGGACTCAACCCACCATTGCTGGATTTGAAGATGAAGGTGCCACGAGCCAGGATATGGAGCAGCCTCTAGAAGCTGAGGAGGACGTCTGGCTCACAACCACAGGGACATGCGGACCTCACACCCATACACTCAGGAGACTGAATTCTGCCAACAACCTGCATGAGCAGGGGAGCACATTCTCCCCTGGAGCCTCCAGAGAAGAAGCTGCCTTGCTGACACCTAATTTAGCCCAGTTGACCGTGTCAAATTTCTGACCTACAGAACTGTGATAGAATAAATCTGTTATTTTAAGCCACAGAGATTGTGGTAATTTGCTATGGTAGCATTTGGAAAAACAGTGTACTTTGTAACTCATTAATAAGGTCAACAAATCCAAGTAAAAAATGGGCAAGATACCTGAACAGACACTTCACCAGAGAAGATTTATGGGTGACATAGGTCCATGAAAGATGCTTGCCATCTTCAGTTGCAAGATCCACTGTCACTGGAACAGCTGAAAGTGAGCATACAGACCACACCAAGCGACAGCAAGGCTGGTAGGAGTGCAGAGTGGGTCACCCACTTTGGAAAACAGTTTAGTCACACACACCCTCTATATGACCTGACCATATCACACTTGGTGTTTGCTCAAGAGAAATGAAAACATGTCTGTTCACAGACTGGTCCATGATTACCACATCTTTATTCACAATAGTCAAAAACTGAAAACAATCCTAACATCCATGATAATTTGATAAATGTGGCACCTCCATCCAATGGAAAACTATTTGGCAATGAAAAAGCACACAACATGGACAAATCTCAAAGTAATTAGAGTAATTAATTAGACCAAAGAAATACATGCTATATGATTCCATTTATATAAAATTCCAGAAAATGTAAACTAGTCTGTAGTGACCAAAAGCAGACCAGCTGTTGCTTGGGAACGGAGGTGTTGGGGGTAGCAGCTTAGTCTACATAGCCCTTGGGCAGGGTCGAGGGGAGGGTGCATCTCCCACCACGTGACTGACACCAGGCCTGGCTGGATGTTTTCCAGTCACCTTAGAGATGGGTGATACTAGGGTGTGAGGTGGGGATGTGTGAGGGTGCTGCTTTGAGCGTGCACAGTACAGCACACATGTACACCCTGCCTGGGAACGTCCAGGGGCCCATCAAGGATGGAGTCCTGCTTCTGTGTCAGGGCCTTTAGACACATCCTCCTTACCCTGAATCCCAGAAGGGCCGGCAGAAGCTTGATTGCAAATGCCCCTTTTATTAAAAATAATTGCACTTCAGATTAAGGGTTCCCCAAGTCCTGTGAATTCTGCCGAGTGTCTGGGCCCACTTGTCAGACTGGTGGACAGCCTCCACCTGTTGGGGGCAGCTGCCCAGAAAGTCTGCAGCGGCCCCCAGCTCTGTGCTTTCATCAGGTCAGAGCAGCAGCAGAGCTGCCCGAGGCAGGACCTTGGGGTGCAGGTACCACCCCATCCCAAGCACCACCTCTGCGTCACAGGCAGGCAGCGGTGACTGACAGTGCACGCATCACAGTGGCAGGCTACAGTGAAGCAAATCTTCCAGTAAACATTCCAGATACAGGGCACCCCTCAGGGCACTGACCTGACTGGGATCTGGACAGAAGACTCAAGAAGAGCTGCTGGCCCAGAGCCTGGGAGGCAGACTTACAAGCAGATCCGGGTGTTCAGTGATGTCAGTGGCATGCGATTCGGGGTAAGCGCTCTGACCCAAGGCCCACATACCGCCGACTGAGGGTGCAGGTGCTGGGCTGCCGGGAGGTCTGTAAAGGAGCAGCACACCACTGGGCCCCGGATTAAGACCAACTGATGAGGAACTGCTCTCCCATCGTCAGCAAGACAGGGATGTCCAGGGTCTGGGGACAAGAAATAGGAAAATTTGCTTGGCAAGAGAGGTGGGGCAGACAGCAGTCTGTGGACATGGGTGGACGGTGGACATGGGGTCTGACCTAGCCCTGGGAGCGTCTCGCTCTGTTCCCTCCGAGCACTCTTGGCAGTGGCCGCCTTAATTTGCTTTGGAAATGAGCTGCCCTTTAACCAGGGGCTGACAGTGTGGACACAGGCAGAGAAAAGATGTGAAGTGCTAGGGGACTGAACCTTCCCACTCCTCCCCGCGAGGATCAGTTCCTCTCTGCCCCTTGTAAGGCCTGAGTGTCCTCTCCCTTCTGGACAGGGAATTCCATGATGACAGCTCAGTGGGCACGTCCCGCCCCCTCGCCCACCCTCAGGGACAGGCCTTCTGGCCTCAAATGTAGGCTCTCTTGCCTCCATGTCAGGGCTGTAGGTGAAGTTTGATACAGGAACGCCATTGCAGAGGACCTGCTGGGGGGCTGTGGCCACCCCCAGGACGGTCACCTTCCTCAGCTGCAGGCCAGCCCCCTCACTGCTCACGTGCACCAGCTGGTTCACGATGGTGTTCTGGCAGAAGCAAGAGAGACAGGACCAGAGGTGTGAGCAGATGGCCTGGGGCAGGAAGCCCCACCAGGGCAGGGCCTCTGGACAGCAGATGGGGAGGGCAGGTCAGCAGCACACCCCGTGCAAACCCTAGGACACTGGCGCAGTGCAGGGGACTCCAGCCAAGGCAGTTGGCCTACGGGCTCTTCTCCCCTTCAGTCTACTTGACCCAGGGACAGGTGGCCATCCCAGGACCCCAGGCCAGCTCCCCTCACCAAGTCAGGATAGTCACCCCAAGACAGCCCCCAGCCTGGGCGGATCCCAGGACTCACGTTCCTGGCCAGGAAGATGACCTGCGTGTACGCCCCACGGTCCAGCACTCCCAGGCTCTCCCCATCGTCCCAGAACAGCTCCCCTCGGGCCTCCCTGCTCGCAGTCAGGGCCACGGCCAGGGCCATGGGCTTCTTGCGGGACTCTGTGGTCGTGAGGCCAGGGCCCTGGGAGGGAGTGGCCCACGTCACTGTCCCAAACCTGGTGGAGGCCTCCAGACCCAGGCGTGAGGAGCACTAGGCTGGGACAGTGCCGTGCTAGAAGAAACCAGGATCTGCAGGACAGCCTACGGCCGAGCGGCCTGGAGGCCCGTGGACACCTCAGAGGACGTGAGGCCCACAGAGGTTTGCAGACTGAAGGCTGTTTTCTGAGAAAGGCCAATGAAGCAGGCCTCTCCTTCACCAGGCCCGAGAGCAAGTGAGTGCAAGGATGTATCCTGTCCTTCTCCAGCCCAGTTCATCCTCAACCCTCAGAAGTATCATCTCTGCCTGGGGGGCAGACCCCCAATTGAACAGAGGCATGTGGGGTCCCAGCAACCCCAGGGCTGGACAAATAGGATCAGGGGCCCGGCCCAAGTACCTGCATGGGGATGATGTGCCCGGCCCGGAGGTGGAGGTTGATGGTGTCCAGTGGGGCGGACAGTGTCACCCACTGCCCCTCGCTGTGGATGGCAGACGTGAGGGGTGCAGGAGGTGGGAGGCTGCCAAAGGCCTCCACTGGCACCTGGAGGGGGATGTCATGTCACAAAGGGTCCTGGGCATTGCCAAGCTCCTGTGCTGTTGTTGGGAGCTGAGAGCACAGATCTGGCCACATGGTGGGGACAGAGCGTGCGAGGCCTGAGCCAGTGCTCGGGTCGGGCAGGTCAGAGGATGCAAGAAGGGGCAGGAGTTTGGGAGCAGAACTGGAGTCCCAGCTCAGCTCGGTGGCAAGTCACCCACTCAGCCTCGGTTTCTCCATCTGGAAAATGGGTCCTGTAAGGATCACACAGGATGCTGCTGATGGAGCACCCAGGTGAGGGCCCTCATGTAGCCAGGACTCCTTTTTCACTCTCTGGTCCACATGGATGGTGCTGGAGGGAAGACCAGCTCCATCTCCCCCATCCTCCCCGGTTTCAGGGCCCCAGGACTCACCGTCTGCAGGTCGTACCACGTGCTGCGGGGGAAGTAGCCAGTGACCTCAACCTTCCCGGCCTTGAGCACCGGGGTGATGAGCAGAGCCTCCCCCCACAGGAGCTGGCGGTCCACTGTCCAGGTGTGGGGGTCCTCGGGGAACCTTCAAACAGGAGGGACGGGCAGGGGGGCCTGGTGACCTCTGACGTCAGTGGGCTCAAGGGACCCATGGGGAGGCGTGGACAGGAGCCAGAGGACCTGGGTTACATGTGGCAGGGCCAGTTCTGGCCAGCTTAAGTCAAGGCAGGAGCCAAGAAGAACCTCTCCCTGCCCGACTACTCGGGCATGACCTGTTCACATTTCCTGTTTCCAAGTTGTGTTCTTGCCCACATGTCTATCTGGCTCTTACCCCTGGTCTGAGTTTCTGTACATTAGGGACAGTGACTCATTTTATTGATAATGTTTTCTCCCATTCGTTTGCCTTGACAATCTTATGTTCAGAGCAGTTTTAATATTTTTCTGCTTATGTTCAAAGAAGTGTTACTTTTTTTTCCTAAATGAAATCTCCTTCCCTTTGCTTTTGATGCTTAGAAAGCCCTCTCCTGACAGGTCATAGAGAAACATTCACTTCTGATTTCCTGCAGCTTTTTCTACAGCTTAATATTTGACATTTAACTATTTAATCCATTTGGAACTTAGGTTTGTATGGATGAGTGGAAAATACGTTGATTTTTGCAAATAGCTAACTAATTACCTTACTACTGGAGAATCCTTTAATCCTCTGATTCGAGGTGCCATTTTATGTACGGTAACTTCTTAGATATACTAAGTCCTACTTGGGGGATATCTATTGGATTTCTTTAGTGGTCTTGTTCCCTTAAGCCCCAGATGGATTCATGATAGTCTTATAACTTGTTTTACCATCTGGGAGGCCTGGTCTGTACTCAGTGTTCATCCTGGGTTTTTCCGTTATCCAGTGCTCCCTGCCCTGAGCTGGAATCTAATGGGTGGGGAACTGGGGGTGCAGGCGGGCACCTCAGTGGGGAGTGCCCGGATTTTGCTGCAACCTCCTTCCTCTCTCAGTGCCCAGAACACCCCCTGCAGCAGGTTAGCTGCTCTGGGGTCAGTGGGCCGGGGGCCATTACTCCCAACCCAGGCACTCACTCCAAGAAGAGGGGCCGGGCCACGGTCTCGCCTCTGACGTGGGCCCCATGGAACAGCGTGTAGAGATAGGGCAGCAGCATGTAGCGCAGGGCAAAGGCCTTCCTCATGGCTTGCTGTGCTGTCTCGCTGAACCTGTACGGCTCCTGCGGCTGCAGTGGAGGGAGTGGAGGAAGCACCTGGGATCTAGGACCACGGACTCCGAGGTCCCCCCACCCCAGGAGACCCAGCACTTTGGGCTAGCCAGTGCTGGGCTCACTGGCACAGAAAGTGGCACTCCCCAGGGCACGGCCTCCCCTGCCGCCCCCGCCCTACCAGGCTGTTCAGGTCATTGTGGTTCCGCATGAAGGGGTAGAAGGCCCCCAGCTGGGTCCAGCGCACACACAGCTCCTCCGAAGTGTTGCCCAGGAAGCCACAGATGTCAGCCCCCACCAGGGGCACCCCCAGCAGATTGAAGAGCAGGATTTCTGGAGGGCAGAGTCAGATGGGCCTCCAGCTGCTACAGCAGGAGCAGTCTAGGGCCAAGGAGCCTGACAGACATGTCTGTTGAACTGGCTGGAGGCAAGGATCCTTCCCAAAGCCCCTCCCACCCAGCCCCCACCTGATGGTCAGTACACCAATGGCCACTTCACCTTGCACTTGTGGTCAGCAGAATGACAAGCCGCATCTGCTCCCTAACTCCCAGGGTGGGCAGGGCAAACTAGACCCGTTAGGGCTGAATTGTATCTCCCTCCAAAGGTAAGTTCTAGTCCTAACCCCTGGTTGCCATATTTGGAAATAGGGTCATTGAAGATGTAATCAGGTTGAGAAGAGGATGTTAGGGTGGACCCTAATCCACCATGACTGGTGACCTTATCAGAAGAGGGAACCAGGTACAGGAAGCACAGAGGGTCCCAAACAAGATGAACCCAAACAGACCTACACCAAGACATAATTAAAATGGCAAAAGTTAAAGAGGATTCTAAAGGCAGCAAGAGAAAAACAGAGTTAATTACAAGGGAACCCCATAAGGCTATCAGCTGCTTTCTCTACAGAAAGGTTGAAAGCCAGAAGGGAGTGGCAAGATATATTCAAAGTCCTGAAAGGGAAAAACCTGCAACCTAGGATACTCTACCCAGCAAGGTTATCACTCAGAATAGAAGGAAAGATAAAGAATTTCTCAAACAAGCAAAAACTAACAGAATACAGCAATGCTAAACCTATCCTAAAAGAAATACTGAAAGGTCTTCTCTAAATAGAAAAGAAGCAAGAATCTATAGGAAAAAGAAAATCACAATTGGAAAGTAAATCACCTAAGCCAGTACAAAGATTAAAAAAAAAAAAATCAGGGCTTCCCTGGTGGCGCAGTGGTTGGGAGTCCGCCTGCCGATGCAGGGGATGCAGGTTCGTGCCCCGGTCTGGGAGGATCCCACTTGCCGCGGAGCGGCTGGGCCCGTGAGCCATGGCTGCTGGGCCTGCGCGTCCAGAGCCTGTGCTCCGCAACGGGAGAGGCCGCAGCAGTGAGAGGCCCGCGTACCACAAAAAAAAAAAAAAAAAAAAAAAAAAAAAAAAAATCAAAAATATTTTTGTGAGAGCAATGATAACTACAGTGAACAGCAAAGGGATAAACATGAAGATGTAAAAGAGGACATCAAAATCACAATATGTGGGGGAGGGGAGTAATAAAATATAGATTTTTTTTTCAGAATGTGTTTGGCCTGTATGGCTACCAGTCTAAAGCAAGTAGATATAGTAACAGGTTAACATACTTGAAAAACAGGTTACCACAAATCAAAAACATAAAATTGATTCACAAAAACCAAAAGAACACAAGGAAAATACAAAAGAAAACCATCAAACCATAAAAGGAGAAACAAAAAAGAACAAAGAAGAAATACAAAATCAAATGGAAAATAAGGTTTAAAATGGCAATAAACACATATCAATAATTACCTTAAGTGTCAATGGACTAAATGCTCCAGTCAAAAGACACAGAGTGGCAGATTGGATAATAAAACAAGAGCCTACAAGGTGCTGCCTACAGGAGACCCACTTTAGGGCAAAGGACACACATAGCTTAAAAGTGAGAGGATGGAAAACGATATTTCATGCAAATGGAAATGACAAGAAAGTGGGGGTAGCAATACTCATATCAGACAAAACAGACTTTAAAACAAAGCCCATACAACATTTTCAGATATCTTGTTTTCTCATCAGTGACCCAAGTGTAACCAACTCTTTCTCACGTTACAGGTCATTGAGGCTTAGTATTTTAAACTAAGATGGGAATATAAAAATACAGAATTCTGACCCATGCATGAAATTTGCTAGCTACTGTTTTCTACTGTAGCTATTAGCTGCCATTTCTTTAGACGCTGTGCTACTAAAATTTCCTAGATGACAGGGTTCTCATTCCTCTGCTAATAGGATCTTTAGAAACTTAAGTGGCAGGGGTGTGCATGTGGGCTATTATTCTCTCAGAGTTGAAGATGAGAGAGGGATGGTGCCCTTGACTGTAATGTGGTTACCTGAAGTAACCACAGGTAACCTTGGGCTGCACCATGCTAAAGGGCAATGGGATCTTTGATTGTCAAAGTGAACATTCAAAATGACTTTTATTAACAACAACAAAAAATGATTAAATATAATTCTGTATCTTCAAAAAAATAAAGGCCATAAAGAAAGATAAAGAAGCACACTATATAATGATAAAAGGATCACTATAAGGAGAGGATATTACACTCATTAACATATATGCACCCAGTATAGGCACACCTAAATACATAAAACAAATACAGACATAGAGAGAGAAATTGATGGGAATAAAATAATAGCACAAGGCTTTACCATCCCACTGACATCAATGGACAGATCTTCCAGACAGAAAATCAATATGGCAACAGATCCTAAATGACACAATAAAACCGACTTAATACCTTCAGGACATTACATCCCAAAAAAACCCATAATACACAGTCTTTTCAAGTACACATGGACTATTCTCTGGGATAGACTATATAAATACTAGGACATAAAACAAGCCTCAACAAATTTAAGAGGACAGAAATTACCTCAAACATCTTTTCTGACCACAACAGCATGAAACTGGAAATCAACCACAGAGAGAACAAATTACATGGAGACTAAACAACATGCTACTTAAAAAAAAAAAATCCCAATGGGTCAATGATGAAATCAAAGAGGAAATTTAAAAATACTTTGAAACAAATGATAATGGAAATACAGCCAAACAAAATCTGTGGGATTCAGCAAAAGCAGTCCTTATGGGGAAGTTCATAATGATACAGGCCTTCCTCAAAAAAAAACAAGAAAAATCTCAAACAACCTAACCTACCACCTAAAAGAATTAGAAAAAGAAGAACAAACGAAACCTAAAGTTAGCAGAAGGAAGGAAATAATAAAGATCAGAAACAAATAAAATAGAAATTTTTTAAAAATAGAAAAAAAATCAATAAAACCAAGAGCTGGTTCTTTGAAAGGGTAAACAAAATTGACAACCCTCTGGCCAGGCTCACCAAGAAGAAAAGAGAGGACCCAAGTTAACAAAATAAGAAATGAAAGAGGAGAAGTAACAACTGATACCACAGAAATATAAAAAACCATAAGAGAATACTATGAACAATTACATGCCAACAAACTGAACAACCTAGAAGAAATGGACAAGTTTCTAGATACATCCAGCCCACCAAAACTGAATCAAGAAGAAATAGATAATTTGAACAGATCAATCACTCGAAGTGATATAGAATCTGTAATTTTAAAAAACTCCCTGCAAACAAAAGCCCAAGACCACATGGCTTCACTGGGGAATTCTACCAAACATACAAAGAAGAACTAATACTGATCCTTCTCAAACTCTTCCAAAAGACTGAAAAGAACAGAACACTCCCAAAGTCATTCTATGAAGCCACCATCACCAAAACCAGACAAAGACACTACCAAAAAAAGAAAATTACAGGCCAAAATCTTTAATATAGCTATAAAAATTCTCAACAAAATAATACCAAACTGAATCCAACAACACATAAAAAAAGATAATACACCACGATCAAGTTGGATTCATCCCAGGGTTGCAAGGATGGTTCAGCATATGCAAATCAATGGGATACACCACATCAACAAAAGACAAAAACCACATGATCATCTCAATAGATGCAGAAAAAGCATTTGATAAAATTCAACATTCACAATAAAAACTCTTACCAAAGTGGGTACAGAAGGAACATATCTCAACATAATAAAAGCCAACATAATACTCAATGGTGAAAGGTTGAAAGCCTTTCCACTAAAATCTGGAACAAGACAAGGATGCCCACTCTCACCATTTCTATTCAACATAGTATTGGCAATCCTAGCCACAGCAATCAGGCAAGAAAAAGAAATAAAATGTATCCAAATTAGAAAAGGTAAAATTGTCATTATATGCAGATGACATGATACTATATATAGAAGACTCTGAAGACTCCACACAGAAACTACTAGAACTGATAAATAAAGCCAGGTAGCAGAATACAAGGTTAACATACAGAAATCTGTTATTTCTTTACACTAACAATGAAATAGCAGAAAGGGAGAGTAAAAAGACAATCCCTTTTAAAATCGCATCAAAAAAAAATACTTTGGGGAATTCCCTGGTGATCCGGTGTTTAGGACTTGGTGCTTTCACTGCTGTGGGCTTGGGTTCGATTGCTGGTTGAGGAACTAAGATCCCACAAAGCCACACAGCACAGCCAAAAAGTAAAAAATAAAATACGTCAGAGGAAACCTGACCAAGGAGGTGAGAGACTTATATGCTGAGAACTAGAAAACATTGATAAAGGAAACTGACGATGATTCAAAGAAATGGAAAGATATCCCATGCTCTTGAATTGGAAGAATTAATATTGTTAAAATGGCCATACTACCCAAAGCAATCTACAGATTTAATGCAATCCCTATCAAATTACTCATGACATTTTTCAAAGAACTAGAACAAATAATCCTAAAATTTATGTGGAACCATAAAAAATCCAGAATTGCCAAAACAACCCTGAGGAAAAAGAACAAAACTGGAGGCACAACCCTCCCAGACTTCAGACAGTACTACAAAGCTACAGTAATCAAAACGGTGTGGTACTGGCACAAAACAGACATATGGATTAATGGAACAGAGAGCCCAGAAACAAACCCACACACCTACGGTCAAGTAATCTTCAACAAAGGAGGCAAGAATATACAATGGAGAAAAGACAGTCTGTTCAGTAAGTGTTGCTGGGAAAGATGGACAGCTGCATGTAAATCAATGAAGTTAGAACACTCCCTCACACCACACACAAAAATAAGCTCAAAATGGCCTAGAAACTTAAATATAAGACATGAGAGCACAAAACTCCTAGAAGAGAACATAGGCAAAACATTCTCTGACATAAATCATAGCAGTGTTTTCTTAGGTCAGTTTCCCAAGGCTATAGATATAAAAGCAAAAATAAACAAATGGGACCTAATTAAACTTATAAGATATTGGACAGCAAAGGAAACCATAAGCAAAATGAAAAGACAACCTATGGACTGGGAGAAAATATTTGCAAATGCTGTGACTGACAAGGGCTTAATTTCTAAAATATACAAACAGCTCATACAGCTCAACATCAAAAAAACAAACAACCCAGTCAAAAAATGGGCAGAAGACCTAAAAAGACATTTCTCCAAAGAAGATATACAGATGGCCAATAGGCACATGAAAAGATGCTCAACATCACTAATTAGTAGAGAAATGCAAAATCAAAACTACAATGAGGGACTTCCCTGGTGGCACAGTGGATAAAATTCTGCCTGCCAATTCAGGGGACACAGGTTCAATCCCTGGTCTGGGAAGATCCCACAGGCCACGGAGCACCTAAGCTGTGCACCACAACTACTGAAGCCTGCGTGCCACAACTACTGAAGCCTGTACGCCTTGAGCCCATGCTCCACAAAAGAGAAGCCACCGCAAGTAGAAGCCCATGCACTGCAATGAAGAGTAGCCCCCGCTTGCCACTAGAGAAAGCACGCGAACAGCAACAAAGACCTAACGCAGCCAAAAATAAATAAAATTAAATCTTAAAAAAAAAACAAAAAACTACAATGAGGTATTACCTCACATCAGTCAGAATAGCCATCATTAAAAAGTCTACAAATAATAAATGTTGGAGAAGTTGCAGAGAAAATGGAACCCTCCTACACTGTTGGTGGGAATGTAAAATGGTGCAGCCACTATGGACAACAGTATGGAGGTTCCTTAAGAAACTAAAAATAGAGTTGCCATGTGATTCAGCAATCCCACTCCTGGGCATATATCTGGACAAAACTATAATTCAAAAAGATACATGCACTCCAATTTTCATAGGAGCACTATTCACAATAGCCAAGACATGGAAACAACCTAAATGTCCATCAACAGATGAATGGATAAAGATGTGGTACATATATACAATGGAATATTACTCAGCTATAAGAAAGAATGAAAATAATGCCATTTGCAGCAACATGGATGGACCTAAAGATTATTATACTAAGTAAAGTTAGAGAGAGACAAATGCCATATGATATCAGGTATATGTGGAATCTAAAATATGATACAAATGAACTTATTTACGAAACAGAAACAGACTCCAGACATGGAAGACAAATTTATGGTTACCAAAGGGGAAAGGGGGTGGGGGAGGGATAAATCAGGAGTTTGGGATTAGCAGATACATACCACTATATATAAAATAGATAAACAATAAGGTCCTACAGTATAGCCCAGGGAACTATATTAAAAAAGAAAAGAGGAGGGAAAACACCATGTGAAGACAAGGACACAGGAAGAAGACCAAGAGCTGACAAAGGCAGAGGTTAGAGTGACACAGCCTCAAACCAAGGAGGGCCAAGGACTGCTGGCAACCACCAAGAACTGGAAGAAGCAAGGAGGGATTCTGTCTAGAGTCTCAGAGGGCAAGGCCCTGCCGACACCATGATCAGACTTCTAGTCTGAGAATAAGTTTGTTGTTTTAAATCACCTGGGGTGTGGTACTTCGTTACAGCAGAGGGTCAGTGAGTCCCCTGAGTTGCTGAAGGGTCAGACAGCTTCCAGAGCATCTGGGCCCCGTGCCGACCCCACCACCGCTGGGCAGGACTAGAGGCTGCTGGGCCACCCTCTCCTTGTCTCCTCGGGAGCCACGACCCAGTCTGGAAGCCAGTGGGCAGGATGGGGCACAGCCTGGGGCTGTGAGCAGTGCTGGTCTGGGTCACAGCAGGTCCTGGGAGCTGCACAGACTTATTTTAGCTTGGTAACAACAGCTCACACCAGAACTAAAACCCAAGAACCAGACAGGTGGACACAAAGCCCAGGAATCCGGCTCTGGGGTGGCTTCAGAGACTGGCCTGCAGGTGCTCAGGCTCGACCCACCATGCTGGCCCCAGGGTAGAAATCAGAGCCGGTTGGCACCTGTGGGCAGAGCCAGCAGCCGCTTTGTGAAGGAGGAATGGACTTCTCACCCGAGAGCTCAGCTCGGCAGGACATCCCTGTGGCCCGAGGCTCTGTAGATGCATCGCACATGGAAGCAAGCCTGCGACTATGAAAGCACTTCCAGGCCGGGAGTTTGGTGGAGGCTCTTTTCAGCTGTGACCTCTGGGGTCACCTCTATCCCCTTCCCCAGGGCTCCTGAGCCATCCCTGGGCCTAAGATCTGTCTGTAGCATCAGAGCTCTTGGAACAAAAATCAAAATTTTCTTTGCAGGGTGGAGCCAGGCACTGAGCCGAGAGGGGTGGGGGCACCCTTTGGACTGAGCTCAGATGCTATTTCATGCAGCTCAGAATGTGGTCACCTTCTGGTTAGCATTCATGTTAGCATGAATCCGAGATGGGGACATTGGAAGAGGGGCATCACAGGTGAGCCCAATGGCACATGAGTTGGCGACGGGCCCCACGCCATTGCAGCAGCATCTCTCTGAGGACCCAGCTCTGGGCAAACACGCCCAGAGAGGGGCCCACCCTCCCCTCCTTGCACCCCTCCTGACAGGTGTGCTCACCTGGCACGGAGTAGGAAAGCTGCTCCCAGCTGCTCCACACATCCCCTGTCCAGTGGCCGGCGTACTGGCCGTGGCCGGCAAAGGTGGAGCGAGAGATCACAAAGGGGCGCGTCCCCCGAGCCTTTATCAGAGCCCTGGGTGGAGCAGGGGCACAGAGAGCTGTGTTGAGCAGGGTCACCAGGAGCCCCACCACTGCCCGCAAGAGCGCCCGGTGGTGCAGCAGGAAGGACAAGCTGGGAGCAAGGAGTTGGCTTGCTGAGGTCACTGCCACTGTCTGCCAGGCAGTCAGCCCTGCCACCTGACACCCTCGAAAATGCACATGTCACGGGGAGGACAAACTCAAGGGAGCCAGAGGCCCCCTGGTCAGCCCTGGCCTCCCTGTCTCATCACCATGCCCTTCCTCTGAGGCACCAGGCATGGAGCTGGGGTGGGGGGCGGGGGTGGGATGTGGGGATGGCCAGGGCCTCCTTCTCTCCTTCCTGCACCCTGGCCCCTCACCTGTGGGAGGCGAAGGCTTCGGTCAGGCCGTACAGGTTGTGCAGGTCGTAGTGCGTGGACAGGAACTGGTGGCTGGAGGCGCAGATGGTGGCTGCCCGGAGGGTCCCACCAACCACCCCTGGAGGAGAGGGGGCTGTTTCCTTGGAGCCTCCTCCCAGCAGGCTGGTGCCCCCCACATCTTGAGAGACCCCTTGGGACATGGGGTGCGTCCCCGCAGTCTCCACTTCTCTAAGGACAGGACAAGCCGATGCCGCAGGCTGTGGTCTGCACACCCAGACTTCATGTCTGCCTGCTCCTAACCATTTTAAGTTTTTCCCTATCCGACTGCCTAAGCCTGAAACACCCCCTCTGAAGGGTCTCGCCTCAGCTGCACATGCCCAGTCAGCATCACGTGGCTGGGGTCTCCCCACATGAACCTTACTCCCAGGGCACCCCTTGCCTTTCCCAGGCTGGCCGCTCGCTGCCCATCAGCTTCTCAGAAACCAGAGGTTTGAGTCTCCCAAACCAGAGAAGGAAATCCCTGATTTGAGCTGTTAAATCCCCAGCCGACTAGTGCTGCAGGGCCGGCAGGTGGAGGCAGCTCACCTGGCACGTAGGGCGGGTTCTCCAGGTTGCTGTTGGGGCAGCCATCCACTGAGCCCCTCACAAAATTGGATGGCTCGTTCATGTCCTGCAAGAGAGGCCCTGGGGGTGGGTGCCCTGCCTGGTGCAGAGAGGGGGGACGGTCCCTGAGGCCACCGGACACCCAAGGGTGGGGCCACACTCACGATCCACATGCCGTCAAAGGGCACCTGGGCGTGGAACTCGGCCACCATGTCCTGCCACCAGTCAAGGGCCTCGGGGTTGGTGAAGTCAGGGAAGGCGGTGAGTCCAGGCCACACCTGGACGAAAGGCCAGAGGGGGGACAGGGGCCCTGGAGCTTGCACGGAGGCCCTGTGTGTCCTGACTGCAGGCAGAGCCGTAGCCTCACTCATCTAACTCAGGGATGGGTGGACTGCAAGGGGAGGAGCATGGGGAGAGGCCCCAGAATCTGCACTGCTGGGAGCCTTGCCAGCCTCCCCTCAGGCTGGGCCCCCTTCCTCCTGGTTCTGGGCCTGCCCTGGACTGGGAGGTCAGGAGTCTACTGGGTGCTCTGCCCACCGGGAAGGCCTGGGAACCATCAGGAAGCCCTTGGGGGCCCAGAGGATGTGGAGGACCCCAAGGCCTCCCCAAGCATCTCTGGAGCTTGTTTCTGAGCTGCCCGCAAACAAGGGCCCCTGACACAAGGATTCAGGGTGGTCTTCCTCGTCAGGGGCCACTGTTACCCCCAGCTGTCACCGCCGCCCCCCCTGCAGTCCCACTGCCCAGGGACCCCTGCTTTCTCCCCCTCGCCCCCCAGGCCCTGCTGTACCTGCCCAATCAGCGGCTGCCCAGTCTCATTGGTGATGAAGACCCGCCGCCTCAGACCCTCGTCGTAGGGTCGGTAGGTCCCGGCAGGACTGGAGCTGCTGATGGCAGGATCCTGGGGAGAGAAACCAGTCAGAATGAGAGGGAAATGCCCAAAGCCTCGGCACCCATCGCTGGGAAAACGGGAAAACGCTCTCGATAAACGTTAACGAGGAACAGGTGGATGCGCCAACACGCTGCGTGTGCGTGGACGTGCACGTGACCCCGCCCCCATTGCCAAAAAGGGCGCACCTGGATGCAGGCGTTACTTTTGATTTAAGGGCCCAGAGTTTCACAAACGTTCTACAGGGAGCATTTATTTCATTCAGAATAAAAAAAGATAAGGTCTGCATCTGCCCTCCCTGCTCTGAGTGGACCTGGATGCTGCTGCCTTCAGAGGGGCTGCAGGGATGGAAATGACCATCAGCCCAATTCCAAACGGATTTCCTCTCCTGAGGGGTATCCGTGGTGGCGACCATTTGGCTGTCTTGGCTCCCCCTCCCCTCCTCCGGGCCCCCAGCTGTACCAGACCCTGAATCACACCCCTCTGGCTGCAGGGACTGGCCCAGGGAAGTGTGTCTGTCTGCTGAGCCACTCAGATCCTGCCCTCCTTCCCACAAGCTGACTGCAGGGGGCAGGGCCAGGAGTCTCACGGAGCTTCTGGGGTTCCAGCCACCCTGGCACACAGCTCCACCTGGCCCTTGCTTTAAGCTGTTCAAGTAACCTACAGCCGTAAGGATCCTGAGCCACAGACAGATGTCTCCAGGGACATCACTGGCTAGCAGGAGCCAAGTCTATAAATCTGATATTCCCTTGATATCAAAGACCCTCAGAAACATTCTCAGTAACCATGGCAAGCATGAGGACGATGCCACTGAAAGTTGGAGCCACCAGACACTGGGCCCCTCTCCTTCCAAAAGAGCCTGCTTCCTGTGGCACAAGAGGGGAGGGGGCACTCACAACAATCATGATGTACCGCCGGCCACTTTGGTGGAGCTCCTGCACCATGGCCGGGAAGTCCCCAAAGCCGTCCTTGTTGAAAGTGAAGTCCCGCCTGGCGTCCATGTAGTCCAGGTCATTCCACTGGACATCCTGCAGCCACAGCACAGGGCGGTCGGGGCCCAGGCTCGTTGCCCCCGCCCCACCCTGGGGGGCCCAGGCCCCTGCCCGGCACTCACCAGAGGGAAGTGTGCCCTGGTCATGTTCTCCACAACCTGGCGGGTGATGGCGGTGGAGGAGTAGCCCCAGCGGCACAGGTGGAAGCCCAGGCCCCAGTACGGTGGCATGAACGGGTAGCCTGGGAGCCAAGGCGACCGTGAGGGGGCAGGAGGGGCTGGGGAGGGAGGGGCCGGGGGCCAGGGCCAGGGAGAGGCCTACCCACGATGTCCAGGTACTGCCGCACCACGCTCTTGGGCTCCGGGCCCAGGAAGATGTACACATCCAGGATCCCGCCCGTCGACCTCCAGCTGAGGGCTGGGCTGGGCTGCAGGACCACATCTGGGGGAAGCAGCCCTGGGGCTCAGGGGCAAATATTCACCCCCTTTGCCCAGGGCCTTCGGCACTGCACCAATGGGCCAAACCACTGCTGGTGAGGCGGGGTCCTCCCACAGGGAGCTTGGGGGCCCTGGGACAGTCGCTCTGAGCCCAGCTTGCTGAGATCCTTGGAGCAGGACAGAAAGACGCTGAGCAGCTGGGCCTGGGGCCCCTTTTTTTGGCCTCAGCCCCACCCCGCCCAGGTCAGAGGTCCCAGAGCCCACCTTAGAGGCACTGAAGGACAGAGCTGGCAGAGGCCACAGCCCAATGGTCATTTCTTGGAATAGTGTACGAAACCCGACCCCCTGCCCCTTCTACCTCCAGCCTGTCAGATAGGTGCAGAGAGCCCCAGCCCCCTCTACGAAGGAGGGGGTGTGGCTGCACCAGGGAAACCCTGGCCGGCAGCTCAGAAGCAGAACTGGCTGGAGGATGTGGAGGGCTCCAGTACCCCCTTGCTTACCCATGGCATTGCTGTTCAGCAAGAAGACCCCGTGAGCTAAACCGCCATCCTCCAGGCCCAGGTAGAAAGGGTGAGATCCATATAGGTTCACGTTGGGCTGGGACATGGCAGACACCCTGCTTTACGTCTCGGCCCATGAAGCCCCTCTGATCGCACACCCCACCCTGGCTGCCCCTTTACCGTAGGGGCGACGTCCCGGTTCCAGAGAGTGACCTTGGTCCAGTTGGTGCTGAGCATCAGGGGCCCGAGGTGTTCGGCAAGGCCCGTGATGTGCTGGGACGGCAGGGAGGTGGACAGCTGCAGAAACTGGTCGGCGAAGAACAGGGGGGCCACTGTGGTGTTCAGCCTGCCAGGAAGAGACCAGGTGGCCTTGCACCAGAAGCCAATGGCCCCATGAGCCCTGACCACAAGCAAGTGCTGGGCAAGGGCTGCCCAAAACCCTTCCAGTCCTGGGAGTTGTGGCCCTGAGCACCTCCCAGGAGGGCCAAACTGCTCCCAGACATCGTGGAGCTGCCCAGCCAGGGGCAGTTAGGGTGCCCCAAGGTTCCATGGGGTCAAGAGCAAGGCAAAAACCATGTACAGGGTCCCCCTCTGCATGAAAGATGCATCACGGCTAATTTCATGGGACAAGTTCCTGCTGCACCCCACCAGCCCGTGTAAGACTTTGCTCACCTGCCTGTGGGTGTCTGTGTGTGTTCAAGACCAAGATCTGATAAAATGCTTAAAAAACTTCTCTCCAAACTCCGCTTGAAGGTCAGCTTCTCAGAGAGGCCCCCCAGCTGCAGAGCCAGCCCACACTCTGCATCTGCACAGTCCGTTTCTACCTCCCTCTGCTATGTCAGTCCTGGGAGCAGGTCCACAACGCCCGGCCAAAAAATGAACAGGCCACAAAAGAAAGAAATGCACTTCAGAACGCAAGTGCTCTGAAGATTTGGGCAAGTCCAAGTTCCCTCCTTCTGAGCGTGTAGCAGAGTTCGGTGCAGAGCAGGGCCTTGTCAGCCAGCACATATCCGTGTAGGACTATGTGGGCAAAGTGCATGGGATGCGTCCTGGGAAAGGTGCTTGCACAGCCCAGCATCAGGGCCAGTGGGCAGCCATGGCAAAACTGCTGACCCCGTGGCTGGGGGTACGGGGCGGGTGCTTCTGGGCCTGAGCGACACTGGACACTTGGACTCACAGCCACAGCATTTGAGTCTAAAAGATGCTTCGGTGCATCTAGTACCTGGGGGGTGGGCTGGGGGGAGGTGAGGGCGAGACCAAGCAACACCCTCATCCTCTCCACAAATATCCCTGAGCTCTGCTGTGGGTCAGAACTGCTCTAGGAGCTGGCGGTTCAGGAGGGAACAGGAAAGGCTCCTGCCTCAGGCAGATGGCAGCCACAGTCCAAGCAAAGGTAAGGTCCCGTGGGGGCACACAAACCCCGGAGGGACATGGAGCAGAGTGGCCGACAGCACAGACGCTTGGGCTGGGCTCCGTCACCTGCCAGCAAGCACCTGGCCTCCTATGTCTCTGTCTCCCCATCTGTAAAGTGGGGATAATAACAGCACCTACGTCCCAGTTGTTATGAGGATTGCACGAGTTAATCACTGCAGTGCCTGATATACTGATGTGTAGTATGTGATAAATAAACAAGAATAAAGCAGGCTTGGGGGTGCTGCCTGGAGTGGGGTTGCCACTTTAGACTGGACCAGGGTTTCTCAGCTGCGGCACTACTGACATTTGGGCCAATCGCTCCGTGTTCTGGGCCGGCCTGTGCATTGTAGGGTGTTTAGCAGTGTCCCTTCACCCTAACACCCAGTGGTGACAACCAAAAATGTCTCCAGCTGTTGCTGTCCCCTCTGAGGAGGGGCCTTTGAGGGCCCGGGGTGGAGGGAACAGTGAGCACCAGGGCCCTGCGGGGCAAGGAACAGCCAGGAGGCCAGAGCAGGAGGGTGGACCACAACAGGGTCAGGGACGATGCCCTCCAGCTCCCTAACCCTCCCAGCAGATAGTGGGCACAGAAACTGCGCACTCACAGCACCCGTCCATCCAGCTTCCGCCGTATGATCACCCCGAAGGGCTCCTCTGAGAACTCTACGCTGTAGAGCGTGGACGGTGCCTGGCTGCGGACACGTGGGGTCTCCAAGGGCACCTCATAGCGCTGGTTGGTGGGATCTTTGATCTAGAGGACGAGAGTGGTGTCATGAGGCCCTTGGTGGCCGGCTGCCCCTGCACACCTGTCCACTCCATCCTTCACCTTCCAGAGAAGCGAGGCGTCAGTTCAAGCCTCAGGGTGGCCGCACACAGCGTGGGCGTGTGGACAGATTGGTCCACATCCCTGAGCCTCAGTTTCCTCGTCTATAGAGTCAGGAGAGCACCTCCTGTGGGGTGTGCCAGGTAAGACACAGGAAATCTGGATTTCAGATAAACAATTTTTTTTAGTATAAATACGTCTCAGATATTGCATGGGATATGCTTACACTAAAAAAAAAAAGACTAATTCCTGGGTTATCTGAAATTCATATTTGTATTTTTATTTGCTGAATCTGGCAACATTTTTCTACCTGGCATATCTAGTCACAGGGAGAACGAGCAAATAAGTAGAACACCCAGCCCTTGTCTGGTACGCAGTCATCACTCAGCAATCCACGGCTGTCATCAGTTACTTTGTTAAAATAACAGGGCCGTACTGAATTATGTGCTTCAGGCTCTCTCACCTTTGTCTGCACATTCATTCAGTTGACAAGTTTTTAATGAGCACCTGCTACGTGCCAGGCACTGTACCAGGGGCTGGGAAGCAGCAGGGAATAAACCAGACAAGAGGCCCTGCCCTCAGTGGCTGGGATCCCACTGCCCACTGCCTGGAACAGCCCCCCTTCTTCCTTCTCCACCTTTCCCCTTCCTGACTCCTACTTTAGGTCCCAGCTGGGATGTCACTTCCTGGGGGGGACCTAACCTCCCACCACCTCGTCCTGAGCCCGGTCCCCTAGAACATGTTGTAGAACCTCCTAGTGACTGTCTCAGCGGCCCACTGTTCCTTGAGTGTAGGCACTGTGTCTGCTCACACCCAGACTCCAGGTGAGGGCACAACACATGCCTGTGCATAAACAAACACCCCGTAGCGTCTGTCTTTGTCCACTGTCCGCACACTCTCTGCCCCTGCCCAGCCCCCGCCCACCCACCGTGAAGTGGAGCCGGCTCTCAGTCTCCACCAGCACGTCCAGCCGCAAGGTCATGATGTCCTTGGGGAAGAAGGTCGGGGTGGCACGGATCAGGGTGGCCGTGTAGCCCGTCTTGGTGGTGGTCAGGTTCTCCAGCCTGTAACTGGGATAGCTGGGAGGGAAGAAGCACCAGGGCTGCCCCATCTGGGTGCCCGGAGGCCACCTTGCAGGCATGTAGCAGCAGCCCCGGGCCTCACACTGCTCCTGGGTGATGGCCTTGTCTGGGGCGCAGTCGAAGCGGCCGTCGGGGGGCAGGTCGCACTGTGTGGGTGCTGCCCTGGGGCTGCCGTGGCGCCCTGGGACGGGCTGGGGCCCTTGGCCGCTGGCTCTGGGCTGGCGAGCTGGGTAAATCTCCTCTTGGGAGAAGCTGTGCAGCTCTTGGGGGACCACGTCGAAGTCATGAAGCAGGATGTGCCCCAGGATGGCCAAGGAGACTAGGGCACAGACCCCCAGCAGGGGGCAGGAACAGGGTGGCCACCTCATCATGTGTGGGCAGCGGGCCCAGGAGGCCTGCAGACAGAAGAACCAGGCTCAAAGGGACGGCAGCAGGGGGTGGCCGGGGCCTCAGGAGACTCTCAAAGCAGCTTCCAGACATGAACTTGTGGCCAGCCCAGCAGCGTACAGGCTGGAAGTGAGGTCTGGTGAGGAAGCAGGGCAGACCTGGGGGAGGGAGGAAAAAGGAAAAGGAGAGAAAAGTCCCAAACAGGGAGCTGCAGAACCCTGTGCATTGTGAAGTCTTCTAATATGTTACAAATAAACGCATCTAGAATGTCTGTAAAAATAACTTAGTAACACACAAAGACCCACGTGATAGATCAAGTGGAACAAACAAGTTCCCACAGTAGATAGGTCCCGCTCCCGTATGAAAACTGTGGCCGAGGTGAGTCTTGGCCAGTGGGGTGGAAGTGTGTGCCCTCCCTCTGTCCGTCTTGGGCTGACCAGGACGTGGGTACAGCCTGTGAGGGGTCTTGGGCACTGCAGCCCAGCGCAACACTCAGGGACGGCCAAGCACAGAAGAAAAGCCTGGCCTCCAGGACTGGGCAGGCGGAGCCCCTCCCCGCCCCTGCAGTCAGGCTCGTGTGGGGTCTGGTTCTGGGTCTCTGTCACAGCAGCTGCACTGGAGCCTCACTCTGGTTACTATGGTGCTAAGACTGTTCTTACCTGCGTCTTGATTATCTGTATGTTCTAAATATTTTATAGGGAACATTGTTGGTCCAGCTCCTCTGAGAAGCAGCAGACACTGATATGGAACTAAACATGCAAGGATTTTATTAGGGGGGTCCTTTTCATCTGTCTGAGAGAAACTGGGGAGGTTGCCAGAGAGGGTTGAGAGCACCAACACACCCGTGCAGGTCTGACCCCATGGGAAGGTGGTGTGGATCCAAGAGCCCCAGACTGCCATGCAGGTTAGGGAAGCTTGGGCAAGGCCACAGGGCTGGGGTCCCTTGAGCCAAAGTTGGCCGTTAGAGGGGTCCAGGTCTCCTAGAAGCAGCCTGCCCTAGCGTTAAGGGCCGGGAGGCAGCCCCTCGCAGGAAATGCAGTGATGATTTCAGAGCACGGCGACTGAGCCTCTGTCAGTGAAGCTCCCTGTGGTGGGAGGTCTGTGAGCTGCATTCTCATGGCCTCCAGAAACATGCAGGTGTTGGGGAAAAGTCACACGCCAGAGAAGTGCGCCCAGGTCACTGAGAGAGTCCAAGCCTGTCACAGACACAGACCGGTCACCGGGAACATTCTGGCCACCATGGGCCACCAGTATGTTAGATGCGAGAGTGAACTGTTTTCATTCACAACACTTATGACTCCAAAAGCGTGGAGCTTTTTCTCACCAACCAATTCTCCCATTCTCTGGACACTAGCCGGGTGTCCAGCAATTCAGTTCAATTCTGACACGAACTCCCAGAGTTAGTGCAGGCCCCACAGGTTGTGGGCTCAGTCCCACAAGACTTCCCCCACTTCAGACACTAACCGCAAGTCCCAGGTTGTCACCGGCTCTTCTGACCAAGCCGCTATAAATTCCGGGGTTCACACAACACCCCTCACCTCCTCAGGTTCAACAACTGGCTAGAACAACTCACAGAACTCACTTACTGTTACCTGTTTATTATAAAAGACACAACTCAGGAACAACCAGAGGGCAAGGTACGGGGAAGGGGTGCTGAGCTTCTATGCCCTCTCTGGGCTGGCCACCCTCTGAGCACCAAAATGTGTTCACAAGCTTGGAAGCTCTCCAAACCCCAACTAGTTTAGGGTTTCATTATGTAGGCGTGAATGATGAAATCACTGAGCACTGGTGATTAATCACCAGCCCCCTCTCTTAATCAAGAGCCTCCTGCCCAGAAGAAGGCCAGGAGAAAGTTCCTACCCTCGAATCCTGCCTTGGTCCTTCTGGGGACTAGCCCCCATTTTGAAGCTATATCTACAAGCCCCCAGTCATCTCATTAGCATATAAAAGACACTCTTACCACCCCCAAGATTCCAGGGTTTTTAGGAGCTGTGTGCCAGGAACTGGAGACGAAGACTAATATCTCTCTTTTTATACCACATAGTGTCCCAGCTTCACCTGACCCTGCCAGACACATTTGTGATCATGATGACTCAGAAACTAAGGAACTCAGAGTGGAGTCCAGGGGTCCTCACTTGGGAGCTCCTGGGCAATGACCTCAGCCCTTTCCATCCAGACTTCAGAAGCTGCAGAGGTGCCCAGAAGCACGGCCAGGGCAGCACCCCATGCCCTTCCCTGCTTCCATTTTACAGACAGGGAAGAGAGCCTAGAAAGGGGAAGAGATCCTAAAATGGGGAAGAGCCACACTCACAGCGCTTGACAATTTAGAGAGAAAACGGGGAAGAACTGAAGGTCAGTAGATCAAGTGGCACTGCTGACCCAGAGGGCCGGTCACCCCGCCTTCAGGTAAGTGTCTCAGAACTGCTGCTTCCCCAGGCCACGGTGGTGGTGTAGACAAGCTGGGTTCAAAGCCCAGCTCCACCACCGGCAGAGGGAAGCAAAGGGTTCTCAACCTGTGCCTCAGCTTCCTCCCTGTGAACGGGGGCAAGCGCAGCCTTCCTCGCCCAGCTCGGGGGCAGTGAGTGGGAACCGTGGAGTGTCCGGGGTCCCCGATGTTACTGGGGTCACTGTCGTTACCGCTGCCTCCTGCCGCGCGCGGCCCTGGCACGGTGTGCTCAACTTCTCCAGTAGGAAAGCACTGACCAATCCCTCTATCGATCGACCCCTCCCCTTTCGGGCGTCACGACTGCCCGCACCCGCCAAGCCTCCACTCTGTGGGGTTGCCGCGGACCTCCCCCGCCCCGCCGCTCGCTGGGAGCACCGCAGCCCGGGTCCAGCAGTCAGGTCGGCTCACCTCCGCGCACGCGCGCCCGGAGCCCTCGCGCGCCCGGCCCGTAGCAGCAACTTCAGGAACCAGCGCCCACCAGAGCAGCGGCGGCGGGTCACATGACAGCCCCCTGCGCAGGCGCCCTTAGTGAGTGCTCGCCTCCGGGATGCGCCCTCTGGTGGCGGGGCGCTTGGTGGCGTCCTCGCCCTCCTTGGGCCTCGGCGTCCCTGGAACGTGGGAGGGGCTCAGGGGGCGCGCACCTTGCAGGGGAGAGCTCTCGGGGGGAGAGGCGGGGCCTCGCCTTTTGGGGTCGCAGAGGGCGCTACGCCCCCGCATGAGCGAACCCTCAGCATCCTGGGGCCCGCCAGGCCGCCCGTCGAGGCACGGCTCTGCGAATCTAGCACCCAGACGACAAAATAGCGAAAATTTGAAAGCAACTTAAAGTTCTTCTGAAAAGGAAAACACTGTCATAACCCATACAAATCGACTGTCGTGAAAATGTTCAATGACAAGGAACTTTTCGTACACAAAGTCTCATGTTAAGGTGAGCAAGCTTAAAAAAAAAAAAAAAGAGGGGCAAGCTTGTACAGCAAGAAACTAACACAACATCGTAAGGCAATTATACTCCAACAAGAATTAATTAAAAAGAAAAAAAAAAAAGGAGAAAGCTTTCCAAAATGACATACAAAAGCCGGACCCCGTGACCTTGTCAGGTGGAACCAGGCACAGAAAGCCCGGCGCAGTGGTGTCAGAGCAGGATTGAGGGCTTCCTCGCTTCTTTGTGGGTTTTGCATTTCTGAAATGCTTTAGAATAAATACAATTTTCTCTCAGATTCAGAAAAATAGTTTTATTTTTCTGCTGAAAGTTTAAAATTACTTTGTAGAACATTTTCCCTTTAAACTGCAGAGAAGGCATAGGTAGCAGGGGCTCAGGAATCAGAGTGTGGGAGGAGGAGCCCTGGCTGGAGGAGAGGGCAGGACAACTGGGCAGACAAGGAGGTCTGTGTTCATGCACCTGTGTGGTCTTATCTCAGGCATTAGACTTCCAGATGCAGCCAGGGTCCCCCGGACTTGCTCCTGTAAGCTGGGAGTGGGGACAGGAGCAGAGACCTGGGTTTCCAGTTTTACTTGGAGGAGTAAGCCCAATGTGGGAATATGGGTTCGTGTTCACTGACACTGCCTTTGCATGCGGAAAACTCACCAAAATGCAACTGGAAACGCTGGCATTTGACTTGGTTTAAACTGCTGGGTGGCTAAAAAAAAAAACATTCCTACAATGCTGGCCTGTCTGTTTCTCTTAACTGGTGTCTCTGAGGGTAGAAAGATTTGAAGTCCCTGATGATACACAGAACTGATCTCCTCCTTGGGGTGGGCGCTCTCTAGGGCCCAGATGACTCCAGCCTGTTGCTGATGGACTGGCTGACCTTGAGCAGGGCCTCCTGGAACTGGGGGTACTCGTCCTTCACGTGGTGGAGGATGGTGCTGATGCTGGCCAGGCGGTCGTCCAGCCGCTTGAGCTCTGCCAGCAGTGACTGCTTATTGCGGAGCAGGAAGATGTAGCGCCCATCCTTCACGGCCTGCAGGTGCTTGAGGCGTGACTGCAGGGCCACGAGCCTGGAAAGGTTCTTGGGTGGGACAAGAGACCCCGTGTCAGGCTATGCATGTTAAAAAGAGGACACCCACTGTGCTGGCACGAACTCCAACTCAAGGACATGCCAGAGAACTTTGCAGGAACGAAGAGCTGAGGGTGCTGAGTCTCCAGATCCAGGCAAAGAGGCTGACATGCACAGGGTGGAGCCTGGACCCTCCCTCACCCGCCGTCCAACCTGCCAGGTGCCAGGCCCGGTGCCCACCACTCCCATCTCAGCTGGTCAGGCCCCAAACCCTGCAGCCCTGCTTGACCCCTCTCTTCTGCTCACACCACCACATACAATCCAGCAGGAAATCCCACTGGGGCGACTTTGAAATTATACGCAGAATCTGATGGCTTCGCACTAGCCCCAGGCCACCCCTGTTCCGTGCATCCCCATCCTCCTTAAGTACCATGATGGCCTCAAACAGGTTCCCGTGTCCACTCTTGGCCCTCCCATTCCACAGTCAACATCAGAGCCGGGTGATCCCAATAACCCCAAGTTACTTCTCCCCCCCAACCCCCTCCCTGAGGGAGAAGCCCGTGGTCATGGTGGTGCACCCCCAAGCTGTGCAAGCCCAGGGGCCCTTGGCAGTCTCCAGCTCCTGCTGTACCTGGCTGCCCCTCTACCTGGGGGTGCTCACTCCCTTGCTCCCTGCAAGTCTTGACTCCAGTGTTGCTTCCCGTGTGTGGCCATCTCAGACCACCCTACTTACAAGTGTAGCCCCCACCCACCTGATGCTCCTTCTCTGCTCCCTGTTTCTCCGGAGTATCTATATCACCATCAGATATATGGTATCTTTTTTCTTATTAGTTTTTTTTTTATCACCTGCCCTCCTGCCCTCAAAAGGAGGGCAGGGATTGTCACCTTTTCTATTCTAGTCTGTTGCCCTGGCACCCAGGACAGTGCCGGCCCATGGAGACTTCATGGGAAACATGAGGTGGACGACAGCAGTAGGCAGTGCTGTGATCAGCCTGGGCTTAGCTGGGCCGGAACGGGCCTTGCTGCTGGGTTCCTGTGGCCCTGGTGGCCCTGGGGACTTGCTTACCTGTTGCTTGAGGGCTGCCAGCTGGTATAGGTCAGCTTCGAGCTCGTCGGCCTTGGCCTGCATCCTTGACAGCTGCTCCTGTTTCTCCAGGAGGGAGTCGCTCACAGATTTTTGAGTTTCTTCCAGTTCTAGGATGGTTTGGGTGCACTCCTCGGTGGCCTGGGGGGTTAGACAGGAGCATTCTGGGACCCTGCCCACTGGTTATTCAGCCGACAGAGCAGAGTCAGGCTGGGAGGACCCCAGGACCCTCTATGCACATGATCCGGGAGAATTCCCAAAGAGGGGGTGCAGGAGAGTATTGGGGGTGGGGAGGCCAGCAAGGGAGCCCTGGCCGGACCTTTTTTGGGGTGGGGCGGAGAGGAGTCCATCACCAAGCTGGGCAGAGGAGGCCCCTGGGAAGCCACGAGGGGTCGAGAGGGATGGACGCCAGGAGTGGCCAACGTGGCAGAGAAATGCACAAACCAGGCACGGAAAAGGCCCCTCTGCGCCTCGAGTAACATCCAAATGAGCAGTTGGATCAAGTCTGTCATTTTCGGATACCTTCCCTCATACAGGACTCCCCCTATAGGGGCTATTCCAACATTCTCCATTCAGTCCTCTGGGTGATGCCACGAGGTAAGGACCCATTTCACAGGTCAGTAAACAGAGGTACAGAGAGGTCAGACAACGTGCCTGAGCCATGAGTGGAAGAGCAGAGCTGGGACCCACGGAGGGGCTGGGGGGACCCACGGTGGGGCTCCAAGGCCGCTTTCTGTCTCATGTAACCCTCGCCTCTCAGGGAGGGGTCACTGCTCCTATCTCCACTGGCAGATGAGGAAATTCAGGCGTGGAAGGTTTCTACATGCACTGAGGCCACACAGCTGGTCAGCAGGGGCTGAGGGAAGTCTGAGCCCACAGCCCAGCCTGGTGATCACAAAAGGAGGGGGCACGGGGGCCATACAGCTGGTCCCTTCTCAGGGCAAGGCACACACTACATGCTCAGTTGATGTGGACTGGTGGATGGGGCATGGGCTCGAGTGGGTGCCCTCCACGTTCCCACTAGCCCATCGCCAGCACCCACTTGGGGTCAGTGACACAGGGACTCGTGCCCTTCACCAGCACCCCATACTTCCCTGATGCCATTTCTATTGGGCAGAAAGGGGCAGAAATAGGGCCGCCTCCAGTCCTAAGCTGACGCTCCCTATACAGATCCTCTGTTAAACCCGAGACAAACTCTCAAAGAAAGCCCCTATCAGAGCAGGACGTTAGGGGCACTCGGGAAGCACCTACTGATCTGGCACCCACTGTATCTTGACCCAGAACCAGCACGTGGGGTGTGAGGCTCAGGCTTTTGTCCCCAGCACAGAAGAAAGCAGCTTGTCTGATTCTGCACCCGAGCTCCTCCCATCCCCCCCAGCCCCCACTGTCACTTCTCTGTCTCCTAAAACAGCCCTGACACAGCAGCTGTGACCATAGCTCTGGGAATGAGGGGCAGAAGAAGAGGCGGGGAGGCAGGTGGGGCAGGGAGGGACCCGCCGAGAAGCAGGCAGGAAGCACAGAGTGAAATCGCAGCCCAACTGGGGAAAGTACATCAGAAACACGGCCCTGGCCAGTGACGTCTGCACGCCTGCCAGCGGGGCTGGTGACACAGGCTGACCGCCTGTGGACAGGTGGCCCAGCATGGTCCCTTCCCAGTCTCTCGGCTCCCCTACCTTGTGAATGTCCCTGATCTTCCGTCTCAGCTCGGTCTGCTTGCGGTGGAAGTCTGTGTGGGTGAGCAGCTTCTTGTCCATCTTGCACTGCCCCTCGGCCCGAGTGGAGATGGTCTCTCTGCGGGCGACAGCCAGCTCCATGTCCCGGATCATCTTCTCCTGCTGCTTCAGCAGTTGGCCGTGCTTGACCTGGGTGCACAGAGCAGAGGGACCTCCCACCACATCCAACTGAACCATCAGGGAACCCACAAGGGTGATGTCCCCAGGGGAGAAAGGAACCTGGGGGCTTAGTCAACCGGTCAGAGTGATTTAAGGTCCATGTAAAGAACACTAGGCAAACAGGGCAACACTGAGAAACCGTCAGAGACTGGGGAAGGTGGGGCGACATGAGGACAAGATGTGGCCTGGGGTTGGGTCCTGGAGCAGAAGGGCATTAGCCAAAAAAAACGGTGAACTCTGGTTAGAATTTGTAGTTTGGTTAACTGTATTGCACCAAGGTTAATTTCCTCATTAGGAAAAACGCACCGTGGTTTTGTGAGATGGTGGTGTGTAGGGCCTATAGGGCCTGGGGCTGGGGGCTGGGTCGTGGTGGGAGCTGGGCTGCAAGGGGTGCCAGGGAGCTTTCTGCAGGGGTGGACGTGCTCTACGTCTCCATGGGGTGGTGGCTGCATACGTGTGCACTGGACATTTAAAATAAGTTCATGTTACTGCATGTAAATTATTCCTCAATAAAGTTAATTCAAAATAACAAAAGGATAGACAGACAGGAATCCCTAAGTTAAGTTAGGAGTGGTGGTGGGAGGCCTAGCCCACGAGGTTAAAACAGAGCAAGAGTGACAGTAACCAAATGCTCTGTGCTGGCGCGAGCCCGTCAGAATAACTGTCACAGCAGAGCAGAGATGCAGGACAAGGATGGCATCCTCACCTCCATCCATGTGATCAGCGTGGCCATTCAAATCGGTGAGAGAAGCACAGATCATCTGATACATGATGCTGGCATAACTCACTCCCCAGCAGAGAGAAAATAGAGATGGACCCCTATTCACAACATACCCCCAAACAAAATTCCAGGTGGATTCAAGACCTAAGTATGTGCAAACAATTGAAAAAACTCAGGAATCTGTTTGTGCAACCTCGAGCTGGGGAACCTTCTTAACAGTACAGGAGACCCAGGAGCCATACAGGAAAAGACTGATACACAACTAAACACTAAACACATTCTGAGAGGAAAGAGACCATTAAAAAAATGTGTAAAGGCAAGCAGTAGACCAGAGGTAGCATTTAGAATAGGTATTAAAGACAGGGGTTATTAACCCCAATATACAAGGAGGTCCTAAAAATTGCTAAGAAATAAGAAACAGGAAAATCAGGCAAAGATATAAACAGGCAACCTCCCAAGGAGGAAATGCCAAAACACACATATACCCACAGGTACACATGTGTGCTCAATCCCCCACATGTAAACCAGCAATGCAAATCCACTGAGAAACCCCTTTTCATGCAGTGGGTTGTCAAATATTATAGACCGATAAACAAATGAGTGAGTTTAGCAAAATCACAGGAACAAAGTCAATGTACAAAAGTCCATTGTATTTCTGTACCTTAACAATGAGAAACTGGAATTTGAAAATTTTAGAAAGTACCATTTACAACAGCACCAGAAAACACGAAACACTTAGGTATAAATCTAACAAAACATATGCAAGACCCAAATGCTGAAGAAAAAAACACTAACAAGGGAAATCAAACAAGACCAAGTAAATGGGGAGACAGATACACCTGCTCATGGACTGGAAAACTCAGCAATGCTAAGGTGTCAATTCTCTCTAAATTGATCTGTAGCCTCAAATCCCAATTGTGATCCCCGCAGGAACTTTTGTAGAAATTGACAGGCTGATTTTCAATGTTTTTGGAAAGGAAAAAGATATTGAATAGACAAGACAATTTTGTAAAAAAGAACAATGCTGGAGGAATCACATTGGACAGAGCCACAGAAATCAAGACCGTGTGGATTTGGGCTCTCGGATCAGTGGACACAGCAGAGGGCCCAGAAACAGACCCATGAAAACAAATATGGTCACTGATTTCCACAAGGATATCATTGTAACAATTGTTTTAGTGACAAAACAACAAACTGGAAACAATCTGAATCTTCACATCAACCTAGGAATGTTTCATTAAATTATGTTATATCCATAATATATTCTGCAACTGTTAACGAAAGATAATATCTGGATTATTTTTAAAAAAATAAGTTGCTGAATTATATGTACTATTTTTGTTGCGGAAAACAAAACAAAACAAAGCCACAACTAGGAGGGAAGGGGGCGGTAGCCCCGTCCGTCCATGTATGTGTGTGTGTGCACGTGCCTGTGTGGGTGTAAGCTCTGTGGTAGAGGGTTTGACCTGCTGCATCTTCTGTGGTTTGAAAAGTCAGTTAAATGGAGTGGTTTTTTAAAACTTATCAGCAGTAGATGCATTTGATCAGAATTCCCCTGGACTCAATAGCTAGCGGGGTTATTATTAACCACGTAATTGTAAAAGTGATGTCACATTTGTTTTTATTACCTGCTCTCATTTGTATCCTTAAGGCCCTGAACCTTTGGCTCAGTGACAGCCGGTGATTTAATTACCAGCCTTTTCTCAAGGGAATGAAATCCAGCTAAAGATGACAGTAGAGAGAAAACATGGCTCGGAAGGAAAAGGTGGGTGTGTTCCTTGAACCCTGTTACTGAGTGAGTCTTTCTGGTCTAACGGTGGGATACATCTCACAAATGGGTCGTGAGATTGGTGCGGGGTGGGGGGCGGTCACAGCCAGCGTTTAAAAATACTGAGTGCGTTGCTTGCACAGAGTGAGGGTAAAACAGTAGTTCATGAATACTGTGCAGACAGCTGTGTGTCCTGTAACCATTTTGGTGCAGTAAGAACAAGAACTGGACAGGCCCTGATACAGGAGGTCGGCAAGGGGAACAGCGAGTTTCCTTGTGCTTGGGCTGCAGGCCGCTGTGCCGGAGTGGTTTCCTCCCAGGACCCCGAGCTCCCAGGCTCCCCACACCTCCCTCCTCCCACCCACCTTCATCCTGTGGATCTCAGCCTTCATGGCCCGGATCTCTGTCTGGCCCGTCTCGGAATCCACTGATGCGCGCATCTCTTTCGCCAGTTGGATTTTTTTGTCCCAAAGCATGATCTGGTGTCTTTAAGGGAAGGAGAGGCAGTGTAAGAGCTGGAGAACGAAGGGGTTTTCTTTCTGATGCTTTGGTGAGCGCTGTGTGCTGTGCTTGGGGTGGGCTCCAAGCACAAGGAGCAATGTCTGTAACGGGCTACGGGAGACCCTTGCCTTCCCGTCCATGAGGGGTGCCCTCGCCTAGCAGGTGGCCTGGTTAATTTGCAGGCACCCAGGCAAGGGTTTAAATAGAAACAAATGTTACCATTCTGGGACCAGAAGGTGAACTCAACCCCAGTGCCCACCACCCTCACTGGGGGACCGGGGCGGGGGGCGGGGGCAGAGGAGAAAACAGATATGTAACTTTAGGAGAAACTGGGAAAAGCAAATATAAGTGATAGAAGTTGATATTAGAAGAAGTCAAGGGCTTCCCTGGTGGCACAGTGGTTGAGAGTCTGCCTGCCGATGCAGGGGACACGGGTTCGTGCCCCAGTCCAGGAAGATCCCACATGCCGCAGAGCGGCTGGGCCCGTGAGCCATGGCCGCTGAGCCTGTGCATCCGGAGCCTGTGCTCCGCAACGGGAGAGGCCACAACAGTGAGAGGCCCGCATACCACAAAAAAAAAAAAAAAAAAAAAGAAGTCAAGAGCCTAGATAGACCAAGAGCCTGAAAGCCATTAAAATGTTAGCAAAGACACATGCCCCCCCACCCCCTGTGGTCTGAATGTTTGTGTCCGCACCCCCACCAAATCCACATGTTGGAATCCTTATGCCAAGTCTTGGGATGGTGATGAGGTCATGAGGGTGGAACTCCCATGAATGGGATTAGTGCCCTCATAAAAGAGACCCCACAGAACTCCCCCTCTCCTGCCACCCTGTGAGGACACAGCAAGGAGTCTGCAACCCAGAAGAGAGCCCTCACCCGACCATATAGGCACCCTGATCTCGGACTTCCAGCCTCCAGAACTGTGAGCAATAAATTCCTGTTTATTGTTTATAAGCCCCAGTCTGTGGTGTTCCGTTGTAGCAGTCTGGAGGGACCAAGATCCTCTGCAAGCTCCAGGTGGTGTTATGTGTAGATTCTGTCAAACCACAGGGAGGGGATGATCCCTTTGCCACTCAGCCCCTTGGCGATCACATGGCACCAATCAGGGTGCATGCATACAGTACCCGTTCAAGAGCCCTTGCAACTGGAGATACAGATCTACGTGCACCAACGGGGAAGGACATCCACAGAAAAATATAAGGCTACTTCAAAGGAGGACATAGAGACCAGTCTCATTTTTTTTTTTTTTTTGCTGTACGCGGGCCTCTCACTGCTGTGGCCTCTCCCGTTGCGGAGCACAGGCTCCGGACGCACAGGCTCAGCGGCCATGGCTCACGGGCCCAGCCGCGGATGGGATCCTCCCAGACCGGGGCACGAACCCGTATCCCCTGCATCGGCAGGCGGACTCTCAACCACTGCGCCACCAGGGAGGCCCTAGTCTCATTTTTGTTTAAAAAAAAAATGAAAGAAATACATAGAGAAAATGGTAAAGGAAGAGGGTTGGATTAAGTGTGATTCTCCTTTTTACTCTGCACACACTGTTACGGTTTAAAATGCTTACCGTTGGGTCTGGATTACTCTTACAATCAGGCACCAGAAAGATCATACAGTTTTAAAAGTCTGTCCCAAAGGAAGCCACTCTATTTCCAGCCACCACAATCATGGGTTTGGCGGGAGGGCTTCCCCAAGCGCAGGAGACAAGAACCCCACTCTTCCCTGGGATCCCCCTCGGGTTCCAGAGCCGCCCCCACCTCCCGGGCCGGTTTACGTGGATGGTGGCCTCCCACGGCTCCGCGGGGCAGCGACCCTGGGACAGGACGCGCCCGGCACTCACTCCGCCTCCACCAGGCTGTTGAGCACGGCTGCCTTCTCCTCCCTGAGCTCGTTCAGCTTCTCCTGCATTTCGATGGTCTCTCGCTCCGAGGCCTGCATGGGGAGGGGGCAGCTGAGGGTGGGGCTGAGGGCAGCGCACAACTGTTCCCCCGCCCCGCCCCCTGCCTGCCCACCACGGGCGGGAGCTCAAGGTGGAGCCCACCTTGAGTGCGCGCACGAACTCGCCCTCGGTGGCCAGGTTGCCCTGCTGCAGCTCCTCGGAGCTGCATCGGTTCTGGTTCATCAGCACGTTGAGCTTCCTCAGGTCGTTGTCCAGGTCCCTCATGTGCCGCTCGATCTGCTTCTGCTCTTTCTTCTCCTGGTTGATCTTGTCTGCGGGGAGGGCGGCCAGGGGTCGGGGGTGGCCCCTGGGGGTAGTGATCCGGGTCTGTGCCCAGAGCGCCCCCCGGCCCCGCCGACCTTCGGGCACCCCCGCCCAGCCAGGGGAGGCCGAAGGGGACAGGGTTGGCGCTCAGACACCAAGGCCCTAGGAAAGACCAGGCAAGCTCAGGGGCAGGGCCGGAAAGCAACAACCCTGACCACCAACAGGGGGGTTTGGGTGGCCCAAGGGCAGGACAAGCAGGCAGCAGGACCTCCGGGAAGAAATGGGCATGATGTGTTCAGGCCGAGTGGGCCCTGGACACCAGGCAGCACTTCCTGTGGGGCTGCAGGGCTGGGCTGACCAGGTGGGACCAGGTGGGACCAGGTGGGACCGGGACACCACAGCAGGTGCTGTGGAGGGGGCTGGGCAGGGGAGCTCACTTTCTATCCGTAGTTTCTTCTGCTCCAGGATGTGGATCTCCTTCTTGGACATGTCCAGGGAGGCCAGGTGTTCCTCGCGCCCCTGCGTGGCCGCCACCATCTCCTGCTGCAGCCGGAGCCAGGTCACCTGGGCCTGCGTCACGCCGGCGTTGTGCTCCTCGATCAGCTTGCTCAGCCTCTTGATCTCCAGCTCCAGGGGTCCCACTTCTTCCCCCTGAAAGTGATGTTCACCAGAGAGCAGAATGAGCCTCTAAATCCGGGTGGGCTGCCGAGGGTGGGGACCCCTGAGATCATGTGTCTGGATGACGAGTAGGGTGTCTTTACTCAGAGGGACCAGGGACCCTGTCATTGGGTCCCCTCCCCTGAGGGCCCAGGCCACATGGCCTGACCTGCTGTGGGAGATATGGGTCTGGGGGTCTGTGACCCCTTCCCCTCCCTCCACTGGCCGGGCCCCACCATGCCCAAGTCTTGGGGCAGGGGCAGCAGGGCCTCTGTCACCCAAAGGGGCTTCGCAAATTGTCTTTTAACAGCACACTGTCATGGGTTATGGTCTTTACTCCCTTGGAATCCACTCAGGTTGCAGCTCTGAGACCGCACTCTGGTGTCGAGGTCTACCTGAGAATGCTCCCCCAGCTGCCCATCCTGCTCTGGGACTTGAAGCTGTTGGTGGGTTCCTCAGGTCAGCGATACCTGGATAACCTGTAGGACTTCAAGCCCCAAACTCATCAGCCCACTTCACTTAGAGCTGCAGTCAGTGGCTGAGATCCCGCCCGCTGCCTGTCTTTGCACAGCCCGTGGGCCGCACAAAAAATCAGAAGAGAATTTTGTGCCAGGCAGAAGTTATATGGAATTCAAACTTCAAGGGCCCTAAGTAAGGTTTTACTGCACACGGCCACACCGCCTGTGGCTCCTCCTCATAGCCGCTGGGGTGAGGGGTTGCAACAGAGACCATCTGGCCTGTAACACCTGAAATACTGACTATCTGGCCCAACAGAGAAGGAGTGCAGACAGCCCCTGAGTCAGAGCATTTGGCACAGACACGTGTGCTTCACCTGTACGATCGGCGGGACAGGAACGCGTGTGCCCTATGTGAGTTCGTTTCTGAACATAAGAAGTTCCTGAAATGGCCAGGCATAGATATCAACCCGAGTAGCCTCTCCCAGCCCTGGGGTCTTACCCCGAGTTCAGAAATTGTCTGCTCCAGCTGCTTGTTCAAAAAGTTGATGAGGCCTTGCTTTCTCTCAATCAGGATGGTGTGCCTGGAGATTTCACTTTCACTGTTTGTGATGAGGTCGTTGACTTTTTTCACTTCCTTGTCCAGCTCAGCCAGTGTCTTCTGATGCATGTCTAGCCTGCAGCTGGTGTTCGTGATGTCCAGGGTGGTCTGAGCAATGTCACCGTCAATTTTGGAATGATGTGTCACCTGAATTAGCAGAAGGAAACATGACTGAACTTTTTTTCTCTTTCTGGGAGGCTCCAAATGAGCTGGTTGGCTTCTTGTTTCCTTGATCCTCCGGGTATTCATCTGGAGAAATTCCAAAACATAATCAGGAGAGGAGGATGTTGGCTTTCTCTCCACCTCATGACCTGTCAAAGGACCTACTTGTTGGAACCCTAATGATTTCTCACAGAAAAAGAAAGCTAACATTATTGTCTCCTCTTATCAAACAAACAGTAACGTGCATTGAAATGGGGAAATGTGAAAATACAGATGATCACCCATAAATCTGCCACACAGTTAGCCAGCATCACTATTTAGAATCTATCCTGCCTTCCCGACTTTGTATATAAACCCCTTTCCCCCCACCAAAAGAAAAACAGGATCACACTCTACATATAGGTTTGTAAGCCACTTTGCAATTTGACAAATTTCATGTCATGTCATTTTTAATGGCTGTGTAATACTCGGTCATATTTGTAACAGAGATTAGGAAGCAAGTCACAGCTGTCCCTGGGAATGTCATCTGTTCCACAATGATCATGGGGCACTGCTCTTGGCAGCTCATGTGTTTTGGTGAGGAAAACCAAGATGCCTGCCTTCTTTGAGCTTGTCAATCTCTTATCAACATTCCAACTCTAAATAATGCTGTGACAAACACCAACTTCTAATTTCTATTTGATGGGACAAATGTCCTTACATTTCACTGGAAAAGCTGGACACAGTCCTTGAGAGAAAAGATTGTACTGTACTGGGGCTCTTGCCAACCTTGGTTCTGGGGGTGGGAGCTTCAGCCCGGGGCAGAACTGCCCAGGGCTTCGCGGGGCTGCCACTGTCCTGAAGGCTGGGCCAGCCCACCCTGCCTCCTCTGTTGGCTTCCGAAGGCAGCTTTGCTCCACTCTTTCCTACAATGGAGGATTGATCATAAGGATACTGGTGAGAATCAGGGAGGGAGGCAGCTCGGGCTCACTTTGGGATCAGGGCCCCTTTCTCCGAGCTGTGGCTCTGCCTTGACCTTGCTAGCCAGCCCCTCGCCGTTGGTTGCCCACTAGTTCCTGCCCACGAAAATCCTCAGCTCTCTACCAGCCTGTGGCTCCCATCAACTCCTGGTCTCCCAGGGTCATCTCTGCCCCTCCCCACACAACCCCAGCTGGCTCTGTCACACATGCACTCTCTGACCAGCCATCGTGCATGGCTTTCCAGAACATTCCTAGGTTTAAAGCCAGACCCTGCCAGCATCTCAAGTCACCCAGCTCCTTGCAGTCACACCTTGGCCCCTCTGGCCCCTCAGCTCTGGCTATCCACCCGTCCTTTTCTTTGCCAAGACCATCCAAGGTCACTGGGTCTTCACAGGGGCCCTACCTTCCTCTCTACCCCAGTGCTAGCCACCCTGGAAGGGTTTCAGCTCCTAAGTCCCCTTTCAGCCACCAACCAGGCCAACCAGAGCACCCGACCTCCCCTCAGTCCCCTCGGGCTGTTTGTCCCCTTTGTTGAGACCACCCTGGCCTCCTCCTGGGACATTGGTACTGCTCCTGAACTGTGTAGGCCCCACGGTTCACCTGTGCCTGCCCTCCCTCTGGACCCATCTTCGTATGATTCTGTCCCTCCACAATCTCTGCTCCTTGTCCCAGATATGCCCACCCTGTCTGCCACCAGCCCACGGGGTGTAATGAGCAGTTTGGGAAAAGTGCCCCCTTTCTAGAGCTGGACTTGCATCTGCTGGCTATGGTTGCAACAAATGCTGGCCCAGGACTCTTTACTGCCCTCCTGTGGACATGGGTAGTAGTACATGGGCTGCCCACCAATTGTTGTAACAAATGCTGGCCCGGGACTCTTTACTGCCCTCCTGTGGACGTGGGTGGTAGTACACCTGCTGCCCACCAATTGTTGCAACAGATGCTGGACCTGGACTCCTTATTGCCCTCCTGTGGACATGGGTGGTAGGACATGTGCCACCCACCAATTGCAACAAACGCTGACCCAGGACTCTTTACTGCCCTCCTGTGGACACGGGTGGTAGTACACCTGCTGCCCACCAATTGTTGCAACAGATGCTGGACCAGGACTTTACTGCCCTCCTGTGGACATCGGTGGTAGTACACATGCCGCCCACCAACTGTTGCAACGAACGCTGGCCCAGGACTCTCTACTGCTCTCCTGTGGACATGGGTGGCAGTACACCTGCTGCCCACCAATTGTTGCAACAAATGCTGGACCTGGACTCCTTATTGCCCTCCTGTGGACATGGGTGGTAGGACATGTGCCACCCACCAATTGCAACAAACGCTGACCCAGGACTCTTTACTGCCCTCCTGTGGACACGGGTGGTAGTACACCTGCTCCCACCAATTGTTGCAACAGATGCTGGGCCAGGACTTTACTGCCCTCCTGTGGACATCGGTGGTAGTACACATGCCGCCCACCAACTGTTGCAACGAACGCTGGCCCAGGACTCTCTACTGCTCTCCTGTGGACATGGGTGGCAGTACACCTGCTGCCCACCAATTGTTGCAACAAATGCTGGACCTGGACTCCTTATTGCCCTCCTGTGGACATGGGTGGTAGGACATGTGCCACCCACCAATTGCAACAAACGCTGACCCAGGACTCTTTACTGCCCTCCTGTGGACACGGGTGGTAGTACACCTGCTGTCCACCAATTGTTGCAACAGATGCTGGGCCAGGACTTTACTGCCCTCCTGTGGACATCGGTGGTAGTACACATGCCGCCCACCAACTGTTTCAACGAACACTGGCCCAGGACTCTCTACTGCTCTCCTGTGGACATGGGTGGTAGTACACCTGCTGCCCACCAATTGTTGCAACAATTGGTACATGCGCCGCCTACGTGGGTGGCTGGGGAAGAGGGACACCTGGGGGCCAGGCGACCGGCCTCTGTGGTGCTGCAGCAGGGCTGGGCAGGTTTACTTCACATCCACCACACTCCATAGCTTCTCCAGTACACACTGACTCCCCCCCATTTTTGCTCCCAGCAGGTAGTCTTGCCCCCACTTCCCAGAATAAGAACTGGAAGTACTCCACCAGCGTCAGCTAGGGCATCTCAAGGAGATCCAGGCATGGGCGGTCTTGGTTCCAGCCCTGTCTCTCCAGTTCCTTAGCACACCAGGCAGGGAGTGAGCTGGTCTCCTCCCAGGTATCTGGGAGGGGTGAGGTGCTTCAGGCTGCTAGCCAGATAGACAGAAGCCCCGAGGCAGGGGGTCACATCACAGGAAGAGCCAAAGAAGAAACTATTTAAGTAACAAATTGCTTTTCTAAGGACACAGGGACCCCCCACTCAGAGAAAAGCAAGACCCCTGAGGGAGCAAGAGAGAGCTCATGACAGGGGTAGGAGTGGGGTCCCCAGGCCAGGTGGGCCAATCATATTCACTCAGGACCTCCAGGCACACCCTGGGGAGGCAGAGGCTTGGGCAACTCCACAATTTGTTTAAAATGCTCCTACTGGGCTTCCCTGGTGGCGCAGTGGTTGGGAGTCCACCTGCCGATGCAGGGGACGCGGGTTTGTGCCCTGGTCCGGGAGGATCCCACATGCCGCGGAGTGGCTGGGCCCGTGAGCCATGGCCGCTGAGCCTGTGCGTCCAGAGCCTGTGCTCCGCAGTGGGAGAGGCCACAGCAGTGAGAGGCCCGCATACCACACACACACACAAAAAATGCTCCTACCAATTTGACCAGGGTTTCTGCTGCAGCAATTTATCCTCAGACATGTGGACAAAGATATGTGAGCAAGCATGTTCAGTGCTGAGTTATTTATAAAGTTTAAAACCTAGAAACAACCTGAAGTGTCTAATGAGAGAACTGTTGAACAAAACACATACATTTGTAGGATGAAATGTGATGCATAAGCCAACATGTACTTTTTCTAAGAATATTTAATGGAAAATGTTATGTTGAATGTGGCCAATAATGTAAAATAAAACACTACATACATAGTGAAAAATTCATTGACAACTACACTTGTTTGTGTACTTTTCTCTGTGTTGTATTTCATTAAAATTAATGTAAATGGATTAAAAACTGGTATATAGTAAGAGTCCTATGTCCTCTAGGGTTGTGTGTGCATAGGTGTCTTCACACGTGTGTTCATGTATGTGAACATGTTGCACAAATGTGTACATGTTTGTGTGTGAACGAGTGTGCATGTGTTTGCTCATATGTGCACATGGGGATGTGTATGTGCACGTGTGTTTCTGTGTGTCTTTGTGTGTATGAGTATGACCGTGTGTGTTTAGAAAAATTTCCAGAAGGAAATACACCACAATTTCAGAAGAGATTATCTCTGGATGGTGGGACTGCAGCTGTCTTATTTTCCTCTTATGCCTTTTGGTACTTCTAGGTTTTCTACAATGAAAATGCATTTATTTTCAACTAGAAAAAAATGAAAGGTGAATGAACATGCTGAGTGCCCCTTGCTCCCACCCATTCCGCCACATGTGGTCTGTTCCCCGCGAGAGGCACCCCAATGCCTGCTCTCCCTGGGGGCATCTGCCTTTCGAGGCCCGGGTGTGTGCAGTGGCATACCAGGTTGGTCTTTTTCTTCTGGAGCTTCAGGATGAGCTGGTGGAAGTACTTGGTCATCTTGTTGGAGGTCATGTGCTCCTGCAGCTTCTCCATGATGGAGGCATCCATCTTCCTCCTCAGCTCCAGCTCATGCTGGATGGTCTGGTGGAGAGTCTGCAATTGGCCTATGGTTGCCGTGTATTCCTGGAAAGAAATAGCCAAAGGGTGGGTGTTGTGAAAGAGGTCGGGGAGGTTTGCCCTGAGGGTGGGAGACATGACCGTACCATGTGGGCCTTGCCCAGTGTGTCCTCCGTGTCCAGCAGGGTGAGCCTGTAGGTGTTGAACTCATTCTGCAGGGCTTCCTCCTTGGCCAGGCACTGCGAAGTCAGTTTCTGCATCAGGCTGGTTTCCCTCTCTGCCCGGTTCAGGATACTGGCCAGCTTCTCGTTCTTTTCTTCTTCCTTTATGATGGATCTCTTATAGGCTTCGAGCTCGCCATCCATGGACTTGACTTGATGCTGGCATTCGCTGCCAAAATTGAAAGAGCAAAGCTAGGACATCGGAACACCAAAGTGTATGGTGGTACCCTGCTCAGAGAAAGCTCACAGAGTGGAGAGAAAGAAATTAGGCAACCAACTCTTTTAATAGTAGTCGAATCTTTTTTAAAATTTTTTTATGACTTTCGCATATTATTTATTTATTTATTTTTAATTTTGGCCACACTGCGTGGCACGTGGGACCTTAGTTCCCTGACCAGAGATCCAACCCGCACCTCCTGCAGTGGAAGCATGGAGTCTTAACCACTGGACTGCCAGGGAAGTCCCAATAGTACTCAAATCTTAACTAATATTTTCTAATGAATTAGAACTATTACCCGGGACTTCCCTGGCAGTCCAGTGGTTGGGGTTCCATCCTTCCACTGCAGGGGTCATGGGTTCAATCCCTAGTTGGGGAACTAGGATCCTGAATGCTGTGCAGCCAAAAATAAAATAATTAAAAAAAATAAAAGTTAAAAGAACTATTACCCATCTCAAGTCCAAGTCTAAAACTCTTCTAATATTGTGATTATGGGGGGGGGGAGGGCAGGAAACTGTTGTCTTGTGCTTGTGGGTGGGGAGTGGTTGGTGCCAGCCCATCTCCTTTAGTCATGACCATAACCCTTGGAAAGGATATGCTGTTATCTCAGTTTTGTACTCGTGAACACGAAGCTTAAAGCATTTGAGGCACACAGTGAATGGTGTGGCTGGGAGGAATACAGGTGGCTGTCTCTTCAAATCCCCTCAGCATACTGGTCATGGAAATACCCATAAGTAATGTCAAGTTAAAAAATGCAGATCCTGGATAATGGAATTTGAATTTTTGTGTGTGAGACATTTTTTCCCTTTTATTCTGTGCTGTCCTGCTGTACTTTAAGCATGCTTTTCTCTACTTGTGGTATCTTATCCTTTGAATAAGTTCTTATTCAAAAATTCAAAAAGTACTTTCTTCTTGAACTAGAATAATACCTTCCATATTTTTCTCACATCTATTCCTGGGCCTTGGACTCTCTTCCCCCAGCAACCTGTTACTGTCTCTTAAATGTCTTGCCAGATATATTTTATGCATATATAAACATTATGTTTGTGGGTGTTTGCGTATTTCTCTCCACTTAAAAAATTACAAGTGGAAGCTTAGTATATCCTATTCTGCACCTTACTTTTTCTTCTGTTGTATCTTAGAGATATTCAATATCAGTGTACATAGAAATTACCTTAATTCTTTTCAATGACCAGATAGTATTTTAAATATCTCATTGGTATACATTTAGGCTCTATCCAGTTTTCTGCTTTTTCCCAATTTCACCAGTATAGCAATAAACACCTGTACACATTAAAAAAAAAAAAAGATACTGTAGAGATATGCTGTGTTCACGCAGCAGAAGATTCAATATTATGAAGGTGTCAATTCTCCTCAAACTGCTCTATAGTCTCAATGCATTTCCAATCTCAATGCCAGTAGGCATTTTTTCCCCAGAAATTGACAAGCTAATTCTAAAATTCATATAGAAATCCAAAGGACCTAGAATAGCCAAAATAATTTTGTAAAAGAAGAACAAAGACTCCCAATATCTGATTTAAAGACTTTCTATAAAGCTGTACTTATGAAGACAATGTGGTATTGGTGAAAGATAGACAAATAGATCAATGGAACAGGATGGAGAGTGTACACACACACACACACAATTGACTGATTTCTGACAAAGGTGCCACAGTATTTCAGTGGAGAAAGGATGGTCTTTTCACCAAGGGTGCTAAGACAACTGGAGATGGACATGCAAAAAAAAGACTGAACCTCAGACCATAATAAAATTAACTTGAGGGCTTCCCTGTTGGTGCAGTGGTTGAGAGTCTGCCTGCCAATGCAGGGGACATGGGTTCGTGCCCCAGTCTGGGAAGATCTCATATGCTGTGGAGCGGCTGGGCCCGTGAGCCATGGCCACTGAGCCTGTGCATCTGGAGCCTGTGCTCTGCAAGGGGAGAGGCCACAACAGTGAGAGGCCTGCATACCGCAAAAAAAAAAAAAATTTAACTTGAAATAGATCATATACCTAAATGGAAGAGCTAAAATTATCAAACTTTAGCAGAAAACATAGAGAAAATCTTTATGACTCTACATCAGGCAAAGATTTCTTAGAGAGGACATAAAAAGTATGAACTATGAAAGAAAAAATTAATAAATTGGAATTCATCAAAATTTAAAACTTTGGCCTTTCAAAAAACACCATTAAGAGAATGAAATTACAGGCCAGCCTGGGAGAAAAATATTTTCAAAATACACATCTGGTAAAGGACTTGTATCCAGAACATATGAGAACTCATAACTCAATAATCAGATAAACCACTCAGTTTAAAAATGAGCAAAAGAATAAAATACCTAGGAATAAACCTACCTAAGAAGGAAAAGACCTGTACTCTGAAAACTAAAGGACACTGATGAGGGAAATTGAAGATGACACAAACAGATGGAAAGGTATACTATGTTCTTGGATTGGAAGAATCAATATTGTTAAAATGACCATACTACCCAAAGCAATCTACACATTCAATGCGATCCCTATCAAATCACCAATGGCATTTTTCACAGAACTGGAACCAAAAGTTTTAAAATTTGTATGAAAACACAAAATATCCTGAATAGCCAAAACAATCTTAAGAAATAAGAACAGAGTTGGAGGAATCACACTCCCTGACTTGGGACTATACTACAAAGCTACAGTAATCAAAACAGTATGGTACTGGCACAATAAAACAGACACATAGATCAATGGAACAGAATAGAGTGTCCAGAAATAAACCCACATACTTATGGTCAATTAATCTATGACAAAGGAGGCAAGAATATACAATGGAGACTAGACATTCTCTTCAATAAGTAGTGCTGGGAAAACTGGACGGCTACTTGCAAAAGAATGAATTAGAATATTCTCTAATACCATATACAAAATAAACTCAAAATGGATTAAAGACTTAAATGTAAGACTGGATACTATAAAACTCCTAGAGGAAAACATAGGCAGAACACTCTTTTACATAAATTACAGCAATATTTTTTTGGATCTATCTCCTAGAGTAATGGAAACATGAGCAAAAATAAACAAATGGGACCTAGTTAAACTTAAAAGATTTTTCACAGCAAAGGAAACCATAAACAAAACAAAAAGACAACCTACAGACTGGGAGGAAATATTTGCAAATGATGTGACTGACAGGGGATTAATTTCCAATATATACAAACAGCTCAAACAGCTCAACATAAAAAAAAACAAACAACCCAATCAAAAAATGGCAGAAGATCTAAATAGACATTTCTCCAAAGAAGACCATACAGATGGCCAACAGGCACATGAAAAGATGCTCAACATCACTAATAATCAGAGAAATGCAAATCAAAACTACAATGAGGTATCACCTCACACCAGTCAGAATGGTCATCATCAAAAAGTCTACAAATAATAAATGATGGAGAGGGTGTGGAGAAAAATTTACATTCCGCTGTTGGTAGGAATGTAAATTGGTGCAGCCACTATGGAGAACAGTATGGATGTTCCTTAAAAAACTAAAAGTAGAATTACCATATGATCCAGCAATCCCACTCCTGGGCATATATCCAGAAAAGACAAAAACTAATTTGGAAAGACTCCTGCACCCCAGTGCTCATAGCAGCACTATTTACAATAGACAAGACATGGAAACAACATAAATGTCCATCGACAGATGAATGGATAAAGAAGATGTGGTATGTGTGTATGTGTATATATATACATACATACACACACACACATATATATGCAATTACTCAGCCATGAAAAGAACGAAATAATGTCATTTGCAACAACATGGATGGACCTAGAGATTATCATACTAAGTGAAGTAAGTCAGTCGGAGAAAGACAAATATATGATATCACTTATATGTGGAATCTAAAAAAATGATACATATGAACTTCTTTACAAAACAGAAATAGACTCACTGACATAGAAGACAATCTTACGGTTACCAAAGGGAAAGGGGGTAGAGAGATACATTGGGAATTTGGGATTAACAGATATATAGATAAACAATAGCACAGGGAACTATATTCAATACCTTGTAATAACCTATAATGGAAAAGTATACATATATATATACATATATATATATATATCTGAATCACTTTGCTGTATACCTGAAACATTGTAAACAACTGTACTTCAATTTTTAAAAATGAGCAAAAGACACATTTTATCAGAGAAGATATATGGATGGCAAATACTCACATGAAAAGACGCTCAATATCATTGGTCATTAGGAAGATGCAAATTAAAATCTCAACAGGACACCATGACATATCTACTAATGGCCAAAATTTAAATGACGGCACTATTAAGTGTTGGTGAGGATGAGAATGGCTGGGAATCTCAAATGCTGCCAAAGTGTTTCCCAAAGTGGCCTGTTCCATTTTGCATTCCCATACCAAGACCTGCACACAATTTCACAGCAGCTCTGGTCATGCTACCCTCCAAACTGGAAACAACCAAATGTTGATATATACACATGAGGGACTACTACTCAGCAACTGATCTTGTAACATCAGGCTGACTCTCAAAGCACTGTGCAAAGTGAAAAAAAAGCTAGACGAGAAAAGCTACGTATCGTGTGATCCTGTTTATATGACATTCTAGAAATGACCACACTATAGGAACAGAAAGCAGATCAGGATTTGCTGGGGGCTGGAGGTGGGAAGAGGTACTGACTTCTGGAATGCAGGAAATAGCTGATATCTTGAGTGTATCATGGCTACTTGTGTCTGTCCATTTGCTGAACTGAACTGTGCTCTGAAAAAGGATAACTTTTAACATAACACTAATAATTTACATAATAAATTTGTACATAAATTATCCCCAATAAACCAAACTTTTAAAAGTTACTCATTTTCTTTTTTAGGAAGTAGAAGCCTTATAAATACCTAGGATTTGACAATAACAATAACAATAAGACATCCAATTTTTATGACACAAATCTGAACACTCAGTAAAACATGCATGGGGGAAAAGACACCAGAATGCTAGCTAATCAACTGTCATTGTCACAAAAGGAGAAAGACTGTGGTATTTTAAATCTTTATCTCTGTTTTTCTAATTTCCTGTAATGTGATCACTTACCCTTGATAAAAATTATTTTTAAAAAAGACACACTTGGGAATCCGCTGGTGGTCCCGTTGTCCAGGACTCGGCACTTTCACTGCTGTGGCCCGGGTTCAATCCTTGATCGGGGAACTAAGATCCCGCAAGCCCCACAGCATGGCCAAAAATTTAAAAAATAATAAAATAAAAAAGACACTCTTTAAAAATGTCCTTCATAGAGAACAAACTGGTGGTTGCCAAGGGGGAGGGGGTTGGGGAAGGGATGGAGCAGGAGGTTGGGGTTAGCAGATATAAATTTTTATATACAGGATGGATAAACAACAAGGTCCTACTGTAGAGCACAGGGAACTATAGTCAATATCCTATGATAAACCATAATGGAAAAGAATATTTAAAAAATGCCTATATACGTAAAGCTGAATCACTTTGCTGTACAGCAGAAATTAATACAACATTGTAAATCAACTGTACTTCAATTAACAAATTGATTAAAAAGAGTCCTTGATTAACAGACACCAGTGGAAAATAAACAGAACGAAAAGAACTGGTGGAATCTAGAATATGTCTGAAGCTTGGCCCAATCCATCTGAGGATTAAGAGGGAACCTGTTACAGGATCTCAAGGCGATGAAGCTGACAAATTAACGCCCAGCAGAGGTGCTGAGCCATGCCTGTCCCACACGTATCCTGTCAGGAAGTATGACAGAGGCAGATACCAGGGCACAAGGGGACGTGTTTGTGTCCCTATCCCTGAGAGGGTGTAAATTCTAGGTAGGGTATCCCCCCCATCCCAAGTTAAGCACAGTATAGTCTTTGTATTTTCTGGCTTGTTCTGAGACATTTCACATGGAAATGACCCATTTGCTTTGAATGTATGACTTTCAGTGTTTGCTGTAGCCTCAACATGATTCTTCACCTGTGGTAAGGACGCACTCCTGATACAACTTTGTTGCTAACTACGAAGAGTCCATAGGAGCTGCTGTCTTTCAAGTCTCGGTGTGGCGGGGACCCACAATAATAGAACATGATTGCTTACACACACACACACACACACACACACACACACACACACACACACACACAACAGACACACACAGGAAGTGCTGGACAACGGGGGGTCCCTGTGGGGGTCACAGGCCATGAGACTCCCAGCCTCAACCTTATTCAAGGTCGACGTTGGACAGGAGGGAAAAGCTGCCCACAGGCCAAGGCCTCTCCTGCACCAAACACAGGGCAGCATTGAGGGGGCAGACACAGCGGGAGTGGGCAGGCCAGCAGCCCCAGGGGGCAGGGTAGAGAGGAGCCTGATCCCACAGCCCTGAGCCCGCCTGGTTCCTCCACCTGCATGTTTAAAGGGAAAGCAGATGTTTAGCCGGACTTTGCCGGGATAATTCCATGATTCTCCCTTTGGCTTTCTCTCATCGACTCAGGAAAATGAAGGAAATGAGTATTTTTAATCCAGCATTACCCATGTAAAATGGCTTGTTTTAAAAACAATCAGTCCCTCCGGTTTTGTTTTTCTGAGGTCGAGTCGAGCTATGATGTGCTCCCTCCAGAACCGGCTTCCACATCTGGGCCCCAAGCACCCTGGAGGTTTGGGGAATTCAGGCAGTGCTGTGTCTGGAAGCCTCTGTCTCCAGCACCCCGCCCAGGCTACACGTCCAGCCCTCGCTAGAAGTGAGAGGGGAACGCGAGGGGGGCCTCTTCCTTCCCTTTTCAGGGAGATTAAAGCAGGATTTCGGTTGGAACTCAGCCCTCTGGCAGAACAATAGAGAAGGGATGAAGTTTCTGCACACAGGTGGTGAAACTGCAAATCAAAGGGACACCTTTATCTCCCCAAGATAAATACCCCTTTTTCTTTCTCTCTCTTTCACTGTTTCTCCTTAATCCTCCCAGGAAATCTGAGCGTGAAAGCTTTGCTGCTCCTGGTGCCACGGAAAGTTTGAAAGGATTTAAGAAACACTGAAATCTGGGTGAACAATAAGGGTGGCTTCAGGACGGAAGCTGGAGCCGAAGGGCTGCGGGGCTTCAGGTGCACCCCTTTGTCCCAGGAGAGCCGAGGATGGGCGCTCCATGCTCACCTGGGTGGAGCTGGGCGTGGAGTCCACTCCGCACCCACCTCCGCATTCCCACACTTGTCACGAGCTCTCCCTGCTCGCCCAGACCCCCACTGTGGTCCTGAGCCACCTGGCCCACCTCCATGGCAACCAGAAGGGCCGCCTGTACCTGAGTGCCTCTTGGATGGTCTTGTGAGCCTCGTCGCGATGCTTCATGCTCACCAGGCTGGTGGCCCACTGCTGCAGGATGCGCTTTTTCTCCATGTTGATGGCATCTATTTCCATGCAGGCCTACAGTGGAGAGTTGAGGTTACTTGGATGTTGGTCTTATATCATTAAGCTCAGAGCCCCAAAAGGATGTCGGAGAGCCCCGAGCTTCCTGAATCATCTTCCTTCTCTGTTACCCATGCTTTTCTTTCTCTGCATCAGCAGAAGGGCACATGTGAAATTAAACATGGCTCTAAAGACCTGTCTAACACCTGCCTGAGCCGTGAGCCCCAGCTGTGACACGGGAGCAGTAACAGTACCCACATCCTGTGGCCGTCGGATCAGAGGGGATGGTGTCTGTATGCCCAGCACGTTCTTAGCTCGACCACAATTGCTGTGTTGTGCGGTGCTCAGAATGTCCTGATGGGTCATTTCAGTGGAATCATTGCACCGTTAGCAAGTTGGCCTCGTGCTGATTCCCGGAAGGGGCACTGAATGGGAGCTTAGGTGAGACCCCCATTAGGCCACGAGCATCTTTGTGGAGGTGCTGAGTCCCAGCAGCGTCTACTCTTGGTGGATGTGCATGGTAGATGCTGGAGGAAGTCAGAGTGGCCTTGAACACTCATAGGGACAATAAAAGGGTGGAGCTGGACGTGAAAGGAAGCATCACCACTGGGGATCCCACTCTCAGGTGTCAGGGCTTTAAAAAATCATCGATTCATTATTATTATTATAGAACATAAAGTGGTATGAATTAATTATACCGTGACTGGTGAGACATTTCCAGATTTGGGTAAGTTATTAACTGAGGAGGTTGCTCTGTGCCGTGGAGTAGGTTGTGCACTGCCCAACAGTGCCCAGCCGAGGCAGTAGGTACGAAAACCACTGGGCTCCTCCCCAGGCTGGGCTCTGTGGGGCTGGTCAGCCAGAGGCAGGTGCCCCCCGACTCCCCAAGGCTGCCGGATGAGGGCTTGCTGACCAAGGTACAGGCTGAGGTGCAAAAATCGAGGCTGAATTCAGTCTTTAAATGTTTTAAACACACTCCTCGTTAAAAAAAGTGTTTATTCTACTCAAATTAGAATATGGAAATAAGCAAAAAGAAAATAAAAATAATCCCACAACTTAGAGTTCACCATTTCTAACACCCTGGTGTTATCTTCCTGTGTGTGTGTTGTGTGTGTGTGTGTGTGTGTGTGTGAGTAAGCAATCATATCCTATTATTGTTTTGTAACTTAGTACTAAAAAGTAGCAGGGGGCTTCCCTGGTGGTGCAGTGGTTGAGAGTCCGCCTGCCGATGCAGGGGACACGGGTTTGTGCCCCGGTCCGGGAAGATCCTACATGCTGCGGAGAGGCTGGGCCCGTGAGCCATGGCCGCTGAGCCTGCGCGTCCGGAGCCTGTGCTCCGCAACGGGAGAGGCCACAACAGTGAGAGGCCCGCGAACCGCAAAAAAAAAAAAAAAAAAAAAAAAAAAAAAGTAGCAGGACTTCCCTGGTGGTCCAGCAGTTATGACACTGCACTCCCAATGCAGGGGGCCAGGGTTCGATCCCTGGTCAGGGAACTAGATCCCACGTGCATGCCACAACTAAGGTCCCATGTGCTGCAACTAAGACCCGGCGCAGCCAAATAAATAAATATTAAAAATAAAAAGTAGCATATTGTGAATGGGTTTCCATGCCAGCAAATATTTATTTTATTGGTGTGACAGTCCTCCACTGCATGGATATATCATAATTTGTTTAACCAATATCCTCTTCTTGGGACTTTCTCGGTTATCACACACAGCACTGTGTCCCCAGTGACTCTATTCATTTTGTTCGTGAAGTATGTAATGTATACAGAAATTTTATTTGCATGCCTATTTTCCCTGGAATGAAGTCCAAACAGTGATATTTTGGGAGAGCTTGCTGGGGAGTGGGGTGGGTGTCCCTGACATGCAGTACAGTATTGCCCTTGAATAAGGATCTTGATGCAGACAGACTGCACCCCCGCCATCAGTGTGGGAGCCCCGATTCCCCTGCCTTGTTCATCTTTGCCAACTTGGTGGGAGAACCCCTGTCCCGCCCTCATCTGTAGTCAATGTCTATGTCGCACCTGCCATGGGCCCCCCTGTTCTGGGTGCAGGAATGCAGGATGAACAAATGTGGGACGGCCCTGCCCCATGGCACACAGCCAGCAGGGAGGGGCGGGAGGCAAAAAAGACGTAATGAAAGAGAACTACAGCATCGTGTGTGTGTACACAATCAGCACAGAGCAGAATCGCACACAGCAGGTTCTGAATTGATTTTCAAAATCTCTTTACACCACCAAACTTACTGGTGTTATGCTTAGAAAGGCCTCTCCAATCCAGGGCTTTATAAATATTTCTCATTTTCTTTCTTCTGGTACAGTTTCCCTTGTTTCAATACTTGATCCCATGTGGAATTTATTTTAGTGTGTGGTATGAGGAAAAGATTTGATTTTTTTCCCCAAATGATTAACCAAATGTCCCAACACCACCGGGTGCATAATTCACTTGCTCTCCATTAATTTATAATCCATAAAATTTCTATATAAACATTTCCTTGATTCTGAGCTCTCTCACAGGCTCCCACAGCCTACCTGTCTGTCCCTGACTCCAGTAATTCATTATTTTAGCCTCTAGGGCTTTATAGTATTTAATGCTAGGTGGACCCACCATCCCGGTTTATCCTGGACTCCCCTGGTTCTAGCCCAGAAAGTCCCATGTCTTGGAAAATCTGTCATTTCCAGGCAAACTGGGACCGTGGGCCAGCCTTCAAGAACCTTCCTCCCTGGACAATTCTCTGCTAGTCCTCTGAATTTATTTTTCAGATAAAATTAAGAATCACTTTGCTAACTAAGAAGTTTTTTCCCCCCTGAGATTCTGATGGGAGCACATTCTAGATTAAGTATATTCATAGGTTGGCAAGCACTGGGCGTTTTCCCATGTAGACCCAGGTGTGTTTGTTCGTTTGTTCAAGCCCATCTGTCTCTCCTTCAATAAAAGTGTGTTGTTTCCTTTGTGTCATCACTGCACGTATGAATGCAGATGGTGACTCACAGATTAAAAAAAAAAAGGTCACAGCCACTGTGGTTTCCAGTGCTGGCCACTGAACTTGGAGCTGCACTGAGCCCGGGCCCTCCCTTACTCCACGGGAAGGGAGATGTGGGCACTGCCCTGGAGCACTGGCTGCCCAGGCTGAGAACGGGTAGGGAGACTTCAGCCCTCTCTGAAAGAGGCCTGCTGTCGGTAAGGAACTTGCTAAGGATGCCTCAGCAAGCAGGACAGAATGTCCCATCTCCTGAGGGGCCTTTCAGTCTATCACTGGCTACAGTGGGAATAAGAATACTGGCTATCAGTCAGCTGGTATCTACTGTGTCCCCAACGTGGGTCATCCAGATGCTCTGAGATGCTTATGAGGACAGACAGATGTGCAGGAGGCTGGCCGGCTAACTGGGGGCTCAGTCAGTCTCCTTGTAGGCATGCAGGCACTGCCTGGGCGCTGCCAGATGGCACCTGTGCCACTGAGCACTTACCTCGCTCACTGCCTTCTTTAGCGTCCGGGTGTCCTCAGCCTGAGCGCGGTACTGAGCCTCGAACAGGGCAATCTGTTCTTCCAGCTGGTTGGCTCGGGTGGTCAGCTGGTCCACGTGCAGGTCCTGGAAGGGAGGGGACGAGATGCACAGTGAGATGGGTCCCCAGCAACCTCAACCCACGTCAGCAACCCCATGCTGGGCATGGCCCCTCACGCAGGGGCAGGGCTGATCAGATCAGGAAATCAAAGATGTGGCAAATAGTCACACGGGCATCATCTTTGCAGGATACCTGCTGCTTCTTCTCCAACTCGGCCCGCATGCGCTCGGCTTCCGACTTCTTCACGACTCGCTTCATCACCCGGATGTCATCACGCACGTCCTGGTCTATGTTCTGCACGTAGAAGAGATGCAGAGCCAGGGTCTCCATCTCGGTTTGCAGAGCTGCCACTGGGGAGAGAGGGGGAGGGTGTCCCAGCATCGCACACCGGACATCGTGGAAGCAGCACCCCTCCCCCCACTGTGGGGTGAGTCTGGGAAACAGTCTTTAAACTACAAAGACCCATATCTTTTGCCATCAAAGACTTTACAGTCTAGTTGGAGAGACGAAATATACGTAATCTATGCCCGCCAACTGCAATAAGCCCTCCATTCCCACCACATATTAGAGATTCTCCGTGTCTAAGGAAGTGCTGAAACAGTGTCAAGGTTACACACAGGCCCAGTGGCCATGGCTCACAGGCCTAGCTGCTCCGTGGCATGTGGGATCTTCCCGGACCGGGGCACGAACCCGTGTCCCCTGCATTGGTAGGTGGACTCTCAACCACTGCGCCACCAGGGAAACCCTGAACTACTTATTAATTTGGAGAGAAATGACATTTGTTTCCTCTCATTTGGTTACATGATTGTTCCATTTATTTAAATCTGCTTTATGTCCTTTAGTAAAATTTTATTGTTTTTCTTCACATAGGTTCACTTGCTTCTTGTTAGACTTATTCCTCAGTATTTTATGGTTGTTATAGCTATTATGGATGAGGTTTTAAAAAATTATAATTCATAATTGGATATGACTGGTAGAAAAGAAAATTATAGCTCTGGTATTCAGTTACTTTATAGATTTCTCACTGTTTTTTTTAGCTTTTCATCAGTGATCTTGAATCTGCTAGGTAAACAATCATACCATTGGTGGAGAATGAGTTTCATGACTTCATATCCAGAATCTATACTTCACTTATTTTTCCTATTTTCTTTCATGGCTGGAACCTCCAAAACAATGCATCCTCGTCTCACTCCTTAACTATGATTACTCCAGGGCTTTCCTCTGAGTAAAACTGCCTTGTTAGTTGCTGATAAATACTTACAAGGGACTTTCCTTCTATTCTAGTTTAGGATGGACAATGAGTTTTATCCAAACACCCATTTGACATCCACCCAGAAAATCTATTTGTTCTCTCTCCTTTAAGAATATAATGCAATGAATCAGTAGATTTCCTAATTTCAAATTATTCCAGAATTAAGCCCTCTTGACTAGGAGGTATTTTTCTTTTCATATGTTGCTGAGTAAAAATTTAATATTTTATTTAGGACTTTTACACCTCATAAGTAGGAACACTTTATAGTTTTCTGTTTTTGTACGTTGTAAGCTTTTCCAGTAAGGATTATACCGAACATTGTAAAATAAGCCTGGGGTTGGGGTGGGGGGTGGGGCGTGGTGTCCCTGGTGGTGCAGTGGTTAAGAATCTGCCTGCCAATGCAGGGGACATGGGTTCAAGCCCTGGTCCGGGGTGATCCCACATGCCGTGGAGCAACTAAGCCCATGGGTCACAACTGCTGGGCCTGCACTCTAGAGCCCGCGAGCCACAGCTATTGAGCCCGCGTGCCACAACTGATGAAGCCTACGCACCTAGAGCTGGTGCTCCACAACAAGAGAAGCCACCGCAATGAGAAGCCCATGCACTGCAACAAAGAATAGCCCCTGCTCACTGCAACTAAAGAAAGCCCGCGCACAGCAAAGACCCAATGCAGCCAAAAAAAAAAAAAAAAAAAAAAAGCCTGGGAAGAGTTTCCCAAATTTTCCACCCACTTGTGGGTTAAATAACATAGGAAGTGTCTGGTTTTGTCCTGTCTGTAATCCTATGGCATTTTTTTCCCTTTACCTTTGGAATTTAAAAATTTCACCAACTATGTCTAGGCATGTTTATTTTTTCTTCCACCCATCTGGCCCTCCATGAGTCTTTACATCTGAAGATTCATCTTTCTTGAACTCATGCAAATGTTTTCCTCTGATGTCACTGGTTAATGCCCTTAATCTCCTGGAATTTCTCTCTCATGGATACTGACTTTACCAGACCTACAGTCCATGTCTTTTATCTCCTTCTCAAAACGTCCATCACTTTGGGTTTTTGCTTTGAATTCTGGGCAGAATTCCTCAAACTGACCTTTTAGTACACAAGTTCAATTGTTCAATTTCCAGCAGTGCTGATTTGCCTATTTAGTACTTTTGGCGGGGTGTGGGGGGTGATTCTATTTTTTAATTCCAAGTATCCTTTTCCCTAATAGTTGGTTCTCATTTGACTGATGAGATGTCCTCTAAAATCTCATGTCGAACACCGGCTGGCGTATGCTATGTTTTCGGAACCCGGTCTGTGTCTGTGGAGGCGTCTGCTCTCCTGTCTGGGGATTGCCGCTGATGACTCACATTTGGATGTGAAGGTTTACTGACTGGTGGGCTTCACCCCCCTCCTAAGTGAGGAGGTCAACTGTGGACATTCTCCAGAGGCCAAGCCCCACGTTTCACCTACGGGACAGTGCAGTGGCGGCACCTGGTAGGCAGGTCTGGGAACGCCACCCGAGTTCTTTAGTCTGAAGAGGGGAGAAATGGTGCCGTTAGGTGGGTCCTTGCTTGGTTGAACAGCTTCTGCTCCTGCTACCTGGTGACTTCCAGAAAGGACAGAGTGTCCACGAAGATGTCTGGATCTTTCCAGAAGCCCATCCACACCTTGAGGATCTGATGAGGGGTGCTGGTGGGCGCTCACTTCTCCTGTGTGGAGGGGGTGCGGGACCTGTGTCCTCTTTCAGCCTGGTCTAAATTCTGGTCTATCTGGAGGATGTGGCTCCATTGTTTTAGTGTGGATGTCGTGCTCTTCTCTTTTTGGTAGATTCGGTTAATTGGGTGACACTCAGGGAGGGGTGCTCTTCCCCAGCTCTGTCCAGAAAACTCTCCTGCACTTCTCAGGGTCCAAAATGCTTCTTTCCATCCACAGTTGGGATATATGTGTGATTTTGGTTTCTCCCAAATTCTTTTAGGTTATTTTCCCCATTATAATAGTAATACAGAGTTGATAAAGAAAGTTGGAAACATGAAAAAGCACAAAAACTGAAATAACCTGCTGTGACCACGCTGTTCACTGTGGCCCACGATCTCCGCTCCGTGCAGAGCTGTTGCTTTGATAGGAACAGTGCACGGTGACTAGTCGCACCCTCACTGTCTCTTCTGCTCCAAAGCCACCTATTCCCCGTAATCTGCCACACATCCTGGGGCTGCAGGGCTCTGGACCATGGGCTCCTGCGCTTTGGATTGGCCTCACCTATACCTCCCCACCTATTTAAACTCTGCCCATTCCCGCTCTTCCCTGCCTTCTGGATACCCTATCTTCAACCCCAGCAGCCCACCAGCCTCTCCAGCATTTTAAAAATTAATTAACTAATTAATTTTTGGCTGCATTGGGTCTTTGTTGCTGCGCACGGGCTTCTCTTTTTTTTTTTTTTTTTTTTTTTTTTTGCGGTACGCGGGTCTCTCACTGATGTGGCCTCTCCCATTGCGGAGCACAGGCTCCGGACGCGCAGGCCCAGCAGCCATGGCTCACGGGCCCAGCCGCTCCGCAGCACATGGGATCCTCCCGGACCGGGGCACGAACCCACGTCCCCTGCATCGGCAGGCGGACTCTCAACCACTGCGCCACCAGGGAAGCCCACGGGCTTCTCTTTGTGGTGGCTTCTCTTGCTGCGGAGAACAGGCTCTAGGCACACGAGCTTCAGAGCACACGCTCAGTAGTTGTGGCACACGGGCTTAGTTGCTCCGCGGTATGTGGGATCTTCCCGGACCAGGGATCGAACCCGTGTCCCCTGAATTGGCAGGCGGATTCTTAACCACTGCGCCACCAGGGAAGCCCGCCTGTTTTGCTTTTGACTCCAAATACCCGGCCTGCCGGCTTTCAGTGTTTGCTCCTTTCCCTAATTAGGTGCATTTTAAGACATTTATGTCTTCCTTCCCCCAAAAGTTTGGGAACCCCTCCAGTACGGGAACACAGCTTGCCTTTCATGAAGCCATGCGATGGCACGTGGGGACACCCCTCGGGGTCATGATGGCACTTGGGAACACCCCACCAGGTTACAATGGCATTCAGGGATACGATGGTATGTGAGGATGCCCCTTGGGGTGTCTATGGCACGCGGGGCCGCGCCACGGGGAGGCCTGCGAGGACACGGGGCTGCCTTACGCTTCTTGCGCTCCTCGCCGGCGGTCTCGCAGGTCCTGGCGTAGCGCAAGCGCACGCTCTGCAGTTCCTCCTCCTTCTTCCGCCTCTCGCACGCTGTGATCGAGTGGCGGTCGTGGCTCTTCTCGAGCTGCATCTGCAGGCGGGCCAGGTGCTGCTGGACCCCGTAAAGGTCCACCCCCAGCTCCTGCCGCTGGACTCGGCTTTGCTTGGTGGCCACGCCCTGCACCAGAGAGAGAAGCTGGGTCACGGAGATGCGGGTGCACAGCCAGGTGGAAGGCGGGACAGGTACGCACCAGCTCTTGAAGTTCCAGCCTCAGTTTCTCTATTTGCCGGTTAAGGTAGTTCTTCAGGGCAGCCTGGAATCTTATCATCAGGGGCTAAAACAGTGGAAGAGCATAGCCGGTTACTGTGCTGTCCCCTCCAGGGCTTAGCCTAAATTGCCACAACTCTTGGCAGGGGACGGCAGAAATGACTTCCACGCTGGGTGCTCCCCACTTCTGCCCAGGATTCTTATTCCAGAAGCCACAAATTCAAGGCACTTGTTGTCTCATCCTAGGCACTGAAGGACCTGAGTGCAAAATGACAGGGTGGGCTGGGGCAGTGGTCCTGGTTTAATCCCTGGGGCCAGAGGGCAGTGATGAGCAGTGCCTGGGATGCCAGCACCAAATGAACCCTCAGTCCCTTTTCCCAGTGCAACCCTGATCCTTCCCGTGGTACCGGGAGCACCAAGTCTTTCCAAAGAGGTTCATCCAACCAAGACCTGCCCTCCCCTCCCCACTTGCCAGAGGGGTGGGACACTCAAGGCAGTGGCTATCCGTGGGGGTGATTTTGCGCCCACCCAATACCCAAAGTCTGGAGACATTTCTGGCCGTCACAACTAAGGTGGTGCTACTGGCATTTAGTGGGCGGAGGCCCCAGGGATGCTGCTCAACATCCTACAGTGCCCAGGAAGTCCCCACCACAAAAAGTGACCCGGCCCCAAATGTCTATAGTGTGGAGGTTGGGAAATGCTGACTCTGAATGAATGAACTTAAAGGGAGAATAAACTTTACAAGGTGGCAGCTCAAACCCTGCGGATAAACCATTCAGGGAGCAGGTGAGACCTGAGTGTGGCATTTGCCGGGTGGAGGGTGGGCCATGGAGGCTTGGGGCAGGGCAGGGCCTACAGGGCAGGTGTAGGAATGTCTCTAAGTCCATCTTTGTCTGCATGGGGCAAAAGCAAAACTCCAGAATGTTTCCTTACATGGTTTGGGTCCAAAACCACCAGCTGGGATCTGTCTTCTTTGGCCTCGTCGCTGGCCTCAGACTCCACGCTCTCCACCAGGCCTCCTTCCTCGGCCATGCTTAACTGCTGGATCCTGTCCAGGAACAAGGATGTGGCTCCTTCCCTGGGGTGGGCATCAGGCTCTGGGGGGACGAGTAGGGGGGAACAACAAACATCACTGAGGAGTTAATAGAGAGAGTGCTTCTCTGGAGGAATTATCAGGCAAAGCTGACGCCCAGTTTCGTGCAACATGATGGAAAAAAGAAACAAAAGGCACCCCTTTGGGTTAGGGTTCACAAGTGCTATTCACAGGGTCTTCTGCTCATGAATTTTCTACTAGCTGATTCAACACATTCTGTAGAAAGGATTCACTTTAAAGGTAGACAAGAAGGAAACACATTTTGTTGATACCTTTTAATACATAAATAGTGAACAGAAAGGTGGCTTCTTAATGATGGACTAGATTTTTTTTTTTAATGGAAAACAGATATGATTGAAAAGAAATCAGTGAGGCTCTAGTTTCAACTTTTCTCCCTTCCTGAGCTGGAGAGATCCTGTTTTGTTTCTAACTCCTTTAGATGTGTGCTGTCTGCATGTTGCTTGTGAGTGATGTGAGGCTTTGTTAGCTGGACCATCCACACACACCCATCATATGGAATATAAAAAAACCCAATCTGCTTTCCCACGTACTCAACACTGGGATACCAGAGCCAAGTGGAAAGATAGGGGTGTGCCGGGAAAGCCTTGGAAAGTCAGCAAACAGACACACGTTTAGGGGTGAGCTGCCCCGAGACCAGAAGGCAGTGAGACATTTGGCCAGGGCTGTGGGCTGCGGCGTCACCGGATCTTGGTCCAGGCCTGGTTCTGCCACTTACACAGATAGGTTACTTAAAGACTCTTAGGGTCTCTAAAATGGAGAACAGTGCCTACCTCACCGGGTTAGTGTAAGGATTAAATGAGATAAAACAGAAAAATGCTCCACATGTGTTATCCATATCTGTTAATGATATTTTTATCTTTTGGCTCACAGTGCAACAGGAAACAAGGTAACAGGTGGTGAATGAGTGGCAGCCCTCGCGTAGAAGGGCATGTGAAGTGGCTTGTCCCACAATACCTGGCTCCTGCGTGGAGGGGCCCTCGGTAACCAGAGGCGGCTCATCAAAGTCCAGGGATGTGTTGCTGCTCCCCCGGCTCTGTCCGAGGCGGTGCTGAGCCCCCAGAGGAAAGACCTTCTGCTGGAGCGCCCCCTGGGATTGTTTTTAGAGCAAAAACAACCAAATCTGAATTTATGAGGGTTTAGTCAGGACTAAGGAGTTAATTCATTACAGTGTTCAATTCAACATAGTTGTGGACTTCCCTGGTGGCGCAGTGGTTAAGAATCCACCTGCCATTGCAGGGGACATGGATTCGAACCCTGGTCCGGGAAGATCCCACATGCCACGGAGCAACTAAGCCCATGCGCCACAACTACTGAAGCCTGCGCACCTAGAGCCCATGCTCCACAACAAGAGAAGCCACCGCAATGAGAAGCCCACACACCGCAACGAAAAGTTGCCCCGCTCACCGCAAATAGAGAAAGCCCTCGTGCAGCAACAAAGACTCAACGCAGCCGTAAATAAATAAGTAAATAAATAAACTTATTTTAAAAAATAGAATATTGTTTGCATAACATTTGGCTTTTGCAAATGGTCAAAACAGAAAACACCTACCGCCACCCCCATGAGGAATCCGGGAGTGGTTTCTTTCTGTCCTGATCTGGAGCAAAGTGTAAACGCTGAGGCACGGGTGTGTGCTGGACCTGGGTTTCTTTACTCCCAAATGCTGCTGTCTCCAAGGATGGTAAGCGACACCTCTGAGCATCCTCTTTATAAAAGGATGCTGGAAAGCCTAAGCCCTGGCCAGGGTCTCCCAAGAGGGCTGTTTCTTCTCTTCTTTCAAACTGTTTCACTTTAGGGACGTTTCCATATGAAAAGGTTTTCCCTCAATAGAAGCACCTGGCTCCATTTTAGCTCTAATGGGGACTGTTGCAACGATTATTGTTGACAGTAATTACTGCTGCTGATGAATAGGTGAATATTAGTAACAACAGACAATGACCCTGCACAAGACCCTGCAAGGTGGATGCCAGTCATTTCTGTCATCTGTAGGGAAGCAGCTCACAGAAGCTGAAGCCCTTGCCTAAGTTCGCACAGCCAGCCAAGGGTCATCTCAACGTCCAGCTCCTGTTCTTTCTAATTGTACTTCCTCAGGTGATGCTGCTTCTAGAAATGATTTCTGAGGCATCCAGAACCACAATGACATTAATGGGGGCCCAGAGTCCAAAGCCCACCTCTGGGGTGTCCAGAAAGGGCTTCTCCTAATGAGAGGTCAATGATGTGTCAGACCACGCCGATGACACAGCAGCTTCTACTCCACGATTAAGTTACTTCTTAAGACTGAGAGGTGAGAGGTGAGAAACACGGTTCTCTTTGGGCTTGTCTCTACCCTTCTGGCTGATCAAATTTGGAGACTGTTTCTGGAAACTAGACTCGAGGATGGAAATTGGCTTTACAGCTCAACAAGTGACCTATACTTCAACACTCCTGGCTATCTTTTATTTATTTACTTTTTGGCCATGCCTCACGGCTTGTGGGATCTTAGTTCCCCAGCCAGGGATTGAACCTGGGCCCTTGGCAATGAAAGAGCAGGATCCTAACCACTGGACCGCCTGGGAATTCCTAGTCCTGGCTATCTTAGAAAGGAGGGCACTGTTTTGTTGTGTTAAATTCTTAAAAGTGATTTTGATCATGTACTTGTCATTTGTAATTATAAAGCTTAATTAGGGCTCATCGAATATCAAATTGTGTCATTCTCTAAAGTTATTAACTCTTTTAGGTTTCACAGGGTGGGGAGGGATTGTCACTTCACCGTTCAGAGCAAGAGTGACCGTCTGCCATCACAGCTGCATGCCTCTGGGCAAGGATGTCCCTTGGGCCCTCAGTTTCCTCACCTGAACTATGGGGATAATAATAGTTCCCACCTCACAGGGTTGTTGTCAGGATTCACTGAAGCAACACATGTCAAAGGCATTGAAGTGTCCAGCCCAGAGTCCATGATGGAGAAACATTATGCGTTCTCTTCCTGCCCCGCCCTACCCCTCACTTCCCTTCTAGAGCAATCAAACCTAAAGCCAACAGGTTGGCTTGGCCCAGTGTGGGGTGATGAGCCTGGACAAGGTGAGGAGAGCAGGTTCCAGAGACTGTCCCCGAGGTGGGTCCTGATAGCACAGGTGTCAGGCCTGGGCCTGCTGAGGAGGGGTCCCGGTGTGGAGAGTCACAGCCCAAACAATTGGGGCCTGGCCTGGGTGGGGTTGGCCTAACAAGGTGATGAGGGTGTCCACAGTCAGGGTGGCCCAGTGAGGGTGTGTGTCCGAGCCTGAGTGGGGTGAGGAGTGTCCACATGGGGGCAGGGAAGTGCAGTGAGGGTTACATTCGGGGGATTGATCAAATTAATAATATGTTAAGGATAATAAGGACCAGGTCTCCTACTGTTGGAAAAAGGAGTTAAAATATAGAAGGGGGGAAAACTAGCAGGAACCATGTCAATGGTGGTTTGGAATTAGAGACGTTTTGGTGTGAGCTACGTGTATGTGTGTATGTGTATGGTGTGTTTGGGGTCGAGGGTTCCGTGAAAAGAAACCAAGCTCCTGGAGAAACGTCTGGTTCTCAGGCTGGGGCAGTCTGTGCCAGAGAACAAGAAAGTGCCTAAAGGATGATGGTAGTTAAAAAAAAAAGAAGAAAAAGAAAAAAAAGAATGGTACTGATGTGTCAGAAAGACACAAAGGCCAATTTGAATGGGCTCACTGGTCAGATTGGGAAAAATCTGAGCTTCAATATAAATAATGATAGTAATGAATTATAACACAGTGAATGAAATGGGAAACAATGAGTCCATACAGATATGAAACTTTACATGAATAAATTGAAAGTTTAATGAGGGATGGATGTTACCATAGTTTCAGAGTATCCCTCCCATATTTATCTTAGAATGAAGAGTTGTTTTAATATTTGAAAATCAATCAATGTAACCACCAAATTAACAAACTAAAAAAGAAAAAAACATGATCCTCCCAATAGACACAGAAAACACTTTTGACAATAGCCAACATCCTTTCATGATTAAAAAAAAATCCACAAACTAGGAATAGATGGAACTTCCTCAACCCAGCAAAAGGCATCTATGAAAACCCACAGCTAAGGTCATATGCAACTGTGAAGATTGAAAACGTTCCCCCTAAAATCTGGAAAAAGGATGTCTGCTCTCACTAATACTATTTGACATTGTACTGGAGTCAGTGCAGACATGAAAAAGAAATAAAGGGCATCCAGATTGGAAAGGAAGAAGTTAAACTGCCTTTTTTCACAGACAACACAATCCTTTTCGTGAAAAGTCCTATGGATTCTACAAAAAAAAAAAAAAGCTACTAGACCCAACAAGGGTGATTAGCAATGTTGCTGAATATAAGACTGATATACAAAAATCAATTGTATTTCTATAAATTAGCAACAAACAATTGGAAAGCATTTATAATGGCATCAAAAAAATGCAAAATAGGAAATTCCTTGGTGGTCCAGTGGTTAAGACTCCACGCTTCCACTGCAGGGGGCACGGGTTTGATCCCTGGTCTGGGAACTAAGATCCTGCATGCCACACAGCATAGCCAACAAAATAAATAAATAAAAAATAAAATATTCCACAAATTCTTTAAAAAAATGCAAAATATAGACGGATAAACCTGACAAAAGATGTGCAACAGCAGTACACATTGCTGAGATAAGTAAGAAGTCCTAAAACAATGGTATAATCTGTTGTTGTTTTTTCTCATTTGAAATAAATATTCACTTTCCTATCTTAAACCAAAAAAGCACCTTCTCACAGAGTGTTTCTTAAATGCCTAGGGGTGAGGGGTATCTTTATAGTGGATAAGGCTGACACTTTTTTCATCAGGTGATCCAAGCCAACATCATCAGTAATGGACAAGCTGAAATGATGCATCACCTGACAGGACACCAGGAGAACACAGCACCCTTCTGTGACATTCCTGCCGAAGGATCATAAACCAAACCTGGGAACCTGGAAATACCAGGCAAAGCCAAACTGAGGGACATTCTACTAAATAGCTGGCCTGTGACCTTTAAAAGTGTCAAGGTCATCAAGGTCAAGGACAGATTGAGAAGACAAGAAACTGGGCAGCTGAAGGCAACAGGCAACTCTGAACTGGAGCTCTGCTATAAAAGACATTACTGGGACATTTGGTGAAGGAGGCCTGAGGATGATTGGGTGATGTAATATAATTTCTTGATTTTGATAGTCATTATATTGTTGTTTGTGGGGAACATACATGGAAGCATTGGGAGGCAATGGGGTATCAGATCGACAGCTTACTCTCAAATGCTTAAAAAAATTAAAAGTTCTATGGTACTCCAATTTTTCTGTAAGTCTGTGCTTGCTTAAAAATTTAAAAATGAGGGGACATCCCTGGCGGTCCAGTGGTCAAGACTTCACCTTCCAATGTAGGGGGTGCGGGTTCGATCCCTGGTCGGGGAGCTGGGATCCCACATGCCTCTTGGCCAAAAAACCCGCAAAACATGGAACAGAAGCAATATGGTAACAAATTCAATAAAGACTTTAAAAATGGTACACACAAAAAAATCTTAAAATGAAAATTATAAGAATGTAACTATTGTCATTATCTAGAACTGCACTGTCCAGTATGGTAGCCACTTGTAACAATTGGTTATATAAATTTAAATTAATTAGAATCTTCAAAAAATTAAAAATTCAGTTCCTCCATGTCCCTGGCCACATTTCAAGTGCACTATAGCCACACGTGAGTAATGGGTACCATATTGGACAGAGCAGATAAAAAGCATTTCCATCATCATGCAGAATTTTACTGGACAGTGCTGCTCTAGAGACTGGACACCTAGATGCCCTTACATGGAATGTTCCCAACTTGGGTTTGGGAACAGCAAGGGAGGGTCCAGAAACTCTTGGCATTTGATGGTAGATCCTGAGACCTAAGTTTACTAAGGCATTTCTAACAGGGATTGCAATGTGAATTATTTATAGTGTACCCTGAGTTCCTCACATAGGAGTACAAACAACTTGAGCAGTAAAACACTTGCATAAAACAGACCTCAGGCTACTCACCGATTCCTGGTCCATTTGCTCAGATGAGCCTGACACTTGCTGGGAGGGCTCTGTGGAGATGACCCCCACTTCTCTGGATTTGGATGGGCCGGGGGCCTCTCTGTCTTCAAGACCTGTTTTCCTCCTTGCTCCTTCATGCCGGCGTGTGGGGCCAACTTCATCTCTGGCCACCTCCCCAGGACTGATGTCTGAGTAAGCCAGATCTGGAGAACTGACTTCCCCTTCAGGGGCCGTGGCTTCAATATCAGATTCTAACTCCTCTTCAAATTCGAATTCCTCTTCCGTTTCCATTTCCCCTTGGATTTTGACTTTCTCATCGTCTTCATCTTTCCCCTGGACTGTGACTTCCCCATCGTTTTTGATTTCCCCTTCAGAATGCTCTGTAGCACCCTCAGTTTCTTCATTTCTCTGGTCACTGCTCTTCTCTATCGGTGATACCTGTAGCCACGTAGCAGGAAAAAAATCAGGATACAAAGTATAAAGGGTCTTGTGAGGTTTTATTCTTAATAAGGTAATTACACCAATGGGAAAACTGCAGCTACACACTCTGAGCATCGCTAGGAGATTATGTTTCATGCTTTAATTTATCTGCTCTCTGTTTTTGGTAATTATTTTGCATCCTTCATGACAGGAAATGACCTCTGAAAAACTCAGGGCAATCTAACTGTAGGATATCTGAGGCATTCCTGAAGCACCACCGACACTTCAGAATGGGGTGGAAGGAAATTGAGCTTCTCTGCAAATGACTTGAGTCTGTTCTAGCGCAAGGTCCTAGGATCATCGTACAGTTTTCTTGAGAAAGTCTGAACTCTCTTTAGTTCTTAGTAAATACAGCCCAGAATAATTCATCCCATGAGGAACTTTACCCTGTTGCCTTCATGATTCTGATCCTCTTGTCCTTCAGGAGATTTGCCTTCCAGGTGAGGCCTGGTGGCAGAGAAACAAGTTAACAGTTTCAAATAACATCTTTCTTTTTCTTGGCATTTATCACCTCCTTGATGTCTGTATATCTACTTATTTACTCGTTAATTATCTGCCTTCCCTCTAGGCTGATGGCCATGACTTTGTCGCTAACACCAGCACTAGATCATGCCTGTCACGTGGCACAAAAGAGTCACTCCAAGAATGAATGAAAAATGCAATTATCGAAACATTAAAGGAACAGGTAGATTCTGCCAGAAAAGTCACTTTAAATATACCTCTGTCTGTAACAAAACTGGGAAAAATAAACGCAAAATAAGAGAAAATTGTACAAAAAGGACAAATATTCTAGAAACTCTTGGTTAGTTTCCCCGTGAATTTTTCTTTTTTTTTTTTGGCCATGCCTCAGAGCACATGGGATTTTATAATAGTTCCCCAACCAGGGATCAAACCCGTGCCCCCTGCAGTGCAAGTGCAGAGTCTTAACCACTGGACCACCAGGGAAGTGCCAATTTCCCCATGATGTAGATAGTACAAGAATGTCACATTTTAAAATTGTTTTTTTTTCTAATTAGAAAAAAACTATATTTTTTTAAAAAGTAAAACTAATACAGAAGTATGTGACAGACAATGAAAATCCCCTGTGACTTCTCCTCTCCTTCTCAAGATAACCAGTGGTAAAAGTAAGAGATTTAAGGGTATTTTCTTTCAAATATTTTTCTATGCATTTAAAGCCACCCACCCACCCAAATTAGAGATCACACTATATATACTGTTTTGCATTTAGTCTTTTCATTTATTGTAATCTGGACTTCTTTCCATGTCAGCACATGTAGACCAACCTTAAAAAAAAAAAGAAACAATACAGCAGTGTCTAATGTAAAAGGTTAAATTCTTTAAAATAGTTTCTATCCTTTTAAACAAAGCATAAGAGAACAGAGGCCTGGTGGCCGTATTTTTACCTTACTATGGTCTATCTGTGTGCTCAAAGCATTCACGGTGGGGCTGCCTGACCATAGGGACCCCGGCCCATCGCCTGCCACCTCCAACCCTGGTGAGGGGGAGGGAGGCGGGGGGCTGGGCTGGTGCTCCCTCTCACAGCACCTCGCTGGGGCAGCATCCAGTACAGAGACCCCTGCTCTCAGGGCTCTGCAGCAGGGACTACCAAGCACAGTGGTTGTCATGGTTACTGTGGGACAAGCAAGTCCCGGGTTTCAGCGAGTGGAGCACCCGGAGCGAGGGGAAAAGGGGAGGGTACGGGAGAGGACAAAGGGACGCGAGGTGAGAAGGGAGAAGGGCGCGCAGGAATGTGGGGGTGTCCGGGGAGGGCAGGAAAGGCCCAGAGGGTGGGGGTGGCAGGGGCAGAGAGAGGGGAAAGGGGCATGGAAGGGAAGGGGCGCCTAGGGGGCTATAGAAAGGGGGAGGCGTGGGGGTCGCTGCGAGACCCAAGGTCCCTAGGCCCGCTTACCCGCCAGCCCGGCCGCCAGGCTCCGCCATCTCCCGTTGCTACGCGACGCCGTCAACATCCGGCTGGCGAGGACCACGCGCTGGGCGTGCGGGGCGGACGGCCTTTGTGCCATTTATGTGCATTAGAAACACAGAATATCTAGCTATGTAAATATATTAAAGGATAAATACGCATTTTCTCCATCTTTATCTCTAAGACCGAGCTCTACCCCTCCTGGCTCAGTTTCTGTAAAGCAACAAACATGTCAACGTGCGTCCAGCTGGGCAACTCCGGCTCCCCGGGGGATCGCGCAGGGCACTTGGGGAGCCGGGGACCTGGGACGGCTAAGTGCCCTGAGGGTGGCAGGCGGAGGTAGGGGCACGAGGGGCTCCGGAGCCGGCTGCACCTTCGGATGCCGAGACCCCTCCTAGTGCCCGCCTGTCCATCTCCAGACCTGGGGGGCTCAGCAACCCTTTCCCGGGGTTCCTGCGAAGAATTCTTGGCGGAAGAGGGACGCCCCGTGGTCTCCTGATGGGTGGTGTTCTTTTCCTACCTCAAAATAGGAAAAACAAACGCAGAGAGTGGAACAGAGAGGGCGAGCACGCACGTGGAGCGTCCTAGGGGGTCTGCCTTCACTCTGGAGGCTCGGGGCTTCCCTCCGGGGCAAAGTCCTGGGGCCGAAGGCCCAGGCGGGCGGTGAGGCCCGGAATGGGATGCGGGCAGCCGGGCCGGGTCCTGGGGTCGGAGGGCGGAAGGTGACTTGGGCAGTTCCGCGGCCGGGTTGGAGCCCGTCTGGGACCTGGGGGTTGGGGGGCTGGCCTGATTGGGCCGGGGGCTGGGTTGGGCCGGGGGGCGGGCCGGGGGCCGGGCCTCGCCTCGCGTCCCCGCCCCACCGCTCCTCACAGGCGGCGGCGGCAGTGGCGGCGGCGGCGGCTCCGGGAGCCGGCGCGAATCCGGCCCCCGGTGCGGGACCCGGGTGGGTATCTGGGGCAGGCCGGGGGCCGCGGGGGCGGGGTCTGAGGGGCCCGCGGGGGACCGGGCACAGCCCCTCCGCCGGACGGGGTGGGGGCGCGCGGGGCGCGTGGGCCTGCAGCCGCGGGGCCCGGGAGGGGCCGGGGTCTGGCCGCAGCCCAGAGAGGTGCAGGGCCGGAGCAGGAGCCGGGCGGGCAGGAGCACGCCGGTTCACGCGGAGCGATCCCTGGGCCCCCTCTCCGCGGCGGATGCGGGCCCCTGGGGCCGGGAGTGGGCCTACTTCGGGAAGATTCGGTCTCTGCCTGCCTGGAGCTTTGGGCCGGAGAACTTGCGGTCTTTGTCTGGCTGGTCGTCAGAGCACGCGAATGAGAAGTTGTAGGGGCCCGCTGTTCGCCGACACAGCCCCCTAAAGTGTGCATTCCACCCGCACAGCGCGCGCGCTTAGCATTCCCGGCCTTAGGGTGGGTGGTTCGGCTGTTTAAGAGCCGCATGTCAGGAAACTCACTTCCTTTAGGCCCGGGCTCTTCCTCCTGTTCTTTTCTTTAAAAAAAAAAAAAAAGAAAGAAAGAAAGAAAAAGAAAGAAAAGAAAAAGGAAAAAAAATAGGCAATTTAAGATTGCTAAATATAACCTAAGGAACGCTGCCAGAAGCGGTGAATCTTGAAATCCTGTTATTCCCACACTCGGAAGTTGGTGTCATATGTTGGCCACAGTCTAGTTCAGATTCTATTCAGAAATAGAAAACGACATAATACGTTCACTTTCCTTACCGTGAAGTTTGTTTTACTGCCTCCTCAAGTTCATAGGAGAAGCTGGGTTGGTTGGCCAGCCCCTGTGACTGGTCCCACCGACTTTTCTTTACCACCTGCAGGCACCAATTCTTTAATTTGGAAAGAAGAGGGAAATGGTTCTCAAAAAACGGCCATGTGATGGAGGATATTATCAAAGGGCAGGTGCAAAGGCCCAGTTTCATGAATTCCATCCTAAATCTGTCAGAGATTGATTAGAGAACTTTTAAAAAATCTGTGTGTTAGTTTTAGAAATTCCTCATTAGAAACATTAATGTTTAATTGATTAGCAAACATTAAACACTTTTAAGAACCAGGAAAACTTTTGCAAAGAAAGGATTATTAAGGTTAGGAATGCATTTTAGTATTAACAGTGAAGCTCGTTCATGGCTATTCATTGTTGGTATTCGGAGGCTCGTTCTCTGCTGAGTACGCTTGGCTTGTGGAGTGTTTATGGTGAGCAGTCGCAGAATATGACTAAGGAAAGTTCTTATCAGTGGAATTTTTTAATCCTCCAGACATGATGATTGTTGTGTAAATAGCTTCTGATTATCATGCATGAATTCACTGAACCCACTAAACAAACCCATAAAGTCAGTACTGAGTTTACAGATAACTTTACAGTTATCCCCATTTTACAGGTGGGAACACTGACACTTAAAGTAAATTCCCCAAGTTCACACATCCAGGAGTGACAGTAATAGAGGCCTTGGGCCCAGGATGCTCCAGCTCCAGAAAACCACTGTAGCACACTGCCTCCCCTCTTGTAACTGGCCCCTATGATTTACATGCACACACTCTCCCTGCCCCCATTTTTGCAGACAAATAACATGGTTCACTCTGCCAAGTGATTCATAAACATGCAAGAGAGTGGGGACTAATCTATGTCACCACTAGCTGCTAATATCAGTTCAGTTTAGTCTGTAAAGAGCTCCCTAGGCCTCAGTGTAAAGGCATCTGAGAAGACAGCCACTGGGTTTGCAGAACCCTACCTACAAATGTGCTGGTCTCCCTGCCTCGGGCTTTGGGTAGCTCAGTGCACTGGTTAAAAACATGGCCTCCAAATGTAGACTGCTGGGTTCAAATACCAACCCTGGTACATAGTACTGACTTAATACCTCTGTGCCTTGTTTTCTGCATCTGTGAAGTGGGGGTAATACCACCTACCACGGAGTTCTACTGCAACAATTATCTGAAATACCTAGTACCTGGCACATTTGAAGTGCTTGTTACTATAAAATTTTAATTATTATTATTGACCATCATTTGGATTTTTCACATTTAACTAGATTGGTAAAAACGTTTGATTTTGTTTTTTGGTTCCATGTGTATGTGGGCCATCAGATGGAAAGCTAATCATAAGCAGAAGTGGAATTCTCCATTTAGGTATATTTACATTCTTTTTTTTTTGTGGTACGCGGGCCTCTCACTGTTGTGGCCTCTCCCGTTGCGGAGCACAGGCTCCGGCTGGACGTGCAGGCTCAGCGGCCATGGCTCACGGGCCTAGCCGCTCCGCGGCATGTGGGATCTTCCCAGACCAGGGCACGAACCCGTGTCCCCTGCATCGGCAGGTGGACTCTCAACAGCTGCACCACAGGGAAGCCCTACATTCTAATCTTTGTAACTTTTTGGGGTGCTGAGTCCCTGTGGGCTGTCCAGGGACCAAGGTGATCAGGTTTCCTGGCAACACAAATCTGGAGTAGAGATTTTAACTTGTCCCCCCACATCTGGCTGAGGGTCCCCAATTTTGTTATTTACAGGCCTGAATCCTCCTGTAAGAGTAGTGAATTAGTTTCGTACAGTGGTACAGTTGGGGAGGATGGCTTTAAACATGATGGATTTGTAGCAGTGGAGTGGAGTGGAGTGGAGCAGTGGTTTTATTGGTGTACATTGTATTGTACATTGTTCTATTGTATCTGTATTAGGTTGATGAATACAATCTAATACAGATACAATAGATGAGGCCAATGCACAGAAAAGAAGGCACATACTTTCTGCTCCAAAAAAAAAAAAAAATGGGGGCAATAATATAGGAAATCTTTTCCCATTCAATTCGGTGCTGTTGGTTTTGATGCTACCGACCACCCACGTACCCTTTGGGCACCTGGTCTGGCATCTGTAATAAATCTGCTTTGATGAGCTGTCTGATGATATCTGATCTGAAGCGTGTCCTTTACTCCAATCTTCTGAACTGATAAAAACATCCTCAGAGAGGAGAGAAATCAGGTCACTTGCAACTGAGTTCGACGTCTGCCTGCAGTAGCTTCAGTCATACAGCTAGCACAAGGAAAGAACAGAAAGAACCCAAATTCATTATCCAATCTGAACGGCACGCCCTTCTCTGCCTGAGCCTTGGGCAGCGAGTCTGCGCAGGTGTTTAGAGTCGATGCACAAGATGAGGAATCTGTGTGGACTCACCTGACCACATACAGAGATGTGGCAGTGTCTTTTCCACACTCTTTCTGGATTGGCTCCTATAGAAACCACCATAACATGGGTGCACCCTGAGCCTGTGTCCGCACCTGCTTGCACACCTTGGTGTGTGTGCTGGTTTTCTACCGAGTGACCCTGATCCTGATTTCAACAGTCTGATAAATTGGTCTTTACACTTTCCGGCGTTGGAATCTGAGCAAAGCGCATACTTAACAGATGGCATTGGACACCCTTTCATTTTTCAATTTCTGTAGCTAAAATGCTTTCCCTGAGCAAGATCGGTTGTGTTGCATTCCAGGGGTGTTGTCAGTACATTTCCCCCCAGTTTGATTTCTGTTTTGTAGTACATTAGCTACTCCTTTGCCACAGACAGTGAGAACCTCTGTGTATTAAAGTTTACAGGCACAGTATAGAAGTCAGGTGCACCTCATCCACTGTGGGGTCGGTCATTGCTTTCCTGGCTGGATTTGCACTTATCCTTGCCTTTTGGGTATAGTCCTTCCTTGGTCCTCAATCCTGACTCATCTTTAAGTCTGTTTCTTCTTGCAGGCCCCCTTTCCTTGGCTCTTTGAGGGAAATGGTGTTGGGGAGTTTGCTGTCGAGGGGCACAGGCAGCAGATGGTTTCTCTTGGGAGAGGCAGAGGCTTTGGGACTTTCCAGGCAGTGGTGACAATTGAAGCGACAACTGGACAGTTGGAAGAGGAAAGTCACAGCTAAGCAGGCCACCAGACCTCCCCTCACCCTCGTTTCTGAAACTGTCTTCTCCAGTTACGGCCTCCTGAAGGTCCTTTTTCCTTATGGCAATTAGCCCAAGCCTCTGGCTCTGGAGTTGAGGCCCTAAGCGTCATTCCTTCAATTTAACTGCAAGTCGATTGTTTTGGTCCTCATTTCTACACAGAGGCCCCACCCACAGCAGCCCTATCTTTGGGCCACAGTCTTTTTCTTGTGAATCCTGAATGCATGTGCAGCAAATGTATTTCTCTGCTGCAATAGTCCCATAATTTGAAGTTAAATACAACTGAGAGGAGGGGTGATATCCTCTCACAGGTGTCTTATCTGGGCAATGAGACTGAAGGATACCCACCTTTCCCTGAGAACGGGGTTCCTGATCTGCAGGATTTATATTACCCAGTGAACCTCAAAGCTCGGGGTTCCCAAAAAGACTGTGGTGCATGTGCCTGGTTCTGGGTCGGTAGAGAGAGCTGGGGCCTCCTGCAAGGTGTGTTAGCAGAGATGTTTTGTGGGAGGAAAACGATCCTTGTTTGCGTGTGTCTGGCTCGTGTTTAAGATGGCATTGCCTTGTCCCAACTCTGTGTTGATTGGGCTTTGAGGGCAAAGCAGATGAACCGGTTTCTCCCAGCCACGTGGCAGGTGACCAGAGCTCAGGGCATTTTGCTCCTGAGCAGTGTGACAATGACAAGGCCAGGGGAAGAATCACCTGTGGGCTTTGCCCCATGACACGTCCCCCTAAGGATGCAGTGGCCCCACTCCCTACCTGCCTCCCCCTAGGTGCTGCGAACAGCTGTCACGGTGGGCGTGGGCTGCGACCCTCAGGTGTGAAGGAACTGCCAGCTTGTGAGCTGATAGGACCGCACCTGTCCTGCTGACCCAGGGCGGCCCCGAGGCAGGCACACAGTACAGAACAGTGAACGGGAGAAGCCTGGGCAGAGCGTTTCTGCTACTGGCTCCAGGCTGCCCTGTTTCTTTGGTCTCACTAGGAAGGTTCAAGAGACGTTTGCACCTTTGCTCTATTTGTTTTCCCATTTGGGAATTGTTGGAGCCTCCAACACAGGAACCAAGGCTCTGGCACTGGTCTGTGTGCAGCTTTTCTCTGTCCTGTCCTGCTGCCCGCTCAGAGACACGGAAGCCAGGTCTCCCCTCTGCAGGGTCTAGGCCTGGGTAGTGGCTCTGACTGGGGGTTTGATGGTCAGTGGAGATAGAAAGCCCACCCTACCACAGGTGTAGTGTGGTCGGCAGAAGAACAGTCCCCACAGATGTTGCTTCCTAGTTCTGGGAACCTGTGACTGTATTAGGTCACGTGGCAACGGGGATTAAAGTCGCAGCTGGAATTAAGGTTGCCAATCTGGTGACTCTGAGGTGGGGAGATTGTCCTGGATTATCCAGTGGGACCATGTCATCCCAGGGTCCTTGAAAGTGGAAGAGGGGGCCCAGAGTCAGCGTCAGAGTGATGCCCTATGAGAAGGACTCCACTCACATTGCCGGCCTTGAAGGAGGAGGAAGGGGCCACGAGCCAAGGGATCTGGGCGGGTTCCAGAAGTTGGAAAAGGCAGGAAGACAGATTGTCCCCTGTAGCCTTAGGAAAGAACACAGCCCTGCTGACACCTGAGTTTAGCCCAGTGAGACCTGGGTTGACTTCTGACCTCTGGAATTGCCAGATAATACACCATTGTTTTAAGTCCCTATTTTTGTGTTGACTTGTTTCGGCAGCCATGGGAAACCAATACACTCGAGATAGAAGTGCTTTGTGAAGGAAGCAGGAGGGGAGACTTGTGTCTCTTCTAAAGGGTGTCATTTCTTCATCTGTGTTTTGCTCATTTCTGGCTTTTGGTGACTTTGCCTCTGTGTCTAGGAGGACTCCCTTTCCCTGGATATAAATCACCAAATCTTGGGGGATGAATTTTGGGTAATAGATGCCTTAACTTCATCCCTGGAAACATTAGCTAGAGGAGAGCCCCACCCCTCACTGCCTCTGGGCCAAGTGTCAGTGGCCAAGTGGCCCCTAGGGGGAGGGAGGAGGGAACGTGTGTGGTTAACAGCAGGCCTGCCGCTGCCCACTGGCTCCAACCCAGCAGCAGGGCCAGTTCTGAACAGGGCTGTGAAAGAAGAAATCTGCTACCCTTCCCAGCCCCAGCTACTTCTCTTGGGGCTGCTGCCGTTTCTGACATCTTTCTCCTGCAACGACCACCAAACCCCCCTCCTCTTGGAAGCAAACTTGAGCTACTTTCATCGCCAGTGTAACTTACTGCTGCAAGCAACAGAGCGCCAAGAATAGTTCTCAAAGGTGTTCTAATTCTTAAAGACTTGCAGGTTAATAGGAAAGAATGGACTCCCTAGTCAGGGAGTTTCTGCAGAGAGTCTTTTGTTTTATGAGGGTGTGTGTTTTTTCTGGGGGGAGGCCAAGTTGATCTGCCCTTTGAATTACACAATAGCCTATTTTGCAAAACTGTCAGTGGTCACTGACAGCTCAGAGCAGCACAAAATTCAACTTGTAATCAGGTATCGATCAGAGATGGTTAAAAGCCAGCACTGGCATTTTTATTTTATACCTTTTAAAATCATTGCCCTTTTTCTTTGTACACCCAAGCTAATGCACATTCCAGATCTTGGCCTGACTCCATCTCTATATTCCTTGTGCCAACTGCCAGGTTGGCATCGCTCTCCTTTCCATCAACAAAAACATGGCATTTGGAACTCTACTGAAAATGGCATTCTGGTAGGCCCTTCATAAAAGGATCTTCTCAGAGGTATCTTGGACTCAGGAACTTATCATCTAAAATCAACAATATTGATGAAGACATAACCATTTTAAAGTAATGATATTAAGTGAACGCATTCGAGGAGAATGAGGCTTTTTAATCATTGTCACTGATCTACCTGGAGCTGTTTCTCTATCCACCTTCATCTCTCAGAATTTGGGGAGAGGATTTATGATATTCGTACAAAGTGCTTTGAGCATCTTGAGCTGCTATTTTGATTTCAATTAACTCTAAGTCCTTACTAGAGTTGTGAAAAGTCAGATAGCTGTTTTCTGGCTACAGGCTTCACTGGTTTTGTGTGTTTTAGGATCTCTGCTGATGGCATTTAACGATTGTGCTATGTACCCTGGTCCCCTACTCTATCTGGGTAATAAGGAGAATAAGTCTGGCCCGTAGAAAGGCCCCAGACCTGTGAAGGGGACCTGAGTGTTCTGCTTGCTCTGGGTTCTGTACCCGGCAGCCTTTCTGGAGCACAGCTTTCTGGTCTCCCAGGGAGGTGGGGATCTTTGTTCCCTGCAGGACACCGGGTCCCTAGGGTAATGGGTGTAAACTGCTCTGCACATCGGATCAATAACCATTCAAGGTCGTGCGTCTTATGGATTCAAGGACATTAGGAAGATCTCCCATCACGTTGTTTGGTCTTTGCCAGGCCCTGGCATTGCTGCTGGCAGCCTGCTGTCAGTGCGGGGACCAGAGCTCCCTTTGTTGCCGGCCTCGAGCTCCCTGTCCTTTTCCTTGCCTCCATCCACACGATTCCGCCTCAGCCTGGCCTCTTTGGGTGCAAGCTTCCTGGTCCCAAGCGTCTTTTTTAAAAAATTAATATATTTTATTTTTCAGGACAGTTTTAGGTTTACCAGAAAATGAGCAGGAAGTACGGAGAGTCCATATACCTCTTCAAGTTCCACTATTATTATTTTTTCATTGTGGTAAAGTACACACAGCAGATTTTGAATATTGACCACTTTGAAGTGCACAGTTCTACGGCATTAAATGCATTCTCATCCTTGTGCGGCCATCACCCCCATCCGTTCCCAGGACTCTTCCCTCCTCTCCACCTGGGCCTGCTCCTCTGGCTGGGAGCTTTCCCTGTGCACCTGCTGCTGCTTCTCCTGGTGGCGTCTTCCAGACAGCCCCTGTCATCCCAGCCCGCAGTGCAGGCGCCAGGCCGTTGATTAGCTCTGCTGCCCTCCCTACCAGTCTCCCCTCTGTTTTACATGCCCCTTGGAGGCATCAGCACTCCTCTGTGCCTGGACATCACCCTCTTCCTTGGCCTGAGCCCCAGCCCTGACATCCTTTAAGGATCGCCTCCACTGTTTCCTTCAGAGCCCTTCCCCTTATGTAGTGCTCCCCAGAAACCTTCCAGCTGTGCCTCCTGCGGGCTGTGATGTGGACCCTGCTGTGGAGCAGTCACGTGCCCCCCACAGAGCTCATGAGTGCCCTGGAGGAGACAGGGTGCCCCTCCCAGGCTGCCCCTGTTTCTCTGGCCCCATCCCCGGCCCTGCCCCCAGCCTGTTAAATCCCGTGGGAGCGCCCAGTTAGGACGTAGCCTCAGGGTCAGGAGGGGGGCACGTGTGCAGAGGGTGCCCACAGAGCCTGTAGGTGGGGCATGAAGGCAGGGTTGGGTGGAGGAGGGGCCTGGGGCCCCAAGGCCAAGACCTTTCCCCTCTAAGGCAAACTGTTGAAGCCCGAGAGCCAGCCAACAGAGGGGCTGGGAGAGGGATGCAATTTGGGCTCCACAGGGGATGCAGCTGGTCAGGGAAGTGAGGGGAGCAGGTGCTGGGGGCAGGCCCTCCTCGCCCCTACCCTGCTCCACCGAATCCCCTCCCCAGCCCTCCCCCAGCCTCTGGCCTTCTTCCTCTCCGCCCAACTGCCCATCGGAAGCCCAGACCTGTGCTCTCCTCCGGACGCAGCTTCAGCAGGGCAGTGGTCAGCGTACAGGGAACGATCCCAGCAGTGGGCAGTGAAGGTCCAGGACAGCTAGACCTTAGAAATCTAGGTGGATGACTTAAATGATAGTATAGAGGGGCCCGTTGCTTCCCAAGACGGGGTTTTGGTCAGGTGGGTCTAGAGACCCTAGGGGAGCGGGGCGCTGTCTCTGCACGTCTGTGGCTTATCTGTGAAGAAGGAGCCCCACGACTCTGACCATTAACCTTCCCACCATCCCGGGTACGTTGGAACACCCCTGAAGGACAGGCAGGTACACAGAGAGCTGCCCTGGGCCAGACCACGATTAGTCAAGTCTCGTTGCTAGACCAGTGGGCACTGAAGCCCAGGGCCCTCCCCTCAGGGTGTCTCTGCAGGCAGTTCTCCAGATCTGCTGCTTCCAGTCCACGTCCCTGGACACAGAGCTGCACGTTCCTCTACTCCGGGTGACATGTGGGCTAGAGCCATGTTTATTAACCCAGTGACAGATAGGTCCCCGGCTGCCAGTGAGGAGAGCCCTTCTGCAGCCTTGGATCCACCCAACACCCACCCCTTCGTCCTGTTGAACACCCAACTGGTGACAAACCAGGGGATGCAGAGGGGGGTGACCCTGGGCAGCCACTGACGTGTCATTCATTTGTGCTGATAGCAGCACAGCCTGAGCGTCAGAGGGGCTGGTCTACCTTCTGTCAGAGCCCAATTCTCCACCTTCCTCTGGGGGTGGAGGGGAGCAGTAGGTGAATGGTTCCCCATCTCAAATGGGGATGGTGTCACCTGGGCGCCCCTCTCCCCCAGACCTGCTGGGTCACAGTGTAGGGATTTGCCCAATGAGTTTCTTAAAGCCCCCTGGTTTGGAGAAGCACTGAATCAGATGACCTTAGAACCTCTGGGCACCAGTGCTGTTTCAGTCGAGCTGTGCTTTTTTAGCAGGCCCTGCTTGATGTGGGGCAACTGCACCCCAAGGGCATTGTCCTGGGCTTTGGGCGGGGAGGGCCTCCATTCTCATCTGGGAGGTAGCCTGGCAGCAACTGTGCTCTTTGGGATTCTTTTCCTTCCCTTTCTTCTGACAGGGTGGGGGGTAAACTCAGATTTATATTCACCAGCTGGAGGACTCGGATAGAACTGCCAAATTAGGACGCTGCCAACTCGGATGGTGGGAGCCGAATGGAAATTCACACTGAGCAGGGAACCCAGCCTCTGCTGACTTGCAGGTCGTCGCCTTCCCCACGGTGGTCAGCTACAGGACGCGAGCTGTGATGGTGGAGCTGGGGGCTGTGTTGGGGGGGACTGTGGTCCCACGTGGTAAAGAGGACGACAGGTGATTGTCGCTCCCCACAGGGACGGAGGTGAGGGGCCCCTGGCAGGACCCGCTGTGTGTGAGGCATTCTGGACCCACGGGCCTTGCGCTGTAAATAGCAACAAGCCATCTCTTTAAACAGAAGCACAATAAGGCAGTAAGGGGGATTCGAGGGGCAAGTACTGCAGGGGTTGGGGATGCAGGCAGAGAAGGTGTATTTGGAGAGCTTGCTCTAGGCTCCTCCCTTTGGCTCAAATGAGGAAGCTGTGGCTGGTGGGCCCCTGGAATGGCTGGGGCCTGAGGAGGGCAGCTCTGGCTGGGCTCAGTCACCATCTCAGCTGCCGATGGGCAGAGCCCGGTTTACAGTACAAGCCGGCCTGTAATGAGAGTGGTTCTCACTGGAATGTGTTGGTAGTGTGAGAACCGTGTGTGTCCGTCACGTGTGCAATGTAGAAGACGAGAGGGTGCAGACCAGAGCACGGACCAGGCCACACAGGTCTCTGGGTTATTGCTAAGGGCCCCCTCCTTTTAAATTTCCCGTAAGATTTTACATGACACACACCCCAGCTTTATTAAGCTATATTGATGTCCCTATTTTTATCAAGTAACAGTACACAGTAAAAACAGGAAATAGCGATAAAAACAACATAAACACTCGTTCAGTGAGCTGGTGGATAGTTAACACGTGTGGCCTTTTCAGGTAAATGTACGCTTTGAATTAGGCTTTTTGAAATATCAAAAGTAGTTCATTGAATATGGACATCATAAGAAAATTAGATGAAAATATAAGCCAGCGATGACTGGATCTTTGGCTTGAGATGAATGATATAAAGTGTAAAAGTGATAAAAAGAAATCACTAAGGAAAAGTTATCATCAATTTGCCTAGAAGTTTAAAACCTCTGTATTTCAAAATGAGTAATACAATTAAAAGGCAAATAACAAATTAGGAAAAACACATGCAGCAACAATAGCAAAGGATTAAGATCTTTGCTATATAAAGAGTTCTTTCATATCAATAAGAATTCTGACACCTCAGCAGAAAAATTGGCAAAGTACACCAACAGACAATTCACAAATGTTTAATAAACATAGGAGAACCTGCTCAAGTGAACTGATTATCAGAAAACCATTTTCCAATGACCAAATTAGCAGATTCAAATCCCTAAAACTCTGATACCTCTTTGGAAATCCATTGGACATTATGTCAGGGGTCCAGTTTTTCCTCCTAAGGAAATAGTCAGGTATCCCAGAAATTGTCCTAAGGAAATAATGAGGATACAGGTACAGATTTATGTATAAAATGTAAAGTTTATTATTTAAGTAGCCACTATTTGGAAACCAAATATCTAATGATGGTGGCTGGCTCAAGAATGGTGCATCCTTTTTATTTATAGCTATCAAGATGGAGGGTTGACATTTTGAATTTTTAAATTAGTTAATAATGTGGTGTATTAGTATTCTGTGGCTGCCATAAAAAGTACCACAAACTGGGTGGCTTAAGCAACAGAAATTAATTTTCTCACAGTGTTGGAGGCTGGAAACCTGAGATCTTGGCGTTGAAAAGTTGGTTCCTTCTGAGGCCTCTCTTCTTGGCTTGTAGATGGCTGTCTTCATGTTCACATTGCATTCTCCTTGTACACCCGTGTCTATCTCCAAACTCCCTCTTTTTAAAGGATACCAGTCACTGGATTAGGGCCCACCCTAATGTCCTAATTCTGACTTGATTACCTCTGTATAGAAGCTACTTTCAAATAAGGTTGAATTATGAGGTGTGGGGGTAAGAACTTTAACATACCAATTTGGGGAGGACACATTTCAACCTATATCACATGGGAAAATATATGTATGTTATAACTGAAAGAAAGGTATGGCATAATTCCAGTGGGTGGTTTTGTTTTGTTAAGATAGACACAGAAGATAGTAGAAAATACACAGATTATTTTTGGATGGTGTGAGTTAAGGGACATGTATTCTTTATACTTCTCTGAACACGTTTCATAATCTAAAAAAAGAAAAAGCTTTTAAAAAATAGGTCAAGGATTCTCCACTTCTAGTTTGACAGAGAGCAGAGCTCGGGAACCAGTTTTAATTGAGATGAAATAGGCTCACAAAGGAACAAATACATTGAAAAAACAAATGAGCATTGTCTGAAGAGAGTAAATATTCATGGCTAATGTTTAACAGATGTGCTGGATCTACCCAGAGGCACGTTGTCCCCCGCACTGAACAACCTGGGGGTGGAACTGGGGGATTGTCCTTGTTCACCCAGGTTGCAGGGGCAGGGGTAGGAGCCAGAATTCCACGCACAGAAGACAAAGGTCTCATGTTCAGGTGTGTCCGCTCACTGGCTGACTTGGGGTGTGCAGCCCCTGTTTTCTCGTTTGCAAAACTGCACTTCTAGAATGTACCTTCCAGAGCTGCAGTGGGGTTTCACAGCCGATGTGGGGGAAAACGCTATATTGTGAACACTTGTATTTTGGAATCTCCTTCAGAGCTTCCAGCACATTCTTTTGATTATCCTCAATGGTGGCAAACCGTCTTAGCTTGAAGATGGTGTGGTCTTTGGACTCAGCTGAGCGTTGTTTGCAGCACGTTCTGGAGGTTAGGGTGATTAAAATAAGTAATACCATTTGAGGCCCAGAAGGAGGTGGGGCTACAGACCTGCCCCAGCCCCACCCAGCAGGAGGCCACGGGCCCCAGGAGGCCACTAAGCACCTGGAAGGTGGCTGATGTGAACTGAGGTGTGCTTAAGTGCAAAATATACACCAGACTCTGGAGATTTAAAGAATGTAAAATAGCTCATGAGTAATTTTTCCATACTGATTACATGCTGAAATGATACTATAGGGGATATAGTGGCTTAACTAAAAATATACTATTAAAATGAATATCCCCCATTTCTTTTTTACTTTTTAAAAATGCGGCTACTAGGAAACTTAAAATTGCATATGAGGCTCTCATTGTATGTCTTCTGGGCAGTGCTGATCTGGAGAAGGGAATTCTTTTTCTTGTATGGCTCATTAACTGATCTTGTAATCCTGGAATGATTCTTGAATTCTAAAAATATTCCAGACAATGGAATGAAGTCATCATTAGAATAAAAGAATATAGCTTTACCAGATGATTAATTGGAAGGAAAACACATATTTTGATGTGTAGGTTCCAGTGTGATTTATTTTGTTTGGAACATTGGTTGTCAAGTGTCATAATGTGCCTTGTGTGTTCAGACAGGACTCAGTAGTTAAGACAGTGAGAGACGCCCCCTCGACCTGGGGAGGCCACAAGACTTCCCCAGAGGTGGGCCCGGAGGGGATTTGGGTAGCGAGGAGCAGCCCTGCCCCAAGTATCCAGAAAGTGGTCTGACCCGGGGGTCGGCCACATATCGCCCGTGGACCAAATCTAGCCTTCTTCCTGTTTTATACGGTGCACAAACTAAGGATGGTTATTACGTTTTTAAATGGGTGAAAAAACTGGAAGAGTTTTCTTGTGTAACAGCAAAATTATATGGAATTGGCGTGAGTATCTATTTAATAAAGTCTCGCGGGACCACGGTCATACCTGCCCACGTACTGTCTGCTTTCACACAACAGGGCAGAATCGAGTAGTCTCCACAGTGACCGTTGGGCCCACAGAGCCAAAAATTTTTCCTGTCTGGCCCTTTACAGAACGAGTTGCCGTCCCCTGGGCCAAGGGGTCCACTTGATTCTGCAGCTCACATTGAAAGTGGTGTCTCAGGCATGGGGTATGTCTGAGAGGGGGTGGATTCGGGGCCCTGGATATGGCCGAGAATGGAGGGGCTTCTGTGACTCAGGGCTGAGGAGGTGAGGACCCCAGCAGGGCCTGAGTCTCCAGGGTTAGTGATTTTCAAGGTCATCCTGACGTTGGGAACCTCAGCAATGAGAGAGAAGAGAGTGATGGATTTTTCTGGGTAAAGACGCAGGAATGGGAAGGGTGACTCTTGGGCCTGCAGGGAACTGTTAGAAGGATGCTGTGTTTGGGAGAGTTAGTAGCCGTGGAGGCAACTGGAAATATGCAAAGAGATGGGAGATCAGAGCAAGGGGGCACAGAGGGACACCCAGAGAGCCATAAGGGCCTGAGGATCCAGCCTTGAGCTGCCTGGTCCCAGGACATTGAAGGAAATTAGCACTGAGACAACCCCTACCCTGCTGAGCCAGCTGGACCCCCCAGCCCCCGCCCTCTGCCCCAAGAACCCATCCAAGCACTGGACACAGAAAGAACTCCATTTAGGGAACATCCTAAATCAGCCCTGGATTTAAGGGTAAATGTACAAAGTGTAGAGGGTGCAAAGAACAATATAATTTAGCCTGAGAACCCCCTCCAGTTGATTATTCAAAAAAGTTTTACTGGGCTTCCAGAGCCTGTGCTCTGCAACGGGAGAGGCCACAACAGCGAGAGGAAAAAAAGTTTTACTGTGGTAAAACATACATGACATAGGGAATTCCCTGGCAGTCCAGTGGTTAGGACTCCATGCTCTCATTGCCGAGGGCGCGGGTTCAATCCCTGGTTGGGGAACTAAGATCTCGCAAGCCGCGCGGCGTGGCCAAAAAAAAAAAGAGGGACTTCCCCAGTGGTACAGTGGTTAAGAATCCGTCTTCCAATGCAGGGGACTTGGGTCCAATCTCTGGTCGGGGAACTAAGATCTCACATGCCTCGAGGCAAATCAGCCTGAGCGCCACAACTACTGAGCTCGCATGACTCAACAAGAGAGCCCACGTGCTGCAAGCTACAGAGTCCATGCACTCTGGAGCCCACACGCCACAACTAGAAAGAGAAAACCCACACGCCACAACTAGAGAGAAGCCTGCACACTGCAACAAAAGATCCTGTGTGCTGCAACTAAGACCTGACACAGCCAAAAATAAAGAAATGGAGGGAGGGGGAGGGGGGAGGGGGGAGCGAGAGAGAGAGAGAAAGGAAAGAAAGAAAGAAAGAAAGAAAAAGAAAGAAAGAAAGACCACTAAAAAAAAAAACCCACAAAAAATGACATAAAATTTACCCTCTTAACCATTTTTAACTGCACAGTTCAGTGGCATTAGGGACGTTTGGGTACACTGTTGTGCAACTATCACCACCATTCATTTCCAGAACTTCTTCATCTTCCCAAACAGTAACTCTCCCCATTAAACACTAACTCCCCAGCCCCCGCCCAACCCCGGACACCTACCCTTCTATTCTCTGTCTCTATCAGTTTGACTATCCCAGGTACCTCATATAAGTGGAATCATACAATATTTGTCCTTCTGTGACAGGCTGGTTTCACTGAGCATGTCCTCAAGGTCCATCCATGTTGTAGCAGGTGTCAGAATTTCCCTCCTTCTTAAGGCTGAATCCCATCATACGGACAGACTCCATTTGGTCTATCCATTTCCAGTCAATAATTTTATCATACCGGCTTCAAGTTTTTTTTGTTTCTTCCTGAGAGCTTGAGTTGCAGCCCCTCTGCGACGCTTCCACCCAGCCACCCCACCCCACGAGGCTGGCCTGCACCCTGCCCAGCATGGCCTGAAATCTTGGACATCCATGATCTCTGACCAGGAAATAGCTTTACACACATCTCTTCATTGACACAGGCGACATCATACCTGTGGTCATCCTACTCCCAGCTTGGTGGGCGGCCGTCATGAGCCCCATTGACAGTAACGTCTGGTTGGTTCGCATAGCTGCCTGGGCTTTTGTTTCATTTTTGCTGGAATTAAAATTGCTTTTTGCCAGTGTGTCGGGTGTTGGGTTTTCATTTCATGTTCTCAGTCCTTCTGTTTCCACTTCTGTGAATCGCCTGCTTTTTCTGTTGGGATATTGCTCCTTTTTTTGCAGGGAGTCTTTAGGAATTCTGTATATATGCTGGATCTGATCCTTTGGTTTCTAGTTTAGTTTTTTAAAGAATGAGTTGTATGTTAACTCGGGTCCTTCACCTATCACTTGTGACCCCTTCCCAGCTGAGGCAGCCAGCGTGTGTTGGGACATCAGGCTGGGCTTTGGGATGATGAGGACACACAGGGCAGGTGAGGGTGGAGAAGGCTGGGAAAGGTGGGAAGGATGAAGGAGAACCAGGATGTTCCCTGGGAAGCACTGCAGATGGCTGAGAATCTCAGGAAGGAAGGGACACGGGGGTGAACTCTGTGTCCTGGAGGTTTTGAAATTGCTGCTGTGGGAACAGGTTCCTCTAGACCAGTTCTCTCTCTCTCTCTTTTTTTCTTTGGGCCGCGCTGCATGGCTTGTGGGATCTGAACTCCCCGACTTGGGATTGAACCTGGGCCCATGGCAGTGAAAGCGCCAAGTCCTAACCACTAGACACCAGGGAATTCCCTAGACCAGTTCCTAACAGGGTGATTTTGCCCCCTGGGGACATTTGCAATGCCCGGAGACATTTTTGGTTGTCATAGCGGAAAGGGGTGCTAATGGAACCTGGCGGGTGGAGGCCAGGGATGCTGCAAAACACCCTACAATGGACAAGACAGCTGCCACCACCAAGAATGACTCAGCCCCGGGGCTTCCCTGGTGGCGCAATGGTTGAGAGTCCACCTGCCGATGCAGGGGACACGGGTTCGTGCCCCGGTCCGGGAAGATCCCACATGCCACGGAGCGGCTGGGCCCGTGAGCCACGGCCGCTGAGCCTGCACGTCCGGAGCCTGTGCTCCGCAACGAGAGAGGCCACAACAGTGAGAGGCCCGTGTACTGCAAAAAAAAAAAAAAAAAAAAAAAAAGAATGATTCAGCCCCAAGTGTCCATAGCGCCACTGTTGAGAACCCAGCTCACCCTCCATATGGCCTTGTGCTAGCAGGACCCCTTCTGTGGTTCCACAGCTTCCGTTTCCAGCCTACTGGTGTGGGGTAGAATGCTGCCCCAGGGATACCCAGTCCAAGTTCATGACCTTGGCCATGCCTTTTCTCTCTCTTCCTCCCCCAGGCAGGTCTGGAAGAGCCCCGCCTGGGCCCAAGTGTGCAGAGGATGGAAACACTCCCCCGGCAATGTCTCTGGGCCGCCTCCTTCGCCGGGCCTCCTCCAAAGCCTCAGACCTCTTGACCCTCACCCCCGGTGGTGGCGGTGGGCCCCCTTCCGTCCTGGATGGGGAGATCATCTACTCTAAGAACAATGTCTGCGTGCACCCGCCGGAAGGGTTGCAGGGGCTCGGGGAGCACCACCCAGGTGAGCCCAGAGTGGGGAGGCCTGGGGTGACAGGCCTGGGGTCACATGCTGGGAGAGGAAGGCTTGGGGTCACAGACCTGGGAGGGGAGGGCTGTGGAGTCACAGGCCTGGGGAGAGCTGGCTGATCTCTCTAAAGTTAGCAAACTCCTGCGTCACTTCTCCATTTGCCCTAATTTCCCCATCTGGGAAGCAGGCCAGTGACCTTTGACTCATGGAGGGGAGGCAGGACGGTTTAAGGGGAATTAGCCTGAATTTGCAAGTAGAAGAGGGCATTTGAGCACTACAGGGCTTCTGGGAGCAGGGAGCCCCCTGTGCGCGGGGAGGGAAACCAGAAGGGAAGCGGGGCATCCTCTTCTGCAGGAACCTGCCCAGTGAGAGGCTTTCCGCCAGGCCCCCTTGAGAATGTGCAGGAACATAGCCCTCAGGACAGTCTTGGTGGTTTCGTCCCTTCCTGCAGTCCAGAGGGTGGGGTGAGGACTGAGTGGGGCATGAAGCAGGCCTAGGAATCTGGGGACGTGGAAATCTTTGATCCTGCACACCCTCTGTGCTTAAATCCTCTGTTTTGAAATCGGGGAAGAAAATTCTTAGACTCTGCAGGGATGGAGATGGAGGAGGGTCCTTTCCTGACCCTCCACATGGGAGCCCGGAGTTACCCTGAGCCATTCCCGGGACACTCCAGCCCATGGCTTTCCTTGGTCCCAGGAGTGGGAAACTTTTCCTGTAGTGGCGGTGACTTTGCTATCTTTTGCTAAGCCACAGAGAAAGAAACTACATTTTTTCCAGGGCTCCAGTTGTATTCTGAGCCCCCAAACATCAAGCTTCCTTGTGCACTAAGGGAGTGGGCACAGATTCTCTTTGCAGGAGTGTCACTGACTGTGACTATTCTGAGGCAGGGGGTGTTAGACCTGGTTATGGCAGCCCAGCACTCACACCTGAGTCCCTCAGCCCTGCTGCTCTGAGGAAGCATCAAAAAGATGGGATAGTGATACTAGAGGTCTGTGTGGTCCTTTGTCATTTGAGCAAATGACTTGCAACAGACAACTGTATCGCTTTACGTAATTTGCACAACAACCTCATGAGAGTGGCTGGAGCCTGGGCAGGCCTGTCTCTCCGACAAGGAGGCTGGTGCTCAGAGGTGCTCCCCAATGCCAGCCTGGGGTGGAGGTGGGGTGAGGGCAGGCCCTGGGCTCGTCCTGTGGCCTCCTTAGGCTGCTGAAAGGTGCTTCCGTATCCCCAGTCCCAGTGCACCTGCAGCCTGGCTGCAGCCCACCTGAGTCCAGACAGAGGTCCCACATCAGATGCCAATACATTTAAAATTATGAATTACAATCAGATCTGGGCACTTTAATGCATGCAAATTATGTGTCAACAAAATACTGAATAAATAAATTAATAAAAAAAGACAAGTTTAAATTATACTAATGAACTCTTTGAAGAGTATTCTGTCCTCCTGCCTTGATAAGCATTTCTTTACAGTCACCCGGATAGTTAGGTGCAGACTTAGAATCACCAGACCCTCCAGGTTCCAAAGCAGGAAAGCCGGCTTCCGGCCCCAGCTCTTTCCTGCACTACAGGGGCCCCGGGTGGTCTCCTGGGGACACCAAAGCCCCATCCACAGCCCCCACGTACAGCTCAGGTGGGAAGCCCCGAGCAGGCCCTGGAAGCAGACTCTGAACTGTGAGGGCAGGGGATTCCAGGGTCCTGGTCCCTGGAGTGTGCTCTAGAAGGGGGTGCAGGCTCTGGGTGGCATGTCACCTTGACCCTGTGGACGCCTGACCACGGGACCAACTCCGAGGACTTGGGGTGCCAGGTGCAGAGGTTCTGGGCCTGGGTCTGAGGGTGTTACATGTTCTGGGCATCAAACAAAAAAAATAGCAGCAGCCTTTGGAGGGCTTCTGATATCATCCTGCTGTGATGGGAGGCAAGGGAGAGGGGGCCAGAGGTCTCAGGCTCCCTTCCCAACCCAAAGCCACGTGATCTGCGGGTGTGGAGACACTTGGCGTCACTCGAATGTTATCCTTCTGCATAACTGGCTGACAGCCCTGGAGTTCCCCCCACCTCTTTTGGAAATGGGAGCCAGGCTAAGGATTCTGGGTTGAGCCAGAGCCCTGGGGCATGAAAGGAACCCCAGTTCCTGCCCCAGGGGCTTCTCAGAACAGAAACCAGGAGGCCTGGGAACCTGGTGCAACAGGCCCAGGAGTCAGGACACCCCGAAATGGCAGGTGCTGCAGGAGGAAAGGCCACCTTTCCCCAGACTGAGCAGTCAGGGGCCCGAAGAGCCCACCCACGCACTGCCAGCGGCCTTGGAGAATCGCTCTTCTCATTTTTGTCAGCAGTGCAGGGCATGACATCGAGATGGCCCCCTCTTCCAAAACAGTGGTAAGGAAGAAATGCTAAGAAGCCACAGCCAACTGGAAAAGGCCCAAATGCCACTCATCTTGGATTTATTCTTTTTGGGACATAACAATAAAATCTGCTGCCTGTATCCCTTCTAAGACTGTGGTGAGGCTGTGAAGCCAGTGGGGCTTCTGGGCCTCTGTGTTCCTCCCCAATTCCCTGGGCTTGCCCAGACCGGGAGGCTGATGGAGGCAGGGAAGCTCTGGAGCCCCCAGACAGTGGACAGGGTGGGGCTCTGAACGAGGGGAGGAGGGAAAGTACAGGACGGGCTGCTGCTTGAGGTCCTGGGCCCACTGGATCTGCTAAGTGTGTGTGCTTAGAAAATGCCCACAGCACTCATTCATCCTGCGCTCAACTGTATCCCTCAGGTGTGTTTTCTTAGGGCCAGGCTGTGTCTGGAGCCTGGCTAGTCTGCACAGCCCCACAGTTTTACCAACCCAGGTGTGGCTCCTACGAGAAACCAGCCAGCGGCACTTCGTGCATGGCCCTCCCTAACCATCTATGCTCCTGACCCCTCTTAGGCTACCTGTGCTTGTACATGGAGAAGGATGAACTGCTGGGGGCTACGCTCATCCTCGCATGGGTCCCCAACTCCCGGATCCAGAAGCAGGACGAGGAGGCGCTGCGTTACATCACCCCCGAGAGCTCCCCCGTGCGCAAGGCACCCCCCCCTCGGGGCCGGCATACCCAGAGCTCGGGGGCCCCCCACCCACCGTCCCCCATGGAGCCCAGGCCCACCCTAATCCCCAGAGATGAGGACATCCTGGTGGTGGCCCAGAGCATCCGAGACCCCGAGCGTGTCAGCCCTTCGCCCGAGGACGGGGAGAAGCTGGCCCTGGGCTTGGGGACAGACAGCTCCCTCCTGGCCTCTCAGCCGGCCCACAGCGACTCCGGAATCTTGTCGGCGGTCAGTTCGCAGGACGGGACGGAAGAGGGCCGGGAGCCGCGACCCGAGGCGGGCGAGGAGGAGGGCTCCTTGGAGCTGTCGGCCGAGGGCGTGAGCAGAGCCAGCTCCTTCGACTCGGACTCAGAGGCCTTCTCTTCACCCTTCTGCCTCTCGCCCATCAGCGCCGCCCTCGCAGAGAGCAGCAGCTCCGTGTTCCTGGAAAGCGAGAACGGGTGAGTTCCTGACCCCCCACTGCCTCTCTGGAGCCAAGGGCAGTGGCATTTGTCCCCGCTCTGCTCACTGAGCGCTGCGGATGCCTGCATCCCATCCCGCAGGCACCAGAGCCTCTGCACGCTGTCCCCTCACTTCACACCACCCTAGGGGATTGTGATGGATGCACAGTCCGGGGGAGGGGGGCTGGGGGTTCCCTGCCTTTTCTCTCCCCTTCCCTAGGACTAAACATTCCCTGCCAGGTCTGACTGGCCCCATAACCCCCCTGGTGCCAGGCCCCAGGAGTCCAGGTGTCTTTTGTGCTCATCTCTGGTGGAGATGGTCGGTTATCCCACAACCCCCAGGCAAACTCAGGGAGGCCTGGGTGGTGGCCGAAGGCTTGTGGGGGAGGCCTGGTCCCCAGCCAGGCTCTGTGCTCTGCCTGGGGCCAAGCCAGGCACGTGGCCCGGCCGGCCAGAGGCGTCCCTAGCCTTTCTACTTCTCACACCCTCAAGCTGTAAGAGGCTGGAACACAACCCTGGGGGAAGTTGGCAGCATTTACTGTACAGCCCCAGAGCCCAGGGGAGCCAGATGCCTGGGCACACTGGCGGGCTCACTGGCCACACAGGCAGGGACCAGGACGGGCAGCAGTGAGACCTGCCCCCTGCCTGATTGGGGAGGGTTGTTGCAGTCTCATGGCGGCCACCACACAGCGTCGTTAGGGGGCCTCAGGGCCTCCCAGAGGTAGGTGTGCACAAGGTTCATGAACCACAGGCTTGGGCTAACCCAGAGCAGCTGGGGCAGGCCTGGGATGGGCAGGTGTGGGGCTTCTGCCGCCCCTTCTCATGCTCGGCTGTGGTCCTTGTTCTCATTAGATTTCTAGGCTAATAATGGTGATGATAGTAAGCGCTGACATAATCAAACAGTCAGCACACAATTATTGAGCTCATGAGATGAGATGGGCATGTGATAAGTGTGAATGGTCTGAGCTTTGCCTGGGCACTGGGCATGTGTGCCATGGATTAATTCTTTTTATGCTCACAACCATCCATCCCAAACCCTGTGATGTAGGTGCTAACATCAACCCCTGTGTATAGAAGAGGAAAGCGAGGCTCAGAGAGAGGTTAAGGAACTTGCTGGAGGTCACCCAGCTAATTTAGGAGCTGAGTCAGATTTGAACCCTGCTGGGTCTACACCAGACCTAGAGCACATAAGGTCACATGAACTGATGTAATCCCAGGAGAAAAGGAGTAGGGCGGAGGAACGCAGAATGCTTTGCTGGCTTCAGCCGGAAGGAATTTGAGATGGATTCATTCCTGTTTTCTTCCCCTCAGGAGGATGTGGTCCATTAAAGCCCAAGGGTAAACTGATAACATCCGTCTCAAGTACTGGAGGGTGCATGTAAGGGGAGCGGTCAGCTGTAGTCGAGGACTCCAGTGCCCCATGAGGTTCCCTGAGCCGTGTGCTGTTTCCCACCAGGAAACCAGGCTGAGAACATAACTCAAAGCCACGCCTGGGTCCCCGCTGCCAGTGAGCGCTCCCCCTGCTGGTGCCACACTACCAGTCACTCCCCATCCCCCTCCCTCAGCCACTTTCTGTCTCTATGGATTTGCCTGTTCTGGACATTTCACCTCAATGGTATCATCCAACTTGTGTCTTTTTGTGTCTGGCTCCTTCCCTAAGGTCCATCCAAGTGTGTCAGCACTCCGTTTGTGTGTCTGGCTAATATTCCCAACAATTTCCACCTCCAGTTGGATTTGGAAGCATTATTCTGTATCGAGTGCAGACTCCTGAGCTAAAGCTGGGTGGCGTCTGTCAGGTGTGAAAGTTTGGCTGCCCCACGATGAGTCCTTTCTGTGGTCATGCTTTGGGAGCCCTACTTTTACCTTCCAGATCCCTGCTCCACCCAATTTAATTTAGGGGTCATGTTTCTGCTTAGAACTGCAAGACATGCTCGGAAGACTAGTGTTGTCAGGGGGCTCCTTCCCTCGCCGTGGAGCTCCAACAATTCCATATTGCTTGCTTTTCTGGCCCAACCAGTCCAATTCAGCCAAGGCTTTGGGCTGGGGCAGGATGGCCATGAGTGTGGTCCCTCCCTGCCTCCCGGGAGCGTGTGCTTCAGTCAGGGGCTGATGTGGAAACAGCCTGGCTTTGAGACGGAATGTGAGAGGTATTACAGGGAGGTACCCTGGTTCCTGACCCAGCCGTGCTTGACAGGTTGCTGGGAGCTTAAAAAAAAAAAAACAGATGTGATTTCAAAAGGGGCTGGGTGGGCCCTGGAATCTACATTTCCTGCCAGGCCGTCCCTGCAGTTCATGTTTACTTGCTTCTTTGCTCTCAGAGCTGAGTTGCAGTTTTGTCTCCCCACCGCATCTGAGACCTGGAAGCAAAGCTGGTGTTCCTCCACTCCCTCCCTCCCACAGCTCCTGCCCTGTGATGGGCCTGGAAATTGGGACTAAATGGTCAGTAGTACTGGGTGCTATAGAGCAGGGCTTCCCAGCCCAGCGAAAAATGAGAATGCCCCAGGCAGCTTTGAAGGCTCCTGATGCCCAGGCCACACACAAACTGATTGAACCAGAATGGCTGGGATGGGGCCCGGGCCTGGGCAGTGCTTGACCTCCCCAGGGGTTTCCAAAGTGCTGCCAGGTATGAGAACCGCTGCTGGGGTGGGGAGCACGGGGAGAGAGGTGTGGGCCTTGTGCCTCAGGCAGAGGGCATCTGGGGCGAGGTCCTGGAGCACTGGCATCTGCTGGACCAGACACCCCTCAGGGAGCTTGTCTTTGAGGACTTGAATGCACTCATAGTGGCTCCTGGAGCAGAGGCTCCTAATTTAACTGGGAATTGGCTCCCTGGGAGGGGAATGGGCAGGCTGGCTCATGGGATCCCTCTGGTGGCAGAACTGAAGAACTACACATGGAGGCTGAGCCTGAGGCTGGGGATGGGCGAGGAGGGGGAAGCAGCCCCCATCCGAGTGTCCCCTAAACATTTTGTTATGTGGCTGGTAGTTCATAGAAGGGCTGAGTGGTTAGAAAGGCAGTGTCCATTCGTGTGCTACCTGCAGGGTATAGCCCGGCACAGCCTCATCCCTAGATGGCAAGGCCACCTGCCATAGCCACCCCACCAGCCCCAGCACAGTGATGGCTGGAAATCCTTGACTATATGAGTGTCCAAGGACTATTGGGAAATGGGTGGACAAGGAGAGCTGTGCTGCTGACTTGTCATCATGGACCCTCCTCCCATGGAGATCTGAGTTATACAAGCAGGGTTTAGGGACTGTGGCTCTCAGCCCCGTACGTTCCACAGTGTCAGAAATCAAGGCTTTGGATTGAGATGAAGGTGAGGATGACCATCGACAAGATAAGTGGCCATCCCATCATTCGCTTCTGTCCTGAGAGGTACCCAGTCTCAAGGGCCAGTTGGATGAGGGTGTCATATAACAGGACCTGCATGTGGACCCCCATGTGGCGTGTCAATTGCTCCCCCTTGGGGAAGTGTGTGGCAATATGTATGAGCTGAAACACAGCTCCCACTCCCTAAATCAAAAGGTCTCTTCCGGAACTCGTCCTAAGAAATAATCTAAACTCAGAAATAAAGCACATTTGCATGAAGATGTTCATCATGCTGTTCTTTACAATGGAGGAAAAAGGGGAAGAATCTAGAGAAGGAGACCCATCCATTACAGTTTATCTTCCAGGTCAAGGGATTTTTAACAGGGGTCCATGAGCCCCCTGAAGTCTTACACCACTTCCCGTATGTGTGCTCATGGGTGTGCATTTTCCTGAGGAGGGGGCACCCTCTGACTCCCCAAAATGTTCAGAACCTTGGTACTGCCAGACAGAAGAATGTGATTTGTAAAGGCTGTGCTGCAGCATGGAAATTTATAGTGCATCACAAACAAAACAGGTAGCAAATGATGTGCACATTTTGATTGAAATCTATGGAAAGGCCTGATGCATGAATGAGGTGGGCCAAGCAGTGCTGCCCACTAGAACTTTCCAGATCTATGCCTTCGAGATAACACCACTGGCTTGCTCAGCTAGGGAACACTTGAAAGGTGGCTAGTGTGACTGACACACTGCATTTTTTATTTTATGTGATATTGATCTAGATAAATTTAAGTGGCACATGTGATCACTCTATTGGACAGCACAGGTTGAGAGGAAGCTGTGCCAATATGTTAGGATAGCGTGGTTACGAGTAATCTTTTTCTTTTCTCATGTTTCAAAAATGTTACAGTGTGGTTATATTAATCATAAACCCACACACAGCTTAGACTGGCTCACCCTTGTCCACTGTCTTGCATGCTTGTTTTTTTATTTTTGTTCTTTGGGAGTTTTTTGGCCGTGCCGCACGGCCTGTGGAATCTTAGTTCCCCGACCAGGGATGGAACCCGTGCCCCCTGCAGTGGGAGCACAGAGTCTTAACCGCTGGTCTGCCAGGGAAGTCCCTTGCAAGCTTGTTAATGAGAAGACCTCCTAGACCCTGTGAGGTCCTTCCCATGAAGCTGATGCTGATGGTCTGCCACCCTCGTCCCCAGAGTTGTCATCAGTGCCCCCACCCCCAGGGTAAATGTGTGCTGTGTTTCCCCTCTCTCATCCCCTCCTTTGTCATTCTTGGTGTGTGTTCTTGGGGCGGCCATCCCGAGTGAAGGGTGGCGTTCAGGTTACAGAACGAGCTGGGTGGCCTTGCCACGCAGGGACTCTCGCCATGGCTTCATTGGTGCAGTGGTCCAGCCAGCCCAGACGTGGGTCCAAGAGAGCCGGGTACAGCGCCAGGGGGCCGCGGGCTGCCTGCCCTTGGGGTCTTGCTCCGATGCTCACCTGCCTCCTGACCTCCCGTCCTCTCCTCTTTTCCCACACACGTGGTGTTTTGGCCAGCTGGCCCCAGCAGGCTCACCCTTCCCCAGCCTCCCTCCAGCTGGAATGCTCTCCCCTCCCCTGCTGAAACCCCAGCCAGACTGCGGTCTCCTCCGTGACCCCTGCTCGCTCTACAGAGCTCCTGCTGCTTTCCCCGGGCGTCTCATTTGTGTGGCATTTAACATATGCCGCCTTGTGCTGTTGCTTTTCCGTGAGACTTACCTGTCACCTGGACCAGTGCCGTTCTATAGAACTTTCCGTGGTGATGAACGCTGTCCCATGTGGTAGCCACTGGCCACATGTGGCTGTGGAACCCTGGAAATGTGGCTCTGGCAATTGAGCGACTGGATTTTTAATTTATTCATCTTCACTGAATTTAAAGTTCAATAGCCACAGGCGGCAAGGGCTTTGTGTTGGACAGTGCAGGTCCAGACGAAACAGTGCTTGTGAGGGGGATGGAGGGAGTAGTCACACTCCTGGCAAAGAGTAGCCCCTCAAAATGCTCTGTCAAGGGAAAAAGGGGAAAAGGCCAGAAAACTGAACAGGTGTTCCCCCCACCCACCCACGCAGGGGCTGGCTTACTAGGGGGTGGGTGACAGGAGGGGTCACAAGCAGAAGCCAGTGAGGAGGGATGGTGACAACGGATGACGGCGCCCACCCCGCAGAGGGAGCCAGGCTGAAATAAATGGCAGCTTAAGTGCTTTTTGCCTTTAGGAGGAAAAGGCTCTGTGACACCAGAGTATCAGCCGTAAAGGCTGAATTATTCATACCTTCTCGTTGTCATTGGTATAACAGGCCCTGCTCTGGGGAGAATCCAGCCTCTGAGAAGGACCTGGAGCCCATGAGCTTGGTGGGCCAGGTCCAAGTGCTGAGTATCATTGATGGGGGGCTGCCAGGAGGGACCCAGAGAGTGTCATTCTGGGTCACCCAAAGCCTGGTTTGGGGCAGGTTATGTGATGCCATAAGATTCCTAGTTGCTTTGGGCGGTTTTCATAAATAGCCTTGCCCCATTCCTTTTCTGTCCAACCATCTCAGGGGAAGTGGACAAGCCTGCAGGAGTGAGAGATTCATCCAGAACCACTCACTCCTGGAGACGGGGTCGGGGGGGGGGGCGGTGATATAAACGAGGGAGTCGCTTTTCACCCCTTCCCACCCATAGTAGCTAAAGCAAATAAAAACCCTCTCCCACCTCTGGGATGGGAGGCTGAGAAGAGGGGAGCCAGAAGGATGGGACCCTAAAAAGATGAAGGGGGAGCAACAGGGAATGGCCAGTGGCTAGACCAGTGGATGTCCTTGGAGGCCATTCCAGCAGCAGTGGGACTGGGGAAGGGGTGAGGGAAGGTCCTGGGGCTGCAGCCGCCTAGGAAGGGAGGATGATGGTCTGAGAGGAGCTGTGGGACGGAATACTGGGGGATGAGTGTGGGCTCCAGAGAGATTTAGGAGGTGGCATGGCCAAGAGTTGGTGAGAGATAGGATGGCCAGGCGCTGGGGGGTGCACCCCCCACCCCCCAAATTTCAGGAAGATATATCTGAGGTAACTCAGTATTGGGTTAGCCCGGGTGCCCCGGGTCCCCCTGATGTCCTGAGGATGCTCCTGGAACACCCACCCTCACCCCTTCGGGGCCCCCAGCAGCAGCCTGGCAGCCAGGAAGCTGGCAGCTTCCAAAGATCTGTTGTTTGGGTTTGTTTGTGCTTCTGTAACCGGGAGCTGAGATTTATTTCTTTAAAACATCCCATCTCCCGACACCCTGCAATCTGTTCTGTGCGTCGTTAAGACTAATCTTGTCTTATGTTTCTGTAGCACTCGGCAGGCTCTGTGCCGGCATCTCTCCCTCCACACCCGCTGCCCGCCTGTTCCAAGCCCCCCCAGCCAAGGTGGCAGTCACCCGTCACTCCCCATCTCTGTGCCTGGGGATGGCTGATAGCAGTGGTCCAAAGGAAGCTGCTCCAAGAAGGGCAGCTGGTGGGACTGAGCCCTTGGACCTGCCTGGGAGCCTCACTGCTAGGCAGGGAAGCCAGGCACTGCCTGGGGAGGAGAATGGCCCTTCACTGTCTGCCCCGCAGCTCTAGAAACGCATTGATGGACGGCTGCCACTGCCTCCAGGAGCTTGGAGGGGCTGCCAGGCAATTCAGGCTGGGTCTCGACAGTGCCCAGTCCCTTGGTGTGAGACTTAGGGCAGCTGTTGGCTCAGACACACTGTCTTGGGAGGGAAGGGGCAGGCCAGCTGGGCTGGGCAAGATCTGCAGTCAGATGTGAACCAAGTCCCGCGTGATCCCTGGGGCATGAGCTTGGCGAGGTGTTTAATCTCTCGGCCTCAGTTTCCTCATCTGTGAAATGGGTCCGTTGTGAAGCCAAAGAGAGGCGAAGAGCAAAAGCACTCTGAAAAGGTTCAGCACAGAGTAGGAGAATGGTAGTCATTTACCAGGATGATAAAAATAAAAGTGGCACTTTTATGGCACCTACCAGTGTGCCAGCCAGATATTAAGTGCTTTGTGTTAGTTTCCTGGGGCCGCTATAAAGAAGGACCGCAAACTGGGCAGCTTAGAAAAACAGAGAGGGATTCTCACAGTTCTGGAGGCCAGAAGTCCAAAATCAAGGTGTCTAAAGGGCCTTGCTCCCTCTGAAGCTCCAGGGAGGATCCATCCTGCCTCTGCCAGCTCCTGGTGCTCCAGCCATTCCTCATGGCTGCGCCCCTCCAATCTCTGCCTCCATCGTCATGTGGCTTCTCTTCTTGTAAGGACACCAATCCTTGGATTTAGGGCCCACTCTCAATGCAGGATGATCTCATCTTGGGATCTTTAACTAATTATATCTGTAAAGACCTTGTTGCCAGATAGGGTCATATTAGGAGGTTCCAGGTGGATGTGAATTTGGGGGACACTATTCAACCCAGCACGTGCTTTGTGGGTACTGACCATTTAACCCTTAAAACAATGCCTGTGGTCAGCGCTGTTCTTCTCCTGTTGTAGAGAAGGCTGAGGCACAGGGTCACAGAACGAAGGCTCCTAGCTGAGGTACCAGCTCTGAAGTTAAGAAAGCAAAACAAAATCGGGCCCTGTGAAGCCCCTGTTTCCATCATCACTTGGCATATCAGTCACCCCTCCTGGCCCAGCCCTGGCAGCCCTCTGGGTCTGTTCAGGAGCCCTCCTGAGAGGCTTGTGGGGCCCGAGCAAAGATGCTGTGGAAATCTACTTTAAAAGTGACAAAAGTAATATATGTATATTTTAGAAATTTGGGAGGAAAGGCATAAAGAAAATATTTATGGTCATCAATCATTTCGGCATTGCTATTATCATTTTGGTTTGCTTCTCTCTGGTCTTTCAAAGTTGGGGATTGTAATTGTCCATCTCAGGGGTCAGCAGATCTTTTCTGTAAAGGGCCATGTAGTGCGTATTTTCAGCTTTTTGAACTGTACAGCCTCTGTGTAGCTTCTTAACTCTGCCCATAGAGAGAAAGCAGCCACTAGCAATATGGAAGTAGTTGGGCGTGGCTGGGTTCCAATAAAACTTGATTTATGGACTCTTTGAATTTCATATAATTTTCATGTGTCATGAAATATTTCCCTCTTTTTGCCTTTTTCAACATTTAAAAATGTTTAAACCCATTCTTCAATTAAAAACCTGCACACGGATGTTTGTAGCAGGTTCCGTCATAAATGCCAAACTTGGAAGCAACAGATGTTCGTTCTTCAGTAGGTGAATGGAGAAATAAACTGGTCCATCTAGACAAGGGAATTCTATTCGGTGCTAAAAAGAAATGAGCTATCAAGACAGGAAAAGACATGGAGGAAACTTAAATGCATGTTGCTAAGTGAGAGAAGCCAATCTGAAAAGGCTACAGACTGTGTGATTCCAACTATATGACTTTCTGGAAAAGTCAAAGCTATGGAGACAGTAAAAAAAAGATCTGTTGTTGCCAAGGATTAGAGGAGAGGGAGGGTTGAATAGAGCACAGAGGATTTTTAAGGCAGTGAAACTATTCTGGGTGACACTGTAATGCTGATACATGTCCTTATGCATTTGTTAACACCCATAGAATGTACAACACCAAGAGTGAACCATAACGTAAACTATGGGCTTTAGATATTAATAATAATGTATTGATATTGGTTCATCAATCATAACAAATGTACCACACTAATGCAAAATGTTAATAATAGGGGAAAGGCTGTGTGTGAGTGGAGGAGTATCTAGGAACTCTTTGTACCTTCTGCTCAACTTTTCTATAAACCTAAAATAAAACTGCCCTAAAAAATAAAGTCTATTAAAAAATATTCTTAGTTCATGGGTTGTACAAAGACAGACAGCGGGCCATTATGTGCTGACGCCGGGTCTAAACCAGCACTGTCCAGTAAAAATGTAATGTGAGCCACATAAAATTTAAAATTTTATAGTAGTCTTGTTTGTTTTTTTTTTTTTTGCGGTACACGGGCCTCTCACTGTTGTGGCCTCCCCCGTTGCAGAGCACAAGCTCCAGACGTGCAGGCTCAGCGGCCATGGCTCACGGGCCTAGCTGCTCCGTAGCATGTGGGATCTTCCCGGACCGGGGCACGAACCCATGTCCCCTGCATCGGCAGGCGGACTCCCAACCACTGCGCCACCAGGGAAGCCCTAGTAGTCTTGTTTTTAAAAACTCTATTTTGACATAACTATAGAGTCACAGGAAGTTGCAAAAAATGTACAGGGAGGTCCCATGCATCCTTCATCCAACCTCCCCTGATGGCAGCATCCTGTGGAAAACCATAGTACATGCTGCAGACCAGGAAATGGAGGTGGGTACAACTCGCAGATCTGGCTGGTCTTTCAAGCACCCATTTGTGTGTACATGTGTGTAGATTCCTGTGCAGTTGTATCCCATGTGTAGCTTTGTGTAACCACGACCACAGTCAAGGTACAGAGCAGTTCCATCATCACACGGCTCCCATACACTCCCCTCATAGTCACAGCCACTACTCTATTCTCTGTCTCTGAAGACTTTCATATAAATGGAATCACACTCTCTGTAATCTTGATATGGGCCTTTTTCACTCAGCATAATGCCCTTGAGCTCCACCCAAGCCATCATATGGATCCGTAGTTCTGTCCTTTTTATTGCTGAGTAGTATTCCATGGTGTATACAGATCAGTTTGTTTAACTGTCTGCCCTTTGAAGGAAGTTCATTGATGGGTTGTTTCCAGTTTGGGGCATTTATGAATAAAGCTGTTGTGAGTATTTCTCTGGGAGAAATTCCCAGGGGTGCAATTGCTGAGTCATATGTATGGTAGTTGCATGTTTCGTTTTAAAAGAAATTGCCCAAACTGTTTTCCAGAGTAGCTCTGCCATCTTACATTTTTACCAGCAGTATGTGAGTGGTACAGTTTCTCCACACCCTCACCAGCGTTTGGTGTGGCCACTATTTTATTTTTTGGCCATTTTGATATGCGTGTAGTGGTATCTCATTGTGGTTTTAATTTGCATTCCCCTAATGATTAGTGACGTTGAGCATCTTTTCATGTGTTTCTTTACCATCTGTTTATCCTCTTTGGTGAAATGTTTCTTCATGTCTTTTGCTTATATTCTAACTGTTTTTTTTTAACTGTTACATTTTTGAGAGTTCTTTTTATTTTCTGGATACTAGTCCTTTGTTAGATACGTGATGTGCAAGTATTTCTCCCAGTCTGTAGTTATCTTTTCATCCTTCCAGCAGGATCTTTCACAGAGCAAAATATGTTAATTCTGGTGACACCCAATTTATCAGGTTTTTTTTCTTATGGATTTTGCTTTTGGTGTCAGGTCTAAGAACTCCTGGCCTAGTCCTGAATCCCAGAGATGATCTCCTGTTATTTTCCTAAAACTTTTATTGTTTTACATTTTGCATGTAAGTCCATGACCCATTTTGAGTTAACTTCAGTGGAAGGAGTGAGGCTTAGGGTAAGGTTTGTCTTTTAGCCTGGGGATGTTTGGTTGCCCCAGGACCATTGAGAAGGCCAACCCTCCTCCATGGAACTGCTTTTGCACTTTTGCCAAAAGTCAGTTGGGCATATTTGTGTAGGTCTAATAGCCACATTTTAATAAGTAAAAAAGAGACATGTAAAATTAATTTTAATAATTACCCAGTATATGCAAAATATTACTATTTTAGCATGCGATCAATATTAAAAGTTGATGAGAGATGTTTAACATTCTCTATCTTTGTACTTAGTCTTGGGAATCCCATGCAAGCTTTAACCCTAGAGCACATCTCAGTTTTAATTCGCCACATTTCAAGTGCTTGATGCCATGTATGGCACAGGGCCACTGAGTTGGCCAGCTCTAGTCTCTATTGGTTGGTGTCCTGCTTTTGTTTTGTTTTTGTTTTTATATTTTTTAATGTTCTCTGGCCAGCCCTCTTCCTTTTTCCTTGATGGCTGTGTGGCTTCTAGGAGGAGGTCTAGAGAGCATTCTGTTGCTCCTGCTTGTTGTGGGGAAGGTTCTGTAGCCCTGACCCCTCCCTGGCTTGGAGCAGGGATTCTGAAAGTCACCAGCCAAGTGTGTCACCCAAGGAAGCAAGATTCCAAAGAGATGCATGGGGGAGCCCTTGCATGGGTGGATCTTCTTGAAATCGTGCTATTGTCTACTGCTCCCCCCGCCCCCGCAAGGACCATCAGCTCTTTACAAAGCTGGCCTCTTTCTATGAAAGCTGTCAGGACAGGGAGGAAATAGGTGCATCAACCCTCCTGAAGTGAAAAGAAGGAAGTTCAGCCTCTGGGAGAGGCTGTGCTCCCCAGGGAATTGGCATGCCCACTGCAGGATGGCTGTCGAAGGACAGGACATGAAATTGTTGTTGGCCCTTCCCCCTCAGCTCATAAACCAAGACAGCCCCTCTGGAGGTACCTGATGCAACCCTCGATTTGTTGCAGGGGTTAGTGGGGATGCCCTCTGCAGGCTGTGTTGCTCTGACTGCACAGAGCCCCACTCGGGAGCAGAAAGCTAGAGGCCCTGGGGGCCCTGGCTTTTGCATCAGCAGCCCTGGCAGGGACTCTGCAGGGCCCGGGGCCCACCTGAGCTTCTGAGAGCTCTGAGCGTGAGGTCACAGAGCAATGATGTGACAGTGCCTCCCAGGTGAGACGGGAGCCCGAGCTCTGCCTTTCGGGACTCCCGCTTGGCTGTTGCAATGTAACCCAATACCTGATGAAATCCTCCCTAAAAGCGAGAGGGGGGGCGGCAAATGACCTTTGTCTTTTGATCAGAACGTTCCTGTATCCTCTACTGCTTTCCTTAATGTTCATTCCCAGCAGAGTAAACAAGGCATTTTTACTTGGATTTTCCTTTCAATTCAACCAGTGTTCCCTAAATGCCTGTGATGTGCCAGGGAGAAAGGGCTCCTGGTGGCCCCTCCACCATATCCAGAATGTGCTTCCTTGCTTCAGGGAATCTGTTTGGGGAACCTGAGAGTATCGTTTCCCTGACGATCTGACAGCTGAAGCCCAGCCACACTGGTCATTGCAAACCGCCTGCCCTTTGAAAGTCATGGGCTGGAGGAAGCAGGCCTGGACTCTGGTGCCAGCAGGTGGCCTCGAGCAAATTCCCGACCTTCCTTAGCGGCAGGCAGTGACACAGATGGTCCTTAAGTGTGGCCACCCTGGAGCCGAGCCCCTGGTCACCTCCCAGCTCTGCCCAGCCCTGTGCCCTGGCAAGTCTCCATCCTCACTGCCCCGCCTTTTGTCCCACACAGTGGGACAGTGACCATCCATGCCCACGAGACCATCACGGGCAAGGCCCCTAAGTGCCCTGGAGGTTCCCAGGAGGAGGCATGGAGACCAGCCTGCAGGCTTAGATGGCACGTGCCTCTTCTGTTACATTTCATTTGATGGTTTCCAAGATGGGATGCAGACCCTCTAGAGAAGGGGGCCTTTCCTGAGGAGGGGTTTTGGGGCCCCAAAGGCCTATAGGAAGGAGGTGCCTGCCAGGGTCGAGGTAACATGGGAGTAAGAAGTCAGAAGTGGAAATGTTCTGGAAGGAGAGAGGGGGGCTGTCTCGTGGGTCACATAAAGGGAGATTCGCACACATCTAGAAGGGAGAGGGAGGAGACCTGGGACCCAGCAAAGCGGGTGGGGGTGGGGTGGATTTGGCCTCTCCCAGGAGCCCCAGGGCTGGCGGTTAGGGCCGGACCCTGTAGATGGTAAAGGCATCAGGATCTGTCTTGCTTCTGTAAATATTTAAACACTGGGAGGATTATTTTTGGTAGCTACGGTCTCTCTCCAAGCCTGGCAGGCTGCCGGGCTGCTGGGAAGAGTGTCGAGTGACAGCGGGCTCCCTGCACGCTCCCCGGTGCTCCGCGTGTGCACGGCCACAGCAGCCACGATTTAATTGGGGTCACGGTCCCCCCTTTTGGGAGAGGGTGGACAGGCACAGGCTTATAGGCTTTCACCTTCAGGGTGAAACTGACGTGACCAACATGGATGTCAGGTCTCAGAAGTTCCCCTGACGGTAGTTGAAAGTGACAGTGCCTTGAGCTTCCAAACCACGAGCAGGGAAGTGTAGGGCCAGCTGCCCGACCGGGCACCCCCCAGGGAGGTCGCCACACTCCACCAGACCCACCTGGGGTGAAAGGACACATTGTGTGCCCCGCAGAGCATGAGGGGCTGCAGAGAGCCGTCTTTGTCCGGTCCACGGGGCTGACGTGCAGAGAAGTCTGCTCTCCGGGCGGGCGTGGACGTGGGGCACCGAGGGCCACCTGGGCGCGACTCTCTGGGAGTGGCAGCCCGTTTCCTCCAGCCCCAGAATCAGGTCTGTCTGGACATCACGGCCCTGCAGCTTCCCCATGAAAGACGAGACTGGCAAACACCATCCTTTGAAACTCCATTTTCCTGGAGGTGGCACTTCAGCTGAGGAGGGCTCTCCATGTGCCCAGCAGATGGCAGGCTTCCCCCAGATCAGCCAGGGGTGTCCCCTGCCCGCTGAACCCGCCGTGCCTCCTGACCCCACCCCCACCCGGTCTCCCCAGACAGGAAGTTCCATCTGCCCTTTGTTGCTCACCTGTCCCCACTCACTTCTCACTGCCCCCTCCCGAGGGGCTCCCTGAGGGTGTGCTGTTGGGAGGGGGACACAAGCTCAGACCCAAGCCGGCCTCCCTTGGCTGTGGAGCTGCCAGACGCTCCTTTCCTGTGTCCTGTCTCTGTTTTCAGCCAGCTTCTGTCTCCCCACTGACTTTCTGTCTCCTCTCTGGGGGTCTGATGGGTGGAGTATTGCCAGCATGACGCCCCCCAACCTTGCGCCATCCACGCCTCCCCAGAGATCAGATGGGTCCTAGACAGGCTTGGCCTCTGGCCCCAGAGCAGAGGTGCACGGCTGATGTCAGACCTGGGATGTGAGGAAGCGGTCAACCAGATATGGTCGCACACAGGGATGCAGCCTGGTTCCTGTCCTTCTCACTGCCCCTGTGGATGTGCTGACCCCTAGGACAGCCCAGCTGAGTCTCAAGGGTGGCCTTGTTTGAGATTTACTTTGCTGGACCCCCTCTTTTAAAAAAAATTATGATTTTTATTCAATATATAAATAATACGTGGTTAATACAGAAGTGTTAGATATAAAGGGATGGTGCTCCAAAGAATTGAAAGCAGGGACTCAAACAGATATTTGTACACTCAGGTTCATAGCAACATTACTCACAATAGCCGAAAGGTGGAAGCAACCCAAGTGTCCATTGATGGATGAATGGATAAATAAAGTGTGGACCGGATATCCACACAATGGAATAGTATTCAGCCTTAAAAAGGAAGGAAATTCTGACAGAGGCTACAACATGGATGAACCTTGAGGGCATTACGCTACATGAAATCAGCCAGTCACAAAAGGACCAATATTGTATGATTCCACTCATATTAGATTCCTAGAATTGTCAGATTTATAGAGCCAGAGAGTAGAAAAGAGGTTACCAGGGGCTGGGGGAGGGTGATGGGGAGTTTGTTTCATGGGGACAGAGTTTCAGTTTGGGAAGATGAAGAAGCTCTGGAGATGGATGGTGGTGATGGTTGCACAACAATGTGAATGCACTTAATGCCACTGGACTATACAGTTAAAATGGCTAAAATGGTCAATTTTATGTTATGTGTATTTTGCCACAGTAGAAGAAAGGACAAAGAAGGGAAAAGAAGTTGAGATCATCAGGGTAATTGGGACTGTGAGAAACCACCTTGGGTGCACATCTTCCCAACCTTTTGAGAACCAACTTTTTCAGATTAGCCATAAGCCTATGTCGATTGTCCCCTGCCCCAACATTGGTCTGGAACTTCAGGCACTGGGCAGTCATGCCCATATGGCCTAGGACTCCTGTCTGGGGGCATCTCTGTGCCAGCTCTGGTGCAGCTGCCATGTACCTCTGTCTAGGCTGGAAGGAGAGGCCGTCAAGGCAGGCCACGGCACCATGGCCAGAGGGCTGACCGTGGCCTGGGCTCCCACCACCTGTCTCCTCCTGGTGACCAGGGCCTGAGACTGGTCGCCACACATGCCTCCCTGTAAGAGGGACGTATGCCTGCTCTCAACATGTCTTGTTCAACCCAAATCGAAGGCGGCGGAAAGTCAAATTCAGTTCTAAGCCCTGAAAACTGGTTCTTCTGAGACTCTGGTGGGCGGGGAAACCTGGAGGAAGCTCCCGGAGGCTTGTCAAGGTCAGATCAGGAGATACTGCTATCCCAGCCTTTTCCAGAACTTAGAAAAATAGACTCTCCCCATCGTCTTCTGGGAATTGGGAAACTGAGCATGCCCTTCTGGGTGCCTGTCACTGAAGGGAGGGCACCATGGGTCCCCCTAAACAGGACCCCGAACCCCCAGCCTCCCCACCTCCTGCTCCAGAGGATGGGCGTTGACGCTGGGAATCCAGAAGGGGGCATCAGGGAGGGGCATGCCAGCCATGAGGGTCTCCCTCCCACCCCCCAGTAACCTCTACCAATAGTGTGTGATGAGATTGGCCAGGACCAGTGTTTATGCCCCTCCTCGTACAGCAGGAGCACTGGTTTTTCTATTAATGAATGTTCTAGAGTCCTCCCAGCCTGCAGCAAAGCTAAAGGCAGCTCGGGTCACAGGCAGAATGAGCAAGGGCCACTGGGGAGGCGGGCCTGGCTTGTGGGAACTGGGCTGGTGAAGCTGGCCTGCCCTCCACTGCCCACCTTCTGTTAGCCTTCTGGGCTCTGAGGTGGCTATTGTCAGAGCCCAAACCCCTCTCCTTCTTGCCCTGGGGCCAAGTAGCAGGAGGTGGGGTACCAGTTGGGGTGGGTCCCAGGACCAATGCCAACTGCCCCAGAGGGCACACCTGCCTTCTCAGAGGGACCCAGACACAAATTCCAGGCCTCCAGAAACAGCTAATCATGGAGTGACCTTTGAGTCTGGCAGGTGCTCAGCCAAAGATCAGCATGAACTTGCCCCAAATGGCCAGTGTCCCTAATGGCACAGGTCAGGACCTCCAGGCTGCCCTGGGGCCCACCTCTGGGGTCATCGCTCACGGGACAGCCCAGGCGGAGCCTGAGCCCCTGATGACTCAGCAACCTTCACCTCTGCCAGGACAGGGTCACCCTGCAGACGGTGCCTGCGCAGACTTGCCCGTCCAGCCAGGGTGAGAACAGCCCCGCCCACATGGGGAGAAGCCTTTAAAACAATTCTGGGCTCTGCACAGGCCCTTAACCCTGGTGGGGGTAGGGGAGTGGCAAAGATACCTGTACTTATTAGGACTTTCTCTGCAGCAGGCAAAAAATCATGTTTTTTTGTCCTCGAGAACACCCAGCGCCACGTGTATTTTGGAGGCCCCTCTGTCACTCAAACAAGGCTTAAAGAGGAATGGTCACCTGCTCAAGGCCACACTGATGGAGAGGACTGGAAACCGGTTAAAAGGCTTTGGGCGTTTAACCGAGTACAGAGCGGTAGCCCCCAGCTTTGAGAACTCCACTCCGATTGTTTAATGGGCAGAATTCACTCCTTGCTCACAGTTCCTCTTTGTCAGGGGAAAGCGGTGCTGCCTGTGGGGGTCTTACTGGTTCCCCACATTTGGGGTGCCCTTGGGGCCACCTCGAGTCCAATCTGTGAGTGGGATTGCAGGTCACCGCTCCCTAGCCATTCACACCATGCTTTTACCCAGAGTTGGCGTTTGTATAATGGATGGCGGAAAATGTCCCCACTCATCCCTATGCTTTTTCCCCCATTTTTAAAGAAACGTCCTTTGGGGAAAACTTGTTCTCTCTTAATTGATTGAAAGACTTTTCCTTGGCAGAACTGAGGATACTGGGTCCCCAGAAAGGGCCCGGGGTTGGGGGCAGGCATGGGGTGGGATGTGGTACACCGTCCAGCCTGGCAGAAGTGGGAGGCATGGCCGTGCCTGGGCTTTTCCACGGGGCTGGCCAGGGCACACTTCACTGTGCTTGGCAGAACTGAGCTTTGATTCTGTGAGGCTTTAACTGACAAAACAAGCAGGGACCACTGAGTTTTGCTTTGTGGCTGATTAACGATTAAAGGGACCAACATTCCATGCATAAAACCTTCCAGAAAAACTCCCTTCACCCCTAAAGTGAATGGTTTGGGGTTTGTCCTCTTTGCAGTGGAATGGGTGTGTTGAGGTGCTGGTGTGCGCTGGTGGAATTCTTGGTTCGGAACACAGGGGAGCAGCCGCGGCTGCGAGGAGCAGGCAAGCTGTGTGTGTCTAACTTTCCACCACCATGTAATGATTGGGCAGATCCAGGGAACCCCATCGGGTGGTGCCCACCGTGCCCCTTGGTAGCTGACGGTGTAGGGTTTGGACTTAACACACAGCTCTCTGTAGTTGACAAAGGAAAACTATTTCCAGTTTGGGCAAACTGGCCACAGCCGTTGCTGAAGCTGGGGGAGAGGCCCGCCAACTTGGTGTGACTTTTTGGATGGTAGTGTTTTGTTTTGTGACTTTGGAAAGAACATGAAAGACTAGGCAGACGTCCACTTGCCAAGGAGCCCAGGGCTGGTGGCCAGGTCAGCACCTCCCTGGCAGGTGTCAGGGAAAACGTTCAAAGTAAATAAATACAGTGATTTCTGGGAGTGCATAATACCTTTCCCCTCTCTTTCCTAATCCCAGCGCCTGGGGCTGGAACCCCACAGGGAAAGTTCTTGTCCTTTCATAACTGAAGGTTGGCCTGGGCCTGGACGGGAATGGGGATCCTGGCTTAAAACACACGTCCACACTCACATACACATGTGTACACAGACATACGACATATATGCGCACACACACATACACATACACCAGACATGCACACACCCCCCACACATACACATACACAGTTTCAGGGAGAAGAACTTGAGAGTATTTTGTTTGAGTCAGAAGAAAATATTCAATATCCTCTCATTCTCCTCTACATGTTTAGTTTTTCCTTTGCTGTTTTTAAGAAAATCACTTTCGGAATTGCTGGGCTAGTTTTTCCAAGTTTAAGATACAGTCAGCCCTTTGTATCTGCAGGTTCAGCATCTGCTGATCAACCAACCTCAGATTGAAAACACTTGAGAAAAAAATTTTCTAGAAAGTCCCAAAAAGCAGAACTTGAATTTGCCACATACCAGCAACTATTTACCTGGCATGGACATTGGATTTACAACTATGTAGATAGCATTGCCACTGCATTAGGTATTATAAGTCATCTAGAGACGGTTTAAAGTTTATGGGAGGATACATCCCCAGTGTTCACGGCAGCACTATTTATAATAGCCAAGACATGGAAGCAACGTAAGTGTCCATCTACAGATGAATGGATAAAGAAGATGTGGTATATATACACAATGGAATATTACTCAGCCATAAAAAAGAATGAAAAAATGCCATTGGCAGCAACAAGGATGGACCTAGAGATTATCATACTAAGTGAAATAAGTCATATAGAGAAAGACAAATATCATATGATATCACTTATATGTGGAATCTAAAAAAATGGTACAAATGAATTTATCTACAAAACAGAAATAGACTCACAGACATAGAAAACAAACTTATGGTTACCAAAGGGAAAAGGAGGGGAGGAATAAATTAGGAGTTTAAGATTAACAGATATATACTACTATATATAAAATAGATAAGCAACAAGGATCTACTGTATAGCACAGGGAACTATATTCAATATCTTGTAACAACCTATAATGGAAAAAGAATATATTTATATATGTGTGTATATATACATGTATATGTATATAAAACTGAATCACTTTCCTGAAACTAACACAACTATACTTAATCAACTATACTTCAATATAAATAAATAAATAAATAATGTATCCAGGAGGATATGAGTCGGTTATATGCCAATACTATACCATTTTATATGAGACTTGAGCATCCTCAGATTTTGGTATCCACAGGGGTCCTGGAGCCAATCCACCACGGGCATGAGGAAGGACTGAATAGCCTCTAGATCTCATACAGACATAACATCCAAGACCCTCAGAGGGTTCCAAGCCTGTGGGCCTCCAAACACGTGTGTTTGCCCCGTATTAAAAGCTCCACAAAGGAAAATTCCTCGCCTGCCTCTAAGCCAGCTGCTGTTGAAAGAGCCCCCAAGCCCCTCTGAACCCAAATCTCCTTATTCCTAAATAATGTCCTTTCCCCTGAGAACCAGCTTGCAGCAGTGCCCAGAGTTCTCCCGGCGGAGTGAGGCCACAGTCACAAAACTGGGGGAAAATACTTACCAGGGGCACCCCCCACCCGCAGCCTGCACCCTCGGAGAGAGTGATGGTTCCTGGTCACCGGGCACATGCCTGCACTTGTTTGTCCTGTTTTTAAAATAACCATCCTTAAAGAAATGCTTGCTCCTCACCACCCACAGACCAAGATGTTCTGGACAATTCCCTCTCTTGGTTGGGTGGGGCCACAGCCTGGAATACGCTTCCTGCAAGCCTGCTCCTGGCTGGAGGCCCGATTCTGCTCCGGGCAGTGATACAGCCCCGCCACCATTCCCAGTCCTGACCTTCTGTTGCCCACGGTGGAGGTGCCTGGGCTCCACCTTGCATCCAAGGGCCTCTGTGTAAACAAAATACCCCAGGTGACTTTGCTCCAAGGCCACTGCAGGAAGGGAGCCTGGGAAACACAGCAGCAGAGCCCACAGGGCAAAGGGACAGCTGACCTCAAGTCCAGCTCCTCTCAGCGGTCGTGGTAAAGGCAGCCCAGGGCCTGCCTGGACAGCCCCCAACCCAATCCTGCCCAGCCTGCCCAGGAAGGGCCTCGGACATCAGTCTGGCTGCAGGCTTCTCATTCAACCAAACCTACCCACTGACCTAACAGGAGTGACATGTCCCACTGAGGATGCAGGATACAGGGCTCAGCCACAGCCTCCTGAAGGGTCAGGTTTGCCGAGCTCTTCCTGGTGAATGGGAAACCCAACTGGGATGTTGCTTTCCAAGGTTAAACCCACTCACTTGCTGGAGCAGCCCCGTCCTTTTGTAAGACACAGGAATGGTGCATTGTGGGCATGCAGGCCCCACTCATCCTTCAAAGCAGGAGTTGCTGCCCTGAGTCCGTGCTTTCTCAGGCGGCAGGGGCAGACTTTGTCCTCTCCTTTGTCCTCTGATGCAGATCTCAGGGTGAGGATGCTCTGCAGGCAGGGGCTCTGGAAAATGTCCTGGGGGCTATGGAGCCACGTGGTTGTGTTGAGGATTTGGGGCCGAGGGGCCTGCTCTTAAGCTCTGATTCGAAACTGTGCATTTGTGACAATCAAAAACATCCGCTTGGGCTGGATATCTGTCTGGGAGGATGATCAGAGATCTTGCACTCAAGAAGTGAATGCATTCTTGCAACGTGGAGCTTATGCCCAGCGTGCCCTAGAAGTACAAGGTCTGAGACCAGTGTACAAAGCTAGTGATGGCTTTGGGCCCAAAGTGGATGGATGCGAACCCAACAGCACCTTTGCTGCCTCTGCACCCCACCCCCTGCATTGGGACCATGCAGGGATTGGCACTGCAGTGATTTATGCAAGTGCTAATCAAAAGCTTTTATTTTCTGATTATCTCTCCATTTGATGGATGTCAGATGCCAGTGCAGTCAAAATATAAACGGATTCAAGTCGGAACATTTCAAAGAAGAAACTAGCCGTTCCAGAGAGCAGAGGACAGTGCCCCTTACGCCGCCTGGCAAAGAGTTTCATTGGGGAAAATTATTTTTCATCACCTTTTTGGGTTCTATTTAAATTAAGCTTCACCAAGCAAGTTTGGCAGCAACGGAAGGCTCCTAATTTGGTCCCCCTTGACCTCCGCTGCCTTGATTGGCAGGTTGTTGCCGGGCAGGAAGTTACGCCCGCGAGGTAGGAGCAGCAGAACAAATGCCCTAGGACAGCTCTGCGTCCCCCAAGGACCCCAGCGGAGCGGGGAGAGCACGCAATTAGAGAGGTCTTCACACAGAAAGTTAATTAGCTACTAAATAGCATTTAGCACAGTTTACGATGGGAAATGCATGTCTGAAAAGCAAATGGAGACCAGTGAATAATGGCGGCCACAAGATGGGTGGGGGGGGAGGGTCCTGGCCACTGGCACTTCACCCCTCGGGCCTGACTCAACGCCAGGGTCTCAGGACACGGGGCCTGCGTTCCCTCGAGGGTGGAGGGAAGGAACCTGAGATGGCGCAGTCCACGTGCCCAGGAGCTGTCCCCTCTGAGAATGAGGGCCAGGAACCCCAGGACCAGGCAGGGCAGGATGTCCCCCAAGACTCCGCCTGCCCTTGGAGTGGCTGTCCTGCCTCCCACTTGCTGTCCAGCTTCCCAGTCATAGAAATTAGTTCAGTATGCCTTCAGTTCCCGGGAACTGTATGTGTGCTGGGTTGAAGGGTGTCCCCCCAAGTTCATGTCCCCCAGAAGCTCAGAGCAGAACCATCTTGAGAAGGGTCTTTGCAGATAGAATTAAGGCAAGGATCAAAACGAGATCATACTGGATTAGGGTGGGCCCTACATCCAGTAAGTGTCCTTATAAAAGACAGAAAAGGACACCCAGACATGGGGTGGAGCCTGTGTGACACGGAGGCAGAGATCGAAGTGATGCAGCTGCAAATCTAGGAACCGGGGGCGGCGGGGGGGTTGCCGGAGCTGCCAGAAGCAGGGAGAGGCAGGAAGGACTCTGTCCTGGAGCCTTCAGAGGGAGCATGGCCCTATGGACACCTTGATTTTGGACTTCTGGCCTCCAGGAGTGTGAGAGAATAGATTCTGTTGTTTTAAGGCACCCGGTTCGTGATGATTTGTTAAGGCAGCCCTGGGAAATGAATAGTGTAGGGGCCACACTAGAGCCCCACCTCGGTCCGTGGGAGGCCCGGCATGGGTGCTGGTGTCTGAAGCCAGAGATGGGTTGGTAGCCAGGAGAAAACCAGGGGCCCCAGAGGAGCGGGGTAGGTGTCAGGGCCGCCCTCGTGTTCTGTTACATCCCAGTATTAACTCTCATATGCTCGTTTGACCTACTTGATTTATTTGCCTGCTGAAACCGTAGGTTGATGGCTTGCGGCAATCTTTTTGCTTTTTGTTTGTTTGTTTTTGCCTTTGATGTTTTTAATGATTTGGAGGGTATTTCTTTTTTAATTATAAAAGTAACACCTGCTTACTAAATAACTTTTGGAAAATAGGAAAAAGATAAAACAAGGGGGTGAAATCCTACCTGCGACCAACACAGCCATTGTCAGCATTTTGGTGTATTTCCTCTGGCCTTGTGATTGTTTTAATTTTTTTGTTTCTGATGCCTAAGTTATTTTACAGAGTTGCAGACATGCTGTTTGTAAAATTTCGTTTTGTGGTTTTTAAAATAATAATTTAAAATTTTGTTATATTGAATACATGCAAAAAACATACATAACATGTAAACAGTGCAGCATAATAATAAAATGCTCCCCTATTACCCGTCGCACAGCTACAGGACCGAACTGACCCAGCCACTGCAGCCGCTTCCTCTCCTGGAATCCAGACTCTAGAAGGAATCACTTTCTGGAGTGCCGTGGGCATCATTTCCTCCCTCTTTTAAGGCAGGTTGTCCACATCTGTATACCTTTCCCAACAACACATGTTTAGTTCTGTCTGATTTTGAGAATTATTAAAATGTCAGCATCCTTTGTGACCTTCTGTGACCCAGGTCTGTGTCTAAGATCACGCTGTTCATTTCTTGTGACTGCCGTGAGGTACCCCAAGCTGTAACTATTCCCCAGATTGTCCATCCATGTTGCTGGCAATCGCCATTTGGTGTGTATTCGGGGATTTTCTCTATGACAGTTCTTACGCCCATCTTTGGTACAGGGAGAGAATCCCTCTGGGATGTGTGTGCTGAGCTTCACAAGATGCACCCGTGTTTTACACCGGCGATGGGCTGGCTTACACTCGCCCCCACCAGGATTGTGTGAGTTCTGTCCTGCTATTTTCAGTTCATGTCCTATTGTAAATTCTTCCCCTGTCTTCTTAATGGCCATCATTTTTAATGCCTACTTAATATCCTATTGGGTAGATATGTGACATTTCACTTGACCATGCACCTTTCATGGACGTTAAGTTGTTTCCAATTTTCTGCTCATCCTATGAGAAACCTGCCTGGGCTTGGTGCTGGTACACAAATAGGATTATTCCTCCAGTGGGTTCCCAGAAACAGAATCAAAGAGGGGAATGTTTTCAATTCTTGAAACATGTTGCCAATTATTGCTTTAAAAGCTTGAGCCTTGGTTGTGGAGAAATTCATAGATGTGCACAAAGGTGTAAATATTTGCGTACACACACATACACACAGAGGTTCCACATATACACGTGTGCAAAGGTCTGATGTGTAATTTTGTGCATGCACAAAGGTTTAATGCATACACACGCACACACACTGAAGTTCAGTGTGATATTGCTTATTTTACAAAAAAATAAAAACAGGAACCATCCCCCAAGTTTTTGTCTATAGGGAATGTTTAAATAAATACACAGAACCTGAAGCAGCCCTTAAAAAGAGGTGCGGCCGATCCGATGTACTGACAGGACAAAGGCCATGAATATGGTAACTGAGAAAGAGCCAGCTGTAATAGTATTGACAGCATGATCCTATTTCTGCTTTAACGCGTGTGCCTGTGTGTGCACGTGTGTGTGTGCACACGTAGAACAGCCGCACTATTACCTGGAGTTACGATGGAGGGGTGGGATTGAGTCTGGGCTGCGGCTGGTGAAGGAACAAGAGACTTTACAGTTTTGCTTTACACGCCTCCGAGTGTCTGAATTTGTAACAAGCACATTCCTTTTCCTATGAAAGAAGGGCTCATGGAGAGGGTAGAGATTTGACTGTTCACCCCGCCTGGGGCAGGAGGAGGTGCCGGCTTCATGGTACAGTTCCCAAAATTGGCTTCCACCCCTTTGGAAATAAATCATTGCTGATCCAAGGATTAAAAACCATGCTCATTTGCATTTCTTTATGACTGAGGATTTTGAATATATTTCTGTATGTTTATTCATGTTGTTTCTTCTTTTGTGAAGTATGTGTAATTGGCCCATTTATCTCCTGGGGTCTTTGATTTTATAGAAGAGTGCATCCAAGAGACAAAGCCCTCATCTGAGGGTCTCCCAAAGCCTCCCGCCAGTACCACCATTTGGGGATTATTTACATGGAGACCAGGAGGCAGGGAGATACACCATCTCCCTCGGATCTGCCACCCGTGATGTTCGGTGTCCCTTGTACCCTGTAAACCAACTCCAAGGACAGACAGTTGCTTGGCAGTCGAGGCCGACAGCGAGCTTCGGGGTTCGGCTGAGTCAGGCTGCTGGAGGATGGCTGTGCCACCCTGAGAAGCAGAGCTACCTTAGCCCATCCTCCCCAGGTTGATGAACAGCCATTTTGCTCTAAGAAGATTCTGTCAGCCAGCATCCCAATCCTGGTTTGCCTTAAATGCCCTGAGCCAAGCAAACCATGGCTCGGTGCCAAAGGATGATGTTGGTCAACGTGAAACCAGGCCCAGGGGACAAAGAAATAAGAATGGTGTGTAAGGGGCATCATAGGGGAGGGAGGAAAAGGATCCAAAGCAAGTTCTGTTTCAACATCACTCATGGGATATGGTGCTATATACAGAATTCAGGTTTGTGGGGTCAACCATGTGGATGGAATTTAAGTGAACGTAAATGAATAGCCAGCACATCATCCAAGAATGCAAGCAATTTTTTATTTATTGTCATTATTATTTGCAGTTTGGGGTTAGGAGTGGTAGAGAATGGCAACCAACATCCCCTCCAGGGCCCCCCAGCACCCAGGGCCCAGTTGCTGACTCCTGCCCTCAATACCAGCAGCTCCAGGTCAGCTCTGGTATGGGGTTCCTGAGTCACTCATGGCTCCCCTTCCAGCCTGCAGGGACTGAGGGCGCCGGGCTGTGCACAGGAGGGCACGGCAGGGCTGTCCCTGGGCCATCACTCTGAGTGTCCCAGATGGCATGTTGGGGAGAGCCTTTCAGGACTGGCTCTCTCTGCTACTGGGGCTCCTGAATGGTCCACAGGAACCCAGACTGGCTGAAAGTGGGAAGGAGCCACATGGAGGGTGCAAAGCCCAAAGCTCAGAATCCAGAAGGTTCTGGCTCCCAGCTCTGCCCTCCCTCCCACAGCTGTGCTTCTCAGCTCGTCCCTCAGTGTTTCTTGTTAGGAAAATGAAACAATTGGCCTCCTGACCTTTGAGGTGCTTCTGTGACCACATGCTCTTTCTCTGGACAGACCTTGCTTACCCTGACCCATGACGCAGCACTGCAACCCCCCACTGCCCTTCCCCCAGAAGCCTCTTTCAGGAGGGATGGTCCAGCCTGATAGGTGGAGTCCACTGATTCACGGGATGGCCAAGCAGACCTTGCCGTGAAGCTGAGAGAGAAGGCGAACTTGGGCTGAAAGCCTGAAAAAGAGTTCATGAAATTTAATCAGATGCCTAAGGGGAGCACCTAAATTTAGTCAACTTATTATTAGTATTCATTCCATTTTTAAATTGCCTAGGGGAACGTCACCGAAAAAGTTGGGAAACCACCAGCCTGGATGATGATGATTCTGCTCTGTAGACCTGGGGGAACTGCCAGGGGACTGCAGGGGTCCTGACCTACTGCACAGCCACCACCCCTGGCACCCACACTGTGAGCCACTTTTCTGGGTTCAGGGCTGCATGACCCAGAGGGTCTGGGCAGAGTGGATGCCCACAGTGGGGACAGGCAAGCCTTCCTGTATTTGGTCATAACAGACGCATACGGACTCACATCGACCTAGGCCTCATCAGCCCTAGGCTCTGGCCAATGGAGCCCCCCTGCCCACCCATAGCAAGGCCCCTGGTCAGCGAACCCCTAGGCCCCCAAGAGTCTGCTTCTTGTTACTGAGTGTCTGGCCTCCACCTCTGCTGGTTCTGCAGTCTAGGGTGGGCTTTTTGGAGGAGGAGCATAGAGTCCCTTCCCACTCTAGGAAAGCCCGAGTGACTTGGAGCCCAATAGATGGTAGGTGACTTTTCGGGGCTGATGGCTGATTTCAGGAATTTTTGCAGAAAAATCATGCAAGATTAACGTGGTGCCTTTTTAAAAATTTTTTTAAAAATTTAATTGACATATAGTTGATTTATAATATTGTGTTAGTTTCAGGTATACAGCATAGTGATTCGGTATTTTTGCAGATTACACTCCATTATAGGTTATTACAAGATAATGGGTATAATTCCCTGTGCTATACAATATATCCTTGTTGCTTATCTATTTTATATATAGTAGTTTGTATATGTTAATCCCATACCCCTTTTTTGTCCCTTCCCCTTTCCCTTTCCCCTTTGGTAACCACAAGTTTGTTTTCCATATCTGTGAGTCTGTTTCTGTTTTGCATATACATTCATTTGCATTATTTTTTAGATTCCACATATAAGTGATAACATACAGTATTTGTCTTTCTCTGACATTTCACTAGGCATAATATTCTCTAGGTCCATCCACGTAGCTGCAAATGGCAGAATTTCATTTTTATGGCTGAGTAATATTCCACTGTATATATATGCCACATCTTCTTAATCCAGTCATCTGTTGATGGGCACTTGGATTGCTTCCTTGTCTTGGCTATTGTAAACAGTGCTGCTATGAACATTGGGGTGCATGTATCTTTTCAAATTATAGTTTTGTCTGGATATATGCCCAGGAGTGGGATTGCTGGATCATATGGTAATTCTATTTTTAGTTTTTTAAGGTACCTCTGTACTGTTTTCCATAGTGGCTGCACCAATTTACAGGGTGCCTTTTTTTTTTTTTTTTTTTTGCGGTACGCGGGCTTCTCACTGTTGTGACCTCTCCCGTTGCAGAGCACAGGCTCCGGACGCGCAGGCTCAGTGGCCATGGCTCACGGGCCCAGCCGCTCTGCGGCATGTGGGATCTTCCCGGACCAGGGCACGAACCCGTGTCCCCTGCATCGGCAGGCGGACTCTCAACCACTGCACCACCAGGGAAGCCTTACAAGGTGTCTTTTTATGGCATTAAATTACCTGACCTGCGAGGTTCTTTCTACCCCCAGCCAGCACTTAGATTACAATTGAATGTTGGTCCCACAGAAAGGACACAGGAACATTTTCACACCCGGGTGTTTGTAACAACCTGTGTTCCCTCTCCTGTCCTCCCTGCCCTCCCCTGTCTTCCTTGAATATCACCTTGTTGGTTTGGGATGGTGTAGTAGCTTCATTTTGAAAGGGTCAGGTGACTGGCCGTGGACTAGACTGGGCCTGATGCTGGGGACACCCCCACCTGTGAGTGTGCGTTATTTGCTTGTCTCTGCAGCTCAGGGTGTTGCCTGAGTGGCCCTCATGGGCCTTGCCTTGGTCAGGGTCTGGCTCTTGCCAGAACTTGTGTCACTCATAGTTTTCTCGGTCCTACAAAACTTCCAAGGTGCAACCATGAATGGGCTGAGCACATGCGGCTAATAAGAGCACTTTGGTTTAGAAATATCTTATTTTCTTACCCATATTAAGTTCCTGTAAAATCTGGAGGAAATGTGTGTCTCTGCTTTTCATTCTTTTTGTGTTTAGAAAGCTCTCGCTGCTGTTGTCTTCTCAGTGAAGTCTGTCTCAAGGATGGAGTCAGCCGGGAATGAAGCAGAACAATTGCTTCTCAGAAGCCTAGCTCGGAAGCAGCTAGGAGTGGTCTCTAGGCTGCTTGGGCTATTAATTATTTTGCTTTATTTATTAGATGTACCCAGCATCCCTTAGCCTCCAAGCATATTTGCAAATGCCTTAAGGGAAAAAGAAAAACAAATGATTCCTGCCATCAGAGTCTCCAGCCCATAATGAATGATACCATATAATAAAGTTAAGTGGGAAAAGACCCACACAGCATCCCATGTACCTCCTGAGTCTACCTGTGTAACAATCATACATGCATATGATACATGGATGCTCAGAAACCCACGAAAGCAGTCGGGTTGGTTAAGTGAAATTTTTCTTAATTTTACTTAGAAATCTGACAATATCATTCTATATGACTCAGAAAAAAATTAAAATAAAAACAGCACCCTGAGGACTAGTGCATTTTCCCCTCCTGTCTGCCAGCACCACTCCCCCCGGCTGCCAGAGGAAGAGAGGCCTAGCCTGGTTATCTTTTCCTAAATTGTGTTGGTAATAAACCTGGATAACGTGCCTGCTCTCCTCCTCCCCGTGATTTACACCTTTCATAATTAGCCCTGTGCGGCATCAGGGACGCCCAGCAGAGTTAATCGCCAGAGCTCAGCCGCTGCCCTCCCAGCTCCCAGCAGAGCCTAGCTCTCGGCGCCAAGAGCTGTGATTTAAGCCGGGCCCCTCCCGTCCATCCTGCGGCTCTCAAGTCCCTCTGGACGGGAAAGCCAAGTTGGTCTCAGGTGTGGCTGGTGACACCCTGAGCTCAGCCACGGCAGGTTCTGGGGGCTGGAATAACAGGATGCAGGGCTTCTACTCTGATAACTTCCCATTTCCACTTGTGTCAGAAATGACCCCTTGAGCCCAGTAGAACCAGGTTCCCTTGGTGATCTTCAGCACCAAGATCTCTGAAAACCTTGGGAAGGGAAGTCGCCACAATCGCTAAGGTTTAGAGCTCTGGCCAGCTGTTCCGGAAATGACATTGATTGACTGTCTTCTGGGTGCACAGGGGGGCTGAGGTCTGCCAGCAAACCCCAGAGCAGGGCCCCACAGCCTCCGTGGTCAGCGGAAACCGGGCAGAGTCCAGCCCAGGGGGTAGATTCAGCCGCCACTATGTGTATGTGCTCGTGTGTTTGTGTGACGTGTGTGATGTTAATTATGGCAGAGGTGCCTACAGTTTTGCTTGCAACAGTCAGCTTAGTATGCATTTTACAAACTGCCAGAATTTGAGAGCCTAACAGGGTCTCAGAGATCAGAATCCAGCCACTGTCACCTCCATTTTACAGATCTAAAAATTAAGATGAGGAAAGTGAACCTTCCTTTGTCATCCATCCACAACCTCCTCTTCCATGCCAGGCCCCTGTGGGGCAAAGGTTACAAAGACAGCTAAGACACCATCCCTGCTGGGAAGAATGACACATCAAGGGTGGCACAGAGGCTGGGGAAGGCTCACAGCTTGGGGGATGAGGGGTCAGGGAAGGTGGGCTCCCTGTCAGTGATGGAGGGCAGCTGCCCCACACCCACCCTTCCTGCCCCATCCTGTCCTCCTGGTTAACAGAGTCCTGCGGAGTCCCCCAGGGTCAGAGTACAGGGAACACAGGCGGGACAATCTCTCCCTGAAGTCCTCACTCACGGAGGGCTCGGCCAGACCCCGGAGGATGAGGAGTAGAGAGGTGCAGGGGACATTAGGGGGCAGGGGAGGGGTGCAAAAGCCAGGGACTCAGGTATGGGACTGGGGTTGGGAACAGCAAGCACTCTGGAGCCTGAATTTGCAAGGAGGAGATAGGGCTGACTGGGGCGTTGGAAGGCAAAGGACGTCCCACTCCGGACTGACCTCCCAACAGCCACGGACAGCTGGCAGGACGGCAGAGCTGCACCTGACAAGCAGGCAGTTAGAACAGCAGTGTCCACTCACTGTTATCTCAGCTCCTCAGCCCTGTCCCTGTGCTTCCCCCCTCCCATCTCCCCATTTTACAGCTGAGAAGGCCAGGGCCCAGCAGAGGTAGGTAACTGACCTAAGGCTAGATAAGGGGCCAAGCCAGGATTGGTCTCAAGTCTTCCAGGCTCCACGCTGTGCAAAGGGAGGATTTCCCATCCGGTTTGTCTTTGGCAGGAAGGATGTAGGCACACCCCAAACATGCCTGATGGCCTGACGTGGCCGTTCATGTTTCAGTATTTAAACACACACGTGTGTGCGTGCTGCCGTGACGTGTCCTCCAGTATCCTTTTCTCTTTAGAACTCTTCTTCCTGTATTTTTAGTTGGCTGCTTGTCAGTCAAACATTTGGAAGCCCTATGTGAGAAAAGCCGTAAAATTGGTACATGATAGAGGATAAAGAGATGCTTTCTCCTGCTGTACAAGAGATAATTTAGTGTAGTGGTCAGGGCACAGCGTGGCCTTGAGCAATGACTGGGCCTCTCCGGGTCTCAGTTGTCACATCTGAAAAGTGGACGTGCTAGTAGGGATGCGGTGGGGATGCCATATAAACCTTTAGGACTTAAACTGCTCTGTATGTGTTGGTTCTTATTTTATCCTGTCCTTTCGGCTTTGTCTGGGCAAGGTACAGTTAGTGAGGTCAAGATCACAGGTTGACCTGTGTGTAGACTAGTTAGTTTTGCAGGAACAAAACAGAACTCAGAAATGCCCAGCGTTGTGAGGCCAGCATCTTGTACTGGCCTGCATGATGTCCACGCCTTGGCTGGCCTCCTAGCCTACGAATGGGTGGAGGCTGTGGGAGTGCAGGACGTTGGCCCTCGTGACCAAGCCAGTCGCCCCCAAGGCCACTGTTGTCCTGATGCTTAGCCAGAGGCTTAGCCAGGTCTTTGCAGAGCCCCGTCCAATCCAAAGTAGCTTTGAAAGAGCCCCTCCCTCTCCAGGTCCAAAGGGGCACTCAAGCTCCACATGCATGCGCAGAGGCAGGCTTCGCCAGAAACTGCATCTGTGCTGAGGGCTTCAAGGACAGAGTTCCTGGGCCGCCAGTGGCAAGTTGGGGTGGTTGGGGGCCTGAAGCTATGAACGGTTGGTGACACGCAGACCGAGTTGGTGGCAGACTGGGGTAAAAGTGATCTTTGTCTTCCCCAGTCAGGGTGGACCTGTTGTGGCCATGGCTCTCTGAACACCCCCGCCTATGCCATTGATCCCTTAAAATCAGGAGCCTGGGGCTCCCAGAACATCCTGGTTGCCCAGGCTTCCTTCTTTTAAGCAATCTTTTTGTGTAACGATCGAGGAATCTTCACAAGGGCTTGTAGAGCACCTGGCTGGTTCAGGGCAGCCCTTTAAGTAGGCTCCATAGGAGGCGAGAGTTCTGAGAAAACCTCACAGCCAGCGGGGCCAAGTGTGTGACTCTGCCAGGTGGGCGCGGCGGCAATGCCAGCTGGCCGAGCGCTCCCACTGGGTGGATTACACAAGATCCAGTTGTTTGTTCTTCCTTGAACCCCTCAGGTGGATTTCTTGACGTAGACTTTACCAAGCGGGAAGACAAAAAACAAAACAAAAAACTTACTTCCCCGAAACCCCAAGCCCTGCTGTGGGGAGGGAATGCTGCCCAGACTAGGGGGCTTTTCTGGGCCCTTTTTTTTTTAACCAATGTTGGTTTCTTGTTTTAATTTTATTTATTTATTTATTCGTCTATTGATTTATTTATTTCTGGCCGCTCTGCACGGCTTGCGGGATCTCAGTTCCCTGATCAGGGATTGAACCAGGACCACGGAAGTGAAAGCCTGGAATCCTAACTACTAGGCCACCAGGGAACTCCCACTGGGTCTTTGCGGGCCTTGCTTTCTCTCAGGGTCCCCTGAAGACAGAGCACTTCATGTCACGAAGCAGTGGAACAGCCCAGCTTCTCCCAGGGTTCACTTTTTAAAAAAATTATTATTGGTGTATAGATGCTTTACAATGTTGTGTTAGTTTCCTCTGTACAGCAGAGTGAATCGGCTCTATGTATACATATATCCCCTCTTTTTTGGATTTCCTTCCCATTTAGGTCACCGCAGAACGCTGAGTAGAGTTCCCCGAGCTTTACAGTAGGTTCTCATTAGTTATCTATTTTATACGTAGTATCAATAGTGTATATATGTCAATCCCCATCTCCCAGTTCATCCCACCCCCGCTCCCAGGGGTCACTTTAATGTAGAAGAAGTGGATGCGGGGCAGCCTGCCAGGTACAGTGCGGAGGTCACCACCACCAACCAGGCCAGAGATGGAGGCAGGACAGGAATTTGACAGGGAGATGCCGCACACAGTCACTTTGGAAGCAAGATGGCCAGCCCTCTATCCACTCTTTCAGTATTCTTGGACTTATTCCACAGACTCTTCAAAGTGCTCAAGATAACGCAGCTCTGTGGCAGGGCTTCCTTCCTTCCCACCTGTTGGTCTGTGTAGCCTTCGCATGGGTCAGGGGCTGGCCAGTCCTACAGCTGATCTGGCATGGGCATCCTGCCTGAGTGAGCCAGGAAGAGATAGGAAAGATGAGAAAATATATTTTGGAGTGGAGGAAACTGAGAAATTCTAAATCAGTAACCCATTGAGGTTTTTTAGTATTATTATTGGGATAAAATACAGTTTACCATCTCATCCTTTTTTTTTTTGCGGCACGCGGGCCTCTCATCGTAGTGGCCTCTTCCGTTGCGGAGCACAGGCTCCGGACGCGCAGGCTCAGCGACCATGCTCACGGGCCCAGCCACTCCGCGGCATGTGGGATCTTCCCAGACAGGGGCATGAACCCGTGTCCCCTGCATCAGCAGGCGGACTCTCAACCACTGCGCCACCAGGGAAGCCCCATTTCATCCATTTTTAAGTGTACAGTTTGTAATGTTAAGTACATTCACACTGTTGTGCAACCGTCACCACCACTCATCTCTAGAACTCTTTTATCTTGTAAAACTGAAGCTCTATTCATTAAACTCTAACTCCCCATGCTCTCTCCCCCAGCATCCCGTAATCTACTCTCTGTCTCTATGAATTTCACTATTCCAGGCCCCTCATATAAGTGAAATCCTACAGTACGTGTCATTTTGTGGCTGGCTTACCTCACTGAGCAGAATGTCTTCAAAGTTCATTCATATTGTATCCTGTGTCAGGATTTCTTTCCTTTTTCAGATGGAATACTATTCCATTGTATGTATAGACCACATTTTGTTTATCCATTCATCTGTTGATGGACACTTACTTTGTTTCCACGTATTTTAGAGAAATGGCTATTGTGAATAATGCTGTTATGAACATTGGTTTACAAATATCTGTTTGAGTCCCTGCCTTCAATTCTTTGGGACAACCTGATTAAAAAAGCAGTGCCAGGGCCCTTCTGAGAATGACTCCAGCCAGCCCTTCGGGCTTCCTTATCATTTCTTCCACACATGCCCTGCACCTGCCCAGGCTCTTCCTTCCACCCAGAGACGCTCAGGACCAGCCCCTGTGCCACCTCCTCTGGGACGGAGTCTTTCCAGGGGCCACACCCCCTGCCTTGGGTGATGCTTTTCTCTGACACCTCCCAGCGCTTTGTGCTTCAATGACAGCAGCACCTGGTCCACGTGCTGTCATCATCCACTTACCCATGATCCTCAGCTTAGCTTTCCTATGAGATCCCCATCCTCTGGTGGGCAGGGAACCGGCTTCCTCAAGTCCTCCTTGAATGAAGTCAAGTGTTATAGAGAAGAGTGATTGATTCACTTTAATGAGTCAAATTGAATAAAAGTTTAGACTGTTCTATTTTAATTGTGCCTCAGCCATTATTCTAAAATGGTTTCTACAAGCTACCTTCAGATGCATGAACACACAAAGCAAGGCTTGGGAGAAGAATCACCAAGCTGCTGACGAGGATGGCTTCTTGGGGAGCACGCTGGACAGAGTGGGGAAGTGTCAGGAGGGGCACTTCCACTGCTGATTTTGCACATTTTAGTATATTTTGAATTTTTTAACCACAAAAACGAATTTATTTATTACTTGCAAAAGTTAAGCAATAAAAAATGCAAGGAGTATATTCCAATGTAAAATTATTTACAATATGAGATCATTTCCATTCCTTCACTAGGAGGAAAGTTAAACTCAACAATGTAAGAGCAAAATGAACTTCTGTTCCCAGGGTGGTGCCATTTCCCCTGTAGGACATACCTAGTGATGGGTGCCTTTTTCTGGCATGTGTTGCTTATTTGACCCATTAATGCTCTCTGTGCTCTTTGCTTTACTGGCTCTACGCCCCACCTCAGGCCTCACCCAGGCTTCCTGAGACCACCCTCAAGAGGGTCTGCTCCCAGCCCCTTGGCCTCCCGCCTCTGTGCCCATGTCCCCTTGACATAGTCATTCCCTTATGTGTCTGCTCTCCGTTCTCCACCAGAATGAAAGTCCACATGTCTGGGGACGGCATCCAGCTGTCCCCAGAACACGGAGGCGCTGAGAACTTTGTGTTGAATAAACAAGTATTGACTGAGGTCATGCTTTGTGCCTTTGCCAGGAGATATGCAGGCTGAATCAGACAGGGGAGTGTGGGGACACAGTGACTTCTTTTTATTGAGATATCATTCACATGATGTAAAACTCACCCTTTATTTTTTAAAAATATTTTATTGAAGTATATTTTACATGAATTGAAACAGAGATCTTTATTGATTTTTTTATTTTTTTTGGCCACACGGCATGCGTGACCTTAGTTCCCTGACCAGGGATCAAACCTGCACCCCCTGCAGTGGAAGCACAGAGTCTTAATTACTGGACCGCCAGGGAAGTCCCAAAACTCACCCTTTAAAAGTGTACAAAGCAACGGCATTTAGTACATTCACAAAGTTGTACCATCCCCACAATCTAATTCCAGAATATTTTCATCACTCCAGAATAGAAACTTCATATCCATCGCAGTTAAAACCCACTCCTCCCTCCCCTAGCCCCTAGCAACCACTAATCTGCTTTCTGTCTCTATGGATTTACCTGCTCTGGACATTTCATATAGATGGAGTCATACAATATGTGTGTGGCCTTTGTGACTGGTTTCTCTCACTTAGTATGTTTTCAAGATTCCTCTGTGTTATAGCATGTATCAGTACTTCACTAATTTTATGGCTGAATAACATTCCATTGTATGGATATACTACATTTTGTTTATCCATTTCTCAGCTGATGGATATTTGTGTCATTTCCCCTTTGGGGCTATTATGAAAAATGTTGCTATGAACATTAATTCATATACAAGTTTTTGTGTGGATATATATTTTCAATTTTTTTGAGTATATACCTAGGAGTGGAACTGCTGGGCCATATATGGTAACTCGATATTTAACTTTTGAGAAACTTCCAAATTGTTTTCCACAGTAGCTGCACTATTTTTAATTCCCATTGCAATGTATAATGGTTCTAATTTCTCCACAACGTCACCAACACTTACATTTTCCATCTTTGGTTTTTATTGTAACCATCCTAGTAGATGTGAAACGGTATTTCTTTGTACTTTTGATTTGCATTTCCCTAATGGCTAATGATGTTGGGCATCTTTTTGTGTGCTTATTGGCCATTTGTATATCTTCTTTTTTAATTAATTAATTTATTTATTTTTGGCTGCGCTGGGCCTTCATTGCTGTGCGTGGGCTTTCTCTAGTTACGGCAAGCGGGGGCTACTTTAGCTGTGGTGAGCGACTTCTCATTGCGGTGGCTTCTCTTGTTGAGGAGCTCGGGCTCTAGGCACGCAGGCTTCAGTAGCTGTGGCGCACGGGCTCAGTAGTCGTGGCTCGCGGGCTCTAGAGCGCAGGCTCAGTTGTTGTGATGCACGGGCTTAGCTGCCCGGCGGCATGTGGGATCTTCCAGGGCCAGGGCTTGAACCCTTGTCCCCTGCATTGGCAGGCGGATTCTTAACCGCTGTGCCACCAGGGAAGTCCTGTATATTTTCATTGGAGAGACATCTATTCAGATAGATCCATTGTTTAATTGGGTCAGTTGTCTTTTTGTTGTTGTGTTCTAATTTTTTTATATATATATTCTGGGTACTAGTCCTTTATCAAATATGTGATTTCAAATATTTTCTCCCATTCTGTGGATTGTCTTTTCACTTTCTTGATAGTTTCCTTTGAAACACAAAAGTCTTTAATTTTAATGAAGTCTGATTTATCTGTATTTTCTTGGGTTGCTTGTGCTTTTGATGTCATTGAAGAAACCACTGCCTAATCCAAGGTCATGAAGATTTATGCCTGTGTTTTTTCTAAGAGTTTTATAGTTTTAGCTCTTACATTTAGGTCTTTGATCCATTCTGAGTTAATTTTTGTATATGGTATGAGGTAAGGGTCCAAATTCATTCTTTTGCCCATAGATATCCAGTTGTCCCAGCACCAGTTGTTGAAGACTATTCTTTCTCCCACTGAGTTGTTTTGGCACCCTTGTTGAAAACCAACTGACCATCAATGTATGGGTTTATTTCTAGATCATCTATTCTATTCCACTGATCAATATGTCTGTCCTTATGGGAGTACCACTTTATGGTGTGTTTTGGAATTGAAAAGTGTGAGTCCTCCAACTTTGTTCTTCCTTTTCAATATTGTTTTGGCTATTCTGGGTCCCTTGCATTTCCATAATATTTTTGGATCAGCTTGTCAATAACTCCAAAAAAGGCAACTAGGATTTTGATAGGGATTGTGTTGAATCTATGGATCAATTTGGGGAGTACTGCCAGCTTAGCAATATTAAGTCTTTCAATCCATAAGCACAGGATGACTTTCCATTTGTTTAGGTCTTCTTTAATTTGCTTCAACAGTGTTTTTGTAGTTGTTGTGCAACTCTTTTACTTTGTGTGTGTGTGTTATAAATGGAATTGTTTTCTTAATTTTGTTTTTGGATTGTTTGTTGCTAGTGTATAGAAATGCAATTAATTTTTGTAAACTGATCCTGTATCCTTCAACTTTGCTGAATTCATGTATTAGTTCTAACAGGTTTTTTTGTGTGTGGGTCTTAATTCCTAAGGATATTCTATATGCAAGATCGTATCATCTGTAAACAGATAATTTTACTTCTTTCTTTCAGTCTGGATGCTTTTTAGTTCATTTGTTTTTGCTTGCCTAATTGCTCCGAGTAGAACCTCCAGTAGAATAGAAGTGGTGAGAGCAGACATCCTTGTCTTGTTCCTGATCTTAGGGGGAAAGCTTTCAGTCTTTCACCATAGAGTATGATGTTAGCTGTGGGTTTTTATAGATGCCCTTTATTAGATTGAGGAAGTTCCTTTCTATTTTTAGTTTGGTAAGCGTTTTCATCATGAAAGGTGTTGGATTTTTGTCAAATATTTTTTCTGCAGCTATTGAGATGATTATGTCGTTTTTGTTCTTTATTTTATTAATCTGGTGTATTATATTGATTGATCTTCATATGTTGAACCACCCTTGCATTCCTGGCATAAATCTCACTTGGTCCTGGTGTATGATCCCTTTTATATGTTGTTGGATTTGGTTTGCTAGTATTTTGTTGAGAATTTTGTGTCTCTATCATGAGGGATATTCATTAGGGCCTAGAATGTTATGTTCTTGTGATGTCTTTGTCTGGTTTGGGCATCAGCAAGTGACTTAATACAAAATCCAAAACAAAACACACTAAAGGGAAGGATAAATTTCTAAGGATTTTGCAAGAAATAAAGGGAAATCAGCATATATTGGGTACCTGTGACACATCAGATACTCTGCTTAGCAGCTTCCCTAAGGTCAAAGGAAAACCGCACAGACAAACTGGGTCTTGGAGAGTGAAAAGAACAGGAATGGAGACAGGAGAGCAGGCAACCCAGAGGGAGGGAGCCAAGGAGGCAAATGCACGGAGAGGGCCTTATGGGGTGGAAAGACGTGAGTTGTCCAGTTTGCCTAAGATATAGTGGGAACATGTAAAGGGGTATAACTTGGTTGAATAATGTCCCCCTAAATCCATGTCCACCTGGAGCCTCAAAATTCCACTTTATTTAAAAAAAGGGTCTTTGCAAATGTAATTAGTTATGATGAGGCCATTCTGGATTAGGGTGCGCCCTAATCCAATGACTGGTGTCCTTATAAGAAGAGAAAACAGAGACACAGAGACCCACACACAAGGAAAAAGGCCATGTGAAGACAGAGGTAGAGACTGGAGTGATGTATCACAGGGGTCCCCAACCCCTGGGCCACGGACTGCTATTGGTCTACAGCCTGTTAGGAACCCGACCTCACAGCAGGAGGTGAGCAGATAGCGAGCGAGCAAAGCTTCATCTGCCGCTCCCCATCACTCGCATTACTGCCTGAGCCATCCCCCCACTACCAACAACCCCCCCCACCTTCCGTGGAAAAACTGTCTTCCACAAAACCGGTCCCTGGTACCAAAAAGGTTGGGGACCGCTGATGTACCACATGCCAAGGAAAGCCAAGGATTCCACCAAAAGCTGGAAGAGGCAGGGAAGGATCCTCCCCTAGACCTTCACAGGGAGCTTGGCCCTGCTGATACCTTGATTTTGGACTTGGGATCTCCAGAGCTGGGAGAGATAAATTTCTATTGCTCAAAGCCATACAATGTGATGCAGTAATACAAGGAGGAACAGGCAAAGATGAGCTGAGGTTAACTTGTGGAGTGTATCACGTGCCAGGCTGAGGACTGGGGCTTTACTGGCAGACAAAACCGGACTGCTGATGGTTTCAGATCCAGGAGCATGGGGCAATGGGGAGCAGTAGGTATGTTTTTCAGGGGCATTCTTTAAGAGATGCTTTTTAAAATAGAATTTTGTTTTCCTCTGTATCTTCCTTTTTTTCCTTTTAAGTCATTGCCGTTGTCTCTGGAAGTCACACACCATAGGAGTCAGAAGTTTGAGCTTTGGATGAGCCACGCCTGGCCCATCCCTGCTCTGCCATTTACCATCTGTGAAATTTGAGGGTGATGTTCCTGACTTCAGTCTATTTAGCTATAACATGGGGTTAATAATATCTCCTTCATAGTGTTGGTATGAAAAAGTCTTTAAAGCAATCAGCAGAGCTCCTGGCACATAGGAAACCTCAAATAAAGGGTAACTGTGATGATAACTGGTCCTTGAAACCTCACTTTTTCTTTTCTTTTTTTTCTTTTTGAAATTATCCTTATTGGTTTTGCAATATAAAGGCTAATATGGACTTCTTGTTTAAAAAAAGATAGAAGATTAGCTTATTGTTTCTGATTATCAAAATGATACATTATTCCTTTTAGAAAATGTGTAAGACAAAGAACAAGATGAGGGCTTCCCTGGTGGCGCAGTGGTTGAGAATCCGCCTGCCGATGCAGGGGACACGGGTTCGTGCCCTGATCCGGGAAGATCCCACATGCCGTGGAGTGGCTAAGCCCGTGAGCCATGGCCGCTGAGCCTGCGTATCCAGAGCCTGTGCTCCGCAACGGGAGAGGCCACAACAGTGAGAGGCCCGTGTGCCGCAAAAAAAAAAAAAAAAAAAAAGAACAAGATGAAAATAAACTATAATGCCATCTAGAGATGATCTTTATTGTCATTTTGGTGTAGTTTTCTACTCATATATTTATGTAGATTTAAAATATTTATAAATATACATTATATACAAAACCATATTTATCATTTCATATAATTTTTCATCCTACTTTCTTCATTCAACATAATAGCATTTTCTTTGGTCATTAAATACTTTTATAAAACGTTTTATAGTAGCTTAATGGCATTGTATCATATGCATGTGCTACAATATATTAAAATATCCCTTATTGCTAGAAATTAGGTAATAATACTGAGTTGAATATTGGTATTTTTTACAACTTTATTGAAGTATAATTGAGGAACAATAAATTGCATATATTTAAAGTGCACAATTTGCTGAGTTTTGACATATGTACACTGGTGTACATCACCACAATCAAGATAATGAACACCCATCACCCCCCAAATTTTCCTGGGTCCCTTTGTAACCCATGCCTCCCTCTAGCCCCTACCTCAAAAATGACTTATCTGCTTTCTATCACTGTAGATTAGCTTGCGTTTCCTAGAACTTTATATAAACGGAATGCCCGCAGTATGTTTTTTGTTTGTTTGTTTGTTTTTGTTCTGGCTTCTTTCACTCAGCATAGTGATTTTTCTGATATATCCACATTGTTGTGTATATCAGCAGTTCATTCACTTTTGTTGCTGAGTCTGATCCCGTTGCATGTATATATCACAATTTGTTTATCCATTCACCTGATGATATAAACACTGGGTTGTTTCCAGTTCTTAGCTGTTACAAATAAAGCTGCTACAAACATTGTGTAGATGTCTTGCATATGGACATAATGTTTGGATTTCTCTTGGTAAATACCTGGGAGTGTAATGGCTGGGTCATATGGTAGGTGTGTGTTTAACTTTTTAAGAAACTGCCAAACTGTTTCCCAGAGTGGTTGTACCATTTTACATTTCCATCAGCAGTGTGTTCCAGTTCCTCCCTATTCTCGTTATCACTTGGTATAGTCAGTCTTTTAGATTTTAGCCATTCTCACAGGTGTGTAGGGGTATCTCATTGTGGTTTTAATTTGCATTTCCCTGATTACTAATGATGCTGAATATCTTTTCGTGTATAGTCTAGCTTTTCTCACTTAACATAATACATTTCAGATTCATCCATGTTGTGTGTATCAGTGGTTTCTTCATTTTTATTGCTTAAGAGTATTCCACTGTATAGTTGTACTGCTGTTTGCTTATCCATTCAGCAGTTGAAAGAAATACCTGTTGATTCTTGCTTTGGCAATTATGAAAAAACTGCTATAAACGTTCATACACCGATCTGTGTGTGAACACTTTTCATTTCTCTTAGAGTGAGATTGATAGGTTGTATGGTAAGTGTATGTTTGACTTTATAAGATACCACCAAACTATTTTCCAAAGTGGCTCTTTCATTTTCTATTCCCACCAGCAAAATATGAGAGTTCCAGTTGCTCTGCATCCTGGCCAGCACTCTGTAACAGCAGTTTTCATGTGTTTGTTTTTTAATCATTCTAATGGGTGTGTAGTGTGTCACATTGTATCTCCTTATATCACATTGTGGTTTCAGTTTCCATTTCTCTCACATGATCAATGATGTCATATGCTTATTTGCTTATTTGGCGAAGTCTTTTCAAATCTTTTGGCAATTTTAAAATTGTGTTGTTTGTTTTATTACTGAGCTTTGAGGGTTCTTTATATATTTTAGATACAAATCCTTTATCAGATATGTGTTTTACAAATATCTTTTCCCAGTCTGTGGCTTGTCTCTTTATTTTCTTAACAGTGTCTTTCAAAGAGCAGAAGTTTTTCATTTTAATGAAGTCTGATTTATCACTTGTTTTCTTTTATAGATCATGCTTTTGGTATCACATCTAAGAAATATTTATCTAACAACACTGTTGAGTTTTAAGAGTTCCTCATACATATTCTGGATACAAGTCTTTCATTGGATATATGTATTATGAATATTTTCTCCCAGGCTGTGGGATGCATTTTTATTTTCTTTAATGATGTATTCTGAAGAAAAGAATTTTCAGTTATCTAATTTATTAATTATTTATTTTATGTTTTGTGCTTTTTGTTTTCTAAGAAAACTTGGCCTATTCTAAGGTTGCAAAAGTATTCTTTTATGGATTCTTCTAGAAGTTTTAAAGTTTTAGGTATCACATCTAGGTCTGTGATCTATTTTGAGTTAATTTTTGTGTAAGACATGAAGAAAGGGTTGATGTTAATTTTTTTTCCATACAGATATCCGGTTGATCTAACAACATCAGTTGAAAAGCTATTCTTTCTCCATTGAATTGTCTTTGCATCTTTGTCGATAATTAACTGATCATATTTACCTATTTCTGGGCTCTATTTTGTTCCATTAATTTAAAAGTTTGCTCTTTAAGCAATACCAGACTGCCTTGATTACTGTAGGTTTATAATAAGTCCTCCAGCTTTCTTCTTTTATTTATATTTGCTTTAGTTATTCTAGGTCTTTTGCATTTCCATATGAATTTTAGAGTCAGCTTGTCAATTTCTACCCAGAAAATTCTGCTGGAATTTTGATTGGAATTGTGTTGAATCTGTAGATCTATTTGGCAAGATTGCCATCTTAACGATGTGACTGTTTCAATCCATGATCATGGTATATCTCTTCATTTATTTAGTTTTCCTTTAATTTCTCTCAGCAAGGTTTTATGTTTTTCAGTGTATAGGTCTTGAATGTCATTTGTTGGACTTATTCTAAGTACTTTTTAAATTAATTAATTAATTAATTAATTTTAAAATTTATTTTTGGCTGTGTTGGGTCTCTTTGCTGCATGCGGACTTTCTCTAGTTGTGGTAAGCGGGGACTACTCTTCGTTGTGTGGTGCGCAGGCTTCTCACTGTGGTGGCTTCTCTTGTTGCAGAGCACAGGCTCTAGGCACACATGGGCTTCAGTAGCTATGGCACGTGTGCTCAGTAGTTGTGGCTTGTGGGCTCTAGGGCGCAGGCTCAGTAGTTGTGGCACACGAGCTTAGTTGCTCCACAGCATGTGAGATCTTCCCGGACCAGGGCTCAAACCCATGTCCCCTGCATTGGCAGGTGGATTCTTAACCACTGTGCCACCAGGGAAGTTCCTATTCTAAGTATTTTATATGGGCTTTTTGCTACTATAAGTGGAATTTTTTATTTATTACATTTTCCAATTATGTGTTACTAGTCTTTAATAATACAATTAAGTTTTCTACATTAACCTTTATTTTATAACTCTGCTAAATTCACTGATTAGTTCTAATAGTTGTTTTGTAAATTCCATGGGATTTTTCATGTAAACAATTATATCATCTGCAAATGGGGACAGTTTTACTTCTTCTTTTCCAATATTTATGTGTTTCAGTTTCTCTTCTTGCCTCTTGCTAAGTGTAGAGCCTCCCAATCGTAGGCGGAAACATTTCAGTCTCCTACCATTGAGTATGATGTGAACTGTAGAATGTCTGCAGGTGCCCTCTATCAATCTGAAGCGGTACCCTTCTATTCCTAGTTTGCTGACAGCTTTTATCCTGAATGAGCATTAGATTTTTGTCAGAGGCTTTTTCTGTGTCTATTCACATACATATTTTTTGTAGGTATCTCTGGCTGTTTTCTTAGGATCAATATCTGGAAATGAAAGTAAAGGGTCAAAATACATAAACATTTTTAAGCCTTTTGCATCCGATTTCCTAACTGCCATTGAGAGAAATCTGAACAGCATACGGTGCCCCCAGCTGTGCAAGAGTGTTTCCCCAAACCCTTACTTACACTATATTTCATAACTTTTTAATTATGCCAATTTCATAGACCTCCCCTCAAATTGTATCTTGTTTCCAGTTGCATTTATTTCATTACTCTGGACATGAAAATTTTATTGGCTGGTTGTATTTATTCTCTAGTGATTTGTTTTTTCTTGTACCTTTGCCATTTTTTCTGTTGGGCATTCATTTTTTTTAAATTTACATAATTTTTTCTGTATTAAAGATATTAATCCTTGTCATATATATGTCCCAGTTTGTTTTTTGGCTTTTCATTTTAATAGACTTTATTTTTTAGAGCAGTTTTAGGTTCATAACAAAATTGAGGGGAAAGTACAGAGATTTCCCATATACCCCTGCCCCTACACATGCAAAGCCTTCCCATTACCAACATCCCCACCAGAGTGGTACATTTGTTACATTGGATGAACCTACAGTGACACATCACTATCCCCCAAAGTCCATAGTTTACATTACGATTCACTCTTGTACATTGCATGGGTTTTAAGAAATGTAATATAATGACATGTATCCACCACTATAATATCATACAGAGTAGTTTCACTGCCCTAAAATTTTTCTGTGCTCCACCTGTTTACCGCTTCCCACTCCCCCCAATCTCTGACAACCAGGATCTCTGACAAAAGGATAGTGATCCTTTTACTATCTACATAGTTTTTCCTTTTCCAGAATGTCATAGAGTTGGAATCATATAGTAAGTTTCCAACTCTGCCTTTTCAGATTGGCTTCTTTCACTTAGTAATATGCACTTAAGTTTCCTCCATGTCTTTTTCATGGCTTGATAGCTCATTGCTTTTTATCGCTGAATAATATTCCATTGTCTGGATGTACTGAAGTTTGTTTATCCATTTACCTACCAAAGGACATCTTGCTTGCTTCCAAGTTCTGGCAATTATGAGGGGCCACCAAAGGGTGGCATTATTTCCAGCCCCTCTCCCCCAGTCCTCCCCACCGCCACTCCATATGCACACAGCACAATTTCTGAAACTGCACACCCTTCCCAACATGCTGTGTCCTGCTCACCCCACGGGGCAGGCCAAGGTTTGCAGAAACCAGATCCAGGATGGACACTTGCTCCGACAGAGTCCAGGGTAAAGGCTCCTGCTCCCCTGCTGTGGTGGAAGGACTGGGGCCCTGAGGTGAAGGAGCCCCAGAGAGAGGGCCCCCCAACACCTTCCTGCAGCAACTTGCCTCCAGGCAAAAGTCTGCTTAAACCCTTTTACAACTCCTGAGGGGGAAATTATTTGCATTAATTAATTGACTGACTAATTAATTCAAGACACTATACTTGGGACCTACAGCTGGGGTTCCATCGACTTACTGTTCAACTGAATCAAAAGGCTCAGAAGGAAGAAAAGCAAGAGCTAACTTAAAAGTTTGGATTTTTAAAAATGTTAAAGTCTGGCTGCAATGTCTCTTTGACCTTGAGAACCACAATTCAATAATTTTGGAGGAAGGGAATTCCCTGGCAGTCCAGTGGTTAGGACTCTGCGCTTCCACTGCAGAGGGCATGGGTTAAATCCCTGGTCAGGGAACTAAGATCCTGCATGCTCCTCGTCATCACCAAAAAAAAAAAAAAAAAAAAAAAACCCAAAATAATAATTTTGGAGGTTTCTTCCTTCCTGCTCAAGCTTTTTCTGAAAACAGACACTTCCCGTATATATCAGTTATCTATAGCCCCGTAACAAAGAACTCCAGAACTTAGCAACGTAAAACCACCATCTTCAGTTTGCTCACAGGGCTTCCCGTTGGGCTGGGCCAAGTCAGGCTGTTCTGCTGGGTGCTCTGGGGCTTCCTCAGGCAGCTGTCACCAGCTGGGAGCTCAGCCGGGTGGAGGGTCTGAAATGGTCTCTGTCCATGAGGTTTGGGGACTCTGATGCTGTCAGCTGTGTCTCTGTCTCCTTGTGGTCTCTCATCATTTGTGCCTGGGCTTCCTTACATGGTGGCAGGAGTATACCAAGAGTGAGAATACAGAAGGTTCTTGAGGCCAGGCTCTGGAGCTCATAGAATGTCACTCATACCACATCCTATTGGCCAAAGCCACTTGAAAGGCCAGCCGAGATTCAGGGGTAGGGAAACAAACACCACTCTAGGAATTTGGGGCCATATTTAATCTCCAACTCTGTGCCTGACATTGCAGGAGTTGCCAGATGGACAAAGAACACGCTTGCTATGTTTTGCTGTGGCAGAGCTGGCTTTTCTTATTCATTTCTGTTTTGCATTTTGGTGATCTTCAGAAAAAATGTTATATTTCTTAGAGTTTAGCATCTTCTCCCTCTACCTATAAAACATTTTTAACTTATAGCATATTGGGAGTTATTGCCTTAGATAAACCATCCTTATAATTTTAATGTACCACACAATAATTTTATGAACAAGCCAAATTATATACCACACATATTCTTAAAACCAAATTGCTCTGTATGTGTAAAAAGATAAAAAATAAAAATTGTACGTATTTCAATTTTCCCAGGATTTTATTTCCATGTTTTTCTATGACTTCAAAATTCCCAGACATTTAACATTTTCATCCCAGGCATGAGTATTAAATCTCTGTGTTCTGTGCCAGGCTTGTGCTGAGAGCTGGGGATGCAGAAGAGCAAACGAGATACGACCCTTAACCCCACGGCAATGGGTGTTCAGGCAGAAACAGATGTGGCCCTAGGTGACCTAGATGACTGTACAGTCATCTGCTATGACAGGCCCTAAATAACAGAGAATGAAGTCTTCTATCAACTTTGCTCCAGTTTGAACCATGGAACCCCAGCTGTAGGTTCCAACATAATGTCTTGAATTAATTAATCAATCAATTAATTAATGCAAATAATTTCCCCCTCAGGAGTTGTAAAAGGGTTTAGGCAGACATCTGCCTGGGGGCAAGTTGCTGCAGGAAGGTGTTGGGGGGGGTCTCTCTCCTGGGCTCCTTCCCCTCAGGACCCAATCCTTCCACCACAGCAGAGGAGCAGTGACTTCGGCCAGGACTCTGTCGGAGCAAGTGTCCATCCTGGATCTGGTTTCTGCAAACCTTGGCCTGCCCTGTGGGGTGAGCAGGATGTAGCATGTTGAGAAGGGCATGCAGGTTTTGGAGGATCGTGCTATGTGCGTGTGGAGTGGCGGTGGGGACAACTGGGGGAGAGGGGCTGGAAATAATGCCACCCTTTGGTGGGCCCTCTCTGGCTGGGCTTGGAGGTGAGCCTGGATGGGCCGGCCCCGTCGGGGAAGCACACCAAGCACGTGCTCTCCGGCCACTGCGGCCTCATTGTTCAGTAAGCAGATTATGAAATGCTGTGTGAAGCGGCATGGTGGGGGGCTGTCTTCAGACCTTCGGCTTGCCTTGTTTTGCAGACAGTCATTGCATAGTGCAGCCAGTCAGGATCCCCTCAGGAGGACAGGGAATCCCTCAGCCTTTTTGGGTCCGAGTTTGCCGTGTGGCTGCGTGCTTCAGCTTGTCTACCTACCCTCCCATCCAGCTGTCTATCTTTACCTGAGTCTGTTTCCTGGGAGAGCGCAGGTGCCCCTCAGAAATGGGAGGACCTGGCTCAGCCCACTTCCTTAGGCAGGTGGGGAAGAACTGCACACCAGGCCCAGTGTTGTTCTAGAAGCAGCCAAGTTTCTAAAAAGGCCAGTCTTCCTCTTTGAGGAAGTTCCGAGTTAGAGGGATTGTGCTTGAACAATCCAGAGTAGCTTCATTTGGAGACCTGGTGCCCATCAGAGGAAGAGGTGCCTCAGGATTAATTGCCTCCGACACTTTTATGTTCTCGGCTGAAACAGGAAAGCAGGATAAAGTGATTGCAGTCTTACCTCTGTGGGATATCAGGGTTGGGATCCAGAACCGATGCTTGCCTTTACTCTGGCGATATTTTAGCAGTCATCTGCTAGATGTTACTATTAAATCTCAAGAGACAGCATTTAACCTGTGGTGTAGCTGAATCCATATAATAAAATATTTGGCAACCGAGGAGCCAAACAAAATTATTAATTTTTTAAAGAAGCAGAATAAGATAATGGGGTTGTATTGCTGAACTTTGAACTTAGAAACAGTTAAATACACTGATGAAGGCGTGGGCCACAAAACTTGGGTTCAAATTCCAGCTCTACCGCCTGCTAGCTCTGTGACCTTGGACAAATTACTTAACCTTTCTGAGCCTCAATTCCCGTTTTGTACAATGGTGGTAATAACCGCCCATTTCCTAGGATTTATTGTGAAGCTTATATGTGATAAAAAGCACATGAAAAGTGGTTAACACAGAGCTAAGCGTTTACTATTAGTATTAATAGTATTATAACACAAATGTTTCCTTATGGAACCACTGTTCTTTCAGGAAAATACTGAACCAATTTGAACCCAAATGGAAGCCCCACGCTGTCTAAAGTGGTCACAAAACAGCTTCTTTTAGTAAGCCCTTAAAACCAGGGTGCCCAGCACTGAGCACTGTTCATTCTACACGAAGCCATGTTATTATCTTCGCTGTGCAAAAGAGGAAACAAAGGCTCAGAGAGGCTTGGTAACTTGCCCAAGGTCACACAGCAAGGGCTCAAACCCAGTCAGTAGGACCTCATCTGCCATTATGACAACCTAATATCTCTGTTAAGGTGGAACAAAATTTGATCACAAAAATCCTTTCCCACCCACATTAAAGTGTAATTGGGCAAGACCTATGATAGGATTCATTCGTTCATTCATTCATGGGTGTCCGTGGACAGCCTCTATGTGCCCAGCGTGTTCGGCTATATCTCTGAGTGTGCACGCACGTTTAAATGGTTTCCCCAGCCCTCCCTGCCCTTCCCTCATGGCTGCACAACAGAGAAATGTGTGGCCCTCACATGACTTGCTCCACCAGCTCCCCCTCCAGCGTGGACGCCCACCTGCAGTTCCCGGACAGCAGTGGCCTCCTGCAGCCCCCGCGCTGGGACGAGCCGCAGCGGGCCTGCGCCTTGGAGCAGATCTGTGGTGTGTTCCGAGTGGACTTGGGTCACATGCGCTCCCTCCGCCTCTTCTTCAGGTGAGGCCCTCTTGGCCACGTCCTGGAAGCTGCCTGTGTGCCGTGTCCCGGGGGGCCATGCTTGGGTCCAGCGCCCCTGCATCCCCAAACACCTGCTTCCCAACATCACTAGTCTCGTCAGCAGTGCCCCCTGCGGCTGCCCCACAGAAGCTGGGTCTGGGTAGCTCCCAAACTCTTTCCTCTGCTTTCAGGGTGATGGTAAAAGCAGCTGTTGCTTGGAGCTCTGGTTTGGGGAAAGACGACGAACCAGGGCTACACAGAGAGCAGTTGCTGCAGGCTGCCCCTGGTCACCCACCCAGAGGCCCAGCGTGCTCAGAATAGGCCATGGCTTTCTAGAGGGAGGCACCCTTTCCTTCATTATGGGGAACCATCCCTTTTAGTTCCCTAACGGCCACCTCATGTCTCTCTTCCTGAAAGGCAGGGTGGCCCAGCCACAGGAAAGCACCAACCAAGACTGGTGCTTAGAAGAAGCAGGCGTGTCTCTGTGGGAGTTCCCAGACCCAGAGCCACATTCCGCCTTTCATGGAACGGAAGCCAAGTTTGGGCGATGGCCCTGAGGCATGTGTCGTGAATTTCCCCAGAGGATTCTCCCAGAGTGCCTTCCATGCCGGATGGGGAAGCCTGCTGGAGGGGCGTCCCTTAGCGCCCGCCCCATCTGGGTTCAAAACCTGATTCCCTGTCAGGGCATCCACCCCCAGGACTCCCGGAGAGAAGGGAGGATATGACCTGGCAGGCAAGGGTGGGTACAGAAGGCTGCTCTGGCAGGTCTCCCGGGAGTGAGGACAATACAACCTGGGGTCTCCCAGGAAGGGAGCTGCTTTGCCTTCTTCAGCAAAGGGGTGATGGCTTCTGTTGGGGCATAATTCTGTCCCCTTGCCTCCAGCAGCCAAACTCCACGGGGACTTTCTGTTTCCTGCCTCTGAGGTTGGCAATAGGGGCCTCTGATTATACTTGGAAATAAAAACCCATGTTTACATATTCATGGGTCTGTTCTCTTCCCCCCTCTGATGGCCACTCAGCGATGAGGCCTGCACCAGCGGCCAGCTGGTCGTCGCCAGCCGGGAAAGCCAATACAAGGTGTTCCACTTCCACCACGGTGGCCTGGACAAGCTGCCCGACGTGCTTCAGCAATGGAAATACTGCGCAGAGACGCACCTCAAAGACCAGGTAGCCCGGAGGAGGGAGGCCCTTCACCACCCCTGGAGGCACCTGGCTGCTGAGACACCCCCCCTCCCATTCCCCCCTCCCCTCCAACGGGGGCCCAGGACATTGGCTCTCTCCCCCGGAGACCCAGGCCTCTCCTGTGTGACCCGTGGTCGCTGGGGGCCTACAGAGCAGCAATTTGGGATTTGAAACATGTGCCCAGGCTTCTTGTAAAGGCAGTACTCCGCACTTGAAAAATCATGTTTTGACAAGGCTTCCTGCCATATTTTGCTCAATCTACATACAAATGTAATAAGAGCTCTTTAATTATCTGGTTAAGATACTGTATGTGCTTATTAGAAACGGGCTGACTTTAAAATTCCCTTCCTTCCCACAGAGCCTCCTGCTGGCTTCCCTTATTACAGTAGCATGGCTTTTTCCCCCCCCGTACATTGAACAACCTTTGATTTTTGAATTAAATGTCAGCTGCAGTTTTGCCCTGGATCCGTGACTGCCCGTGGAGACAACCTGACAGGCGGGCTCCCCGCTCGCAGAACAGCCATCCCTTTGTATGTGGCCAATCACATGTAATTTATTGCAGGCCCTCCCGGCAGAGGGAAGTTGGCCGTCCGAGGCATTAATTCCGTCTTTGCAGCGGGGCTGGAGGGAGAGTGGGGCGCGGCGGTCGATGGGAGTGGGCCGGGAGCCGGGAGCGCGAGGGGGGACCATGGTAAGAGGACGGTATTTTCTTTTGAATTGTGTCTAATTACACTTGCCATTTAGGGGTTTGTATGCGGGGAAGAGGCGTCCCCCTCCTTTCGGAAGAGAGAGGGAGGAAGGCTTACATCCCGCGAAGAGCGCGGCTGGCTTCGAAAGCGAAGCGGCTGAGACACTGATCCCCAACTGTCCTCCGTCCAGCAGGTCGCCGACGAAAAGACGTGCATGCAGTTCTCCATTCGGCGTCCCAAACTGCCGTCTTCCGAGACGCACCCCGAGGAGAGCATGTACCGACGGCTGGACGTCGCGGCCTGGCTCCGCCACCTGAACGCGCTGGGCCAGGTGGAGGAGGAGTACAAGCTCCGCAAGGTGAGGCCCGGTGTGCCCGCGGGGCCCGATTCAGGACCAGGGGTCGGGGCCGTGCCCACGGGCCGCCTCCGCGGGGTGCGTCCGCTGGTGCCAGAGCTGGCTGTGTGAACGCGCCCGATAGAGCAATCAAAGCCGCTGCGATGAAAAAGCAACCTCCGGAGTGGGTTTGGAGGACCCCGCGTCAGCCTGTATAGCAGAGCTCGCAGCCCGCGCCGCGATTCCAAAACCGGGATTAGGCCCTGACGTGAGAACGACAGGTTAATCTGAGTGCCGCACCAGGGGGGGCATTGACATTGAAATGAGCCTGGTTTGTGTCCTGTATGGGAATGGGGGGCCGGCACTTTCCCCTTCCAAACATGTGCAAATTGCAGCGATCTGAATCAAGGCATCAGTTGTCAAGAAGGCGCAGCAAAGCCACCAAAACACAGATCTCCGGGGATTTGGGGGTCCTTTGAGCAGCCCTGCTTTGGCCCCTCCCCAACTTTTGCCGCTTCCTCCAGGCCATTTTCTTCGGCGGCATTGATGTGTCAATCCGGGGGGAGGTCTGGCCCTTCCTGCTGCGTTATTACAGCCACGAGTCGACGTCGGAGGAGAGGGAGGCGCTGCGGGTGCAGAAGAGAAAGGAATACGCCGAGATCCAGCAGAAAAGGTGACCGCGGCGACCGGCCGGGGCCCACTCGAACCGCGGAGGGAAACGAAACCCACCCCAGCGCCGCGGAGGGAAACCCACCCCAGCGCCGCGGAGGGAAACCCACCCCAGCGCCGCGGAGGGAAATGCCATTTGGAAAGGCAATTTGAGGTGCAATTCAGCATTGATAATATGTTCCGTGACCCATAGTTTCCTTGAAAAATGGGTCTCCCAGGACCGTGAGAGATGGGGCTGGATAAGTGCAGTTATTACCCCAGCGCCCGGCCCCGGGACTGGCTCTCTTTAGCTCGCATATCAAGATTTTAGAATTCTTTTTCAACGTACTTAACGAGGCGCTGACATCCTGCCGCAGAACGCCGGGGTGGCGGGGGTGTTTGGGGGGCACTGGGACTGCTGAGGTCTGTTTGGGCCTCGCTGATCCCGCGGCTGCGGTCAGCTCTCTGTTTGGGACCCGTGAGGCCGAGTTCATGTTTGGAAAGCCTTGTGCACCGCCCCCACCCCACCCCAGGTCAGTGGGAGCCGGAGGGTTTGCCAGCGGCCCCAGTTCCCATCTGGGAGCAGGGCTGAGCGGGACGCCCGCGCCAGCCGGGAGCGTATGTGCCGCTTGCTGACCCCCCAGCGGGCGCTCTGCTCCATGCCAGGCTTTCCATGACCCCTGAAGAGCAGAGAGCGTTCTGGAGGAACGTGCAGTTCACCGTGGACAAGGATGTGGTACGGACAGATCGAAGCAACCAGTTCTTCCGAGGAGAAGGCAATCCCAATGTGGAGAGCATGAGGTACCACCTCCCGGGCCAGCATGGTTCCTCCCCCCTCGGTTTCACTCCCATCTGCCACCTCACCCCTCAGGCCTCAGTTGACCCTCTGGGAAGCGGCCGAGCAGCAGCTTCTGCAGGGGTCAGGGGTCTTTCCTCCAGGTTCAATGCCCCAGTATCAGAGGGTCGTTAGCTATTTTAGGCAATGTCAGTGGGTCTCTTATTGTCCTAGAGACCCAGGGAAGGCCTGTAGGCCCCACCTGCTGGACATCCACCAAGCTTAACCTTGCTTGTCTCACACCAGCCGTGGCCAGCCTCCCCCTGAGTGTCTCTGTCTCCCACTGGGTGGTCTTCTGGATGATAAAGCCACACAGGGCTGAGGCTGGCATCTTTGACGTTCTGCTACCTCCTGGCAAATAATTGCACAAAATTAGCAGCCCATGAAAACGTTCCTGGCCAGCCCACCCTTTGTCACAGGCAGTTGACAATTAAGAAAATCAGACCCACATTCCTCCTCGCCCTGCTCTCGAGGGGCTGGGCTGGTGAGTGCCTAATTGCAGGCCATTACCTTTCCCCAGGCTCTGGAGACGGTCCCAGAGCTGCCCTCCTTCCTCTGAGGTCAAGGTGAAAGATGGGGGCCCGGACAGCCCAGGGTCTCCAGCCTGGGGTTCTACTGGCCTGCACAACAACACACTGCTACGTTGTGGCCACCCTCCACTGACCTCCCTGCTCTCTGCACTGCGTCTCCAGGAGAATCCTGCTGAACTATGCAGTGTACAATCCAGCCATCGGCTACTCCCAGGGCATGTCGGACCTGGTGGCACCCATCCTGGCCGAGGTCCTGGACGAGTCAGACACCTTCTGGTGCTTTGTGGGTTTGATGCAGAACACGATCTTTGTCAGCTCTCCTCGGGACGAGGACATGGAGAAACAGCTGGTGAGGCTCTCAGATGTGTATGGCTTGGCTGCTGTGGGTCAGCAAGCAGCAGAAAAGCCCGGGTCAGCCTTGCCGATGGACTATGGGGGGCTTAGCCCTGGGCCTCTGGGATAGGGCCAGCTCCCCCAGGAGGGACGCACGGTGTTCCCAGGTCCCAGGACACGTGTTGCCATCCCCACCTCACACTCCTGCAGGTCCAGAGTCTGGACTGTGCAGGGCCCTCCCCTTGTGGCTTCCCACCTCCCTGCATGTGGCATCCCAACCCAGGCTCCCTGGGAGACAAAGAAGGGGGGGTCCCTATCACACCTGACCCTGTGCTTTGTAAAATGGTTCCTCAGGTGCATCTGGGCCCCCTGCAGGGGTCCAACATAGCCAGGGTTCTGGGGGTGGGGATGGGAGGGGCTCCTGAAACCACCTCGAGGCCCACTGGGTAGTCGTCACAATCGTACCTCGAGGGCAGCAGGCTTGCTGTGCGCAGCCGGCACCCCTCCCTTCATGGCCTCCCCTAACCTACACAGACCAGGCAGCACTGAGAATTGGGAGCGAGGCGGCAGAGCTGGGTAAGGCAGGGCCAGGAGTGTGCACTCTTTCCTGACCTAGCATCTGTGCACTCCAGGCACCTGCCAGGTGCTGCTGGCACAGGGAGATGGTCTCAGGTCCCCAGTCTGCAAGAGATTCTTGGTCTGGAAGCTGACAGTGTGAGGAGAGGATGCTGGGTGCCAGGGAGTGATACAGAAAGAGCTCTGGTGATATAGATGGGAACCAAGACAGGCGTCCCAATGTCTCCTTGGACTAGGCCAACCCCACGGCACATGGGGTCTGGCCCTGGACACTGCCAGGCCTGCCGAGACTTGGCTGAGCAGAGCTCTCTGGGCAATGACACTGGGTGCCCCGGTCAGGTTGGTGGCCCACATGCAATGAGGGTCGAGCTGAATGGAGGGCCTCAAATGCCAGGCCAAGGAGCGTGTCCCATCGACTAGCCATTAGGAAGCCGTTGAAGACTATGGATGGGAGAGCAGAACACAGCAGGGGATTGGATGAGGGGGAGCCAGGAGCAGGCAGGTGGGGATTGGAAGGTGAGGGGCAACAGAGCGGGGGTGGGGAGCACCCGTGAGGGAGGGAGGGGGTCAGCTGCATGCGTGGCCTTGGCCCTGCTGTAGGCCACTGGGTGGAAAGACTGGCCAGTCGGGAAGGATCCTCAGATCCAGTTCCCGTGCCATCCCAGCCGCTGTCTCAAGTGGGAACAATGGGTCGCTTGTGTGGGAAGGGGCCTGTGAGTCACCAAGCCCCCACCCCAGGATCTGGCTGGGATCTCAGCCGAGCCTGCCCACTCCAGCCGAGCCTGCCCACTCTGCGCTCTCTGCATCGGCCCTGTGATGTCAGGTTTCCACGGTACCTACAGAGGCAGTTACGGGCTCTGATGCGAGTCGCCCCTGATGGGCTCTGAAGCACGTGGCCCCATGACTCGTTAGCTGCCAGAGATTGATTTTACAACGGTGCTGGTGAAGTCAGCAGCCCAAGCAGGACGTTGCCAGAAATAGCCTCGATCTTATCCCACGTCACTGGGTGGTGACCTTGAGTGCAGGAATTGAGCCTCTTGGGGTTCAGAAACGCCCCCTCTCTGCTCTAAATCAGCTCTGGAAGATGATGGATCTTGGTGATCAGAGCGGAAGGTGGTTGAGTGGGTGTGGGGGAGGGGGCGTTGTCAATGGATGATCTGCTCGACATCCCAGAAAGGAGGGGGCGTCAGAAACAGCCCCATATGGCGCCTGAGCCCTGGGGGTCTTCCTAGCCTCGGACCTGCCACTAGCCTCCTGGTCCACATCAGGGTGCTATGCTCTGCCTTGCCCTGGGCCACGCCACAGCCTCCAAAACAGTCTGAAATCTGGGCTAAGCTGACAAAGACAGGTGTGAGTCAGACTTCCAGCGACAGAACAAAATAAGTGGGTGCAGTGACATGTAGCAGGTAGAGACCTCGCGCATGGCACACAGGCTTTGGCGGCGGGGGAGGGGTGGACCGAGGCAGGGCCTCGGTGGGAGTGGGCTTCCTGGGCCAGGCAGGCAGGCGTGCTCGGGGCTGGGGGGCTAACTCATCTCGGCCTCGCCCCCAGCTGTACCTGCGGGAGCTGCTGCGGCTGACGCACCTGCGCTTCTACCAGCACCTGGTCTCGCTGGGCGAGGACGGCCTGCAAATGCTCTTCTGCCACCGCTGGCTGCTGCTGTGCTTCAAGCGGGAGTTTCCCGAGGCTGAGGCTCTGCGGATCTGGGAGGCCTGCTGGGCCCACTACCAGGTGAGCCAGGTGCGGTGCCCAGGGCTGGGGGCTGGGACAGCGGCTCCAGAGCGACAGTCGCCGTCCTGCACCCAGCCTAAAAGGAAGGCGGGGTGCCCACATAACTGTGCGCCTCCTCTGGGGTCCCCCTCCACCATCCCTGATCCCTTGCAAGCCGCAGTCAGCCCCTCACATGGCGACTGCCTTCCAGTCCCACGTGGCCAGCCTCAGACCTGCAATTCCCCTCTCAAGTAACTGAAATCGATGCAAATTGCCCACTGACTGCACTCATTACCACGTTCTGGGGCTGAGCACGCTCCTGTCACAACCAATCAGCATGAAAGACATTGCGGGGCCGAGCAGGACGCCAGTGCCCACATGCTGGAGCCAGTGCCCGCCTGCCTGCCCCCTCGGGACGGCTCAGAGAAAGGGCCTGAGATCTTGCTTCCCCATCAGCCCCTCTGAGAGCCCGGGCCCGGCCCACTGTCCCCACCCGGGGATGTGATTTCCACTTGCTGTCCACCGTTATCATTGTCTCCTCAACAAATTCCCCTGAGAGTGTCGAACTGGCCCTGTCACACAGCTTTAATGCCCAAATTAGCAACAAGCTGGCGACGTGAAAGGATAGGCAAGTCTCTCTGAATCCATCAGCCTTAAAAAAAAATAGTATTGACGTATCCGGGAGGTGGCCAGGACCCTTTCTGCAAGAGTGGGCTCCATCCTCCCTGCGGCAGCCGGAGCAGCTTGGATGAGACAAACCTCGCTGATACGTGGGCACGCCCACCAGCCCTTGGAAGTGCATCAGCATTTCCCCTCCTTACTAATGCCAAAGAAGGATTATGTCTGATAGAAGTGAGTGTGAACAAATGTGGTGCTGGTGCCACAGGCTGCCTTTGTGTTCATCCATCCTCACCCGCCTCCTGCCCCTGCCCCCAGCCCGGCCCAGGTCTGGGCTGTGATTCCTGCGTGGATTAGCGTGCTCGACGTGCACTGCAGGCTGGAATCAAGGAAGCATTGGCAAGGATGGTCCAAAACACTGGATCACATTAAAAAAAAAAAAAAAAAAAAGTGTGTCCACTTTTCAAAGCCTCATTGCATGTTTTTCCAGCAGCAAGTTTGCCACCCTCGTGACATCACATTTAGGCTAATGTTACAAGTGAACTCAGAGCATTACCCAACAAATGGGGCCATTTCCAAGGCTAAATTTAGCCACATTTGGCCCCACCACTTGATCAAATTAGTGGCAGGAGATTGGAAGGGGGGGTAGGATGACTGTAGTGGGCGTAGGCTAATTCATTAGAGTGAGCTTGTGGAGAGGGGGGTGGTCACTACCAGCTGCTTTAACTTTTAAAGTGTCCCCAGAGTGAGAAAGGCTCTGTTTCATTCATTTATGATACTTCTAGTTTGCCCTCGGGGGCTGGGCTGCCCTGGGCCTTGTCCAGTGAACTGGGATTAGTCCTGTACTGCCATCCAGCCCCATTTAGAATGTGCCCCACCTTTTCTGCCCCAGAGTCCTCTCTGAGAGGAGGTAGACATGCTCCATCCTCCGTCCTCCCCAGCTACCCCCAACCCACCGCCAGCCCTGGCCACAGTTCGAATAGCTGTAGAAGGATCGTTCTGAGCCACAGCAAGACCATTCTGGATTAATTCAGAGGAAGGGGCTGGGCAACCTGGGAATGGTCTCTTCAGAGTGGGTGAGGTGTGGGGTGTTTGCTGCCCATAACTTCTGCCCACATCCAGGGCTCCTCCTGGCCCTGTTTGCAAAGGAACAAAGTTCTGTCTGGCTGGGTGGCCGACGTCAAGAGACTAAACACAGGCTTCCTGGTGGTCCTTGTCCTTCCTCTGCCCCCGGGAGCAAGTGTGACTCAAAGGCGGTGTGCCCTCAAAGTGTCCGGGCCGGAGAGCGCACAGGATGTACCCCCGTCAGGACCAAGTGCCGGCTTCCTGCTGTGGGCCAGACCTTCCTTTCTGGGCAGCCATATGAGGCAGCCTCCAAGGAAGACAGCGGAGTCCTCAATGGGCTCTGTAAAGCTGGTTAAAGATGGTGGGCTCATTGTAGGGAGCTCCATGGGGACCATCGGGATCTGCTGTGCTCTGCTCTGAGGCTCTTCTCCCCACTTTCTTATCAACAAACCTAAGAGTCATCTCTGGGGCACAAGTTGGGACGTTTGGGCTGGAGGCAGGAGGACAATGACCAGTGGGTGGCTGCCAGAAAGTTCTTTCTCACTGGTGTGTTCTGTGACCCACTGGAGCGTGTTCTGATGCACCGTCTCTCAAGAGAATGGGCACAGGCCAGCCTTCAGAGCAGCGTGTTCTTTGTCCCTGTGCTGGAAAGCCTCCCAGAGGGCTCCCCGAAGGGTAAGAGCAGCCCGTGGGTGGCCAGCTGCAACATCGCCCCTTTGTATGTCACAGCAGCCTTTGGATGGAGGTGCTCACACTGGCCCATTTGCAGGTGGGGAAACTGAGGATGAAGGAGGTTGCTGGGCTTGGCTAGGGCCACTTGAAACCAGACGACCTCACCTCGAGCCCTTACCCCGCACCTCTGCACTTGGCCTCTACCTGCAGGCAGGGCCTGGGGCTGGGTCAGGGGCCTTATCTGAACCCACTCTCTACCCCCCAGACGGATTACTTCCACCTTTTCATCTGTGTGGCCATTGTGGCCATCTACGGGGATGATGTCATTGAGCAGCAGCTGGCCACCGACCAGATGCTTCTGCACTTTGGAAACCTGGCCATGCACATGAATGGGGAGCTTGTTCTCAGGAAGGTGAGTGTGTCTGGGGGCCCTCCCATATGCGGAGCCCCACCCCTTCACTTCCAGAGCTCCGCCCCCACGCAGCCCCCCACAAGCCCCGCCCTCCACATATGCAGAGCCCTGCCCACACACAGAGCCCCACCCCTTCACTTCCAGAGCCCCGCCCCCACACTCCAGCCACCCTGGGAGCTCCTGACCAAGGCCCAGTGGTCAGCATGTCTGGCGGCTGCTCAGGGTGCCTGGCAAAAGAGGCCTCTCTCCTCATGGACTGAACAGATTACCCGGTTTGATAGACAGGTCCTCCACCTGGGGTACCTCACTCCTAGCCCAGAGCCAGGAAAACTGAGCAGGAGGCTTAGGGAGGGGAGGTGGCCACTTTTATCCAAAGTTAGTGGAATAAAGGGGGCCTTTGCCACCTCCCCACTTCCCAGGCTCCTACTGGAGTCTGCTTCTTAAAGCTCTCTGGTGTCTCCCAGGGGCAGTGAGGAGGGCCTGGGGTCAGGGTGGGGTGGGTAGGAAGAGGGTGGTGGAAACAGACCCTGCAGGGTGGAGAGGTGGAACCGTGGGGCCAGGCCGAGCCAGGGAGGGACAGGGTGGGCCTTGTGCCGCTTTTGTCTGCCCTGTTTACCCTCCATATGAAGGCCACTGGGGGAGCCTTCTTTGTGTCAAGCCACATGGAAGCACTGCTCCGGAAACCATGTGAGTCCCGTCCCTCAGCTGGATCACGGTGTTGAAAGGGACGGGGCAGGCAGAGCCCTCACCCTGACCTGGCACAGGGCGAGCCCTTGGGCGCTGGCTATTGCTGCCCTTGCTCTTGGGCCACTGGCTGTCCCCCAACCCCCTCATCACTGCCTGTCCTCTCTGTTTGCAGGCAAGGAGTTTGCTCTATCAGTTTCGCCTCCTGCCACGGATCCCCTGCAGCCTGCATGACCTGTGCAAGCTGTGTGGCACTGGCATGTGGGACAGTGGTTACATGCCCGCCGTGGAGTGCACAGGCCAGCACCCGGGGTCTGAGAGCTGCCCATATGGGGGCACTGTGGAGACGCCTTCGCCCAAGCCCCCCAGAGAAGGCAGGAAGGGCCCAAAAACGCCCCGGGAAGGCTTCGGTTTCCGCAGATAGGTTGGGCTCCCTGTGCTAGACGAGGGGTCAGGGAACCTCAGCCAGGTCCCCAGCATGGGGGAGGGGGTGGGGCTAGGCTTGAAGGGGATGGGATGGTAGAAACGGAAGGAAAATGCCCTTGGGCGGCACGAAGGGAAACTTTTCATATTAAGGACAAAAACGGAGTCCAGAAGTGACAGAAGTGGAACCCGCCAGCTGCCCAGAGAAAAGTCACCTCCCAAGAAAGCGGGACCAGAATGCATGGCCATCCCACCTGGAGACGCAGGCTGGCTGGGTTCTCGTGTTGCCTGCCTCTGCTGGATCTCGACACGTCCCAGGAATTCCTCCAGCTTCATCAGCCACCGAAGGGTATTGCCAGGCACTGGGAAAAGCAGAGACAGAAGGAGAGGTCTTGTGCACCCACCAGTGCCGGGGAGTGCAGAACAAGGGGGTCCTGTCCAGGCCCAGAGACATCTCTGCAAGCCAGACACACCCGCCTCATCAGGCTTCATTCTCTGAAAGGACCAACCATACTCCACAGCTTCTCCAGCCACAGCTGCAAAGCTGATGTGAAGACATCTGCCCCCGATCCCCCCCCGCAGAAAAAGCCCCACTGATTTCAGGGTAAAGAGGTGTAAGAGCAGGGGGCTGGGGGCTTTCACACTCTGTCCATTTCAACATCCTGTCCTCTTGGTATGTGAAGGAATCTGCTGTCCGTGAGCCTGAGCACAGACTGTTGAAGTGTTGGATTCCTCTCCCTTTGTTGGGGAATGTCTGCATTTGGTATTGTTTAAGGCCAACCTCACCAAATACTGCAACCAACTGGGGTCTGGATGGGTTGAGGTGTGTGTGTGTGCACGCAAAATCCTCTGAAGGGAATCTGCAATGTTTGAGGGAAGGGGTACTATATTAACTGACCAACCAAGACAGAGGCACCTGAAAGTGCTAGAAAGACTCCCACTTCCCTGCAGGGCCTGCATTCTGCCATGAATGCCAGTCTTCTGTAAGTCAGCTTCTCAGGTGGTTGGACGCAAGAGTGGCCACAGTACAGTAGCCATCACTCAGGGCACCTCTGCTTTCTGTGTGGGAACGAGGTCTTCCCAGCAAGCTCTCCCTGCTCCCAAGATTCTCATCAGTTGCTCCTTCTGGGATTCAGAGAAGGACACATAAGGGCATGGGAGGGCTCCCAGTCAGTGTAAATTGGTGGAGCCATTTGCACAGGAAGCCACCTCTTGAACTGGCAGGAGCAAGGAGCCTGGAAATGTTCCTTGAATCCTCCTGCACATTCTTCTGGGGAGAAAAATTCCTGAAGTGCTGAGAGTCATCGTGGAGACACAGCCCAACTAATGCTTCTTCCTGCCCTCAGCTTTTGTCACTGAGAGTTGACGCTGCTGGATGGCGCCACTTTAAAAAGATGTTTATCAACAGGAAAGAGGAAGTTATCAGCCTCCTCCCTTCTCAGCTTCTCTCTTCTCCATGAGCCCAAGTCCTCCAGCAGGCAGGAGGCTGACACTGGTACTTCCAAGTTCCTGGCCCCTCTGTCCAAGAGCCTTTTGGAGAGACCATCCTGGAGCCCCATCAGTGCCCAGACCTTAGGGTACTGACCAGTATAGTCCAGCAGCAGGGTCCAGCTGGATGGGGGTAGACTTGTGCTCTGCTTCTGGGGAAAGAAGATCGCCTTTCCATCTGGAGGATGGGTCCTGATCCATTATGGAAATGGCTTGAGTTACCCAGGCACTATGTTGACCCTCCTCTAGAGACCATATCCCCATGAACAGGCATAACAGTTATCCATTGCCACAGTAATGCTACGTAACAAATAGCCCCCAAACATGGTAGCCTCAAATAACACACACTTACCTAGCACATGAGTCTGTGGGGCAGCAGCTCAAGCTGGGCATTTCTGGTCTGGGTGGGGCTTGCTCCCATGCCTGGAGCTGTTAAGTCCTAGGGGGGTGCTCACACATGTAGAGGTGTGTAGAGGTCAGACTTGGCTCTGCTCTGTGCCTCTTGCATCCTTCCCACAAGCCAGTCCTGGCCAAGGCAAAGGTGCAGAATCAGAAGTGTACAGGCACCTTCCCAAGCCTTGACAGATGCCCCCCGTGCTGCCACCCCAGTGGCCAAAGCAAGTCACATGGCCAGACTCAGCATCTAGGGCTGGGGAAATGGACCCTCCCCTGCAGTAAGAGAAGTGACATGGTGAGGGGCTGGGATTCGGGGAGGGGTGAGGAACTGGGCGGCTGGTATGGGGCTGGAAGAGTCTACCAGCACCACAACAAAGTCCTGGTCCAGATCACACTGTTTTGGAACTCACCTTCTACCAGGGGCGTGACTTCCCCTGAAGGGGCAAGAGATGCCTAAGAGGAGAAAGAGTGCTCCCCCTCATCCTCTGTAGCAGAAGAACGTCCCTGCATTTTACAATACCTTGTGCCTTTGGGCTGCTGTGTGTGGGGTGGAGGGAGAGGGGTCCCAGGCTCCCTCACTTTGGAGGGTCCTGGGTGGAAAACGCTCATTCTGAACCTCCCAGCTCCCACAGCCCCTCACCCCCATGGCTCCCCAGGACCCTCCCACCTCTCACCCTATGGGCTGGGTGAGGTCCCAGTGAGATCTGGGCCTCTTGGAGCAGCCAGGACCTCGAAAGCTGAAGACCTGGGTGTGTGGGCTCTGCGAGGTCCCGCTGCTCCGGAGGGATGGAGAAGGCCCGCCCCTGCACGGCTCCCTTAATCTGGATGCAATTAGAGGAAACCAGCCAAAAACCCTGCGGCAGCTGTTGCCTCAGGATTATTCTCAGCCAGCAAAAGGCATTAGGGTGATAATTCAGTCATTAGACTTTTAGCCTTCCCACCGCCAGAGCGTGCAAATACAGGATAATCAGCCCAGCACGGCCATCCTCAGCGATACTGCTTATTTAACCCATTTTTAAAAAATGACACTTAATGTTATTGGCTGGGGTGCGTGTGTATGCATACTTAAAAGTTTCCCCACCGCCAATGTCTGTGCTGACGTTACATGATGTCGTCGGGACCTCTGGGAAGAGAGGGCACCTTTGATGCGCATGTGCTGGCACAGAGAGGGCAGTGGGGCAGGGACTCACCAGCCCAGTGGGGGTTCACCCTCTCAGGGAAGGCGGATGATGGCAGGATGAAGCTGGGTGTGGGGAAGGTGGGCATACAGTGGGGTCAGGGTCTTGTTAAGTGCAGAGGGGAACAGTGTGCTATTCCAGAAGGTTCTGACTTAAGTCCCAGCAGGGGAGACTTGGAACTCACAAGTCAAGGGAATTGGAGTTCTTGAGCCAATTAGAGGGGTAGGGATAGGCAGGCTGGGAGGGGTCCTCAGCCCATCTCTGCAGAGAAGGAGGGTCTGCAGTCCAGAGGGCAGTTCCATTGGCGGCCTTGGTCTGGATGTCATCAGCAGGTAGCGCTGTGTTGTCCTGACCGGCTAAGTGTCAGGCAGGACAGAGATTTTTGAATCCAGGACCTTTGAGTTTTCTGTAAAATCCTGCTGGGGGCAGACAGCTGGACAGGATGAAGATGCTGGTTCTGAAACGAGGGCAGTGGCTGGCGGTCACTCAGCTCTGACCTTTGATGGGTAGGAAATGGGGCAAAATCTGTGGACCACAGTGAGGGACCTCTGTGGCTCTCCCCTCGGTTTTTTGTGAGGTCCCTCTGAGCTCTCTTGTCTGCTTCTTGTTCGGTAGAAATAGCTGGGAGGAGGGCAGCCCCCAGGGTGGTGGGAATCTGCTCATGGCTGTGCCCTGCACCTGCGGAAGCCTCCATCCTCTGTTTGGCCTCCCTTCCGCCGTGCAGGGAGGCTGGAGGGTGGCAGGAGCACCTGGGTTCACCCGGCCGAGAGAAGGAAGCCTCTTCCAGTTTGTCTGCCCAGCAGAGGCCCCCAGAGGCTGCCCCGCCTCGGAGGAAGGAGGAGGAGTTTCCCTGGGAAACCCCACACACGTGCAGAGGTGCAGCCCTAGACTGGCCTGCAAGCTGTGCCACAAACCCATAGCAAAGGGAAGGAGCCTGCGGGTCTGGCCTGAGGCCAGGAGCTTCCTCTGGAGACCCTGGGGAACCAGATGGCCCAGGATCTGATTAGCCCTGTGTTTCTAAGCCAGGCTGCAAGGCCGTCCCTCGAAGTGAAAGCATTCTGTCCCCGCCCGTCCTTGGCTCAGAGGGAACTGCCCCCAAAGTTGTGAAGCCTAAGAACAGGGCTCCCCTACAGAGGTTGCGCAGTGCTGTGTGGAAGGAAGACACTTACCTAGGGGTCAGGAACCTGGTTCTTGTCCTGCCTCTGACCCTTCCCAGGTGCGTGACCTTCCTGCACTCTGAGCCTCAGTTCCCTCATCTGTAGAATGAGAATGGCGCTGCCCTCCCAGCCCACCTCACAGGACTGCTGTGGGGACTCTCCAGGTGAAGGTGTCATGAAGCTGGTTTACCAGCCCCGGGGGCTTCACCTGCCACTCAGGGAAGAGACCACTGACCTTGGCCTTGCAGCCTTGGCAGAAAGGCGGCATGCTCCCAACCCGAGAGTTCGGCCTGCTTTGAGAGTCAGCAAACCCGCTCCCTTCTACACGTCCACTTTGCTGCATGTCCCCGACTAAGGGGGACCTCTCTGTGCCTCTTCTGTGAAATTCACCCCATGCCACCCCACTCCTGCCATGAGGATAACCAACCATAAGCCATGACCTTGCTGACCCCGAGAGATGTGTCTGTGTGCTGTGTGCCCAGCTCTGCATCAGGGATGAGGTCCAGGCCTCGGACCCCCACGGCTGTGAAACCCACTCAAGCAGGGGGCTGTGGCCTCCTGGGTCAGGCTGTAGAGACTGGAGAGGGGTGTCCCTTGGGCCTCTTGGGGGCAGGGCGGGCATGCAAACAGCCTGCAAGCATCTGGCCGTAAACACATTGTGCTGAATTTCTAGGTAGGAAAGTACATTTCAAGTTCAGAGATCAAGACTTGGTCATCTTCTCTCCAGCACCTTGTGTTAGTCAGAGGGCAGGGTTTCTGTTGTTTAAGGGAAAATTTAATGAAATTCCCACCATTACCAAGAGATTACTGATGTCCGTGGCTAGCATTCGTTCTCTGTATTTCATTTTGTTTTCTTGTTTTTTTTTTTTTTTTTTTTTTGTGGTACGTGGGCCTCTCACTGCTGTGGCCTCTCCCATTGCGGAGCACGGGCTCCGGACGCGCAGGCTCAGCGGCCATGGCTCACGGGCCCAGCCGCTCCGCGGCATGTGGGATCTTCCCGGACCGGGGCACAAACCTGCGTCCCCTGCATCGGCAGGCAGACTCTCAACCGCTGCGCCATCCCAGGGAAGCCCTGTTTTCTTTTTTAAATATAATCGCCCACTGGTCAGGCCATGCCCCAGGCTCGGGACTGGCCACCCTGACCCCTGGGGCCACGGCCCCCACTGTGCTTCTGGCTCTCATGGATTCCACTGCAAAGTAAATAAAATCATATTGACAACAAACACGCTCTACGGCGCCTCTAAGGAAAAGGTCCGGCGAGATTTGTTAGGTCAGAATGTGGCAGGTTCCAGTGCTGGGTGAAGAGGGCTCCCACAGAAGAGCAAGGAGGGCCGGAGGGCTGGCCAGTGGCACAGCAGGCCCTGCTCTGGGGAGCCTGGCTGCAGGCCCAGGGGTCCATCAGGCATCTGAAGGGGACGGACGCTTGGCCTGCAGCAGGGAGGAGCTGCTCGCCTCCAAGGTGGAGAGGTAGTAAGAAAGTGCCCGTGAACCCCAGTGACCGGGGGCCCCAAGACTGGCCCCAGCACCTGGAAACACACAGTGTTTTATTGAGACTTGGCTGCCAGGGCTCTGATTTCAGGAAAAGCCGAAGGCTTGCGTTTGTGAACTTTTTACGGAGGCAAAGAAAATGAATTTGACCTTGTTAAGGGTGGGAGCTAAAGGAAGAATTCAGGCATCAGCTTCTCTCATCTCCATCCCCTGGAGCCCTACTACAGGGGACACGCCCCAGGGATTACAGGGAGGTGGGCAAGGGGGCTGGGGCCTGTCCTGGTTCTCCTGGAATGTGCTGGTGGGTGGAGGGCTCCCAGCCCTAACACGTGCCTGTGGGATTGCGAGCTGGTTTTCTGTGGTTTTGTATGTACCTTTTCGTCCTTTTGCCTGAGAGTGGAGGAGGGTGCATACGCCGCCCTCCTGAATGTCTGCACCCCTGGAGGTCTCGTGTCTGCAGGGTCTGTCTCACCGTCCACCCACCTGGCCTTGGCTGAGATGACAGAGAGCTTTGTCACCCCTTTTCTGCAGGCCAGGAGTGCCCCTGCCTGAGGCTGGCTGGCCACGTGGCCAGGAGGAGCAGCAGGCCCAGCTGATGCATCAGCTGCCATGCCTGGCTGGTGGCTCCACTTAGAGAAACCTTCTCTATCCTTTTGGGAGTGGGAGGCGCTGCTTCCCCCTCATGCCTGGCCCTAACCTGGGATCTGAAGTCACCCCTGATGGCCGAGTGCAGACAGAGAGGGAGCTTGGAGTTCAGGGGCACCAGCCCTACCATCACCACCCTCCAGGGCATGGCTGTGGGTCAGTTCGTCCTCAGAAAGGGGCAGTCCCACCCCACAGAGCAGCCCTGCAATGGGTCGAGGCCCATTGTGGCCCTCACCTTGGGCCATGGCCCTGCCCGAGGGGGCCTTTCAAACCTGTCAGGCAGCTGGTTTCCTGGGTCTGGCCCAACCAGGATACTCCATCAGGTGTTTGTCTTTGCTCTTCTCTAGTTCTCCCAGAGATAACAGCCGTGCAGTCACGGGCACAGGGGTGTGCTGCCCTAGAGCCAGACTCTTCAAGGTGGCCCCTGGAAAGACCTGGCCTCTGTTGTCCTGTGGTCCTGAGGGCTGGGCCTGGGAGCAGGCTGTCTGTTGCGGCGCAGATGGGCCATCTGCACGGCTCGCTTTACACCCCTGCTAACGGCAGAGACACCCCCGCCCCGCCCCTGGGGCCCATTCACCAGAGAGTGAGCGTCCTGTGCACCATCCTAGTCCCATCATTCCTTCGTGCATCCGTTCAGCAAGCCCCACCAGGGAGACGGGTACCATTGTCCCAGGGACCTGCTCCAGGGGTCCGAGGCTGAGCACACCAGGTCACTGGGGTTTCTGGGGCTGGCAGCACGTACTCTACAAATGCTCCATGAGCAAAACTGCCTTGCCGGCCCTGGGAGAAGCCACTCAATGTCTGCACTTTTGGGGCCCCCGGGGCAAACCTTGAACTCCTCGGGTCTGAGTGACCTTTGGCTGCAGAGACTCAGGTGAGCCAGAAATGTCACTGAGATGATTTTCTTTCAGTCAAGTTGGATCCCATTATGAGCCCTGCCAACCCAGTTAAGTCTCAGTTGTTATTGGTGTCTCTCCTTCCCCCCAACACTCACATGAAGACATGCAATGAGCAGGGGTGGGAGGGATCCCACGCAAAACGTGCAGGGGGCTCTCTGCTCCTGGCCCATGGTTGCCACTGAGATACCCCCTGTCCAAACCCAAGAAGCCCATGAGGTCTGGCTCTTTCCTTTGACCGGGGCCCTGGTGCCCAGGCACAGCTGCATCTCTACCCCCATCCTGTCCCTCTGCAGGGAAGCCACCACCACCATACACACACACAGGGCGGGGAGGCCTCAGCCAGCCCCTTCCCCCCCCACTCCAGTTCCATTGCCCACCTCTCTTCAAGGAGCACCAGCTTTTAGAACAGAACCCACAGGAGGCTGGCCACAGGCTCCTTCCCACCACTCAGCAGAAACCTGGAGGGGAAGGAGCACAAGGGCTTGACAAGCCTGGGAGATGCTTGGAAGAAAAACTACAGTGAGAACAGGGCCCCAATCATCTGTATGAGTTATTGGGCCACATGAGCGATCTCACTGTTAAAGGGGTTGTGTCTTCACACCCCCCCCACCTCCTCATGGCCATTGGGGAGGGTCCCACCCAGCCACTGCCATGCTCTCTGCAGACTGGAGGACACCTGCCAGTGCCCTCATGGGCCACACTCAGTTGCTGGCCCTGGGACACCCCTAAAGTCATCCCTCCTCCTCAGTGGACCCCCTCCCTCACCTGTGAGGCTCTCTTCTCTCTGCATCTCAAGAGAATAACCAGACCTCTGGGCTCCTGGGGCGTGTACTGTGTAATTTAGATAAAGTGGTTTGAAAATATGCTATTCATTCTCTGAATGTGATAATACGTCTGCCTTGATAGGTCAGATGCCACAAGCTCTTTCATCGGCAGTTTGACACTGAACAAAGGAAAACACTTTATATTTTGAGTTGTTAGAGAGAATGGCTTAATGGTTTTCTAAACGGTTGTTTGCATGCTGAAATTAAGTTGGTGCAACAGGGGGATAGTGCCACAGGCTGGGTATAGCAGCCCCTCAGCAGGGAGAAACAGGTTCAAAACGCCCTCAACCAGTAAGAGACATGTGCAGTTCAACAAAGTGGGAAACCTTCATCAGGGATCAAACACAAAGTTCACGGGGTTCATTGGTTACTGGCCATGAATAAGCACAAATAGAAAAAGACATGGAGGGTCCTAGTGGCCACAAGTTAATGGTTAGTGAGCCCAATTGTCCGGCAATTTTAAAACCTAACAGTAGAATATGGCAATGGGCAAGGCCCAGGAAGCCCTCTGGGATAGGAGGTCAGAGCTTTAGATCAGTTCACTGGAGAACTATGGCCAGTGCCTGTCTGGACACCAGCTACAGGGGTATGGATAGAAGATTCTGAGAGGCACAACAAATGACTAAAAAGACCTCAAAGGGTAGAGGATGGGACCCTGTCCAAAATGAAGACTGAAGGATAGTAAATGTTATCAAGAGTCTATGACTTAATGACGAGAGTGCCAACTCTCCACTTTTCTGGTGGGGAGAGCTGGGCAGAGGCAATCGTGGTCACAGGAGGCACTGCCAAAGGGCTGGGCTTCAGGAGAGCCACTCTTGGGTCACCGACCTCTTGGTGTCCCATCCCCTCTGCCCTCCAGGACTCTTGGTGTGGACTCGCCCCTTGTGGGAGAAGCCCATCGCTTGCAGGGCTCCTTACTCCGTCCAAGGTGCGTGAGCACAGGGAGTGTCAGGGAGTGGGGAGTTCTGGCTGTTCACATGAGCTCAATTGGGAGCCCGATTTCCGATACGGGGTCTCAGTGTCCTTCTGTAAAAAGAAATCCAAGTGTACTTAAAGCAAGCATCTGAGACAAAAAACCAATGAGGAGTACACACAGTGGGGGGAGGGGGATGACAGTCCTCCCAGGACACTGTCTGGTGTCCAGGCCCTGTCCTCTGTTCTGCCCACCTCCTGCCCCTATCGGAAAACTTTAGAAACTTTAGAAAAAAGGTGCTGGGGACCCTCAGACCTCTGGACAGGTGCCCTCTGGGGGAATCCCACCCACCTACCCAAATGGCAGTGTCCGTTCTATTTCCAGGCACATTCTGCCTTTCTCCAAAGCCCGGGCATCCTTTGGGTTTTCTGATAAATCCCCAGGTTCTGTCAAACGATTCATTTAGATGGGAGTTCCCCACCCCCATTCGTGGTCTTACTGCTCCACTGGGCCACACGACTGCCTGAGCCAGGCTGATAAATAGCAGCAAAATTTTAGGGCTCAGAGTCAGCAGCCTGAAGCAGAGTGGCAAGGAGCGGGTGGGAGGTGTCCAGTGCACAGGGACGCAGGGGTGAGGGCGTTTCCAGGAGAGGTGAAGTGCTGGCTTCGAAGGGGGATGAGACAAAGAGCTCAGCTCTTCCCCACGTTGCCTGGAATGCATACCTCAGAGCTATTGGTGTGTGTGTGGGGGGGTCTTTCAGGTGGGTGAGACCCAGGAACTGGACTCGGGCCAGTGCAGGTAGGAAGAGGCACTGCTCCCACAGGTCTTTCTTCAAGAGCTGGCAGGTGAGCGCAGCAAGGCTGGGAGTTGGTCCCCCCACCCCGACTTCCAGCCTGCAGTCTCTCCCACCCCCTCCCTGCCTGCTGCATCTGCACCCCTCTCCCATGCAGTGACCAAAGGATTCTGCAGAGTTGAGTCTTACCAAAAAGGCCACTGTCCTTCCCCTCAATCTGTTGGGCCAGAGTGCAGTCGCCAGGCCAGCCCCAAAGAGGTTTCTGGGTCCCCAAAAGAGGGGGAGGCCCCCAGAATCTGAAATGTAGCTATTGGTTCACCAAACCGGCCTGGCCTCCTGGGTCCCTGCACAGACCTCCGCTCCCATCATGAGCCTGAAACTGACCCAGAATGCCAAGGTCTGCTTGTAGAGTGAGTGTAGAGCTGCTGGGCCCCCAGAAACTGGCTTCGATTAGAGGGGACACACCACCAGAGGGTGTCCCAGTGATGGGCACAGACTCCTGTGGCTCCTGCCCAGGCTGAGGATGGGTACCTAAGAGACTGCCAAAACCTGGGCAGGACTGAGCTCCCCATAGGGGTTTTCCTTTCCAGAAAACAGGTTCCAAAGTTTGGGTGGAAGCCTGCTTGGTATGCCCTGCCCCTAGGGCCTAGGACACCAGGTAGGTTTGCACAAGGCTGGAGGAAGGCTGCATGGGCTCCCCACTCCTGTTCTCAGCTGTCCTGCTGAATCCCGGACACAGGCCTGGCTGTGGGATTCAGCCACACAGTGGCATCTCTGCAAAGCCTGGGATTCTCACCAGGAACTGGTCTCCCAGGAGGGAGGGAGGTGGGCAGGCGCTCCCCTGCCCGCCCAAAAGAGGCCTGGGGAACTAGGGTCCCCGTGCCTGGAGCCCCCACTGGGGCCTGTTCAGAAGGTGGCACGTGTGGGCACAGTGGGGCACCACTTCCTCAAAAATAATCCTTGGTGCTAATTCCCATTTCCCCAGGAAGAGGGCCAGTGTCTCTCAGATCCATCCCATTTTCTGCAGAAGGGCTTTGTTGCTGCTTCTTTCTTTCTTTATTATTTTTATTTTTAGCTGCATTGGGTCTTCACTGCTGCGCGTGGACTTTCTCTACTTGCAGTGAGCGGGGGCTACTCTTTGTTGTGGTGCACAGGGTTCTCATTGCTGTGGCTTCTCTTGTTGCGGAGCACAGGCTCTAGGCACACGGGCTTCAGTAGTTGTGGCACACGGGCTTAGTTGTTCCATGGCATGTGGGATCTTCCCGGACCAGGGCTCAAACCCGTGTCCCCTGCATTGGCAGGTGGGTTCTTAACCACTGCGCCACCAGGGAAGCCTGTTGCTGCTGCTTTTTTTTTTTTTTTTTTGCGCGGTACGCAGGCCTCTCACTGTTGTGTCCTCTCCCGTTGCGGAGCACAGGCTCCAGACGTGCAGGCTCAGTGGCCATGGCTCACGGGCCCAGCCACTCCACGGCATGTGGGATCCTCCCGGACCCGGGCATGAACCTGCGTCCCCTGCATTGGCAGGCAGACTCTCAACCACTGCGCCACCAGGGAAGCCCTGCTGCTTCTTTTGATTTCACACCCATTGGGCCTTTTCTCCAAGTCCAGGCATGGGGACCCTAGTTAGAGTGTGTGTGTATGGTGGTGGTGGCTTCCCTGCAGAGGGACAGGATGGGGGTAGGGATGCAGCTGTGCCTGGGCACCAGGGCCCCAGTCAAAGGAAAGAGCCAGACCTCATGGGCTCCTTGGGTTTGGACAGAGGGTGTCTCAGTGGCAACCATGGGCCAGGAGCAGAGAGCCCCCTGCACGTTTTACGTGGGATCCCTCCCACCCCTGTTCATTGCATGTCCTCATGTGGGTGCCCTATGCCCGGCACACGCCTCAGGGCCACCATGTGGATGGGTTCCTGCCCATGTGGTGGGAAGGAAGGGGCACCAAGGGAGAGGGGCACGCAGGACAGGGAAGTGCCTGGGGCTTCCAGAGGGAGGGGAGTTGGGGAGTGGAGGTGGCATGAAGGCAGGGGACTTGGGTGGGAATGGGGGAGGGGTGCAGGAGGGAAGGGAGAAGGAGGGGCAGCCCCCTCCATCCCTCCCAGGCCCACGGATCTAATCATACCAGGTGTGCTTCAGATAAATATTAATAACCCGGTGACAGAGGGAATTTGGGATAATCTAATTAAAAGGGCACCATTCAAGCTGGCAGCTTTACTAAGGAATCACTCCCAGTGAAACCCATGAGCCCCCGAGAGGGCCCTAAGAGGGAGAGGAAACTTCCTCCCTCCCCACAGCTGCCCACCCAGGGCAGCATGGGCAGGACATGGCCTCTGGCAGGGCAGGTGCCTGGCTCCAGTGCCCTCTGAGCCCCACCCCCACCCCTGCCCCAGCTCATCACTCCCAAGCACCAGCCCTGGGCACCAGCCTGAGGCTAGGGCACCCGGACCACCCCCACTCCAGCACCTTCACCCTCAGCCCCTCAGCCTCCCCCTCTGCCTATCTGTCTGTCTCTGTGTCCAGCTGATAGTTTCTCTTGACAAAACCTGAACACCCCATGCCCCCCCACTGTCTTCCAAATGCAAAGAAAAAGCAACCTCAGGCCTCAGAAGGGCTCCCTGGGTACCTGGCTTTCCCTGGGGGGCACTGGGGCCTCTCAGGAATGCAGACCTGACCTCTCCCAGCAGGGCCAGGCCCCACCGCTGAGAGCTGCCCATTCTTGCCTTGGACAAAGTCCTCATCCCAGGGCCAGAGTGGCCCCGTGCCATGACCCCAGAGTCCAACCAGCTTGGGAATCTATCTGCCTGATGGGTACCTTATCATGGGATTCACAGGCTTCCAGGGCCCACTTTCTCTTGAAATCAAGATTTATTGGGGCCCCTCGTGTGAGTGAATGGTGTTCTTTGGCCTTCGTCAACTTGGCTTGGTCCAGCTGGAGTGAGGGGAGCTGGGTACGGGGCAGCTGTGGACGAGGACAAGTAGTACCCTGAGCCCAGGCAAGGTCCTTCCTGGGCTTTGCCGTCCAGCAGTCCAGCCCCCGCCCTCCCCTGGCCCCTGGCCCTGCCCTTGACAAACAGATGGATAGCCTATCGGGGCAGGCTACTGAGCTTCTGGACTTGAACAGCAGCATCACTGGCTCTTTATTCTGTATTTGGGGTAAACAGATCTCTCTTTCCAGTCCCCACTTTCCCCCTAAGGCTGTCTGCAGGAGAAGCCCGTGGGAGGGGTGGGACACCGCTGACCGTCCACCTGGCTGGGAGGAGGCCTCCTTGGGGAGGCCCAGGAAGAGAAGGGGTTAGTTCATCTAGTACCACTCCAGGCAGGGACTCGATCCTCCCAGCCATGTCCTGTCATCTGGAATACCCCATGGTGGAGAACTTACTACCTGTCAGTAGAAGCAGCTCTTTGGCCAGGAGCCACAGGACCTCTATGTGGACTAGGCAGACCTGAGGGTGAAGCCAGTGAGTAGCAAGGATAGGGGCATTTGGTACACTGACCCTGCAGGGCCCTTTCCATCCATTAGAGCACTCAATATTCACAGCAGCCAGATGGGGGCAGTGCTGGGTTTACCCTGTTTCCTAGAAGAGAAAACAGAGAGGTTAAGTAATTGGCCCAAAGTCACCCAGCCAGTAGATGGCAGAACTGGTGCCCAGGTCTTTCTGATTCTCTTTTCCCTGTGCTTGGACAGTCTCTGGCCAAAGGCTTTAGGCCATCTTTCCCCCAGGGACGGGACATCTGAGCACTGTCCAGTGGGCACATTGAGTCTCAGTTTATCTGACTCTGAACTGAGCTGCTCGTGCTCTCTCTGGTTTCTCCCTCAGGCCCACCCAGGGGATGAAAGGCAGGATGTGTGAGCTGGAGTTGCTGTGTGACTTGGGGCATGATGCCTCCCCTCCCTGGGCCTCTGTCTGTGGGGCAGGAGGTTGGTGTGTGATCCCCAACCAGAGGACAGAAGTCCCCACCTCCTCTAGGGGCTCACCTGGCCCCACCCCCTCCACTGGGACCCCAGCACCCAGTAGGAAGGAGCCAAGCCCACCCAGACTGAGGCTGCCAGGAGCTGCACCCAGGAGCCAGGTCCTGGGGCTCCATCCCCTGCAGGCTGGTGAGAAATGCACAGGCTCTCTTGCCTGCCAGGCTGGGAGACTTCAGAGTAGAGGGACACACCCAGAGTTGGATATACCCCTGGGCTTGGTCCTGAGATTGGGGAGGAGGCGGGGCCAGGGCCCAAGGGGCAGCTCTGAGATGGAAGGAGGGGCCACTAGTTTCAGATTCCCCCTTGGGGCAGGGAAGGCGGCCCCTTAAAAAAGGGGGAAGTGAGGACAGGCCCACCTGGAGCCCATCGGGTCTCAAGGGCAGAAATGGGGAAGGGCAGGGCTGTGGGGAGTCGATTCTGAAGTAACAGAGACCATGCCTCTCACAGACTGCTGGGTCCAGCCCTGGCCTTGACTCAAGGGGTACAGTGGGGAGAGGGGGAGAGTAAGCTGTGGGTTCTGTCCCAGTCTCCTCAGGTTAATGCCTCAGCTGTAAAATGGGGCCCTTAGCGCCCTCCTCTCAGGGACAATAGTAGTGACAATGCACTGAGCACCTGTTTTATACCAAAACTCTGGTCCAGGTAAAGGATGGGTTTTCAGGGGAGAAACAGGCTGGGGGAGGGGAGCTGCTTGCCCGAATCCACAGGGAAGAGCCACAGGCAGATGTGGAACCAGTGGGGTGGGCTCTTAACAACACCCTGCACCCCTTTCCTCCTCCTGCCTACTTGTTCCCTGCATACAGGGCTGCCTCAGGGGGCCACTGCCCCTGCCCCCATAAGATGCTGTCAGGTCCGCTGTGTCTATTGCGTGGGGCCTGGAAAGAAGAGACCTGGGCGAGCCCGAGAGATGGTTGTCAGAAAAATCACACAGAACACATGCAGGAAGCTTGACAAGCTCCGCTGATGGCACAAGGGCCCAGAGGGAGCGATGAGTGTGAGGCTGGGGGACCGGGGGCTGTGAATGAGGGCGCAGCTTCTGCACCCTGGAAGATGCCTGCATCCTGCATCCTACCCATAATGTGGCTTGGCTGCTAGGAGTCACCTCTTCCAGCCATCCTGGAACCGAGGCACGCACACCTGCCTTAAAGGGGTCCCGCATCCCAGGCACCAGGAGGCCAGTTCAGGATCAGAGCACAGGAAAGGTGGTTATGCTCACTGGTCATGTCACTCTTCCGGGTCCTCACCCTGACCAGACATGAGAATCACCTGGGGACTTAAAACCAAGGATGCCTGGACCTCTCCCAGATGTGCGGGGAAATGGGGGAGGCTCTATCTGTTTGAAGGTCCCCTGGAGCCTCAGCGTGGATAGCCCAGCCCTGCCCACTAAGGGGGCTGCTCCCCGTTGAAGCCTGGTGCTCCCTCGCTGCCCCTCCCTCCCCTTCCCACCGAAGCTGACCTCTGGGGCTGTGTGGAGGTACCCACCCTCCTCCCCAGGGAGGCACTGGGTGGGAGCATTGGGCACCTGGGACTCCCTGAGGCTCACTTCACCTCACCCCCATCCCCGCTTTTATATTCTGGAAACCATAGAAGTAGAACTATCCTGCATCCGCAAGCTTAGAACTTGACAGGTCCACAGACTTGCTGATTTTCCAAAGTGCTGAGCTGGTGTGGCCACAAGATGCTTCACACTTCTTGTAAGAGAAGAATAAACCCCCGCGTGTCTTTGGCGGCCCCCGGGCCAGCCCTGCATGCCCCCACTTCCGCCTTCTCGGGGCCACTGATGCAGGACTCCTGGATCAGAGCACACCTGGGGAACCAAGGCTGGACCAGGCGAGGCAAGGGGGCATTGAGCTGCTCTCGCCTCCACCCAACTGGGCCTCAAGGCCCAGCCCAACTGTGCCCACATGGTCCCCCCTCTAATCCTCTGTGACCCCCCACAGCACCCCACAGCTTCAGGCCCTGGTCCCCATGAAAAGCAGTGCAAAGATAGACACTGAGTTTCCAGGGGGTACCAGCTTTGGCTCCGAGGCCATCTTTCATGGGGGCTCCCAGCCCCAGCCCATTTCTAGGCAACATGGGTCTCCCCTAATTCGGACTTTGACTCAAGGAGTGGGTGGGAGGCTGTGTTTGCGTCTGAATCCCACAGTCCTGCATCCAAGACTCTGTGGGAATCTGGGCACATCACATGACTTCTCTGAACTTGAGTGCCAGCAACCAGGACATTGGTTCTACCTCCCAGAGCTGGCTCCTCTGCCCCCACCCACCACACCCTAGACTTCCCACCAGGACCCTCAACCTCAGCAGTGAGTCATTGGTATGGCCCTATGGTCCCCACACCCAGCACGGAGCCTGGCCTACAGCAGCCTCATGGTGTTTGAGGATAATAAATTAATAAACAAGGCCCCCTCCCTGCTGCTCGGCAAATATTGTCAGAATGAAGGCATGTCACCACCAATACGGACACATGTCAGAGTACACAGACCATAAAAGAGGCATGACAAGTGCTGATGGGGCGGATAAGATTAGATCCCAGATGTAGAGGCCGGCTCAGCAGGTCACCGAGGGGTGTGCAGGGTGGAGTCTGAGAACATTCTCGCCGCTCTCCAGAATCCTCTGTGCACAGAGGGTCCTTTGGTTCCAATCCAGTATCTCACTGTGTGACCTTGGGCAAATGGCTTAGCTTCTCTGAGCCTTATACTGCTCACCTGTAGAATGTGGACAGTAACAGTAACCACCTCTCATATTCATTATGAATTAAATGAAAAGCATGAAGTAACACATAAATCCTGTCACACGTGCCTGGCCTGTTGGAAGCCCTCAAACTGCAGCCATGCCATCAGGGTCTTCCTCACATCACGTGGAGTGCACAGCTGCAGGAGAGAGTGAGTGGCTTGTCCCCTTGTCCTCAGCTCTGCTGCCCTGCACAAGCCCCCTGTCACCCATGACCCCGTCTCTGGGCTTCTCCCACCAAGGTCTCAGTGCCTGCCCCAGGGCAGGTGTGAGAGGCAAAGTCCAGGGGACAAGGGACTGCACCGTGGGCCCAGCTCTCTACTGCTTGTCCAGCCCTCACGGCACCCTGCCAAGAGGTAGGCAGGCAGTTCCTAGACCATTTCACAGATGAGCAGATGGAGGCACAGAGAGTTTGTGGAACATGCTAATGTCACTTGGCCTGACTGGGGCCGGCCCAGAGGGAATGGGGGGCGGTGGTATGTGAACACAGAGGGGCAAAGGGGATGGGTGTCCCCAGGATGGGAAGGCGACCTGGGCCTGGCCACAGCCTTGGGGTGCTTCAAACCTGTGCTCAGTCCCCTTGGTTGAGGAGGGACCACTGTGATACTTGGGTTTCCTACCCCAAGGCAGCATTGGTGCCTGGGCCCCCGTAGACCCTGCTCTGGCTGAAGGGGTGATTTTCCCAGGAAACAGAAACTGTCTGTAGCACAGATCAGCATCTGCTGGATGTGACCCTGGGCTGGGCAGCTAGCAAAGGCTTCCCACAGTCTCATAGGATTTGTATCTTTCACGGGTTTGAATTTCACCTGAGGGACAGGGCTGTCAGAGCATTGTGACTATGGTGGTTTGGTCTCACCAGGTTGGGGGAGGTGGTGGCAGGGGAATGGGGGTCCCTGGAGCCCTACGGAAGGATAAGAGGATTGTCGGAGCAGGGGCACCTCCTCAGGAAGGTCTCATATTTCTGGGAGGGTCAGGGAAGCTGGGCCAAGGCCTCCAACCTGGGGAAGGGACTCAGCGACACTGGGGGTGACAGGGTTGCTGGCCAGAAGCTACCATGCTGGGGGAGGGGCATTGGAGTCCTAAACCTGGGAGGCTGGTATTGACCTAAAACAATAAAATAGCCAGTTATTTTACCAGCAAAATGGGTTTCTTTGGGAATGGCAAAAAATTGCAGTTTGACGAATAAAATCCATGGCAAACCACTGGCAAGTCCGGAGAACAAACGAGGGGGCACCTTCTTTTATAGAGGAGAAGCCCCCGCCCACCCCACAGGCTGTTATAAACAAAGAGCTCATTGGAGGAAACTAGGAGTTGGAAGTGTTGTGGCTTTTCATTGGCTGAGTTGTGACAGTCTCTCATTGGCTGGGCTGTTGCCAGGCGGAGAGAAATTCTTCCGTCCTCTGCTGGGTAGAAAAGTAGTAACCTTCTTCTTGTTGGAGATGCCAGGTACTCCCTTCTTGTTGGGTCTGCAACTGACGCTGAATAGACCATGAGAGCTCCCTCTCTGGCCTCCCAATCCCACTTTAAATGAGGTTTCTGTTTATTAAATTTCACACCACAGAGCTGAGGGAGGATGCCACAAGGCTTGATTGGAAGTGCTCTCTCTGCCCCCCACAACAGCTCTACGGGCAGTGGAGGTCTCCCATGCCTGTGGCAGTAGTCCGGGGACCCCAGCTGCTACCCACTTCCAGTGGGTGGTTTGTGCCTGCCAGGGAAGAGCCAAGGACCTGGCACGGTGTAATGACAAGAGCACAAGATTCAGAATAAGGGGGGCCCTGAGTTTCTGGGCCACAGTGGTTAGTCTACACAGTGAGGGGCTTGGGCTGAAGTGAATGCTTTTGGGGACCTAAATGCTTTTGCCCCTAAATGTGACAGGGACCAGCCAGGCATTCTCAGTTATTCCTCCTAGTGGCCATACAGGGTAGGACTATTATTATCCCCATTTCCTAGATTAGGAAATTGAGGCACAGAGAGGTTAAGCGACCTGCCCAAGGTCACACAGCTGCTTAGTGACCTGTGCTGGGTCACTGCAGTTCCTCTCGCCCTCACCTTCTGCCCTCTAGGTTGCTAATGCCAAAGGGAGGATGACAGCTCGAGGACTGGTGTCCCTGGGAAAGATTGGCCAAAATCAGGTCCCAGAATTGGGGAGGGGTGACTCCCACCAGAAAGCACTGAGCAGTGAGCAGGGAGGTAGCATGACCCCCACTGTAACCTGGCCTGGGCCCCACCGATACCATCAGACAATGTCCCGAGGGAGAGAATGCACAAACAAACGAAATGACTGAGGACACTCAAGGAGGTCATCCTCCCCACAAATCTGACACCTGAAGGGATAGGCTTATGGGATAAACAGGAGGCAGTGTAATGAGGTTCACATCCCAATCTGTGTGCCTCAGTTTCCCGCCCATCCAAGTAGGAGGAAGTTGCCACCTTCCACACAGGGTGGGTGCCTGGCACCAAGCAGGCCCTTAACTGTCCAAAGCTGCTTTAGAGAATTTTGACAAAACCTTCTGAGAGGAAGCAGCCTCTCCGATGTCCTGGTCCCCTGTGGAATGGGCGGAAGATGGGGGAGGGGAGGTGATTGAGCCAGGCCCCCCTTCCTGTTGCCAAGGGGCTGGTCAGCCCGAGGCCTGTCTGAGGCCAGGGGGCCTCCTGGAGGGGCTGCTCCCTGACGTTCTCAGCTATCTCTCAGCCTTGAACTTTCTATTCTGTTTTGCAATCAGCTCAGAAAGCGGCATTTCTAAAGTCCCTTCTTATCACCGGGAAACTTCTGACACAACAATAGCTGATTGTACTGCTCTCCTGGGTGCGGCTAAATTCCTGGATCCCCCCATCCCCACTCCCCAAGCGCACACACCTTTTTTTTTATTGGTAGCTTTGAAACTATAATGATGCCATTGTGGTTGGTGTGGTTAGGTGACAGTGTGAGTTTATTTTATTTATTTATTTATTTATTTATTTATTTATAACATCTTTATTGGGGTATAATTGCTTTACATTGTTGTGTTAGCTTCTGCTTTATAACAAAGTGAATCAGGAGAGAGGGGGGACCTGGAGGCAACCAGTGAGACAATCAAGGGAAATCTTCTTAAAGGGCCAAAAAGGCATCATCTTGCATAAGTCACCTGGAGATAGCAGAGCCTGGACTGGCTGGATTCGAAAATATGTTCTTATTTGTCAAAATACCAATTTTTTTTCAGTTATTATAATTTTCTCCCCCAGCTCGAGCCCAGCCAGTAGGACTCAGCTGCATAGAGTTGATACAGATTCATCTGAACGTAAAGTAACAACAGGCCGTCAGGTAACAACCCTTGGTTGGCCACGTGCTGCGGTGGGGAATGAGTCAGGCCCAGCCCCTGGCCTGCGTAGCTCTGTGACCCTGGGCACGCTGCCCTCTAGGACTCAAAGTCTATAAATAGGTGGGGAGCCCTGCATGCTGGGGTGGGGGGTGCCCCTCGGTTCACGCGTAGGTGGCAGCCACCGGCAGGAGCCCCTGGACTGGGCCTCGCACTCCTGCCTCCAGTTCACCAGCCTGGGCCTCTGGGAGACGGCCCCTGCCCGGAGCTCAGATGCCACCTGCTACCGCTGTCCCCTCAGCCCAGAGGACTTCCTGCTTCACCCGGCCTCCCAAGAAAACCCTGGGAGGCATTTCTTAGAACGTTCGGCAGTTGCACATTCAGAAGGACTTGGCAGGGGCCCCAGCAGCCGGAACAGAGAAGCAGGTTGAATTCCAAGACCTGGAAGCCAGACGCACTGGCGGGGAGACCAGCAGGGCCAGTGTGGTGCCGGCGTGGTGTTGGCATGGACGCTGGGAACCGTCACTTTGTGGGGAGTTCAGGTGGACCTCCTGCCATGCTGCCCCCTAGGGCCTCTACCTGCAGAGTGGCACCTCAAAGCCTAAGCCTTCCTTGGCTGCCTGGTTCAGGTAAATGGGGAAACAGGTAAACGGTGAGTTAGCATTGGACACCGTGCGCAGGCTCAAAGAGGGGAGTCATCATCTTTGTTAAAGAAACAAATATGCTTAAAGACATTGGTATTTGCTCTCTTCTGGGTGTTTCACTGGCTTCATCCCAGTCAGCCTTCCCCACAGGATCTGACTGGGAAAAGAGAGGCACTTGTCCAAGGTAAGTCCCTGATCAGTTTCCTGGCCAGTTTCGCAGCAGGGGCTGAATAGGGCTCTGGCTGACTCCAGGGACATGCCACAGAGGCTCATGGGTCCCAGGCTTTATTTCTGCCCTGAGGCCCCTTCTCACCCTGGGTGAGACTCCCCAAGGCCTGTGGGACAAAACTTGGACATCAGAAGAGAGACCTGGCCCAATGTCATCTTCCCAAGTGGCTGGACCACCCTGCCCAGCAGAGGGCCTTCAAGGGTTTGGGCTCCAGGTGGACGTGGCCTTGGAGAGCAGAGAGGAGCAGCCAGGCTGGGAGGAGCCCACGTCAGGGACATTCAGAGACCACTGGGGTGGGGGCTGGGAGCAGCTTTCACAGGAGGGCCGGTCTGTTCTAGAGAGAGGGGACAAGGCTTGCTCTTCCCTGGGCAGGGCAGGCAATTCAATCCAAGAAAGGACTTTCAGGTAGAGTTGTCCTGTGAGGGAGCCATGAGTTCTCTGTCATTGTGCAGTGCAAGCAAGCCTGGAGGGGGCTCTGGCTAGCAAGTTTGGGGGTCAGCCGGATGACCTTTGAAGCCCTGAGAAAAGGCCAAAGCTTCTGACAGCTTAGCTCAGACCTGGGGGCGGGGGAGGAGAGGGTGGGCTCAAGTCAAGGGAGGGCCAGGGGTTGAGGGGGCCCCCAGGGACCCAAGGGATGCTGGAAATGCTTTTGTGCAAGTCCTGTCTGGCAGGGAGCCAGGGCACCCTGCCCTGTGTGCTGTGGACAGAGCCATGAGCCACAGGGCAGAGCCACCGGGCAGAACCAGATGTGACAGGGACAGAGGCCACGGCAGTTGGGAGGAGCCATCAGAGCAGGTGAAGTCAGCCGGGAAGGTTTCCTGGGAGAGGTGACTCTCCTGCTGGGCAGGAAGGACATCTCAGAGTCTCTCCTGCTGTCATACCTCCCCCAGGAGAGCAGAGGCAGGCCGCCTCTGCTGGGACACCCAGAGCTAGCCAGTCACCCAGCCTCTTGCCGAATAGGTGGCAGGAAAACCTAAGCCTTTAAAGAAAAAAAAATATTGAAGTGAAGTTTACATGAGATAAAATCAACCATTTTATTTTATTTTATTTTATTTTATTTTTATTTTTTTTTTTTTTTGCGGTATGCGGGCCTCTCACTGTTGTGGCCTCTCCCGTTGCGGAGCACAGGCTCCGGACGCGCAGGCTCAGTGGCCATGGCTCACGGGCCTAGCCTCTCCGCGGCATGTGGGATCTTCCCGGATCGGGGCACGAACCCGTATCCCCTGCATCGGCAGGCGGACTCTCAACCACTGCGCCACCAGGGAAGCCCAAAATCAACCATTTTAAAGTGGACAATTCAGTGGCATTTAGCACATCCATTATGTTGTGCAACCATCAGCTCTATCTGGTTCCTCATTTTCATCACCCCAGGAAACCTGTGCCCATTGAGCAGTTTCTCCTCATGCCTCTTCTCACAGCAACTGGCAACCATCAATCTGCCTTCTGCATCCACGGATTTGCCATTCTGGATATTTCATATCCTAAGCCATTTTTAAAAGAGCAAAAAGCAGATAGTTGGGATCTGGTCCCTCTGCGTGTTTCCAGCTGTGTGGGCTTGAGCATAATATTTTGTCTCCCTCTGCTTCAGTTTCCTCATCTGAAAAATGGGCATAAGAGTGTTTCATAACAGGGTTGTCGTGGGCATAAAGGGGTCATCTAGGCAGTGCGCTGAGTGCAGGGTCTGCCCCTGGAAGCCTGGGTGCATTTTAGCTGCTGTAGCCATGGGCATCAGATGTTCGGATGGTGTGGTACAGGACAGCTGGGGGCATGCAAGGGCAAAGCCTGGAACAGCAGATGTGTTTTCCACAGGCTATGGCTCATGCGTGTCACCTGGGCAGGTCACATACCTGCTTCCAGTCTGCACCTGCTCCTTCCTACTTCTGTGATATTGGGCCTCAGTTTCTCCATGTGGAATGGCAGGGATCACAGGGGGTGTGGCCTGGCACGATGCCGAGGGTTGGGAGATGCTCAGGAGGGTTGGGAGAGCCCGAGCAGGGTTGCAGTGGGGACCAAGGTGGCCTTGAGAGGAAAGTCCTGGACTGGGTGACAGCAGGCAGGTGCCCAAGGCCACAGTGCTGGGGGTTGAGAGCAGGCAGGCATGGCCCTGGCTCCTCCGGCATGTCCTCTGGAGCCGAGCTTTTGATCAAGTGGCTGGATGCTTCCTGTCCTGGCTCCCCTTACAGGCGATCTATCAGCTCAGCTGTTACTGTCCGGGCCAGCGAGTGGCCATAAATGCTCCCGCCACCTCCCACACCCACCCCCCGCCCCCCGCCCCGCAAGTGGGCCAGGTTTTATGTTGTAAGAACACTGTGGGGCGTCTCAAACACACCGCTAATGACAGGCATCATGAAGCAATAAAAGTGATGGGGCTGGGAGGGGGCTGGCAGGAAGGGCGGGGGGCCGCCAGTACCCAGCTCCCCTGGCGGTGGTGGCAGGAGCTCTCGGAGAATTGATTAGTCTTGGACGTGCTGACCTTTTTGTTCTTGAAAAATTGCTTTTGAGCAGCTGAGGCAATAAAAGTAAATTGATTCAGAGAGTAGGAGGATGAAATTTGCGTTAGGCGGGGAGGGGTGCATAAACGCCTCATGACGTCAGCACTCCTCTCCCCCGACCACCCCCGCCCAGCCCCAACCCCTGGGCAACAGGAGGGCAGGACCTGAGGCGCAGGCAGGGCAGTGCTGGGGGCCAAGCGGCCTGGGCCTGAGGGACCTGGCCCACACTCAGGGGGGCTTCACCAAATGTCTGGGCAGAGAAACGAAACTGATAGTGAACAAGGGAGGGCCAGAGATGAAATGAAGTAGGAGTGTGGGGAGGGGAAGGAGGCAAAAAGAGAAAAACACCAAGGTGAAAAAGTGAGGGAGATTTACGCTAGACAAGAAGGCAATGGGGACCCAGAAGGGAACCGGGGAAAGGAGAGAAGGGATGAGATTTGCCCTCGTCAGGGTTCTCCTGAACACTGCCTGTGCCTGACCGTCCTATTTAATCCCCACAAAGCCTTATTTTTGTCCCCATTTTATAGAATGAGGAAACTGAGACCCAGGGAGGTCACGTCACCTGCTCAAGTTCACCCAGCTGGGAAGTGGTAAAGCCCAGTTGAGCCCCTCTGAGGCCAGGCAGGGGGATCCCGAGGGTGGACCCGTTACTGAGTCACTGTCAGCACCAAGGAGCTACTGTGGGCCTAACAAAGCCCCCTAACCCGTGGTGTCCAGATGAGAGGCTCAGAGCAGATAAGCTGAGGCCCCGAGCGCAGGGTGGTGGGCTGGGTCTCAGCCATCCTGCAGTCTCAGCCTGTGTGCCCCTCACCACCCAGAGTCCATTTCTTCACTGGGGGCCTTGGGAAAATGACATGAGTCCAGGTCTGTGAAACCCAGAGCTGTGTGTACGGGTGCCGAAGATGTACTGAGGAAATGGGCCCAGCCGCTGGCCCAGGAGAGGGATAAACCATGTTTGATCCTTGCAGGAGCCCAAATCTCCGCTTCCTCCAGGGCATCTCTGTGTTCATGGGCCACAGTCCTGGATTTGGGTTTGGGGGTTGGAGATGTGGAATCCTGTGACTTTTTAGTTGGAGTATGTGGCCTCAAGTGGTGACTAAACACCAAATCAGGCCCGTGCAGGAAGTGGTTGATGTCTCCCTAAAATGCAGGCACCCCAAGGGGAAAAAACGCAAACACTGTCCAAGCTCTGTGGGTGATCCTGTCCCAGAGGCTCCCCTCTGCCCCCAACCAGCCCCAGAGAGACCAGCCCCCAGCTAAACGTCGCCTCAGACATTCTGGATCCCACACCCTGACACGACTCTCCCACCCATAGGCACTGCACCTGGCCCCTCTTCTGTCTCTGTCTCTGTCTCACCAGGCACTCACAGCTGCAGCACTCTTGCTTTTCGCCCAGCCTCGAGAGAGGGCCAGGAGGCTTTGCTGCCTCTATATCCCCCGGAGGGAAGGGGCTTGCCAGGGTCTCCGCGAGGCCTGGGTTTCCTGCCTCCCTGGATGCCAGCACGTGGCCGCCCAGGTGCCCCAGACCCCGTGCGCAGGTCCAGCGAGAGGCCGCCAGGGTCTGGAGCGGGCGCTAGGGTTCCCGCTGCAGTCTGCACCCGCAGGAGGGAGGGGCTGCGCGGAGCCGCGCGGCGCCCCCTCCCAGTCTCCCTCCGGGCTACCGGGGGCGCAGCGGGCCTGGGGCGCGCAGGTTGCCGGGCGACCGCGCCGTTGCCAGTGGAGACGCGCACGCACACTTCCCCCACGGCGGCCGAAGGAAAGCAGGAGGCTGCGGGGCGGTGGGTGCCTGCGCTGCGGGGAGCACAGCGGGAGATGCGAGGAGGGACCGCCCGCGGGCTCCTCCAACCTTCTAGGTTCGGGGCTGGGGGGCGGCCTCTGGCCCCCGTTCCACAGTCGAGGGCGGCTGAACCGCGGGACGCCCATCCCAGGGCCTCCTGGCTTGGGCGCCAACCCGCCCCACGCCCACCGACCCTGAGCGAGTGCAGGAGAAAAAGCGGTTGTGACTTCGTTCGTCCTTCCCAACCTGGCTGCCATCCTCCTGGCAGTTTGCCTGCTAGGGTCCCAGGAGGATGGAAAGGGAGATTTGTCACGGGAGATGGGTTATTTCCTTACAGGAAAACTGAGGCTCTGAGTGGTTGGGAAACTTACCCGAGGTTTTAACTGCTAGGGACCGGACCGGCAGTGCCAGGATTCGATCCCATAATCCTCACACTGTCCACTTTGTTCTGTAGCTTGGTGGGTGACCCTGGGTGGCGCCCTCGCCCTCCCTGGCTGCCCTCTTCCCTCTGTAAAAAGGGGCGGTTCCTGGATCCAGGAGTGGAGCCTGGGGTGCAGGCCAGGGCCTGGCGCTGGGCCGGGAAGCCACTGCTTGGTTCCACCTCCCTCCCGAGCAGTCCTGACACTGCCAGGGCATGAATAAAGCCTGGCAAAGCTCCGGGGAGGGTGTGCAGAGGTCAGCCGAGAGGGCTGTGCATGCAGCCTTCTTGGGACTGGCTGCCAGGTGCAGCCAGGCCATTCTGCCTGGGCCCAGGCTGTTTCACTTCCCCTGGAGTAGGGGGGCAGCAGGGAGCGAGGTGGGGCTGGAAACAGGGGACCCAGCCAGCCACGTGCTGGAGCTGAGAGCAGGGAATTTACTGAGGTCATGTTTTTACCCCTAGTCCCCTCCCCCTGAAGACCAGTCTAGGGGAGCTGGCAGAGGCTGCCATGGGAGGTCCCCTCCTGTGTCTTGACTGGTGGTCCAGACTGTGGCATCCACCCTACGCTCCACAGCAAGATCCTTGCATGGGTGGGTTCCAAAAGACTCCAGGAATCCCGTGCCCACAAATATGGCTGAAGGCCTACGAAGTATCTAGTCTATGATTATTCATTCATCAAAGATTCATTCAGCAATATTCAGTCATCTCAATACTGTTGTATTAAAATGCAAATTCCTCTGACAGTGTTCTGGACTTCAGAGTAGGTCTTGTCATTGTCAGATACTAAATGTGTCATCCCAAGCAGGTCAGTGACTATGACACTGAAAGGGCCCCTTTCTGGGGAAAGTGGACACCTCTGACCTGGATAATGTACCGATCACCACCCAAATTTGTCTCTCTCCCCAGCACCCGAGGCTGGTGGAAAAGGAAAGCATTCTCTGCAGGGCTGTTCCTGTGGTGACCTACGAGCTGTCCACTCGCCACGTGTCCTGGCTATGCTGGATGCTGGACATGGGGCATGTGGAGGGTGGTCAGGAACACTAACTGCACGGGCCAACTTGCTCTGTGAGGATAGGAAGGGCACATGAGCCCACACTGTGTGTGCAGCAAGGGAGGTGGCAGCCATGAATAGTTTGGGTAAGTGTGCCTTCACAGAGGAACCAGCACCCACCTGTGGATGATGATGGGGGGGGGCCGGGTGTCTGTGTGTACACCATCCAAAGGCAGGCACTCAGCGTACAGTGTGCACACACATGGCAACATCTGGACAAATGCCTTTCCAGTGTGGGTTGGTGACACACTAAGCACTTTGCAAGGGAAGGGACTTTCCAGGGACACCAAGCAGTGTCCAGCCAGAGAGGCAGGTAGTCCCTGCCCTGTGGCCAGAACTGGCCCCACTGCCTGATGTGCAGAAAGGAAGTTGACACAGAACCCCAAAGGACCCAGCTTTGAGTCCCCCAGAAGCCAACACTTTGGGGAGATCTGCAGTGGCTTTAGTGGTCCCTTCTCACTGAGAAAAGGCAGTTGCCTTTTAGAATCAGTTGACAAGACACGTGAAAACCTCATTCCCATTACTTTGCAGCCTCCTTCAGGTTTTGTCTCGGTTTGGCTTGTGACTGTACAGCAGATTCTACTTCCAAGCTGGATTTTGCTCACTTTTCCCACCTGATCTGCCGTCTCCTCCTGACAGTAATCTCCATCATCAGTGAATGAAGATTTCTTGCCAGAAAAGCCATCGCAGTAGCATTTGTTGGGTTTTGGAAGGGGAGCCCCCGCCTGTCCTGAGCATGGGCAGCGCGTGGCCCCTCACAAGCAAAGCCAGGTGTGCTAGCGAGGCGACGGCCCTGGTCTGTGTGTGGTCAGCCACCGTGCCCCTCTATGGATGGGTCCTGGCAGCACTGGGGGTAACTGTGTGAGCCTGGAGGGGGTCCCTGTTCTCTGGAGAAAGGTGAGTGACTGCATGCTCCTCCAGTGGGGTAACATGCTGAGTACAAAGACGGGAGGGCAACTCATTCCAGCTCAGCCTTTATAATCCCACCTTTAGATCCTCCAGTGGGGGCGGTGGGTGGTCCTCCCAATGCAGAGGAATGTTGGAAATAACCGAACTACCCCACAAGGAGACGTGCTGTATCCCAGTTCAGAAAGCCCAGCACCATTTAATTCGGGGCTTCCAAAAACTAGACCTTCGTGTGATTCCATTTATGGAACGTCCAGAATAGGCACCTCTATAGAGACAGAAAGATTAGTGGTTATTGAGGGCTGGAGGGAGGGAGCGGAACGGGGAATGACAGCTAATGGGCACAGAGGTCTTTTGGGGTGATGAAAATGTTCTGGAATTAGATTATGGTGATGGTTGCACAACTCTACATCACTGAAACCACTGAATTTTACACTTTCAATGGGAGGATTTATGATACATTGATTGCATCTCAATAAAGCTGTTAAATATTTTAAGTCTCATGGGGAAATGTTCCTGATGGTATTAACCAGCATGTACATGATTTCATCTTTATAAAAATAATATGTGCACAGGTGTAAGTAGTCAGAAGACGGGAAGGAAATACACTAAAACCACTAACAGTGGCTTTGTCTGGGTAAAGGGATCAGAGGAGGTTTTATTTTTCCTGCACAAACAGCCAGGGGGCAGGATCCATCTAGAGTTAGTGGTGACGCCGAGGCCCCAGACCGGACCCCCTGGACCAGCCCATCCCTGCCGGAGGCGGACCTCATGACTCACCTGCAGAGGCATCATGCATCAGGCAGCCAGGGGTCAGCTCCTCCCTGGGGAGGGAATGTGGCTGGGCCGGCAGGGCAGCAGGTCAGGTGGGCAGGGCGGGTGTGGTGGGCAGGATGACTTGTGAGTCCCACTCTGGCTGTGAGCTTCAACTGGTTCCCCTCAAGGCAAACAGGCAGGAGAGGTCAGGCAGGAGATGAGCAATAATTATCAACCAGGCAGACAGTCTTGGCACCCCTCCATTCCCGAGCAGAGAGGTCACCCCTGGCACCTTGGCCAACCCTGATGGCATTGCCCAGCAGCAGAGCTGGCAGAGGTGCTCATGACCCTCCAGGACGGTTCAGACAATGGGGCTAGTCTGGAAGGGAATCCACTAGGGGACCAATGTTAGGGTCCTGGCCTAACTCTTAATCCAGACTCCCAGCAAAAACCTCAGCCCCTGAAGTCTCCGTTTTGAGCAGCTGTATCCCAGTGCTTTGCAAAGGAGCTGGCTCCATAAATAGTGGTGGACGAATGGATGGATGAATGAAGTGGGACAGCAGCCTGCATGTCACCTCCGGGTGGCGGGAGGGACACATGGCCTTGTAGGGGAAAATACCCAGGGAGCGGGGTCAGCACCATAGGCACTGCCTGAGTCACTTGGTTATTCCTGGCCGCCGAGGACATCTGAGGCGGGAGTGGGACTGAGCAAGGGGGCCACCCGGGGGCTTGGTGAGGCTACAGTCAGGGAGCTCAGCCCTAGAGTAAGTGGAGCAGGGGTGTCTGAGGCCTGGGTGGGAGGTTTTCAGAAGACTGCTGGAGTGGGCCAGGGATCATGTCCAAATCAGGGCCTGAGTTCCACTAACAGGGATGCATAAGCTGGCAGGTAGGTCTGCTCAGCACTGTGCAGCTGGTCAGTGAGCCCTTCCTCAGGCTCTGGATGGCTCAGGGGACAGGGATGTGACCATGAATAAGTAGCCACAATTAGCCCTCCCTTTCACTCCCCCCATTCTGGCACTCGGGGAAGAAGGGTAGCCTGACAGCACCTGCTGCCTCCAGAGCCCAGAGGAGCCCAGAAGATCACAGGTGCAGCCAGCTGCGGGTGCTGGCCCACAGAAGGCCCAGCTGATGGAAAGCTCACAGTGTGGATGGGCCACGGGCTCACCACAGCACAGAGAGGCCACAGGAAGTAGTGCAGACATCAGAAACCAGGGTCCATGGCCCAGCTCTGCCTTTTTTTCTAGCTGTGTGGCCTCAGGCAAGTTACCTCACCTCTCTGAGTCCTGGTCTCCTCCACTGTAAGATGAGGTTAAAAATATTGAGTCCCTGGGCTTCCCTGGTGGCGTAGTGGTTGAGAATCTGCCTGCCAATGCAGGGGACATGGGTTCGAGCCCTGGTCTGGGAAGATCCCACGTGCCGTGGAGCAACTAAGCCCGTGTGCCGCAACTACTGAGCCTGCACTCTAGAGCCCGTGCTCCGCAATAAGAGAAGCCACGCAATGAGAGGCCCGTGCACCGCAACGAAGAGTAGGCCCCGCTCGCCGCAACTAGAGAAAAAAGCCTGCATGCAGCAACAAAGACCCAACACAGCCTAAAATAAATAAATAAATAAATAAGTTTATAAAAAAAGAAAAGAATCCACCTGCCAATACAGGGGGCATGGTTTCGAGCCATGGTACGGGAAGATCCCATATGCCGCGGAGCAACTAAGCCCGTGCGCCACAACTACTGAGCCTGTGCTCTGGAGCCACAAGCCACAACTACTGAGCCCACTTGCCACAACTACGGAAGCCCGTGCACCTAGAGCCCGTGCTCTGCACACAACAAGAGCAGCCACCGCAATGAGAAGCCTGCGCACCGCAACGAAGAGTAGACCCCACTCGCCGCAACTAGAGAAAGCCTGTGCACAACAAAGAAGACCCAATGCAGGCAAAAATAAATATATTAAATAAATTTTTTTTTAAAAAGTGAGACTTTACTTCTAAAAAAAAAAAAAAAAATACTGAGTCCCAGAGTCCACGCAGGGCTCTATGCGATAAACACTACGTGCAGAGTGCTTGGCATGTAGTCTGTACTTAAAAAGTGGCAGCTGTTGTTATCCTATTATTATTCTATTATTAATAGAACTAATATTAATATAATTACTGTCCAGTCTTAATATCTCTAATCCCAAGACTAGATCTGTCCCCAGGGCCACCCCTCAGTTGTTTAGTCTCCTCCCCCTTCCACACACCTAACCCTGATGACTTAGGATATTTCAAGCTATTTCTTATGAATATGAAAGGTTTTGCCCCCAAATCTCTTCTGACTTTGCAGAAGCTCCCAGGGCCCTCCCTGCTTCATCCTCAAACTGGTCCACTTGCTCTGTGGCCATGGGTGCTCCCTCCCCAGTTTTGGTGACCTCTGGCGTGGCCTTTACTAATGTCTGGGGCCTGGTGTCCTCCACAGTCAGCAGGGACCCAGAGCAGGACTGGCATGGGAGGGGGTACTCTGGGCTCTGTCCCAGGCCTCTTACACCCTGGCAAGGCCCAGCCAGGCAGGAGGAGGCAGGGGGAGGGGGCTCAGGGAGAGGCCAAGGAAAGAGGAATCTCGGCCCTTCGAGGTCAGCCTGTCTATTTTTACATCCCTTTCCAAAAGGGGCCAGGATGGCAGGCCCGCGGCCATCACTCAGCACGAATGTAATCCCCAGGGAATCAGGTGTCTTTGGAAATGGGACCCAGGCTGGGGATGCTCAGAGGCCCTCAGTCCCCCAGGGGGACCTGAACCCAGGGAGATCCTGGCCTCTGGAGTCAGCCCAGCCTGAGCGGAGAATGGGGCAGGGGCTCCACCTCTCCAGGACCCGGCAACCCCTCTGTGAAATGGGCGTCACGCCTCCTGGCCTGTGTTGAAGGGGTGGAGCGGTGGGAGAGCTTCTGGGTGGGATCCGCTGGGAAGCAGGCCGAGCAGGCCAATGGCTGTGGGCCTTCTGGAAAGGACTTGCCCTAGGGAAGGCCCTGTCCTCTGGGGAGGGCCCTCTGAAGCCGTGGGTCAGGGGTCAGCACACTGATTTGATCAGAACAGCGAAGGCCACAAGGCCTGACCGGTGAGGGTCAGGGAGCTTCAGGGAGCTGGGTGGAGGTCGCCCGGATCCACCTTTAGGAATAAGGGGCTGATTTCCACAGACAGTCCTGAGCTCCCAGCCCCCTGTGGGAGGTTCCCTCACTCAGTGGAAGAGAGGTCCTCAGCCAAGGGCACATCCTTCCCAGAGCAGCGGGCATCCAATGACCAGAGAGGCCCTGCCTGCTCCACCCAGCTCCGACAGCCCTGAGCCCAGGTGAGTCTGCCTCAGGACTCCTCAGAGCTCCACCCCTTCCTGCTTCAGGTGAGATCCCCAGCTGCCACACCTGCTGACCCCAAGTGTCCCACTCAGAGTCTGCTCCCCAGGGAGCCCAGCCTGCAAATGGACCACTCAGCCCTGCACAGGAGGCTGGGCAGCTGTGAGGTCCTGAGAAGACCCCACACAGATGCCTGCCTCAGGTTCCCAGCAACAAATCCAGCTCCAAGACTTCTGTAATGGGTTGAATTCCACCCCCCCAAGATTCGTGTCTACTTAGAACCTCAGAAGAGGAGGACACAGGATCCTTGCAGGTGTCATTAGTTAAGGATCTCAAGATGAGAGCCTCCTGGATTTGGGTTGGGCCCTAAACCTAATGACTTAGATGAAGAGGAGAGACACAGAAAGACACGCAGAGGAGGCTGAGGGAGACGGAGGCAGAGATTGGGGTGATGCAGTGAAGAGCAAGGGAACACCAAGGGTTGCCACGCCCCCCAGAAGCCAGGGTTCTCCCTCAGGGCCTCCAGAAGGAACCAGCACTGCTGACTGTTAGTGAATACATTTCTGTTGTAAGCCTCTCCATTTGTGGTGGTTTGTTACAGCGACCATATGAAGCTAACACAATTTCAAAGGCAAAATGGTCTAAAGACACAGAGATGGCTATCTGCCCCGTACAAGCTTTCTTTTCCCCCAGGTGCTGTGGTGCTGTTTTATCCTGAAGGTACTTTGGCATCTCAGCAGAAGAGAAATGAGATGGGATTTAAGTTACAGGAATAACTTCCTTGCCACTGTTAAGGAGCATTTGTTGGAGGGGAGCTGGCGTGGAAGAGGGGACACAATTACAGGGTGACCCACCACCCTGTTTTGGCACTGAAAGTCCCGCAACCCAAGACAGCTCAGTCCTGGGCGAGGTGCACAGCCGGCCAGCCTGATGGCCCGGAGGCCTTTGCAGTCCATCAGGTAAGATAAGGAGACTGGAAAGGAGGGAGCAGGTTCTGGGGGTGTTTGGGGAGAATCGGTGGGTCTGAGAGGCATGAGGACAGGAGAAGCCAAGGCGGAGGGGGGCCCATTCTCGGGAAGACGTGTTTCATTTGGGACACATAGGCTGAAGTCCGGGTCGGCTGTCGGGGCTAGGAACTGCTGTGCAGCCCTGCCGGGCTGGCTAGGAGGCTGATGTTGGAAACAGAGGTCGAGAGGCCAGGACACCGAGGCCCTTGCTCCAACCACATGGGGAAACACCCTGGAGCCTTAAGAGTTGTGGGCGATGCTGGAAGGGGTGGTGAGAACCCTGAGACTGTGGGACCAGACGCCAGACACGGTGGGCAAGGCCAGCAGGTGCAGAGAGCAAAACCACAGCTTGTTCTCCCTGTTAAGTTGCACAGCAAGTGAGAGAAGGACTCAAAAGCAGCAGAGCAATACAAAGAGGAGAAAGGGTCACGTCACACGGAGAAACCTGATAAGAGTGACCTCAGCCCAGTGGTCAAGGTCGGCATCAGCAGTGATGGTCAGATGCCCTTGACGTGCCATGATGAGCGAGGACTTTCACCTCTGCAGTCTTCCTCCCCCAAACCCACTGCCCAGTCCAGTCCCGAGAACAACATCAGACTCATCCCAGTGGCGGGCATTCTGCAAGGTACCTGAGCAGTGTTCCCACAAAGTGCCAAGGTCATCCAAACAAGGAAAGTTTGAGCAACTCACAGCCAAAAGGGGCCCAAGGAGACGTGACCAATAATGTAACGTGGCTTCCAGGATGGGATCCTGGAGAAGAAAAAGGACATTAAGGAAAAACTAAGGAAATCTAAAGAAAGCATGGGCTTTAGCTAGTAATAATATGTCAATATTAGTTTGTTAATTGTGACAAATGGGCCATCCTTGTGAAAGGTATTAACGATAGGAGAAACCAGGGCTGGCGTGTATGGGAACTCTGCACTGTCTTTGAAACTTTTCCTGTAAGTCTAAAACCATTCTAACATTAAAAGTTTATTTTAAAAAAAGGAAACGGGCTTCCCTGGTGGCGCAGTGGTTGAGAGTCCGCCTGCCGATGCAGGGGACACGGGTTCGTGCCCCGGTCCGGGAGGATCCCACATGCCGCAGAGCGGCTGGGCCCGTGAGCCATGGCCACTGAGCCTGCGCGTCCAGAGCCTGTGCTCCGCAACGGGAGAGGCCACAGCAGTGAGAGGCCCGCATACCGCAAAAATAAAAAAAAAAATTTAAAAAAAAAAAAAAAAAGGAAAGGAGCAACATTCAAAGGGTACAGATAATCAGATTACAAAATAAGAAATACAAGTGGGTGAATAAACATTGGAAAAATCCTCCATCTTTCTGATAACTAAATAAAAGTAAACACAGCAATGAGATATTTTTGCCTTATCCTATGGGCAAAGATGAAAACTCCGATTATACCAAATGTTGGTGGAGGAGTATTGAAAACAGGCATGTGTTGTTGAGGGTGAAGAAATTGGTAATTTGTCCCAACTGTATATATACAGGGGGAAAAATGGTAATTTGTTTGTGTCTCTTATAATATTCACATCTTCATACACTGTGAACCAGCAGTTCTACTTCTAGAAACTTAGCCTCCAGAAACATTGGAGTGAAAACATTTGCTCAAAGGCACAAAGATATTTGAAGCAGTATTATTTGTAAGAGTGAAAACTGAGAAAAATGTGTATGAATAGAATATTGATTAAATATATTTTGATACATTTAATGGAATTTTATGAATCCACTTTAAAGAATTATGTACATTTTTTACAGAATATATGAAGTATATTCACATATAGAAAGTTTTCAAAGATAGATGATTAAATTATATGGCAAGTTGTAAAACATTTACATGACTACACACACATACACAGGTGTACATAGGCACAAACAGGGTTGGTTTCATGGAGAACTACTTCTGCAGCCATGCAGGGCCCCGTGCTTGGAGGGACCTGTGCTTGGCTTAAGGGTCTTAATAATTTTATTTTTGGACTTGTGTTTTGTAAGTGAAGTCTTTGGGATGATGGAGTGTGCACAGAAGCAGATACTTGGATATACACCCCCTTGCATATGGCGTTGGCAATGGCCCACGAGCGTGGAGTTGTGTAGACCCTGCTCTGAGGGAGTTCAGTGAAATTGAGCGTGAGAACAAGGCAAGTGCATTATGCCTACAACCGAGTAAGAGGGAACACCGATGGCTCTCAAAGACCATGCCTTCTGTTCAAACCAGAACTTACTTTGAATACAGAAAGAATGCAATGCAGTTCTAAGAAATAGAATGACCAGGAAACCCTATCGTATCCTTTCTGACCTGTGTTACTTCCTTGTATCAGCCAACCATTCGCGCTGAAATGATGATGTGAAAGGCAAGGGGAAAATAGGGCACCCCGTTGCTCCTTTTCCTCCCAGTCCTTCCCTGCTCATCTGCGTCCCTGAGCCCCTTTTTCTCACCCATCACAGGGGACAGTGCAGGTCAGGTGTAAAGCAGTCAGCTCTCAGGTGCGCAGAGCCCTGATGAACCACTATTCTGTTGGATTTTCTATTGGTCTCAGTCAAATGCAATAGTGCTGGATTCAGGGCTGGGCTCTGTGTCCTAGCCACCCTGGGGAGGGCATCACTTTCTTACAGAAGGCGGTAAGGGAAGGAACAGCTCGGGCAGGCTGTGATGGGGCTGGCATCCATGCAGGGCCTCGGAGAGCTTCCCTCTCACAGGCCCTCCTTAGGAAGTGACTTGGATATGCTCAGCCCAGTGAAGGAGCTCCAAGCAGTAACAGGGCTTCCTCCAGCAGGTCCACAGGGAATCACCACACGACCCAGCAATTCCACTCGCAGGTATGTACCCAAAAGAACTGAATACAGGGACTTGAATGAATACTTGTATTCATAAGCTGCTCATAGCAGCTTAACTCACATCGCCAAAAGGTGAAAACAACCCAACTGTCCATCAGTGGCTGCATGGAGAAACAAAATGTGGTCCATCCACACAATGGAATAGTATTCAGTCTTAAAAAGGAAGTTCTGATCCAACCCGGATGGAACACTGGAAACACGATGCTGAGTGAAGGAAGCCAGACGCAGAAGCCACATAGAGCATAATTCTATTTCTATGAAGCATCCAGAATAGGCAGAGCCCCTGGAGGCAAAAGTAGAGCAGTGGTTTCCAGAAGCCGGGAGAGCAGATAAATGGGGAGTAATGACTTAGTGGGGTCAGAGTTTCTTTCTGGGGTGAAGAAACGCTCTGGAACTAAATAGAGGGGGTGATTGCACGACAGTGTGAGTGTACTGAATACCACTGAATTGTAAACTTTAAGACGAGCCATTTTCTGCCATGTGAACTTCACCTCAACTTAGAAACACGGGGCAGTAGCGCTAACTAGCAGTAGGGCTGGTGGTGGTGGCGGCGCTAGTAGTAATGTAACAGTAGTAGTATTATAATACTAGTAGTAATGTAACAGTAGTAGTATTATAATACTAGCTGTAATGTAACAGTAGTAGTATTATAATACTAGTAGTAATGTAACAGTAGTAGTATTTTATAATACTAGTAGTAATGTAACAGTAGTAGTATTATACTACTAGTAGTAATGTAACAGTAGCAGTATTATAATACTAGTAGTAATGTAATAGTAGCAGTATTATACTACTAGTAGTAATGTAACAGTAGCAGCATTATAATACTAGCTGTAATGTAACAGTAGCAGTATTATAATACTAGTAGTAATGTAACAGTAGTAGTATTTTATAATACTAGTAGTAATGTAACAGTAGTAGTATTTTATACTACTACTAGTAATGTAACAGTAGCAGCATTATACTACTAGTAGTAATGTAACAGTAGCAGCATTATACTACTACTAGTAATGTAACAGTAGCAGCATTGTACTACTACTAGTAATGTAACAGTAGCAGCATTGTACTACTACTAGTAATGTAACAGTAGCAGCATTATACTACTAGCAGTAATGTAACAGTAGCAGTATTATAATACTAGCAGTAATGTAACAGTAGCAGTATTATAATACTAGTAGTAATGTAACAGTAGCAGCATTATACTACTAGTAGTAATGTAACAGTAGCAGCATTATACTACTACTAGTAATGTAACAGTAGCAGCATTATACTACTAGTAGTAATGTAACAGTAGCAGCATTATACTACTAGTAGTAATGTAACAGTAGCAGCATTATACTACTAGTAGTAATGTAACAGTAGCAGCATTGTACTACTACTAGTAATGTAACAGTAGCAGCATTATACTACTACTAGTAATGTAACAGTAGCAGCATTATACTACTAGTAGTAATGTAACAGTAGCAGCATTATACTACTACTAGTAATGTAACAGTAGCAGCATTATACTACTACTAGTAATGTAACAGTAGCAGCATTATACTACTAGTAGTAATGTAACAGTAGCAGCATTGTACTACTACTAGTAATGTAACAGTAGCAGCATTATACTACTACTAGTAATGTAACAGTAGCAGCATTATACTACTACTAGTAATGTAACAGTAGCAGCATTATACTACTACTAGTAATGTAACAGTAGCAGCATTGTACTACTACTAGTAATGTAACAGTAGCAGCATTATACTACTAGTAGTAATGTAACAGTAGCAGCATTGTACTACTACTAGTAATGTAACAGTAGCAGCATTATACTACTACTAGTAATGTAACAGTAGCAGCATTATACTACTAGTAGTAATGTAACAGTAGCAGCATTGTACTACTACTAGTAATGTAACAGTAGCAGTATTGTACTACTACTAGTAATGTAACAGTAGCAGCATTGTACTACTACTAGTAATGTAACAGTAGCAGCATTATACTACTAGTAGTAATGTAACAGTAGCAGCATTGTACTACTACTAGTAATGTAACAGTAGCAGCATTGTACTACTACTAGTAATGTAACAGTAGCAGCATTGTACTACTACTAGTAATGTAACAGTAGCAGCATTGTACTACTACTAGTAATGTAACAGTAGCAGCATTATACTACTAGTAGTAATGTAACAGTAGCAGCATTGTACTACTACTAGTAATGTAACAGTAGCAGCATTGTACTACTACTAGTAATGTAACAGTAGCAGCATTATACTACTACTAGTAATGTAACAGTAGCAGCATTATACTACTACTAGTAATGTAACAGTAGCAGCATTATACTACTAGTAGTAATGTAACAGTAGCAGCATTATACTACTAGTAGTAATGTAACAGTAGCAGCATTATACTACTAGTAGTAATGTAACAGTAGCAGTATTATACTACTAGTAGTAATGTAACAGTAGCAGTATTATACTACTAGTAGTAATGTAACAGTAGCAGTATTATAATACTAGCTGTAATGTAACAGTAGCAGCATTATACTACTACTAGTAATGTAACAGTAGCAGCATTATACTACTACTAGTAATGTAACAGTAGCAGCATTATACTACTAGTAGTAATGTAACAGTAGCAGCATTATACTACTAGTAGTAATGTAACAGTAGCAGCATTGTACTACTACTAGTAATGTAACAGTAGCAGCATTATACTACTAGTAGTAATGTAACAGTAGCAGTATTATACTACTAGTAGTAATGTAACAGCAGCAGTATTATAATACTAGTAGTAATGTAACAGCAGCAGTATTATAATACTAGTAGTAATGTAACAGTAGCAGTATTATAATACTAGCTGTAATGTAACAGTAGCAGCATTATACTACTAGTAGTAATGTAGCAGTAGCAGCATTATACTACTACTAGTAATGTAACAGTAGCAGCATTATACTACTACTAGTAATGTAACAGTAGCAGCATTATACTACTAGTAGTAATGTAACAGTAGCAGCATTATACTACTAGTAGTAATGTAACAGTAGCAGCATTGTACTACTAGTAGTAATGTAACAGTAGCAGCATTATACTACTAGTAGTAATGTAACAGTAGCAGCATTGTACTACTACTAGTAATGTAACAGTAGCAGCATTGTACTACTACTAGTAATGTAACAGTAGCAGCATTGTACTACTAGTAGTAATGTAACAGTAGCAGCATTGTACTACTACTAGTAATGTAACAGTAGCAGCATTATACTACTACTAGTAATGTAACAGTAGCAGCATTGTACTACTACTAGTAATGTAACAGTAGCAGCATTGTACTACTACTAGTAATGTAACAGTAGCAGCATTATACTACTAGTAGTAATGTAACAGTAGCAGCATTGTACTACTACTAGTAATGTAACAGTAGCAGCATTATACTACTACTAGTAATGTAACAGTAGCAGCATTATACTACTACTAGTAATGTAACAGTAGCAGCATTATACTACTACTAGTAATGTAACAGTAGCAGCATTATACTACTAGTAGTAATGTAACAGTAGCAGCATTATACTACTAGTAGTAATGTAACAGTAGCAGCATTATACTACTAGTAGTAATGTAACAGTAGCAGCATTATACTACTACTAGTAATGTAACAGTAGCAGCATTATACTACTAGTAGTAATGTAACAGTAGCAGCATTGTACTACTACTAGTAATGTAACAGTAGCAGTATTGTACTACTACTAGTAATGTAACAGTAGCAGCATTGTACTACTACTAGTAATGTAACAGTAGCAGCATTATACTACTAGTAGTAATGTAACAGTAGCAGCATTGTACTACTACTAGTAATGTAACAGTAGCAGCATTGTACTACTACTAGTAATGTAACAGTAGCAGCATTATACTACTACTAGTAATGTAACAGTAGCAGCATTGTACTACTACTAGTAATGTAACAGTAGCAGCATTGTACTACTACTAGTAATGTAACAGTAGCAGCATTATACTACTAGTAGTAATGTAACAGTAGCAGCATTGTACTACTACTAGTAATGTAACAGTAGCAGCATTGTACTACTACTAGTAATGTAACAGTAGCAGCATTATACTACTACTAGTAATGTAACAGTAGCAGCATTATACTACTACTAGTAATGTAACAGTAGCAGCATTATACTACTACTAGTAATGTAACAGTAGCAGCATTATACTACTAGTAGTAATGTAACAGTAGCAGCATTATACTACTAGTAGTAATGTAACAGTAGCAGTATTATACTACTAGTAGTAATGTAACAGTAGCAGTATTATACTACTAGTAGTAATGTAACAGTAGCAGTATTATAATACTAGCTGTAATGTAACAGTAGCAGCATTATACTACTACTAGTAATGTAACAGTAGCAGCATTATACTACTACTAGTAATGTAACAGTAGCAGCATTATACTACTAGTAGTAATGTAACAGTAGCAGCATTATACTACTAGTAGTAATGTAACAGTAGCAGCATTGTACTACTACTAGTAATGTAACAGTAGCAGCATTATACTACTAGTAGTAATGTAACAGTAGCAGTATTATACTACTAGTAGTAATGTAACAGCAGCAGTATTATAATACTAGTAGTAATGTAACAGCAGCAGTATTATAATACTAGTAGTAATGTAACAGTAGCAGTATTATAATACTAGCTGTAATGTAACAGTAGCAGCATTATACTACTAGTAGTAATGTAGCAGTAGCAGCATTATACTACTACTAGTAATGTAACAGTAGCAGCATTATACTACTACTAGTAATGTAACAGTAGCAGCATTATACTACTAGTAGTAATGTAACAGTAGCAGCATTATACTACTAGTAGTAATGTAACAGTAGCAGCATTGTACTACTAGTAGTAATGTAACAGTAGCAGCATTATACTACTAGTAGTAATGTAACAGTAGCAGCATTGTACTACTACTAGTAATGTAACAGTAGCAGCATTGTACTACTACTAGTAATGTAACAGTAGCAGCATTGTACTACTAGTAGTAATGTAACAGTAGCAGCATTGTACTACTACTAGTAATGTAACAGTAGCAGCATTATAATACTAGTAGTAATGTAACAGTAGCAGCATTATACTACTAGTAGTAATGTAACAGTAGCAGCATTATACTACTACTAGTAATGTAACAGTAGCAGCATTATACTACTACTAGTAATGTAACAGTAGCAGCATTATACTACTACTAGTAATGTAACAGTAGCAGCATTATACTACTAGTAGTAATGTAACAGTAGCAGCATTATACTACTAGTAGTAATGTAACAGTAGCAGCATTATACTACTAGTAGTAATGTAACAGTAGCAGCATTATACTACTAGTAGTAATGTAACAGTAGTAGCATTATACTACTAGTAGCGCTAGTACTATTAGCAGTGGTAGTAGTACTAGTAGTACTGGCAGTGTTAGTAGTATCGGTAGTACTAGTTACTAGTAGCAATAGTGGGGCCCGGACTCCTTGGTTCCACCCCAGGTGAGGCATGAAGGGAGGTCATTCCCGGAAGCCAGCTGAGCAGCGGCGCCCACCGGCAACCCTCCAGGCTAGAGCCGGGGCAAGGACTCCAGAGGGTCTTCTCACATAATAGAGGCATTTCAGAGACTTTATCTATCACTGACAAGTTGGAAGAACCCCAGAATGAGATAGAGGCAGGCAGTACCAGCAAAAGGGAAGACAGACGCCCAAGGAAAACACCAAAGCCGTAATCATTATATGCCGCTCAGCTGTGCACTGAATTTTTACATACAGTCATAATAATATAACTGTTATTGATCTTCCACTTTTAGTACCAACCTATAAAGAAAGCATCGACCATAAATGGTTACAGAGTAGATGACCGACGTCAACAGCCTTGGCAATGCCCAAGAAGCAGAGCTGTGGAGGGACGTGTGCAGGGAGGGGAGCCCCGAAGGGCAGGGCAGGAATTCTAATATCCTCAACCTTCCCAGAGGGAAGTCGAGACATGCTGGGACAGTGTCGTCTGTGGCTCCAGAAATGGGGTGGGACAAAGTGACATGGGTAACAGGTGAGCTAAAAGCAGTGGTCCACCTATATTGGAAAAACTGGGTGGAATTGGGTTTAATCCTCAGCCATCACAGCAGGCAGCCAACAGAATGTCTCAACATGAATTAAGAGATAAGATGTAAGTGGTGGTTTATTCCAGTTCCATGGCCTTAAATGGCATCTTTGTACATCAGCTCCTAATTTATACCTTTAATTTGTACCAAAACACCATCCCAACTCCAGTCAACCACCTCCAACAATAAAGCTGACATTCCTGCTAGGCCAACGAGGAAGCAACCCAAACTCAACACATCCAAAACTGAACACTCGGTCTTTCCCATACCTGCTTCACCTACAAGCTTCTCCATCTTGACTTTGTCAAGGCCATCCTGCCAGTTGGTCAGGTAAATAAAACTTGAAGTATCCTTGACTCCCTTTCTTTCACTCCCCATCCATCAACAAGCCCTGTAGTCTTTGCCTTCAGCATTGACCCAGAACTTGGCCACTTCTCACTCCCCTCCATTGTCCATGACTGCCTTCATCCTGCCTAGAATACTGACCAGTCTCCTGGCCCAGGGGTCCCCAACCCCTGGGCCACGGACGCGTACCGGTCTGTGGGCCTGTTAGGAACCGGGCCACACAGAAGGAGGTGAGCAGTGGGCCAGCGAGTGAAGCTTCATCTGCTGTTCCCCATCGCTCCCCATACCTCACATTAGTGCCTGAGCTATCCCCACCCCCCCACCCGTGTCCGTGGAAAAATTGTCTTCCACGAAACCAGTCCCTGGTGTCAAAAAGGTTGGGGACTGCTGTCCTAGCCAGTCTTCCTGCTTCTGTCCTTACCTGCCCCAGAGCTTATCCTCAACAGAGAAGCCAGAGCACTCCTCTGAAAACCCAAATCAGCTCATGCTTAGAATCCAGCAATAGCTCCTTTAACTCAGGGGGGAAAAAAAAAAAGGCTGAAGTCCTTACAACTGCCTACAAGGCCTAAGTGCTGGAGCACCCCTCCCCATCCTCTCTCTGACCTCATCTCTGACCCTCTCCCCCAGCCCCTCCCTGCTCCAGCTCACCTACCTCCTTGCTGATCCTTGAACACACCATGTACACTTCCACCTTAGGGTCTTTGCACTGGCCGATTCCTCTGCCTGGGGCATTTTCGGGGAGTGTCCACCTTACATGTTCATGATGTTTATTGTTTGTTGTCTGTCTGCCCCTGCTGGAATTACACTCACTCCAGGATGAGGGCAGCCCCGTCAGTCTCCTGCAGGGCAGAGACCTTTGTCTTGTTCAGAGTTCCACAAGGGCCTCGAGCAGTGCCCGGCATGCAGTAGGCCCTTCATAAATATTTGTCAAGTTATTGACCAGTGTGGCAACTGAAGTTATGAAAGAGCTAAGGGCCCTCACAGTGACTGCCTCCAGAGAATGGGCTCAAAAGAGGGGAAGGGATGAAGGAGGAACTGTGGTCATCATAAGCCTTCTGCACCATGTTTAAAAATCTGTGCGTATGTATTACTTTGATTTTAAAGTTTGCTTTTAAAAACAAACAAATAAATGAGCTGGTTTGGCCCTATGCATTTCGCCTTCAAGAAATAGTCTTCCTGGACTTGTTAAAACACCATGGGGAAAACTTCCGCCAAAAAAGACGCAGGACCAGGGCTTCCCTGGTGGCGCAGTGGTTGAGAGTCCACCTGCCGATGCAGGGGACAAGGGTTCGTGCCCCGGTCCGGGAGGATCCCACATGCCGTGGAGCGGCTGGGCCCGTGAGCCATGGCCGCTGAGCCTGCGCGTCCGGAGCCTGTGCTTCGCAACAGGAGAGGCCACAACAGTGAGAGGCACGCGTACCGCCAAAAAAAAAGACGCAGGACCAGATGGCTTCACAGGTTAAATATGCTAAACATTGAAGAAATAAGTAATACCAACTGTACACAAGCTTTGTCAGAAAACTGAAGCAGGAGAACACTTGCCAGTTCATTCTATGAGGCCTGTGTTAGTCTGACACAAAAATCAGACAAAGACGTTACAAGAAAAAAAAAAAACCAACCAACCAATATCCCTCATAAACAAGGTGCAAAAGAGCTAAACAAAATTTTAGAAAATCCAATCCAATGATATATTAAAAGGATAATGCATCATGACCAAGGAGGAATCCCAGGAGCAAAGACTGGTCTAACATTTGAAAATCAATCAATGTAGTTCATTTTGAAAAACTAAAAAGAAAAGCCATATGATTATCTCAAAATAGAGACAGAAAAAAGCATTTGACAATATCCAACATCCATTCATGACAAAAAAAATTCTTAGTAAACTAGGAAAAGAAGGGAACTTCCTCAATCTGGTAAAGGGCATCTATGAACCCCACAGCTAACATCAAAATAAATGGTGAAAGACTAAAAACTTTCCCCCTAAGATCAGAAACAAGACAACATCGTGTTGGAGGTTCTAGCCAGTGAAGCAAGGCAAAGGAAAAATAGCATTCCAATTGGAAAGGAAAAACAAAACTGTCTTTATTTGTGGACAGCATTAATCATCTATGTAGAAAATCTGATGGAATCTACAAAAAAAAAAAAACCTGCTAGAACTTAAAAGTGAGTTTAGTAAGGTCGCAGGAGAAACATCTATATATAAAAATCAACTGTATTCTATATAATAGTAACAATCAGAAATTTTAAAAGTTTAAATATCATTTACAGTAGCACCAAAAATATGAAACACTTAGGGATAAATCTGACAAAAGATGTCTAAGAATTGTACACTAAAAACCATAAGTCATTGTTGAGAGAAATTTAAAAGATCTAAGTCAATGGAGAGAGTTACTTTGTTCATAGCTTAGAAGACTCAGTATCACTAAACTCTCCCTTCCCCCCAAATTATATACAGGTCCAATGCAATCCCAATCAAAATCGCAGCAGGCTCTTTTTGGTAGAAATTGAGAAGCTGATTCTAAAATATAAAAGGACCTAGAATAGCTGAAACAACTTTGGAAAAAAAAAAAAAACCCAAAGTTGAAGGGCTAACATTACCCAATATCAAGACTTATCATAAATCTACACTAATCAAGGCAGCGTGATATTAGCGTGAAGATGGACAAATAGATTGATGGAACAGAAATAGATTTTTACATCCCTGTACAACTGATTTTTTACAAAGGTGCAAAAGCAATTCAGTGAGGAGAGTAGTCTTTTCAACAAAGGAAACATTTGGACATCCATATGCAAAAAGAGCACTCCAATTCATACCACCCACCACTACAAAAAGCAACTCAAAATAGATCATTGACCTAAATGGAAAACCTAAAACGGTGAAACTTACAGAAAAAAAAAAAGAGAGAGAGAGAAAAATTTGTGATCTTGAGTTAGGCCAAGATATCTTAGATACAATACCAAAATCCATAAAAGAAAAACTTAATCAATAGGAGTCATTAAAGTAAAAAAGTTTTATTAGGAGTTACCTAGGGCTGGGGGTGACTGCTTATGCGTATGAAGCAATGAAAATTTTCTAAAGGTTCTGTCACTGTGGTGGTGTTTGCACATATCTGTGAATATCTAAACATCTCTGAGTTGTACACTTAAGTGACATTGCATGGTATGCGAAGTATATCTCAATAAAGCTGTTAGAATTTTTAAAAGAAAAAATTAAAACTTCCACTCTTTGAAGACTGTTAAGAGAATGGAAAGACACAGACAAGGGAAAAATATTTGTAAATCACGTATCCAATGAAGGATGTGTATGAAGAATATAGAAAGAACCCTCAATGCTCCATAATAATAAAACAGACAACCCCCTTTCCCCGCCCACCCAAAAAAATCCTCTCATGATTTGAACAGACACTTCATCAAAAAAGATATATGTATGGCAAATAAGCACATGAAAAGATGGTGAGCACAATTAGTCATTAGAGAAATGCAAATTAAACCATAATCAGATGGCAGCACACACCTATAAGAATGACGAAAATTAAAGTCTGATGACGTCAAGTGTTTGATGAGGATGTTGAGAAACTAGACTTCCCAACACTGATGGCGAAAATGCAAAATGGCATAATTGCTTTGGGAAAGTTTGACAGTTTCTTAGAAAGTTAAAGATACCCTGTCAAATGACTTAGCCATTCCATTCCTAGGTAATGAGAGCATAAATCCATACAAAAACATGCACACAAATGTTCTTAGCAGCTTTATGTGTAATAACAAAAAGCTGGAATCAACCCATCAACAGGTGAATGGGTAAAGAAATTGTGTTATTTCCATGCACTGGAACACTGTTCGGCAATAAAAAGAAATGGGCTATTCATACACACAACAGTGTGAACAAATCTCAAAACTAGGCTGAGTGAAAGAAGCTGGACAAAAAAAGAGTATGTACTGTATGATTCCATTTATACAAAACTCTCCAAAATGGAAAAGAATCTGTGGTGCCAGAGAGCAGATCAGGGGTTGCCTGGGGAAGGTCTGGGCAGGAGGAGGCAGGGAGCGGGGAGGGAGCAGAGACTGGGGGAGGCATCACGGATGTGTTCACTGTCTTGAATGCATATGTCCAAACTTATCAACTTATACCCTTTAAATAGTAATGTGAGTTTTTGTATGCCAATTATGCATCACCAAAGCTATTCTTAAAAAGTAATATATCTTCATTTTAACAAGCGAAACAATGCAAAGATAAATGAAAACAGAATCACTGTGCCCTCTTTTCCTCCATTCTCACTTCTCTAAGGTTTCCAGTATCAGGCAGTTTGGGATTTGGCCACAAGTTTCTCACATTCATATTGCCGTCTCCGGAGGTGGTGGGGATTATTACTGTCTGATAATATTAAGATGGGAATCATGCCTTACAGCTTCCACTTGTTGGGTCTTTCCCTATTTACCAAATATCTGATGGGCATCTCCTTCCATCTGAACCAACACAGATTTAACTCACTCCTTTTCAGGGCTGCTCTATAAGCCATGGTGTGAATTTACTACAGTTTGCATAATCATTCCTCTAAAGATGCACATTTTAGTTGCTTCAGTGTTTTGTTTGTTTGTTTTGCTTTGGTTTTGCCCACCATCAACAATGCTGAAAAGCATTCTTTTATGTTTATTTTCACAGACTATTGTCTTTATCTCTATAGAAGAGGCTCCCACAGTGGGATCATTGGGTCAGAAAGTATGTGAATTATTTTCTTCTTAGTAGATATTGCCAGATCATTTCCACCAGGCATGTATGAGGTGTCTATGTCACCCATGTTTTTGCCTCAGTGGAACTTAGTGTTTGTATTAAGTTTTTGCAACCTAAAGACTGAACAATATATCATTTTGAATTTTCCTATCAGTGAGGTGAAATGTTATTTCATTTTGCCCACTAGACACAATGTGGTCATTGTATCCATATCCTTCAATACTATTTTCTTTTGTTGGGGTTTATATATGTTTTAAATTCAATTGACCATTTAAATCTTATTTTCTATGAGTTACCTGTTTATATCCTTTGTCTATTTTTCTGTTGGGTTGTTTAGATGTTTCTTATCAAATTGTATTAGCTTTTTGCATACTGAGGAAATTAAACATATGATACACACATATATGCACATACATTACACACATGCAAGCACAAAACATACACGTCACACATGTGCACAACCATTGTACACACATACACACATATCACACAGCTACATGCATGCATCATACACCAGTATACACATACCCACACACATCATGTGTACGTGCACGCACACATATATACTTAAATGTATGCACATGCATACACACATGCACATATATACATATGCATACATGTGCATCTTATGTACATATACACATGCTCATACAATACGCATGTACGAATACATGCCTACATACACATATATGCACACACATACACATGCATCTTATACACATATATACACACATGTGCATCACACGCACACCATGTGGAGAAGGGTGGGTCCCAGGGCCCATTCCAGCAGGAGGATCCAGGGCCTGGACAGGGTGAGGCAGGGAGCCACAGGAAGGCAGGGGGCAGGCAGATGGGCCGTGGGTGGACTAAGCAGCCACCCCAGCCCTTGGAAGGGGTTTTGAGGACAACTTGGCCCACTGTGACAGCCTCCACCACCTCTTGGCCCCCATATGGTGAGGCCCTGGGGCTCCTGCACCCCACACCCCAGCACCCCTGGCCACCTCACCTGGCTTCCACCCTCCCCACACCCTGCCAAGAGGATGGTTGCAGCACCAGGTGAGCAAGCAAGGCTGGGCCCTTCGAGGAGCCTCGATGCAGACTTCTTCCCTGCCTGATGTCTCTTTGGGGTGTTTTGTGTGAGCAGGTTTTGACATGTTGAATGAGAAATTGCTTTTTTCCCTCCTGCTCATGAGATTCCACGCTTAAGACTTTAATCGCAGAGTCTCTGGGCGTGGCGAGTGCTTCTCTCAGCCTGGCAGGTGCAGGTGATATCAGTTCGCAGCGCCTGGCAGAGCTGAGCCAGGGGGCTTCTGCAAGGATGTGAGCTCCTCTCGCCGCCATGCTGCAGGTCCAGGGGCAACGTGGGGCAAGGAGGGGCCCTAGGGTGTGGGCACCGTTATGTGCCAGGATTCACGCCATCATATAACTCCTTCTGTGTTCTCAGACCTCCCAACCCATCTAAAAAAAAAAATTTTAAGTGAGAAAGCTAAAGGAAACTAAGTGGGAGGGAGGTGTCCACACTTCACTGCAAGTGTTAAAACGCTGACACCCATAGACAGATAAATTATGCATGTGTGTAGTAATACCCAGAGCAACCACTAGGAAAACCATACAAATAGATACATATAAAATCACTATAAATATATCAAGATGGACCCTAATGTTCAAGTAATCCACAGAAAGGCAAGAGAAGAGGAACCGAGGAAGCAAACAGAAAATTAATAATAAAACAGCAGGCATAAAAAAAAAAACAGCAGGCATAAGTCCTAACATATTAATAATTTGCCTTAATGTAAATGATTTAAATACCCCAATTAAAAGGAAGAGATTGGCAGAGTCTATTTTTTTGAATGACCCAACAATATGTTGTTTACAGGAAACTCACTTCAAATTCAACAAAGACATTTCACTGAAGAGGATCCCCAAATAACAAATGAACACAGAAAAAGACCTTCAACATCGTGAGCCATGAGGCAAATGCAAATTCAGACCACAATGAGATGTCGCTACACACCTAAAATAAAAAATACTAACCATACCGCATGCTGGCAAAGATGCAGAGACATTGGGTCACTCATGCACTGTGAGTGGGAAAGCAAAATGAGACAGCCTCTCTGGAAAACAGATTGGCAGTTTCTTACAAAACCAAACATGCATTTACCATATGACTCAGCAATTGCACTCTTCAGCACTTACCCCAGAGAAATGGAAGCTTATGTTCACACAAAAACCTGTCCATGAATGTACATGACAGCCTATTCCTAATAGCCAAAAATTGAACCTTCAACGGGCAAATGGTTGAACAGTATATCCATGCCATGGAATACTACTCAGCGATAAAAAGAACTGTTGACACATAGCACACCTTGGATTAATCTCCAGGGAATCCCAAAAGGTTACGTAGAGTATGATCCCATTTATAAAACATTCTTGAAATGACAAAATTATAGAAACGGAGAGCAGATTAGTGGCTCCTGGGGGTGGGGATGGGGCCACTGGAGAGTGGAGGAGGGGGGTTGGGAATGGTTACAAAAAGAGCAACACAAGAGATCCTTGAGGTCATGGAACCGTTCAGTATCTTGGCCGTGGTGGTGGATACATGAACTTACACAGGTGATAGAATTATTGAAACTAAATATACACACAGATGAGTACAAGTGAAACTGAGGAAACAGTAAGATGGGGGTATTATATCAATAGTGATATCTTGTTTGTGACATTGCGCTGTAGTTTTACAAGATGTTACCATTGGGGGACCCTGGGTAGACGTGCTACACGGGATCTCTCTGTGTTGCTTCTTACAAGAGCGTGTGAATCTACAATTATCTCAACATAAAAAGGTCAATTTAAAAAAATAAATGAACAAAAAATAAACAAAACCAAATGAAACTCCCTCCGGACAGCACTGACCTTCAGTCCTGCCTTGTGATTCCCCTACTCCCCCACCCCCATTGCTCCCCAGCTGCTCCCAGCTCGGTCCTGCTCCAGCCCCCAACGACTACAGTATGTCACTAAATTCAAGGTTATGGCTTATCCTGGATTCTCCCAAACAAAAAGCCTGTCCTGGGTTTGGCTTGATTTGCACGTGTTTTATTTGGAAAAGTGATCAGGGAGCAGAAGTGAAGAGGAGTAAGCGTGAAACAGGAAAGGAGGCGACCCAGTGAGAGGAAGCTTTATGGAGTTGCCATCGCCATGGACAACGGTGCCTGGTCCTGGGGGCCCTACAGAGCACAGCGGGGAGAAGCTTTTGTTTGTCGTAGATACCTTCTCGGTCAAGGGTGACCCTGAGGGGCATACTTGTGGGGTGCACATGTGTGGGTGCTGAGGGAGCTCCCTTGGGCTCCCCCACCTTGGGCAGATGAGAAGGGCCAGGATTGAAAGTCAGGGAAAAGCTCGTGTCCACCTCTGGCCTCTGACCCATCAGCCTCCCATGGTGCCCCTTGGAGCCTCAGCACATGGCACATCTGGCAAGCTTCCCCCACAAGCCTGCCCCTGCTGGGCTTCTCTTCCCAAGAAAGCACTCCATCCACTCAGATGCTCAGCAGAGCCCAAGAGCCTCACTGCACCCAACCCTTCTTCAGAGACATCACTAGAGCTGAACTTCTGTCCACATCTGTCCTCCCACGCCTGTCCTTGTCCAACCACTGTTTCCTGGGGCCCTGACCAGCCTCCTTGCTTCTGCTCCTGGTCTTTACTCCATTCTGCCCACCCTAGCCAGAGCAGGGCTTTCTAACCTGCAGAGCGCTGGGCGTGTCCTCCCACAGAGCCCCTGATGGTGTCTGTGGGCTTTAGAACAAAATGCAATTACTTGCCTCGGCCTCCGACTCCCACTACAGATGCTCCTCCCCTCCAAACTGGCCAGGTACCCGGCCATCCTCCCCAGCTTCGGCCTCAGCCTGCAGGACATGCCAACGCCATCCTACATGCATCTGCTTAAGTGCCACGTCCTAAGAGGGGTCTTCTTAACCAGCCAGCCCACCCAACAGGGCCCAACTGCAGTGGTCACAGGACAGGTCATGCTTAGTAATTACACATTTATCTGATTCAGACACTGGCAAAGTTAGCAAATAGTAAATGTTGGTTGAATGCCTACCTGTGCTGGGCACTGACTTACGAACTGTCTCACACTTTCTGGCACCTTGTGCTTTCAGCCACTGCCCAGGAAGCATCCTTTCCGCCATGCAGTCTGAGAGAGCCAGAGCCAGGGAGGGTTAGAAGCTTCTCCAAGGAAGTAAGAAGATGATGGAACCCAGGTGTGTCCTGCTCCCAAGCCCCCATACGAGGGGCTAGAGCGACTGAATCCAGCCAAGAGAGAAGTGCTCAGAAGCCGAGCTGGCCCAATGCCGATGGAAGGGGGACCGGGATGTCAGGCCAGAGCAACAAGGCTGGGCCGGCTGGTAAGCACACAGCCTTACCTCCCAAGCTTTGAAGTTGGCCTTCTGTGCTGGAGAGCAGGGCAGAACTTGCCCTGGTGAGCCTGAGGTTGCCCCAGGCCAGGATGGACAGTCCCCAGGGTGGGAAGCATGTGGGGGACAATACTTTGTGAGCGAGGAGGGACTGGGTGTCAGGGACAGCAGCCTCATAAGCCGGGTGTTTCCTGCAGCCACGTCTGGCGTGAGCAGTTGTCTGGTGAGCCTTCCACCTATGGTCAAGCTCAAAGCCAATGACTTCTCTTGCCATAGGCCACAGCTCCAGGGTCTGGGGGTAGGGGGTGGGGCCCACACTGCTGGTAAACTCCAGGGGCGGGAAGATGTGGAGCCCAGCTGAAGTCTCTGTAGAATCCTTCCTGTGTCCCCCAGCACATGCCCACCCGCTCGAGCCACGCACCGCAGATAAAAGTCCACAGAGAGATCAAAAGTCTCCGTGCACCTGGCTGGCACAGTGAAAGTGCACAGAGATTACCTAAAACAAAAACCCAGGAGGCCAGCAGGGGCCTGGCAGATGGAATTCACTGAATCCATGCCTGTTGAAGGGCTGAGCTCCCAAAGTACGTCAGTCAAGGATGAGGGTGGACAGTGGCTCTGGCTGCAGCACCGTGGCAAGAGCTCCCCCAGGTCATGGGTCACAGCCCCATCGGGGAGGCGGTTATGGCATGTGTCCAGCATTGCCAAGCAAGAGTCGGGGTTTCTGTTACAGGTCTGTCTCTACACTCCATGTCTTCCAGACTCTGTGTCCCCCAAAGCACAGCAGCCAGGGCTTGGGGGTGCTTGGTGAAGGCTACCCTGATCCAGGACGTGTGGGGTGGGCATGTGTGTGTCCTGAGAGAAAGGAGAGGATCTCCAATCACTCCAGGGTTTCCCAGGCATCTTTCTGCAAATCCAAGAAGAAAGGGTGTGTGGAGATTGCAGGCCACTAGGAAACTGTGGAGTCCCAGCCTGAGATCATCCGGGGTCATCTAGACTGCCCCCCACCCGTGTCTTCACAGCAGGATGGGGAATCTGTTCCTCTGAATCACAGTTCACTGCCTTGGATGCCATCAGGACCACCTGGGCAATTCTGTACAAACCCCCCCCCCACCAGATCCTGAAGCAGTTGGTCTGGTCAGGGCCCTGGGCTGATGTTATTTTAAAGTGCCCTCATGCTTCTACTGTGCAGCCCAGGTGGAGACCACACTCCAGTCAGCAGGGCCATTGCAGCTCGAGCTACTGCTACCACGTTACCAACGTCTCAAAGGCCTCCATGTGCTCATCTGTAAAACGGGAACACGACACCTGCCTCATAGGGATGTGAAATGGGAAAACCCTGGCAGGTGTCTGGGCCTAAGCAGGGACCCCATAATGAGTGCCCCCACTGCCCCCCACCCCGAAATTCCTTCCCCTGTGTGGTCCAAGTCCTGGGCTCCGAGGCAGCTATGCTGTCTGGGAGCTGGAACTGCCAGCACTGAGTTCAAATCCTGTGATGCTGTTTTCCAGCTGTGTGACTCTGGGCAAAGACCATAGGAGGTCCCAAATCTGGAGAGTTCCTAAAAATATGAAACTCACACCCCATCCCAGGCTTATTCAATAAGGACTGTCTGGGAGAAGAATCCTAGCTTTTTTTTTTTTTTAACCCTAGCATTTTTATTTTTATTTTTTTATTTTTTAAAATTTATTTATTTTTGGCTGCATTGGGTCTTTGCTGCTGCACACGGGCCTTCTCTAGTTGTGGCGAGCTGGGCTTACTCTTCGTTGTGGTCCGCATGCTTCTCATTGTGGTGGCTTCTCTTGTTGTGGAGCATGGGCTCTAGGCATGCGGGCTTCACTAGTTGTGGCTCATGGGCTCTAGAGTGCAGGCTCAATAGTTGTGGCGCACGGGCTTAGTTGCTCCTTGGCATGTGGGATCTTCCCAAACCAGAGATCGAATCTGTGTCCCCTGCGTTGGCAGGTGGATTCTTTTTTTTTTTTTTTTTTCTTTTTTTTTTTTTGCGGTACGCGGGCCTCTCACTGCCGTGGCCTCTCCCATTGTGGAGCACAGGCTCCGGACGCACAGGCTCAGCGGCCATGGCTCACGGGCCCAGCCGCTCCGCGGCATGTGGGATCTTCCCGGACCGGGGCACGAACCTGTGTCCCCTGCATCGGCAGGCAGACTCTCAACCACTGCGCCACCAGGGAAGCCCGGCAGGTGGATTCTTAACCACTGCACCACCAGGGAAGTGCCCTAGCATTTTAATTTTAACCAGAACACTAGGTACTGGAGACAGCCAGCCAAACACCCATGCTTGGGGTCCACTACATTAAAGCCAAGCCTTTGGTTTCCCCTCTGGGAAATGGGGTGATAACAATGACCCCCCAGTATTAAATGAGACCAAAGGAGTGAAGGGGCCTCAAGGGTGAGAATGCAGAAACGGGTGGGGCCCAGAAGGGTTCTGCCTCCTCACCTCCCTGGCTCACGATCCCTCTGGGGCTCTTTCTGCTGCCTCCAGGTGGCCTTCAGTCACGGTTGGTGTCAGGGGCTGCTCATGTCCCACCTTCCATTAGACGGCCTTCCCTTGGGTAACTCTCCTGGCCTCTGGCCTGCCTTCCCCTCCAGCAGGTGGTCTGGCTGGTGAGTTTGGAGTAAAGAGAGAAGCATACTTGACTCAGCGTCCCCCTTCCCTCTGTGGAACTCACCAGCTGCACCCAGCACACAGGAGCCTCTGGTCCCCCGGGCCAGGAAAACAGGCACAGCCTCCAGGGCAGGACCAGATGCGGGGTTTATGGGGTCCGGAGCAAATGAAAGTTTGGGGTTCTTGTTCAAAAATTATTAAAATTGCCAAGACAGGGACTTCCCTGGTGGTCCAGTGGGTAAGACTCTGCTCTACCAATTCAGGCGGCCAGGGTTTGATCCCTGGTCAGGGAACTAGATCCTGCATGCCGCAACTAAGAAGTCTGCATGCCGCAACAAAGGTCCCGCGTGCTGCAACTAAGACCTGGCACAGCCAAAATAAATAAATAATAAATAAAATAAATATTTTTTTAAAATGCCAAGACAGCGATGGCAGAGCACTAAAACAGGGGTGGCAGGAGGGTGCCCGTCCCACTGGGCAGGTCACCTGCGGTGAAGCCGCCCTGACCCAGGGGAGCGGCAGGGGTCCAGCTCAGCTAATGACACAGTGGGAAGAGAGCAGCAAGCAGACCAAGCCATCTTCTCCCACCCAGCGTGCCTCCCTCTGCCCTTCAGAGCCTGACTCTCACTCTCTGTTCATGAAATTTAAGTGGAGCTAAGAGGAGCTGTTCATTGACCCACTCAAGACCCGGACAGTCTGTGAGGAGATTTGGCGAGGAAAAAAAACACACTTGGGTCCTGTCTTCTAGATGCATGTGGTCCAGCAGGCAAGGCCTTCACTTGATGCCACTCAAATTCCTCTTGCTGCACTGTCAACCCTCTCCTCTGGCCCAAGTGGTAGGCGGGGCTTTCTCATAGAGCCGTAATAACACTTAGTCCAGACCTTGGAGCTGAGCCCTCAGTGCCTTCCCAGCACAGAACGGCCGCACCTTCTACCCACTGCACGTGCCCAGAGTATGGGTACTGTCACCTTGATTCCTCCCCACCTTCTCATCAACAAACCCTGCAGAAGGACCCACTCCCTGTACTTCTCTCCACCCCCTGCCCCAGGTTCCAGCCACCAGCCTCCCAGGCTGAGCTGTTGCAATGTTAGCCTAACCACTTCCCTTGCTTATCTCACTAGAACATTTTCCGATAGAGCTCCAAGCACTTTGGCACACCCTGCAGGGGACAGACCTCAGTTTCAGAGCCCTGGATTAAACCCCCCAACCGGCTGCTGCAGCTCCTCTGAGACATGTGGGCCTATACCAAAGGGACCAGTCCCCCACGCCCCCCACCCCAGGCTGACCCTCAGTCAGAGCTGGGCTATATGCCTACTTGGTTTCCAACCTGTTGATGGTCCCTCCCTGCCCTGTTCCTCCAGACTGAGGCTGGCAGAGGGCCAGGGATGTGTGTGTGCCTGAGGGGCAGGCATGGGGCAGGGAGGGGCTGGCAGAGTTAGACCACCTCCATCTGCCTCTTTAGTAGTTGCTGGGAGAAGAGGAGGAGAGCCTGCCAGGCCAGGGTCCCATTGGGAGGTGCCCACCCAGCCAGCCCTCCTCCCCAGAGATGTCTAATCCTCAAAATCAGGTGGGCATCTCCCTAAAGGAGGGAGGGAGGAAGGAGAATGGGCTGGTGGGTGGAGGTATAGAGGTAAGCCCCTTCCCACCCCCAGAGCGGGCCTACCAGGCAGAGTCTCACGGACAAGCGCTTAATAAAAAAGGCTAATAAATAAATAAATAAGGCTACTCTGCCCCACACTGTACCCGCCTCTCTGCAGGTGACCCACAGGTACACCCATGTTTAAAAACCTTGGTAAGGGGGCTTCCCTGGTGGCGCAGTGGTTGAGAGTCCGCCTGCCGATGCAGGGGAAACGGGTTCGTGCCCTGGTCCGGGAAGATCCCACATGCCGCGGAGCGGCTGGGCCCGCGAGCCATGGCCGCTGAGCCTGCGCGTCTGGAGCCTGTGCTCCACGGCGGGAGAGGCCACTACGGTGAGAGGCCCGCGTACAGCAAAAAACAAAACAAAACAAAACAAAACAAAAACCTTGGTGAGGACCAGAGAGAAATAGGTGAACACCAGGAGTCTGCCTGGTGGGGGTAGCAGGGTGAGGGGGTGCAGGGGGCCGGGGAAGAGTTAGGAGACAGAAAGACCAATTCCAGAGCCTTCCAAAGGCTTGCCCATCCCCCAAACCAGCACTTAATCCTCCGTCTCTGCTACTTAACCTCTCCCACCAGGGGCCAGGCACTTCAACTCCATTTAAATAAGCCCTTGAGGGCTCAGAAGAAATTGTTGCCAGCAATTCAAAAGCCTTGAACCCTGAGGGCAGTCAGTGGCTTTCTGTCCAGCTGCCCCCACCCCCACCCCAGGTTCCAGGCTGTCACCAGAGGCCTTCCCACAGCTCAGCGGCCCAAGCCTGCTATCCAGGGGAGGAGGATCCCCCAGAAGGGTAGCATCAGTACCCCAAAGCCTGGTCTAGGTCTCTAGTGGACCACTCGCTGTCCACCTGGTTAGCTTCCTTTAATTTTCTTTGGCCCAATCAAGGGGGACCCAAGTCGGGCATACCTGGACCCAGATGCCCTTCCTGGTTGAGAAACCCTGGGCAATTACTTAACCTAATTACTTCCCTGGGCAATTACTTCCTTTTCTGCAAAACGGGCTTCAGAGCTCTTGTGAGGGTTAAATGAATGATACCCGGGCCTGGTACCTGGAAGACAGTAAGATACAAGGCCAAAGCAAAGAATCACCTGGAATCAGGAATAGTGTGAGCAGTATCAGTCCCTCCAGGTGTGAGCAGACTCAGTCTTCCAGGTGTGAGCCAACTCTCCCTCCAGGATGCTTGAGCCCCCGGTGTCTGAAGCCACCCAGCACCTAGAATTTAAGGTTACCAGACAAGATATAGAACACAGTTAAATCTGAATATCAGATACACAACAAATCATTTTTTAGTTTAAGTATGTCCTGAAATTGCATGGGATGGTCACTGTTTATCCTAAATTCAAATTTAATTGGGTGCTCTCTATTTTCATTTGCAAATTCTGTCAATTTTATTTTATTTTTTATTTTTTAGGCCACTCCATGAGGCATGCAGGATCTTAGTTCCCTGACCAGGGGTTGAACATGTGCCCCCTGCATTGGGAGTATGGAGTCTTAACCACTGGACCGCCAGGGAGGTCCCCAAATCTGTCCATTTTAACTGAAGTCTATCCAGTAACAAGGGGTTTTGTTTTGTTTTTTTTAATTCCCTGATGAGAGGAGGCAAGATCAAGTTAAGTGAAAAGCTGGATACAGATCATTACTTGTTTTTAAATTTTAATATATATTCGCATAGAGAGAGAGGAACCCAGGTACAGACACTGACCGAGCCTGAGATGGAGACAGAGGAGATGGACAGACACAGAAGAAAGGCTGGGAGGAAAGTTCCAATAGGTTAAGGGTGACTATCTCTGGACTGCAGGTTTCTCGCTTTCACTTTTTAAAATTTTCCAACATTTTTCAGTAAACAAGTGTTGCTTGATTTAAAAAAATTACATTTTAAGTCAATCACTTATGTGGAGAGTCTGTTAAAATCGCTATTGCATTGTTAACCGCCGAGTGAATAAAAGAAAGAAAAAATTCACACGCCATCTTCTTACCCTGCTACATCCTAAACATCCTTATAAAAAATGCACAGTGCTTCCCCCGCCACAGGCACCGACGTACTTTATCCTGCTCTTGATGGGTCTGTGTCATGGGCACCAACAGCACATCAGGACTGGGCCCAGGTGCTGATGACCTCACAGCCCACTGGGGGCCGGGGAAAAGGACTCACAGCTCCAGCCCCTCCTCCCCCCTCCTGCCTGTGCTTTTTGAGCCTTGCGCTTTCTTTTGTTTTTATAGTGTTCAGTTTCCTCGATCACTGTCAACTGTCATTACTCACTGCCGTCTGCATGCCTGCCCCCAACAGCCATTCTCACTTCTGTGTTTTCCTTCCAAACCTCTGTGAACGCTGTGGTTGAGACTGTGTGTGAAGTTCGGGCAGGCAGGCTCAGAGTGAGACCACAGTTGCTCTCTTAAGAGAAAAGTGGGGGGCCGTGAGGGCACGACTTCATGAGTCCTTCTGGGCTTCCACAGTCACTCAGGACAGTGGTAATGCTTCTTACCTCCGAGTTCTCTGTGGTGTTGGATTATTGCACTTTTCCAGAAGTGTTTGCCTGATAAGTGGACATATTGAAAATATTTCTAGGTCCCATCTCAGAGTCTACATTTTTTTAGATGCATTACCAAATCCCACTACGATGAAAGAACATGGACATACCCCATGGAGTTGGGGGTCCGAGACTTGAATGAAGGTCACAGGACATGGGATTTGAGGTGACCAAGGTGAGAAGATGTGTCAGTCAGGGTTCAGATGGAGAGAACAGAAGCCACTCTGGCTACATTTGGCAGAAAATGAAACTACGTGCTTACAAAAATCCTTGGAAGGACTGGAGAAGCAGGCTATACCTTGGCTTCCTAAATGGGGCCCTGGACACCACCAAACTGGCCCACGAAGAGAGCCACCCCCCTCCCCATCAAGAAGGTGGGAGACTAAGAGGACAGCTGTGGAAACACAGGCTTCAGAACATCTGGAGTAATTGGAACACCTGCTGAACCCACACTGGCCAAAAACTAGGCAGCCCTCACCCTGCCTCTCAACACTCCCAGGGCTGGTGACCAGTCCCCGGAATGCTGCCCAGCACATCCACCACCAAACATGCCAGGAAAAAAAGCAGAAGTGTGGCCTTTCCATCGCTTCCCACTTCCAAATCCCCAAGAATGCATCTGACTGGCCAAACTGAGTGGCGAAGAAGCCTTGGGAAGGCAACTTTTTGCCCTCCTCTCTGAGACAGTGGAAGGTGGCAGAATGGCTGCTGAGTGCCAGCTGCACATCCTGCACAGAAGGTTTGGAGAAGGAGGCTTTTGGGCGAGAACTGGACTGAGAGACAGAACTGACCATCTACCAGCCCAGGAAATGCCCTTCAGAGGTGAGGGTGGTGGCCCTGGGCTGCTGCTGCCTCTATAATCAAGTTACTGTGTGATCTTGCCTGGTTTCCATCCACCACCAAACCAGGATCCAGAGGGCAGGGTCAGTCAGCTCAGAGTAAAGCCAGGCCACAGGGAGATACCACCCCATAGGTTAAATTTTGGGGAATTTGCTGGCTGGTAAACTTCATGATGGTAGCTTGAAATTGGCCACGTGGGAATACTTACATCACAGGAATTGGCAAATGATATAAATTGGGGTTTTTGTCCTCATCCCCCAGAATTGATTATTAAACATTTATCTGCGTGTCTTTAACATAGGTGATGAGGATGGGCGAAATTTCTAGAAGGCTGTGAGCTTGGTGGGTCTGCACCCTGACTGCATGTGAGGATCCCCTGAGGAGCCTTTATCAAATCCCAAAGCCCAGACCCCACTGGAGATGAATTGAATCAGAAATTGGAGGAAGCAGAGGAAAAGGGTGTCAGCTAGAGAAGGCCGTGGGGTGACAGGAGGAGACTCTCAGAGCGGGTTAGCTTGTGAACAGAAATCCTTCTACTGGAAGGAGTGGTGATGCAGACAAGAGACAGCAGGCAAAGGGCAAAGTCCTCAGAGGAGCGAGACGGAATGAGACCCCGAGGCCTCGTGGCTGCAGAGCCAGGCAGGCTAGAGGGTGTGCAGAGAGGGTGCGCAGTTCCCGCCCGGGACACCTATTTCTCAAGGAGAGGGCATTTTCAGCTAGGAAGCGCTTGGGGGCAGGAGTGTTGTTTTCAGGGTGATGCTGACTGCCCCCTCTTCCAAGTTCACTTGCACACAAGGACCTGGGAGGCTCCAGAGTCCCTCGCAGGGAACAGAATGTGTAATAATCAGCACAAGCAGGAAGGCCCACCTTCCAGCTCAACCCAAATGATGGGTCCTGTGGGGGACATCTTAAATTGCTTTATTGTTTTTGGAAAAAACAGTGCATGGTGGTTGTAAACTAAATTCAAAAGTCCAAAAGAGGAAAATAAAAATCACTAGACACCACTGCCCAGAAGTGATGACAAGGGGCGACCGTCCCTCCAGGCACCTCCTTGTGTAAACACACACATGTATACAGTGCTACCTGCACTCCCCTCGGAGGTCAGCCTGATCCCTCTGTCAGCAGCCTGGGTCCCAAACAGGCAAGGAGAGGAGACGGGGAACAGGGTCCCTTCCAGCCCGACCCAGTGACACCCAGGCGCCAGTGACACCCAGGCTCTTGGTCCCTTGGACTCTAGCCAGGCCAGGCCATTGTTCCAGGACCGGCCTTGTCCACTCGGTCTGGAGGTTGCAGGTCTTTGCGTGGTCAGTGTAGTGTGTATAGATTCCAGCACAGCCCAGCTCCCCTGCTGAGCAGCCATTCTCCCCTTAATCTCCTGGTGACCCTGACTACAACCTCGTCTCCCCCCAGACACCCCACAGATGACCTTGTCTCCAGCTTTTCTGAGAAGACCACTGCCAGGGGGAGCGCCTCCCCTCCACACCCTCCCCTCCTGGCGCTCTAGAACATCTGGGCTCATCCTCTCTCCTTCCCACCACTCTCTGGATTGGCCACCCTCCTCCTCTCCCAGGTGGACCCCACTCGTACTCCCAGCACCCCCTTCCCCTGATCATCAATGCTTCTTCCACTCCTACCCCCACCCTCTCTCCCATCATGAAACACACATACCTTTCTTTGGCCCCTGCTGGCCCCTCCAGCCACAGCCCTTCCTTCACCTTCTCTCTCTCTCTTTTTTTAAAAATTTATTTTATTTTATTTTTTATATTTTTATTTTTGGCTGTGTTGGGTCTTCGTTGCTGTGTGCGGGCTTTCTCTAGTTGCGGCGATGGGGGGCTATTCTTCGTTGCGGTGCGCAGGCTTCTCATTGCGATGGCTTCTCTTGCTGTGGAGCACGGGCTCTAGGCGCATGGGCTTCTGTAGTTGTGGCTCGCGGGCTCTAGAGCGCAGGCTCAGTAGTTGTGGCGCACGGGCTTAGCTGCTCCGTGGCATGTGGGATCTTCCCGGACTAGGGCTCGAACCTGTGTCCCCTGCGTTGACAGGTGGATTCTTAACCACTGCACCACCAGGGAAGTCCCCTTCACCTTCTCTTAACTGACAGCCTGCCCTGACGTGGTCAGTGGCCGACCTTGCAGCCTGTATGCACGTGTGCGTGTGTGTGTGCATGCGTGCACGTGTGTGCGTCGGACCCGTCCTGCCTGACCTGAGTCCATCTCTACGCCGACTGCCCGTCCTCCAACAGCCCCCACACCGTGCCGGAGAGCAGCCATCAGCTTGTCTTCTTTCCTTGCTTTCTGCAGAGTGACCCAGTCTAGAGCTTCAACCTGTTCAGGAATTCTGACAATAGCACAGAGCAGCAATACAGTGCCCTAAGGGCTTACCATCCTCCTATTTCTCACTCTCCCAGATCCCTGGGAGGTGGGTCCCATCCCATCCATTTCACAGACAAGGAGCCTGGAGTTAGGGATACCACCCGTGGTCGGGGCAGAGCCAAGACTCTGGCCCAGATGGTTCCTAACCATCCTGCCACACAGCCCTCCTCGCTGGCTACTACTGGCCACCCGGTCAGTTCAGCTCCACCTGCACAAGACCACGTGCCTTCTTGGTGACCTCCCTGCTCTGCCGATGTTGCCCCATTCTGCCAGTATTGTTCCCAAGGTCTGTTACCTCTACCCACACCGTCACCTGGTTCAGGCAGGGATGGCTTTAGTCCACACTGTTGCAATAACGTGCTCTCGTCTGCCTGTTCTTGTCCACCCCACCCTCTGCTCCCAATTATCTCCCGAAAACACTGTCAAGGCATTGATTGCATCACTTGTCAAGTGTGGGGTTGCGGCTTGGCTGTGGTCAGCGTCTGGTGAGCTCAAAGAAATCCTTTGGATTTCTGAAACCATTATCCCTGAAAATGCGTGTTAGCTCAGGGCTTCTGCAGACAGAGCTGGATGTGAGGGACAGCCTGCTGAGGATTGGAGCCTCAGCAGACCGAGAGTAGGGTCGGCCAGAGGGATTCTCCTATTGTTCTGGGGTCCAGCCCAGCGAAAAGGCCTGGCTGAGTGTCCTGGGACTGCTGTAACAAAGGACCACTCACTGGAGGCTTGACCAACAGGAATTGCTTCTCTGGGGGCCAGAAGTCCGAAATCAAGGTGTCAGCAGGGTCGGGCTCCCTCTGAAGTTCTAGGGGAGGACCCTTCCTGCCTCTTTCAGCTTCTGGTGGCTACCAGCAAACCTTGGCATCCTTGACTTCTAAATGCATCTCTCCAATGTCTATCTCTGTCTTCGTGTGGCTTTCTCCCCAGTATATCTGTGTCTCTGTGTCCAAATTTCCCTCTTCGTATAAGGAAACCAGTCATAGTGGGTTAGGACCCACCCTAACAACCTCATTTTAAGTTGATTGCGTTTGCAAAGACCCTCTTTCCAAACAAGTTACCATTCTGAAGTTCCGGATAGAAATGAAATTGGTGGAGGGGTGGGAGGACACTATTAAATGCAGTACTGTGACTGCCCCGGCAACAAAATAGGAGGACCTGAATGAGGCACACAGGCACAGCCAGAAGAGTCCTTGAAAAGGGAGAGGGTGGAAAGAATCAGAGGAGACTGGAGCTCGTGAGTAGAAGGCAGAGAGGAGGACAGAGCATAGAGAAACCACGGAGAGGGGCCTAAGGGACGAGGCCAGACAGAGGCTGCTGGGGACAGACATCCTGGGGGGCAAAGTCTGTGACTGGAGGCCAGAGGTCAGTGCCAACAGGACCACCTACTGATGGCACCAGCCCTGAGAAGGAGAAATGTCTCCATCTCAAACAGATTTGGCAGTTTTATCCCAGGCATCCCGAAGCAGCGAACGGAGGCACTGCCCACAGCCCCAGCGATTCACAGCTCGCTGAGCAGCTGACGGCCACCATCCCCTCAGGAGACACATGCGCAGAACCGTCCTCAAGGACGCAGCCCCATAATTACCTTCAGCTGCCAGCAAACAGCATCCACTTAAATGATAAGCAGATGCTTACGGCCCCTCTTGGGTCCGCTCCAGGCAGCATCCCACAGACACCTCGGAGGTGTGCCCTGTCCCGCAGACATCAGCAGCTTCCTGCCTGTAACAGAAGCCCAGACCAGCACCCAGGAAGAAGAAACCCTTCCCCAAAGAAACCCAAGCTCCAGCTGTCCCCTGCCACCCTGCCAGCCAGCCTCCTAGGCCATTGGAAAACTGCTGTGTCCTGGGAGGAAGGGTTTGGAGTGAGCCAGGTGTGCAGGGGACACATTATTGATGTGAACGTCCAGCCCCACAGGTGTCTGCAAAGGCCACCACCCACCCTGACTCTGATCTCATTTTCTAAATCAACCTGGGTGGGCCTCCAGGGGGAGGTGGGCTGGAGGCAACACTCTTTTTTTAAACTTTTTATTTTATATTGGAGTATACCCGATTAACAGTGTTGTGATAGTTCCATGTGCACAGACTCAGCCATATGTATACATGTATCCATTCTCCCCCAAACTCCCCTCCCCTCCAGGTTTCCACATAACTTTGAGCAGAGTTTCCTGTGCTATACAGTGGGTCCTTGTTGGTTATCCATTTTATTTTTATTTTTTTTAAGGATCTATTTATTTATTCATTTTTCAATAAATTTATTTATTTTTGGCTGCGTTGTGTCTTCGTTGCTGCGCACAGCTTTCCCTAGTTGCGGTGAGTGGGGGCTACTCTCCATTGCGGTGCGTGGGCTTCTCATTGTGGTGGCTTCTCTTGTTGAAGAGCACGGGCTCTAGAGTGCAGGCTCAGTGGTTGTGGCTCACGGGCTTTGTTGCTCCGCGGCATGTGGGATCTTCCCAGAACAGGGCTCAAACCCGTGTCCCCTGCATTGGCAGGCGAATTCTTAACCACTGCGCCACCAGGGAAGCCCCAGTTATCCATTTGAAATATAGCAGGGTGTACATGTCAATCCGAAACTCCCTAACTATCCCTTCCCCCCACTCTCCGCCCCTGGTAACCGTAAGTTCATTCTCTGTGAGTCTGTTTCTGTTTTGTAAATAAGTTCATTTGTATCATTTCTTTTTCGATTCCGCGTAGCACTCTTGGTCGGCGCTTGCTTTGGCCCAGAGGAAGCGCCCTCACCAAGCCTGATGCCAGGCCTGACCACACCGACACAAATGACCACACGACCCTTGACACTGGGTCCAGCCACTGGTGCTGCCTCAGGCCCACAGGGCCTAGGGGGACATAAACCAGGGACAAATCATAAGGCTTAAACAGGTTTGCTCAGCTGGGATTTGGGAGTTACCACATCCAGCCCCAAGCTCGCTGTCCAGCATGGGGCCACAAGCCACATGTGGCCTTCAAGCGAGTGCCAGTGGAGAGGCATTCAAACTGCAAAAACCACGCCCAATTTCCCAGACTGAGAACAACAACAGATGTAAGGTCAAATATCACATTAATAACTTTTGTGCTGACCACATGTTGAAATAATATTTTGGATATACTGGGCTAATAAAATACCTTATTAAAATAAATTTTACCTGTCTCTTACTTTTTTCACGTGACTACCAGAAAACTTAAAATTACAGACGTGGCTCCTATGACATTTCTGTTGAACAGTGTTGCCCTAAACCCTCACGATCAATAGAAAAGTCCAGTGGCCCTCCTGTCTCTCACAGAAAAGCCAGCCTTCAGTTCCCAGCCTGGCCACCTGCTGAGTGACGCTGAGTGTGGGCTCCTCCAGTCCCACCCTGCCCGCTGGTGGGACCAGAAATGAGGAGTTTCGTAAGGTTCTCAACACCTAGTACCACGACGCCCTATAAAGGCATTTGGGCCTGAAATTCCGTCCTAGAGGTCAACGTCACTGTTTACTTCACGTGGTGTGCATTCCTTCAAAATGAATCGCTGCATGCGTGCCTGAATGCCTGCTAGGGACACAGGAGATGCTGAGGAAATGCAGGCATGTCCCACCAGCCCCAAATTTATAGTTGAGCAGGGAGATAAGGCCTGGGTGTGCACAGACATGAAAGCGTTACGTCACCGTCCCACACCATGTGCTGAAGTGTCAACACAGAGCTACAGATGTGAGGGCCAACAGAGAGAACACAGGGTCTGTGTGGCCCCATCTTGGGGAGGGGGCGGTTTGCAGAGCAGGCGTCCCAGTGACAGTATTGTGTCTGACTGCCTAGTACACGGTAGGCACCCATCAGGGGCACAGACTTGGATGAGTGTTTGCAATCCCAACTCTGGCACATAGAAGCTGCGTGAAGCCATTTGGTCAGCATCTGAGCCTCAGTTTTCTCATCTGTGAAATGGGGATATGATTAAACATCAGGGCTCTCAGGAGGGGCCAGCATGTGAGTGAAGGGTCTCACGCCAGGCCTGGCATTAAGGGAGTACGGGAGTGCTTGGTAAATGTTTGTCTCCTCTCTGCTTGCCCCAAAAGGGAAGGAGCAAGGCCTCAGCAGGCCAGAGCCTGAAAGGAAATGAGGGAAGACTGCCCATCTGCGATGGGCTCCCCCAAGGAGAGCAGGGTGACAGATGGGGCTGAAGAGGAAGGGCTGGACAGCAGGTGGGTGCTAGGAGAAGGCCTCTGGTGCGTCAATGAGAGGAATGGGGCGATTCAGGCAAGAATGAATAATGGGGCTTCCCTGGTGGCGCAGTGGTTGAGAGTCCGCCTGCCGATGCAGGGGACACGGGTTCGTGCCCCGGTCCGGGAAGATCCCACATGCCGTGGAGCGGCTAGGCCTGTGAGCCATGGCCACTGAGCCTGCGCGTCCGGAGCCTGTGCTCCACAATGGGAGAGACCACAACAGTGAGAGGCCCGCGTACCGAAAAAATAAAAAAAAATAAAATAAAATAAAAAAGAATGAATAATGAAATGGGAATTTGAGGCATGTTTGGGAGGGAAGAAAAGAAGCAGAGAGGCCAGAGCTACAGCGCTTCCCATAATCCAGACATTTGGAGATGAGAGTGGGACCCAGGGCAGGAGCCAGTGGGAAGGGAAGGACTGAGAACAACCCCAAGAGGTATACCTTTCCAGACCTTTCTCTGGGCACGTGTGTTTAGGGGGGAACTATGGGGTTGTAACAGCATCATGCTGTTTACTTAGTGACACTCATCATATCTTGCCCATTTGGGGGCATTCTGGCAGAAGCAAAGGATAGCTCTCAGGTTCAGAGCCCCTCCTCTGCAAGTCCCCCCACATTTTCAGGGACAGGCCAGGGCCCCCTCGTGTAAAATGGATAATAAAGGAGCTGACAGTCTGGGCATGACAACTTTGTGAGAAGATGTACCCCAGCACCCGGCCCATAGCAGGTGCTCAGAGAGACTAGCGGCTCTTGTCTCTCTACCAAAAAGAAAAGGACAGGGGACATTCATGCCAGGATCCAGCCTGGGCAGCAGGGTGATGGAGAAACGAGGCTTTATGCTTTATGGCAGACACCCCAGGCTCAAATCCTGTCTCCACCCCAAACTGGGGGGCTTTTAAGCAGTTTAATTTCTCACAGCTCTAGACTCCAGAGTCAAAAATCAAGGTGTGGGCAGGGCCGTGCTCCACCTGAAGGTCTTGGGGGACCACTCCTCACTTTCTCCAGCTTCCGGCAGTCACAGGCATACCTTGGCTTGTGGCTTCATCGTCACGTGGCTTCTTCCCCAGATGTAAGGAGAATGTCTTTGTGTATCTTCTCCTTTTCAGTCTCTTCTAAGAGACTTCCTGTATTTCACTCTAATCCAGAATGACCTCACCTCAGGATCCTTACCTTAAGTACAACTCCAAAGACTCCTATTCCAAAGAAAACCATATTCTGAGGTGTCAGGTCGACATATCTGGGAGGGGGAGCTGCTATTCACCCATTCCTTGCCCCCCACCACAAGTTCACATCCATCCCATGTGCAAAGCACACTCACCTCTCTTGCATATCATTCCACTCTGCCTCAGTTTCCCCACAGAGCTGAGGGTAATAGTGACCACGTCACGTGGATAAAGTAAGAGTGTGTTCACCAGGCACCCAGCCCGACACTTGGTGGGCCCAAGTCACCAGAGCTACCTTCGGCCAGTCCTCAGGCCCCGCTACCCCTCCCGGCTCCACCTTCTAAAATGATAAACTCTGTGTTAACGGAGATTTGTGCCCGTTTAATTCACTCCAATCCTCACCACAACCCCAGGACCTCCTGAAGGCTGGTCACCAGGTATGAAGACCCAGGGCCTGGTCATGACCAGGAAATGGAAAAGGCCCTTGGAACACAGCTTCCTGCTCAAAGTGTGGGGCTCGCTGGGACGGGGCCGCCGTGGACAGAGCCCCAGTCCCACACACAAGCCAGCAAGTGGCTCCCCTGGAGCTGGGTGACCCCCTGGTCCCCCTCTCGTGGCCTCCCAGCCCCTTCCTTTGCTCTTGCGGCCAGAGGTTGGTGGGGGCATTAGCCCAGCCCTGCCCAGCTGAGCCACGCACACTACCCCCAAGTGTCCAAGGCTGGCACTGGGCTTGGTGTTCAAAGATCCTCTTCACACACAGTGATCCGAAGACCCAAAATAGATGACACAGAGGCCGGGATCTTGACTCCAATTCTCAGAGAGCCCACCCTCCACACCCGCGACAGAGTCCCAGCTCGGCTGTGCCTCTGCCTCCTGGGCCAAGACAGCTTGTTTCCCTGCACAGAGGACTTCCTAGGGCCACACAGATCCAGTTAAGGGGGCAACCTGCACTGAGAACAAAAGCCTCTTGCCTGTGCCCAGGGTTGCCCATCGAGACCAGCAGGGACTGAGGGGCCCCAAGCCCTGAGAACCCGGGGGTTCCAGGGGCTCCATGGGCCCTGAAGGCGAGGCTTCTGGAGCTCATAACATCTGCTTCTGTGGAGAGCAGCGAGGTGGGCAGCTTTGGCCTCACCCACCTACCAGTCAACGTAATCAGCTTCCATGGCCCCAGGCTTCCTTATCCTGAGCTGGGGTTCTGACCCAGGCTTGGATGCCTGGGTTCCTCCCTGTCTTGACAGCAATCATAAAAACAATAAAAATAACAATAATAGCTAACACTTGTGCCTTCTGCCTGGCAGGTGCTGTGCAAAGCTTTGTCTATTGATCCAGCTAACCTCCATGGCTACCGTTTTATCATTAGCCTCGTTTTCAGGATGGGGAAACAGGCACAGGATGATGAATCAGTTGCTCAAGGTCACAAGGGGAGTAAATACCCCACCCCCATGCAGACCTATGCAGCCTGGCTGCTGGAGACTGTGCCTCTAGCCCTACCCTCTATTTTTGGCATTTGAGTCTTCATATCCATGCTGCTCACAGGGGAGAGAGATGGTAGTTCTGAGATGCTTCTTAAAAGATGACCAGGTGGAGAATGGGCCTCCAGGAACGCTAATCCTGCAGCTCTTTCTCAAGGCCTGGGAACTTGCCCTGTGTCCCCAGGGTCTAGGCCTGACCTGGTTATCTGCCGGGCACATAATGGTTCCCCCCACTTCCCTACTTAAAACCTCCAAAGGACTTCCATACAATTAGAATCAAGTCCAAACTCCTCATGACAGCCGCTAGGGCAAACAGCCTTCATCGTTCTCCGATCTGCTCTCCCACCCTGATCCCCCAGCTCACAGTGGCCCCGTGTCCTGCCTTCCTTCTGGTCCTCATACACTCCCAGTCTGTGCCTGTCTCAGGGCCTTTGTACCTGCTGCCCCCTCTCCCAGGAACAATCTGCACCCCACACCCCATCTTTACATGGCTGTCTCCTTCTCAACATACAAGTCATAATTCACGTGACTTGCTCTCTGAGGCCTTCTCTGACCCTCCCACCAATCTGAAGCATACTTTATGCAAACATACTTATAAAACAAAACAAAAGGATAATTCTTTCCCACCAGCAAGAGGAGGGTCAGGGTTGAAGTTGGACCAGCCCCTCCTTGGGTTTAGCAGATAAAGAGGCCGGGAATGTGAACGTGATCAGTCCTAGGACACAAGTTCCCCTAACAAGCTTGGAGGACAGAGAGAGCAGCATGGGGCAATCCTGAGGATAACAGAGCCTTTGTCTGGGGGCCTGGAGCCATCTGCCTTTAGGACAATGACTTAGGGGGTCTGGCATCCTGTGCAGCCTACAAGAGGGAGTATCTTGTCCTGGGAGGAGAAGCTACAGGGGTGCTGTCCTGAAAGGCCTTGGTTCACCATCCACAGGCTTTCCTTCATTACACTCCACAGGGGTCTCCTTGTGTCCCCACGCCCACTCAGGGTCCTCTCGTGGCATCCCAAGACCCCAGCTCTCACCATTGCCTGTCCCAGGCCTGGGTTTCTCCTCCCATCTCCTGGCCTTCTTTAGGGCTACATACAGAGTTGAATTAGTCCCCTCAGCCCCATTTTACTAAATATATTTCATTTATTTACAATAATCTAAATGCCACCTCTGGGCTGGTCCCTGTGTGAGGTGCTGATAAATGTTTAGCAGTAGCACCCAGGGGAGTGGGGGTCAGGTGGAATATATATAAATTTACTGATATAAAAGATGTGTATCATAGAATTTACAAATTATAATAAAATATACAATCTTCTTTACTGTAAACTCTGTATAACCAGTTGATTCACAGAATGCTTTCATTGATTTTTTTTTGCCAAACTCTTTGATCGGTGGCCAACCTATGCTTGCCATTGATGAATGAGTATAGTTCTGACATGATTGTTAGTTGGTATTGAAGCCAACCAGTAAAATGAAAGTGAAACAACAAAGTAAGTCAAACTTCGCTGGTTCATAATGATGTGAGAGACTTCTTCACTGAATCAGATAAGAGTTTTTTAGTATCGGAAGGGTATTTCCTCAATTTTTTGTAATGGCTACAAACAGGACACACTTTTAAATTTAATCTGCATCATTAACATTTTTTTCCATCACTTTCTTTTTTTTTTTTTTTTTTTTTTCTTTTTGCGGTATGCGGGCCTCTCACTGCTGTGGCCTCTCCCGTTGCGGAGCACAGGCTCCGGATGCGCAGGCCCAGCGGCCACGGCTCACGGGCCCAGCCGCTCCGCGGCATATGGGATCCTCCCAGACCGGGGCACGAACCCGTATCCCCTGCATCGGCAGGCGGACTCTCAACCACTGCGCCACCAGGGAGGCCCTCCATCACTTTCTTAAGTCTAGACAATCAACAAAACAGTTAAGCAAGATGTGATTTGCAGTGTTTACCAATTTCTGTGGTGTAAATACTCCCACCATGGCTGATTTCAAGCTGCCAGCAGGAAGTCACTGAACAAGGAATTGGGACAAGATGCACAGCAGCCACCACTGTCCAACATTTCCACCATCAGGTACAATAGAAGTGAATCACCCCAAGAACATGGTAAGCATCAAATGGAGTGAAATCATTAGGAAGAAACGAGTTTTAAGCATTTATCACTTGTGTTCTATTTATTTATTATTAATTAATTAATTAGTTTATTTATTTATTTATTTATTTATGGCTGTGTTGGGTCTTCGTTGCTGCATGCAGGCTCTCTCTAATTGCGTCGAGCGGGGGCTACTCTTCATTGTGGTGCGCGGGCTTCTCACTGCGGTGGCTTCTCTTGTTGCGGAGCACGGGCTCTAGAGCGCAGGCTCAGCAGTTGTGGCGCACGGGCTTAGTTGCTCCGCGGCATGTGGGATCCTCCTGGACCAGGGCTCAAACCCGTGTCCCCTGCATTGGCAGGCGGACTCTTAGCTACTGTCCCACTGTGGAAGTCCCTACCTGTGTTCTTAATATAATTTATTTCCTTATAAATTTAAATAGTTTAATTTTTAATAACACCCGTGTTTAACAGCTGGCTCACGAAATTTCTGAAAATTAAGGCCCTGGCTCTTGAGAGTGGTGTGAGCCAGCTCCAGCACACCGCTGGTGACAGCATCTTGTTCCTGGGGAAAAAAAGTCCTATTTATTCAACAGTCACTTCACAGATGCTTACTGGGAGTCTACTACGTGCCAGGCAGTGTCTAGATGCTGGGGACATATCAGAGAAAGTTGCTGAGCAAGACTCTGCCCTTGTGGACTCACATTCCAGCAGGGGAGAGAGAGAAGGAGCATCACCAGTACACAGAGGATATTGTCAGAGGGTGAAGGTAGTGCTACAGAAAAAAGGGAGACTGGCAAGGCGATGCGGGCAGGGAGCCTAGTCATGGGTGGTCAGGAGCAACACATTGAGAAAATGACATTTAAGCGAAGACTTGAAGGAAAAGAAGAGAACCATGCAGCTATCTGAGGAAGAAAGTTCCAGGCTGTAGCCACAGCCAGTGCAAAGGCCCTAAGGCAGCAGTGTGCTTGGAGTGTTCAAGGATCAGAGGGCTCCTTGTGACTGGAGCAGAGCAGCAAAGTGGAGAGTGGGAGGAGGGGAAGGCAGAAGGTGACAGAGGCAGGTCACATGGGGCCCTGGCAGCCTTTGCAGGGATGCTGAGCCGAGGTCTCCTTTTTGCAGATGAAGAATCTGAGGCCTGGAGTCACTCAGGTAGCAGCGGGGGAATGCCAAGAGAGGCCGGGCTGGGTCTGCTTCTGATCACTCTGTGCTGCTTCCTCCTCACGGCAGAAGGACTGCCAGCAGGTGTCACCTTGCCCAGGTTCTTCCTCATCCCAACAGCCCTATCTGGCCATGTCTGCAGGCCCCTTGAGCCAGAGCCCCTGGAATCTCAATACTTCCAACTGGGTGGCTCGTGGGGCAGACGGGGAGGAGTAGAGACGTTCCATCAGGTGTTAGGGCTGAGGGTGGCCAAGGGTGTAAACACGACAACTGGAAGGGTTTTAGTGGGCTTGTGGACTAATGAGGCCACACTCCAAACACCTGCCTTGCCCCCACCCCCTCCTAACACTCTCTCTGCTGTGTGAGCCTGGCCATCGTGGCCAGAGCTGGACACCTGACCACAGGGACCACCATGAGAGTCTCTCCCAACAGAGGTGACGGGCTGACCAGGACAGCTGGCCTCCTTTCAGGGTCTGACTATTGGAGTGAGCTGGTCTGATGAGCTTGGAGCCCGAGAGACTGGGGAGGAGCACAGCATTTGTGGAACACCAGCAGAGATTGGACAGTGAGCTGCTAGGGGTGGGCACAGGGCCAACCTCACAGCATGGGCCCCATACTCAGAAGGGCCCCATGCTGGCTTCATGCTCCATCTTGAATTTGTTCATAATTTTTTTTTTTTTTTTTTTGCGGTACGCGGGCCTCTCACTGTTGTGGCCTCTCCCGTTGGGGAGCACAGGCTCCGGACGTGCAGGCTCAGCGGCCATGGCTCACGAGCCCAGCCGCTCCGCGGCATGTGGGATCTTCCTAGACCGGGGCACGAACCCGTGTCTCCCGCATCGGCAGGCAGACTCCCAACCACTGCGCCACCAGGGAAGCCCTGTTCATAATTTTTAAATGAGGGCCCCTGCATTTTCTTTTTGCCCTGCAAAGTGGACAAACAAACAGCCCCTTGGAAGTGCCTGGTGAAGGACGGCAGGTCCAGAGCGCTGGCGTGCTTTGTGCCGCTCCGGGTCATCCATGCAGGAGGAAAGAAACCCAGGTTTCCTGACTAATGCGCCCTCAGGAGGGGGAGGCACTGGTGGGCTTTCTGTCCTAGGAGACTCCTCTCCAGCTGGGATCCTGTCTGCAGTGCTCCGGGCCCTGCGAGCAGGGCCAGAGGATGGCTGTTTTGACAAAAACAATTCTGGCCACTGGACAGGCCTGTTCAATACTCTATCGACAGATTCACCTTGGCAACCTGGAGCCTGCTCTTCCGTAAGCACCTCTCCCTCACTGCCTGTCTTTGGTCTTAAAGATACACCTCCCTCCCCTCCCAGCTGGTGCAGGACCCAGAGGGAGGGGGCTGGGCCGAGCACTGGTCCAGGATATAAGCAGATGATGGGGGACACGCCTTGCATCCAGCCAGTAGCCCCACTTCCACTTTGCATGGGGACCTCCTCCTTTATGCCTCCCACCCCATCCCAGGAAACTGACAAAAAAGCCTTGGCTTCCTGGGGTTGGGGTGACAGAGGCAAACACTCTACCTTAACCCTGCTCTTCTCTAGAAGGTAGACTTAGGAACCCTGAAGTGGCAGGTATAGGCACTCCTCAGTGGGGTTGGAGGGTCTGAATTTAGGGGGGAATCGCTGGTGTGCAGCGCGAATAACCAGGCCTCTATGAGCGCCGTGAAAATAGCATAATCGATGCGTCTGAGAAACAGCAAGCACCAGCTCTGCAGACTGTGCACAGATACCGGCCTGGCCTTTCTGAAAACCAGAGCTGCTCCAGAGCTGGGACCTGTCCTCCAGGACACACACAGGTCCCACTGAGGAGCACAGGGCTTCTTTGTCATTCCTGCATGACGTGCAAAAGCCAGTTAGCAAGGAGTCAGGCTGAGAAACAAGTGGGAAGTAACCAGGGAGCGAGTTACCCTTGGTTTAATTGCTTTGATACCCACAGCATTTGTGTCTGTCTGTCTGTCTGCGCCTATTTGGAGAAAGAAGGCAGGCTCAGTGTAAACAGGAGTGTATCTCTGCCAGTGGTGGGCAACTGAGAGGGAGATGAAGCAGTCACATCAGCAGAGTGTGTGGGAGGGAGTAATCCCCAGTTAGCTCCATGCACAGAACAGCTGTAGTTGGTTTTCAAAATTCTGAGAGGACTTCCCTGGTGGTGCAGTGGTTAAGAATCCGCCTGCCAATGCAGGGGACACAGGTTCGAGCCCTGGTCCAGGAAGATCCCACATGCCGCAGAGCAACTAGCCTGTGCGCCACAACTACCGAGCCTGCGCTCTAGAGCCTGCAAGCCACAACTACTAAAGCCTGCATGCATAGAGCCTGTGCTCCGCAACAAGAGAAGCCACTGCAGGGAGAAGCCCGAGCACCATAACGAAGAGTAGCCCCCGCTCACCACAACTAGAGAAAGCCCGCTCACAGCAACGAAGAACCAATGCAGCCAAAAAAAAAAAAAAAAAAAAAATTCTGAGAAATACCTCTCGTCCACGGAGGCTTCTGTGGCAACATTTCTCTTGTCCTGTGCAATACTTCTCAGCTTCCATGGCATTTGTTCTTGGTCTCCAGGCTGAAAAAGTAAACCTATAATCCCTAATAGGTTTAAAAAGGAAGGGACACTTTCTCTATATGGATCTTTTTCCATGAGACTCTGCTATTTCTTTGGACTCAAAGAAAAACATCAGTTTCAAGCAAGGGGGTGGGAGTGGGAGGCACAAGTCCGTTTCTGAACCTTTCGATCTGAATCAGTCAAAGAATACAAAATCACCCCATTATGATCATTACTGTCAAATCACAGGCAATCAACTCGCTGACACAGGCCAGACGGACATCCGGGAGGAATCCATAGAGCCAGAGCTGGTTCTGAGCCCTGCAGAACTGAACTCTTTAAATCAAAGAAGGAAAGAAAGACAGGCCTTGTGTTTTTATTTCCTGGTGTTCCCTATTACTTTTACGTGTTTTTTATTTCAGTAGCATCAGACAGAAACCTGCACTCCAAAGTGAGGAGAAGTGGCCCAATGATGCCTATAGACAGTGGGACACACATGCAGGTGAATGTTCTGGACCCCCAGTGCCACCAGCCCCAGGCCAACAACTGATACTCCTCAACCCATCCACAGAGAGAGCTGGTGGTTCCTGTTCACCAAGTCTCCCCAGAGGTGCCATTCTTGAAAGTTCTCCCCAAAGCAGGACCACATTCTAAGGGCCCTGGGCACTTTTGCCTTTGTGGGCCCCTTTCTCCATTAAAAAAAAAAAAGTGTACGGGCTTCCCTGGTGGCGCAGTGGTTGTGAGTCCGCCTGCCGATGCAGGGGATACGGGTTCGTGCCCCGGTCCAGGAAGATCCCACATGCCGCGGAGTGGTTAGGCCTGTGAGCCATGGCCGCTGAGCCTGCGTGTCCGGAGCCTGTGCTCCGCAACAGGAGAGGCCGCAACGGTGGGAGGCCCACGTACCGCAAAAAAAAAAAAAAAAAAAAAAAAAAAAGTGTTAAAAATTATAGTTTATAACTGCCTTGATATAAAGATGAACACGTTAATAGTCTACATTAAAACATTTTCTTTGAACTTAAGGGTTTTTTCTTCTGATTTTAAAAGAAATTAGATATACATACAATAGAATATAATTCAGCCTTAAAAAAGAAGGAAATTCTGACACATACTACAACATGGATGAACCTTAAAGACATTATGTTAAGTGAAATAAGCCAAACACAAAAGAACAAATACTGGATGATTCTACTTACATAAAGAACTTAGAGTAGTCAAATTCATAGAGACAGAAAGTAGAATGGTGGTTGTCAGGGTCTGGGGGGAGAGAATGGGGAGTTATTGGTTAATGGGTAGGGTTTCAGTGTAGGAAGATGAAAAATTCTGGAGATGGATGGGGGTGATGGCTACATAGCAATGTAAATGTACTTAATGCCACAGAACACTTAAAATGGTTAAAATGGTAAATTTTATGTTATGTATATTTTACCACAATTTAAAAACAACAACAAAAAGAAACTAGAACATTTTCGGGGACCCCAAAAAGTATTGTGGGCCCTGGCACTGAGCCTCCCCAGTCTGATGGAAAAGTAGCCCTGCCCAGAAGCATGCAGCTGGCTGGCTTGTGTGGGCCCACTCATGCCCTTCATCAATCCCACATTCCTACAGCTACACTCACCATATTCCTTCTGCCATCCGTCTGTCTAAGCCCAGAAAAAATGAAATACTGAACTTTATTTGGGACTTCAGTGATTATAAATAATCTTGACACGTTCCAACCCACCTCCTGCCTTTCTCAAGGGTATTGTCTCCATCAGAGGAGAGGACTTGGTGTCCCTTCCCCCTGCCTGGGGTATCTCTTGGGGTTTTATTCTCCTTCCCAGTCAGCAACCCAGGGGAGCATCCCTTACAGGGAAGTGTTAGGGCATTTTTAAGATGTGGCATTTGTCGGCCAAGCCAACTTTTTTTTTTAGTGAAGCTCAGTTTAGGGAAGAGAGTTCGTGGTGGAGTTTCTGCTCTATCCACCCTGCCCCCCAATTCCTACATAAATCCCCCTGGCTCTCTGGGGAAATATGCACTGTAATATTAGTTTACTTCTTATTGGCCCTTTGATAGCAGAACAGGGGCTTTGTGATGCTCTTGACCTGAGATTTCCTTTAAAAACCTCAAATAAAAAAATGTATATACGCTCCTGCCGACTTCTCTCTGGGAATGAAAGGGCACTGAGCAAGGGGCCGGTTTGGGAAACAATGGCCCTGGCCATTGGGTTGTGTTCAGTCCTGAGTGTGCAGGGTGGGCTCCTAACGCTCCAAGTCGCTCTTGGGCTGGTTGTTTCTGGCTAGAAAGGCAGCCTCGCAGCCGGAGTGAGGGGGAGGGGTGAGTTAGAGGAAGCGCGCGCGGGGCTCCTCTGTTCACCCCCCACAGCAGTGAGATCCCCCACTTTGCCCCACGTGCACATCTCCTTCCCACTCCCCTGGGCGCAGAGGGCGGCCAGCTCTGGCAGGCCCCAGCTGCCTGCCAGCCCGAGGGGAGCCCGCCCCCTAGGGGAGGGCGTAGAGAGTGCAGGCTCCTCAGCGCCACTGCCCCGGCCCCGCCCCGGCACCTGGAGCAGGCAGGTGAGGCAGCGGCCGGGGCCCCTGGGAACCGAAGGGGATCCCTTGGGGGTCCTCAGGGACAATCACAGGAAACTATCCTCCGGAAGAAGCTGGGCAGGAGGACTTCTTGGACAAACCTGGGGGATCTTTCCGGAGGTGGGGTCGAGGGGACACCCACCCATTTCTATCAGGATTCAGGAGGGCGGGGCGAGGGGGATGGACTAGGTGACCACGTCCGACAACCTCGTCATAGGGAGTGGGGGTGGGGTGGGGACGGGGACCTGGACATGGAGGGACGAAGTTTCAGGGCTGCCAGACTCAGCTCCGGAAGTGGCCAAAGGCGGCCCCGATGCAGACAACATGGGATTAGAGGGTACCCCAGGCGTTACCACCCGCCCCCAGCCCTCGGCCCCTGCAGCACAGGCCGAACTGTGCTCTGGCTGGGCCCTCCCGGCCGCCATCCCACGGTCACCGGATCCCTGAGCACCCCCTCCGTTCTCCCTTTGATCCTGCAGGGATACCCCCCGCCCCAGGTGTCCAGCGGAGCTCGCCGCGCTCCCGCCCCTGGGGATCGATCGGCTGGTTGGCGACGCGCGGCCGCGGCTCCGAAGCCACCGCCCCCTCCCCCTCCCGGGCTACGCAGGACGCGGCCTCGAAGCAGCGTCCTCGCGGTTCCGGGCCGCGGCCGGCCTCGGCTGCCGGCCAGCGGAGAAGGCGGAGACGCACCGGGCCCTTCCTATCGCTCGGGCCTCGCCACCCCGGGGTTGGCGGGGGCGAGGAGGGGGAGGAGAGCGAGCCCAGCTTCCCCGGCCCGCCGCGCTCGGCACCCCACCCCCGCTTTTCCTGCGTTGCCAACTACCCACTCCCGCGCACGCTTAACCCTCGGCGCGCCGCGAGGTGGGGAGGGGGAGCGCATTGGGCTGGGGGGAGGGTGGGGTAGCAGTCGCGCTTCGGCTGACTACTACTTCGGGGTCCGCCTGGCGATTTTTATTTTATCCCCGGGTTTGCTGCAGCAGCTCTTGATTGGAAAAAGGAAAGAAAGAAATCTGCCTTGTCTATGGGCCCCGCAGGGTTCGGGGGGCGCAACGGAAGCACCCGAGAGCAAAATGCAGGGGCGGGTGTGAATGGGGTGAACCTCGTAGGCACAGGAGATCCGCGGGGAGGCCTTGGGCAAACGAAACCCAAATGAAAAACACAGCACGCAGAGGCCGTTGTGAGTGCGCGGCGGCGGCGTCAGGCGGTGGAAGCAACACCAAAGATCATATTTGAAATATGGATCCTGGGGGCGCATATCTCCAGGCGGGCGGGAGCCCTGCGACCAAGCATGGGACGGGGGCTGGGTGGGCTTCTCCCGGAGAACCTGAGAAGCTGCCCTGACGCTGGGAAGGGGTGGACCAGCCGACGTCGTAGAAAACGACGCGTCCCGCTTCGGCGCCCGCGACCCCCGAGTGCTGCAGGCGCGACCCTGCGGCGGCCAATGTGGCCCCAAGGATTGCCCCAAGGGGCCACGACCTCGCGGCGCGCCGGACCCGTTCCCCTCCCCGCGCGCCAGCTCCAGCCCCCAGCTGCTCTCTGAGGAGGGACGCGGGGGCGTTAGGGGCTTCACCACCCAAATGAAAGCCGACCCTTCGCGGGCGGTGCGACTAAGAACAGAAACTTGGGGGTGGGGACGCAGAGGGCGGAGCGGAGCCCTTAGGGACAAAGCTATCCCTCCTAGAAGGTGCATGGGGCAGCGTTCCGGATTCCCACACAGCCTCCCCACTCTACTCACCGCCCCCCCCACCCCCGCACAGTCCCACAAGGTCAGCTGCCCCAAAGCCAGCGCTAAAATGCAAAGTTACATACGCCAGAGTTAAAGTCAAAGACAAGTTCCCCTACTAAGAACAGAGGAGAGAAATGAGCTCTTGTCAAAGCCTGGGCAGATTTTGTAGTCGTTGCTAGTAAATTCTCCCTCAGCTACTTAAAATCCACCTCTGGGGGCCTAAAAAGTCACACTAACTAGAGAGCTTTCTTAGCCGGGGACTGGCTGGGGAAGTCACAGGCGGCCCCTTCCGGGCAGAGCCCAGACCTGGGCTCCGTGGGCGGGTGATGGCATCTCCTGGCAGAGATCGTCCATTCAGAGAGCGAGTTTCTTTAAGAAGCCGTTTGTTTCCCCGGTTGGCACGGGTCAGGCCCCTTGGGGCCCTGAACTGTCAGTGACCACCCTCGGGTGTAGGGCCGTTAAAAATTTCCCGGCTTCTCCAGGGTCCGCTCTTTCGGCCCTCGGTACTCAGGGCGGGAGCCTGCGGCTCGTCAAGATAGCATCGCTCCTCTCTTGGGGCCCTTGAGGGCCCCTAGGGGCCCCCGCCTGAGGTGGCACCCAGGAGAATTCTGCCCCTCGGCGGAACCGAGGGGCGCGATCTGCCCCCGGCTGGAAGGGGGCAGCGTCAAAAGCGCAGACCGGCGACACTTCTTCGGGGTTCCCCGTGAGGCTTGGGGTATCCCGGGTCGGAGGCCGGGGCCCCGCTGAAGGCTCTGGGAATCCCGAATTTAGAGCTCCACTCGCCTGCGACTCCCTCGAAGGGGCCAAGACAGGGGGTGGGACGGTAGGGGAGGCCCCACGGGAGATTTCCCAGAAGGGGCTCGCTGGGCGCATCGGGGGAGCTTCCAGGGCGCTCACCGTTCCCCACCCCTCAGATTCTGTCTCTGCCTCCTCCTTGCATCCATTCGCAGTCCCGCGGACCTGAGCTCCTCCCCGCACCCGCTGGCAGGCGAGGGGTGGTCTAGGGTCAGGCTTCGAGGTGGGGCGAGGGCTCTGGGAGTCGGCCTCTCTCCACATCGGCCAACCCACCACCAGGACAAAATAAATAACCACGCGAGTTCCCGGGTTCGGCGGATGCTTGTGTATTTTGGTCACTTTCCACAGAAAGGCTGGGAGCGGGGGCGGCCGGGGACTCCCGGGGGTTCTTTGGAGCTTCTGAGCTTCTGGGCGTCCCCTCCCGAAGTCCTGGGGAGCCTGCGGCTGCTCGCACAGACATACCGGCAGCTCCAGAAAAGATCCGCCGTATTGGCCGGCGGGAACCACCCTTCCTCCCCAGCTCAGCAGCAGGCCGCCCGGCTCCTGAGCAAACCCGCCGTCGGGGCACCGGGTGCTACAGCGTGGCCCCCGAGATCCGGAGCGCGGGCCCCGGAGGGGCGCGGGCGGAGAGAGCCGAACAGCGGCCTGCGGAGTCCGACGCCCCTGGCGGCGCGGAGGCTGCAGCGGCCGCTCGCCCTCCCTCGGCATCCCCCTGCCCGGGACGCCTCGGAAACACCCCTTGGAAAAAGATTTTCCAGGGGATTTTCTAGCGAGGGGGCGGGCGGAGTGTCGGGAAGCTAAGACCCTCCCCTGGCGAAGGGACTGTCCAGGACAAGGTCGCTGCAGACCTCCAGACAGACCGACAGCGCCGAAGCCCTGGCAGTTGGTAGGCTCAGTTTGGAAAGGTGACTGTCGCGCTGACAGCGCTTCCCCCGCCAATCTCGGGGAGCCTTCCCCTTCTACGGTCAAGTTGTCTCACAGTAGAGCTCCTCTCCCGGGACACGAGCGTCAGGAAAAAGCCCAAAACACAGCAGGGGGAGGAAAACCTTTTCCTGTGTCCCCCTCCCAAAGAATTCGCCTCCCTCACCTTCTATAAACCCAGAGAGCCGCCCTACCCCAGGACTACAAGCAGGCGTCGCCCCCACCCAGGCCGGCGCGTCCCCCCAACACCTCCTCGGGGGAATCTTGGGTTTGAGCCTCAAGTTTGTCAGAGGGTAGTCGCTGCAGACCGAGCCCCTCTCTGCCCCTCTCTGGGGCAGCCAGAAAACGATCCCCACCCCCAGGACCCCTCCGGGGAGGAGCCACGCGGGCCGTCTTGAGCCGAGGCCGCCAGGGCAGCAGAAGCCGCCGAGCCGCGGGAGCTGCGACATGGTGGTGAAATGGTGGAGTCAACGTGTTCGTCCTTAAACACCAGACCGTCTCCAGGCTTCTCCCGGATTCCCGGGAGAAAATCAGCCCAACGCATGCTTTGGGGGTTCGCTTCCCCACCTCGCCCCTCCCCCGCTTTCTCGAGCCCCCGCGCAGTCCCCACCCAGCATTCCGGGACGTGTGTCAGGGCGGGAGCGGAGACCCGGATGGCTCTTTGCCCACCACCACCCCACCCCGCTCGTTCCACTCTCGCTCGGCTTTTGCTCCTTTCCTTTCTTCCATGGACGCTCAGCCAAGGGATTGCGCAAGCTTCCTGCTCCTGGTCCTTCAAGGGCCCGGAGCTGGGGGCCCGGACACACCCCCGGGCAGGCGCGCCCCTGCCCCTGCCACTTGGGCCGCCCTGCCCCCTCCTCAGGTCCCCTCCCTCCTCACTCCGACCCCACAGAGATCGCGGCCCCGCGGGCGGCGCCCTCGGGAGGCCGCGTGGGGCGCAGCAGCTCCCCCAGCCGGACGCTGGAGCTGCACGCCGGAACGCGCCGTCTCGCCGCCGGAGGTGCTAAACTTCACACTCGGCGGCTTCTCCGGCCGCGTCGGGAGGGCCTCGGCTCGGCCGCCGCTGCCGGTCGGGGAGCAGGGAGCGCGAATTCGTGACGAGTGCTTGGCTCCTCGGCCATTCCATTCACCTCCCTTTTGTGCGGCCCCGCTGTGCCCTGCTCAGCTTCAACCTTTTCTTGACCCTCCCTGCTCCCTCTTTCGAAGCCCTTCCCAGGACCCCACGAAGTCCTCTCGGGCCCCCAAGCCGACCTGGACATTCCCTAAGCCCCCTCTTTGTCCTCCCTGCCTCCCTCCGTGTTGGCCGCGGGCTGGGGGCGGGGGGTTGCTGCTGGAAACTGGACATCCCGCCCTCGCCCCAATAAGGAGAGGGCTGAGGGTAAATTAGGAGCCTCACAGGTTCCGGGGTGGGATCGGAGAACCCTCTGGTAAGGTTCTTGAGCCCTAGGGCCCCAAGCTAGCTGCTCCTCTATCCCCTTTCTCCTCTCCGCGCTCTCCCTGGCAGTTCTCTGCACCCGGTCGTCTCTCTCCTCCCTATCCTTTCTCTTCCCATTCCTCGCCTTCCTAAATGCCCTAAGCCTCGCGGGGCGGGGCGGGGCGGCGGGACACAGAGAGTGGGGGCGCGAGCTGCCCCTGCTCCGATTCCGCCCCCTGCCGGCGACCCCCTGGGAGTCTGCACATGATGCAATTCGGTGCAAATGGAAACTGCAGTGGATGCTTCCGTGGCCCCCGGCAGGGGTCCCTGGGCAGTGCACGCCGAGAATGAGAGGCGAGGGAGCCGGCCGAGGCGGTAGGCCGCAGGCGAGGGGTCGCAGCCAGACCCTCGCGGCCCCGTCAAGCTCTCCACCCCGCCTCGGCCCGCCGCCGACACACCTCTCCGGCCCGGTCCCGTTCCCTCCCTCCAGTGTCCCTCTCCCAGGCTCGCAGATCCCTCCCCCTGCACCTCCCCGGCGCCCTCCTCCTCCCGGCCCCCTCCCGCGCCCTTCCTCCTCCCCCCCCACCCCCCCCCCCGCCGCCCAGGCCCGGGGCCTCCGGTAGGCCCGGCTACGCCAATCCCGGCCGCGGCCCGCCCCCTGACGCCGAGCAGGGCCCGGCGAGGCCCCGCCCGCTGACGTCCGGATTTGCATGAGTTCTTGTGCAGCCGCGGCCCGGGCTCAGTTGTCTCAGCGAGCGCGAGCCGGGAGCTGGGGCGGGCGCGGGCAGCGGCGGGCGGCCGGGCTGTGCTGGGCGAGCGGCGGCGGCGGCGGCGGCGGCGGCGCAGGCGGCGGGGGCGCCTCGGCCGGGGCGGCAGCGGGGCGCCGGCGGGAGCCAGCAGCGTCTGCAGCCGCGCCGGCCGCCCGCGCCCCGGCGCGCTCCGGCTCGGCCATGGAGCTGCCAGCTGTTGGCGAGCACGTCTTCGCGGTGGAGAGCATCGAGAAGAAGCGGATCCGCAAGGTAGGGCGGCGCGGGGGCGACGGCGAGGCGGCGGGGGAGCGGCAGCCGGAGCAGCCCGCGGGGAGGCGGGGAGGGGGTGGGGAGGCTGCGGGCCGGAGCCGGGGATCCCGCGGAAGCTGATGGAGTGCTGTCTCTTCCCCCCCTCAGGGCAGAGTGGAGTATTTGGTGAAATGGAGAGGCTGGTCCCCCAAGTAAGTAGCGGCCGAGGGGCGGGGGAACCCGGTGCCGAGGCGCGGGGCTCCCGGGCTCCGGACCCGCTGGGCTGGTGGGGTGGTGGGGGGAGCGGACGGGAGGCGGGGTGGAGGTGGGGTGGAGGGAGGAGGGGGTGGGGAAGTCGGTGGCAGGCACTGGGGAAGCCGAGCCGCCGAGCCCGAGCCCGGCGCCCTGTGTTGTGCTCTGCTCTCCGGGAAATGCCATCACTAATTTATGCACTAAAAGGAGCCGGAGGAGCTGGAGAGACGCGGGGCCGAGCCGGGGAGGCCGGCGGAGGGAGGGAGGGCGCAGGCACTGACTGATGTGCAGCAGAAAATGGCTCCTTTCCCCTTTCCCTCCACCGAACGGCTCCATATTGCAAAACCAAAAAAAAAAAAAAATTAAAAAGCGACGAAAATGCAATTGTGTGCCTCTTCCCTCCTAGTAGTGCAGGGAGAGGAAGAAAAAAAGCAGAAAATGTTGGGAACTGTCACTGCGGCGCTTTTGGTGGGGAATTTTTTTTTTTTTTAATTTGAAATGCGAAGGCACCGGATGGAGACAGACGCGCAGGCACACACACACACGCACACACACACATACACACACACACAGGCATATTTTTGTGTTGCTGAGTATTTGGGGGTTGCTTGCCCGTGACAGCGGGCTCCAGGGCCGCGAGGGGGTGTGGGGGGCCGCTTGGCTGACGGTTATCGGATTAGGGGTCAAATGGAGAATGGCTGAAGCCCTCGCGGAGACTCGGGGCTGGGGAGAGGAGGAGGGGACTGCGACTTTGCATTTTGGCTGCTTTGCACGCAGGGTTCCTGGTGAGCAAAGTGGCTTTGGAACATGTCGCAGTAACATGCTTAAAATTCTTGACAACTGCAAAATAAACTGCTAGTTTCATTTTCCTTACCCCTCCCCTTTCTTCCTGCCCTTGTGTGTTTATTTTGACTCGGGGAGGGTGTATCAGGGACCGTGTCAGGCCTGCAGAAATTTACTCTCCACCCCCACATCCACAGCTAAATAGCTTTCGGTTCATGAAGACAGAGTAGGGCCTTATGTCATTCCCCACCTGGAGGCCGCAAAGCTGGCTCGGTTTTTTTTTTACGCCGTGTCCCCCTCCCTTTTCCCTTGCAAGATATAACACGTGGGAACCCGAGGAGAACATCCTGGATCCCCGGCTGCTGATCGCCTTCCAGAACAGGTGAGCGTCCCTCAAGCAGCCGCCTCTCGCAGCCGTGACCGTATATGGGAATGGGAGAGTGGGCCAACGCTGCAACAGGAAAGGGGGAAAGGGCCGGGAGGGGGCTGGCGGGAGTCCTCTCCCCCCGGGTCTGAATGGGCACGGCTGGGGCCTCGGCTCCTCTAACCAACATCCTTGGCGGTTGCTGCAGCTTGCGGGGGGGTGGGGGTGGGGGGTGGGCGGTGGGCAGGGCCGGAGAAGGAGAGGCTTGTGTTTGGGGGAAACTGTGGGAAGGGTGCATGCGGGTGGCCCTACAGCTGCGCGGAGAAGTTGGGGCTGTGCCTGGTTCCCTGCCGGCCCCCCTCCTTTCGCTACCTTGAAGCCCCACCCCCGGAGCCTAGGTGTTGCTTTCCTGCTGCCACTGGCCGCTTGGCACGGGCAACTCTCGGGGCAGCTCCAAGGGAGCTGGCATTGTGAAACCACCGGACGTCACGGAACTGAACTTAACCTGTTGGGGACTGGAGAAAAGTTGACAAGGCCTTAAGTTGCCACACTCACCCCCCAGGGAGCTTGGGATTGGCAGGGGGCAGATTCTTTCTGGAGCTGCATGCCCTTCACACCTCCCACTAGGCTGCTTGGTGGGTCTGGACCCCATTCTCAGGGCAGAGGGAGCTTGGCCCAAAGGGTGTGGGATGGGCACTGCCTGGTGGTGGAGGGGTGGCTTCTGACGAGGGGCTCATCGTGGGCACAGATGCTTGTCACGCTGCAGCTGCTGCAGCTGGATTCACCGCCGGTGGCTGCGGTTCTCTGTTTCGGGGAGGACAGAAGGGGGAAGGGCGATCGAGGAGGGGAGGAGCGGCAAGAGCCCGCGGAGCTGGGCCACACCGCTGCCTCCCATCCCTCCTCCCCCTTTTATTTTGCATTATTTCCTGTGGCGCGTTTGGCGCTAAAACTGTAAACTCTAGACCCTTGGAACAAGCGACCAGCAGGGAAGTTGCTCTCCTGCGATGTAGGGGGGCGCCGAGAAGGGATCCTGCCCCGGTTCCACCTGGGAGTTCACCACCCTATAACCATATCAGCGGCTGATGCCATGTTGCATAATGGGTCCCCAAAGACTTAAAACGCAGGCTGTTGCAATGCCATGCAATTTGGAGTTAGGCCGCGGCCCGGGCCCCCAGGCATGGTGGAACTCCCCTGGGTTAGCCCAAGGGTGGGAGGGGGGTACCTAGGGTCGCTGGAGAGCGGATTTCTGGCCCGGGAATGGTTTGCAACTTTGGCCAACGCTGGAGAGTTACTCACTTCTCCCATAGAGGGCTGGGCAGTGCTAGGATCATCCTTCCCCCAGCCTCAGGTCACCCTCCACCAGGCCGCAGGCGGAAGCCTGGCAGCTGTATTGACCACCGCCACCGCCATGGGCTTTATTAATAATTTGGAAATCAGGGGAGGCTAGGAGCCCGGGCTCGTGGAGGAAGCGGTGCTTCTGCGTGCCGTCCCGCGTCGCCCCGCCCAGCAGCTCTGCCCAGGCCTTGCCAGAGCTGGTTCACCAGGTGGCTGCGAACCTGGCCAGGCCCTGGCCTCAGCGTCCGGCCCCCGCCCCCAGCCCCTAATTGGCTCATTTGCCGCTGTGTAAACAAGGGCGCAGCCCCTCCCCCTGTTTAGTGCCTGGCCTTTAAGGAAACGAGTCCTCCCTTCTGCCGGCGGCACTCGTTATCTGAATCTTAATGAGGTCATTAGCATCCCGTGCCTCTGACGGGGAGGCCCAGGGTGGACGCACACCTCATTTGGACTTGTTTGCATCCCCTGGACCCCGAAGCCCAGTGCACTTTGTGCAGGGCCCCGGGCTCAAGGCTGTGGACACCAGTGCCAAAACGCCCAGCCCCAAGCTGCAGGCCAAGAGGCGGGGCTGTGCGGGGGCCCGGTTCAGGTATGGACATCTGAGGTGGGGGAGACCTTCGGAGAAGACCCCTTGGGCACATAGGGGTTGGTGTGGGCGTAAAGCGGGACTCTGGGCTGGACCGAGGCACCCAAGTGGCGGCCGAGGTGATCTTCTGCCGTGAGCTCTTGGTCCCTCCGGTTCTTGCTGGCCCTGCTGCTCACCAAAGTGGGGGCATCACGCAGGCTGCGGCATAGCAGGAGGGAGGTGACTCTGAGGCTAATAGCACTGCCTTCTGTTCCCTCTCCCCAGGGAACGGCAGGAGCAGCTGATGGGATATCGGAAGAGAGGGCCGAAGCCCAAACCACTGGTGGTGCAGGTGAATACACTCCCTGGCCCCAGGGGCCGTTCACAAGTCTTTCCCATGACATTGCCACCTGAGCTGCCTCCAGGCCCGGAAGTCAGGGCGGGTTCCTCCAGAACACCCAATTCCACTTCCTTTCATCATGACCTCCCACACCCTTCCCCGCCCTCCCCACCCCTTAACGCAGCTGCTGACCTGGTAGGGGCTGGGACACTCCTGGTGCTTGAGCCTTGCTCTGGGGCTGGCCTTACCCCTCCTCTTACCTCTCCCTCCATTTCTACCCCCATTCCCCTAGGTACCTACCTTTGCCCGTCGTTCCAACGTGCTGACCGGACTCCAGGACTCCTCGGCTGATAACCGTGCCAAGCTGGAGCTGGGTGGTCAGGGCAAGGGCCAGGGGCACCAGTACGAGCTCAACAGCAAGAAGCACCACCAGTACCAGCCGCACAGCAAGGAGCGGGCGGGCAAGCCCCCACCGCCAGGCAAGAGCGGCAAATACTACTACCAGCTCAACAGCAAGAAGCACCACCCCTACCAGCCGGACCCCAAAATGTATGACCTGCAGTACCAGGGCAGCCACAAGGAGGCGACCAGCCCCACCTGCCCGGACCTAGGCGCCAAGAGCCACCCGCCCGATAAGTGGGCCCACGGTGGGGGGGCCAAGGGCTACCTGGGAGCGGTGAAGCCCCTGGCCGGTGCGGTCGGGGCTCCAGGCAAGGGCTCCGAGAAGGGTCCCCCCAACGGGATGACGCCGGCCCCCAAGGAAGCGGTAACGGGCAACGGGATTGGGGGCAAGATGAAGATAGTCAAAAACAAGAACAAGAACGGACGCATCGTGATCGTGATGAGCAAGTACATGGAGAACGGCATGCAGGCGGTGAAGATCAAGTCCGGGGAGGCAGCCGAGGGCGAGGCGCGCTCCCCCAGCCACAAGAAGCGGGCTGCCGAGGAGCGTCACCCCCCTGCAGACAGGACTTTCAAAAAGGCCGCGGGGGCGGAGGAGAAGAAGGTGGAAACGCCCTCCAAGAGGAGGGAGGAGGAGGGGCCGGGGGCCGGGGACCCGCAGCCCCAGGAGGCCGGCTCCCGCAAGCTCTCCCCGACCAAGGAGGCCTTCGGCGAGCAGCCGTTGCAGCTCACCACCAAGCCTGACCTGCTGGCCTGGGACCCGCCCCGCGGCACACAGCCGCCCTCCCACCATCACCACCACCACCACCACCACCACCACCACCATCACCACGCCGTCGACCTAAATCTCTCCCATGCGCGCAAGCGCTGCCTCTCCGAGACCCACGGCGAGCGAGAGCCCTGCAAGAAGCGCCTGACAGCGCGCAGCATTAGCACCCCCACCTGCCTGGGGGGCAGCCCCACCGCCGAGCGCCCCGCGGACCTGCCCCCCGCCGCCTCCCTCCCGCAACCGGAGGTCATCCTGCTGGACTCGGACCTGGACGAGCCCATAGACTTGCGCTGCGTCAAGACGCGCGGCGAGGCCGGGGAGCCGCCCAGCGCCCTCCAGGTGAAGCCTGAGGCGCCCGCAACCGCGGCGGTGGCAGCTGCGCCGGCGACAGCGGCCGAAAAGCCTCCGACCGAGGCCCAGGACGAGCCCGAGGAGCCACTCAGCGAGTTCAAACCCTTCTTTGGGAATATAATTATCACCGACGTCACCGCAAACTGCCTCACCGTCACGTTCAAGGAGTACGTGACGGTGTAGCCTTCCGAAGGGCGTTGGAAGGGGAAGCGCTGTACCCGCCGGGGCTTTAACACCTGGGGCCTGGGGGCGGACTCCTCCTCTCCAACTGCGGGAGATCCGGGCCGGGCCCCAGCGCGAAAATGCCGGAAGCCGCGGCAACCGCGCCCCTCTACCGGGTTCCGGAGCGCCCGGCCCACACTGGCGCCTTCCACGCCGTGCCTGCGGGTCTCGCCCCTCATCTGCCCCATCCCCTCTCGTGGACCTCCGGGACTGACAGGGCAGCCACTCGAGGCGGTCTAAGAGTTATAGTATTATATTTTAACCGTGCTAACTTGTCAAGTGCAGACTTTACTCCCGTTTGTACGTGGTGTTATTATTGAAATGTATTGTTTGAGCTCAAAAGGCCCACCACCCCCTTCGGGCTGATATATATATATTTATTTGTAGGTATTTATATATTGAAATATAAAAACCTAGATTTATGGAGTTCTCTCTAGATCATGTTATATTCTATATCAGACAAACTATTTTCTGTTGACCTTTCTACCCGTTCATTCGGTATTTCGGTTGATTTTCATTTCCTCCCCTTCCAGGAACTGCAATACCAGTAACCTTGGTATATATTTTTTGATACTGTACACATGGATGTGTTGTTTCTATGTGCAAAAAAAAATTTTTTTTGTTAAAAGGCTAAACGAGCTCTCTAGAAACTGCTGCTACTAGAAATGTCTAAACTATAAGCTTCCAATTATTACCTGCTTGAATGTAAATATTAAATGGAGATGTTGAAGGTGCACTTTCGCTGTTTGAGATTAGCGAAGAGCGAACGTCTGAGGCTCAGGAGGTGGCTGGACCCCTCTCCCCATCCCGCTTCCGCCTTAGGTCTGGCGGGGTGGGGGGGCGGTGAGGTTGTGGAGGAACCTCTCGCAACTTGCGCTTAAACCTTTGCAAAAGCAAAGTGGACTGGTTTCGCGAGCAGAGGCGCCCGCACTCGGGGAGTGACCCCGCTCCCCGGAAGTCGAGAGGCTCTCCAAAGGAGAGGGGAATTCCTGCGGGGGGGGTTGTGCTGGCGTCGCCCCCGCTCTCAGAGTTTTCAGGCCTTCGCTGCCCACCGCGCTGGCAAACCCGGGATCTGCGTGGTGGGGGGGAGGGGTGCACGGGTGCGCGAGCGGCGCGGAGACTTGGGTGGGGCCAGCCCCCAGCGCCGCGCCCGCCCGGCACCTGTTGATCTTTGCCCCCACCCCCACCCCAGGGCGCAACACACCCTGGCGCTGGCCCTGATGTGGCAGGGGTGTTCCTTCCTAATAATCCCTGCCGGGTAGGGCAGGTTCAGCCGGGAGGGGATCCTCCCACCCTCTTCAGCGTCCCTGGCTGCCATCGCTGGCCCCGCCCCACCAAGGAAGCTGCGAGGCTCTTTCTCTGCCAGCCTCTCTCCCCGGAAACCACCAGGCCAGAGGCTCCGACTGGAGGCGCCGCGAACGCGGCCAGGGCAGGGGGCGGGGGGCTTCCTGCGAGGTGGATGGGGAGTGGGAGGGGGAAGAGGCCAGAGGAGCAAGGCCTGCCCGTCCCCACTTCCTTAGTGAGCAGGGAAATGTGGGATCCCATCTCACCCGTCCTGCTTTGGGTGGCAAGGCTGGGGCCCTTGATTTCCCCAAGCAGGAAGGGGTTAAGGGCCCCGAGGGGGCAAGGGGAGTGGGCCGAGCTCCGAGGTGCGGCTCCTCCGGGCCTGGAAGCCGAGACCCGGGAATGCTTGCGTCCTTTCTGCAGACACAGCGATCTTCCTGGCTGGAGTGGCCGAGCAGGGCCAGGGGCCACGGAATTGACGGCCTGGTGGGCGCGGGGCTGCTCCTGGAGCCCAAGCCCCTTGCCTGCCCGTCTGGGACTGAGGGGCCAAGTCTGTGCTGGGCGCCCGGGCGGAAGAGGTCAACACGGTTCCTAATGGGGGGTTGTTAAGGGGGGAGAGGTGGCGAGAGAGCACAGTGTCGGGAAGGCCAGGGGAAGAGATAGAGGGCCAGGAGGGCAGGAGGCCTGAATGCGGACAGTGTGGCCAGTGTTGGCTGCAGGCCACCAAGCGGCTGGAGGTGGGGGAGGGGAGCCTAGCGGGGGGGAGGGGAGGGAGGGAGGGAAGGGAAGTTCAAAAAAAAAAAACCGTTGGGAGTTTCTAGCCCTGGCTTTTGTGAATTGTCCCTCCCACTACCCCCATCACCCCAGCCCCCTTTAGAGTGAGTTAAACACTCCCCCCTCCCCACTCGATGTAATGAATGCCCTTTGCCACCCTGGGAATGAAGGGAGGGGTAATCTTGACTGCTCCTGGCAAACTGCCTGCTCAGCACTAGAATTGGGCCTGTCCTTCACTGACTGGTACACAAAGGCACATGCCAGGCGTGGATTTCATCTCCCTGTTTTTCTGGTAGAAGAGAACTAAAAAATCAGGAGTGGGAAGGGGAGCCCCTTGTTCAGGTCTGCACAGTTGGTGACTTGGGAGTGAGCCTTAGCCCCTAGGGGTACTCCTCCTGCCCAGTGGGTGGCCTCTGCGAGGCTGAGCCTGGGGAACAGCATAGGGGAGGTAGAGGATGGCACTGTTGGTGGGCAGGGAAGGAAACCTGTCCACTACCATTCGCAGAAAGGTGTGGCCTACAGGTGGTCTGAGGCCTTGAAAACTGGGCCTGGTGGTGGACCTTCTGGGGTAGGTCTTCGAGGAGGATGGTCCTAGGAAGAGCCTGGAACCTAAGGTCAGAAGATCAGCAATGGGACAGAGGTAGATGGATAGGTCAGGAGGAGCAGCAGAGATGCCCAACTGGCACCAGACTCAAGAGTGTCCAAGGCCCCTTCTGGCCCAGGAGGGACAGGACTCTCATTGGCTAGGCTCCTCGGATGTGCCAGGGGCCACTTGAGCATCTTGTTCCATTCAGACCCCACAGGGGTTGAGCTTCCCTGTGGGATGAGAGTCTGAGGTTCTGATGACAGAACAGCTTGTCCAGATCATGTAGCCACTGCCCAGTTCTGTACTGATTCTAGAACCAATCAGGTGGTCTGCTATCACCCAGCAGAGAGGTACCCCACGGCAACTCGCTCCACCCTAACCTCTCAGACATAGATGTGTCCAAAGCTCAGGAACACTCAAAGAGGGCCAGGGGCCCTGGCATCGGGACAGGGGAGGAGAGTCCAGTAGCCCCAATTCTCGCAGGTGTAGACTGCTTCTTCCTAGTGCAGGGCAGAGATGTCTGTCAATGCCCAGCGCTTCATAAGCAAAGGGTCCTAAACCCTCTCTTTGAGCCCAAGTTCAGGGGAGAGAATGAAAGCAGGAAGCTGAGATCTTTACCTTGCACACTGGGATCTTAACTTTGCCCAGAGACCAGAAGTTCTCTGTTTTTTCTCCAAATGAACCTTTCTATTGGGGCTGAGCCTTGAGCATAGAGGCTGAAGCTGACTCATTGCAAAGAGAGGGGCATTGTGTATCCATCCATCCCTCAGAAGCTGGTCCCTCCTGCACCAGCTGGGTCCCAGACTCCAGCTCTGGTCTCCCTGTTGCCTGCACCACCTCTCCCAACTCGTTTTCACAAGAGCCAAGTTTAGCCCTTCAGTGTTAGCTCCATCCTTGGATCCTACCAGGGTGCTTTGGAGCTGGGGTTGCCAGACTGAGCACATAAAAATCTAGAATGCTCAGTTAAATTTGAATTTCAGATAGACGATGCATAATTTTTTAGTATGTCTCATGAAATATTTGAGATATACTAATACTAAAAAATAATATAAAATGCATTGTTTATGTGAATGCAGATTGAACTGGGCATCCTGGATGTTACCTGGAAACTCTATTTGGATCCTGAATAGTCTACTTGGTCAGCCCCTGCCCACAGGGAAGTTTCAGTCCAATAGGAGAGAGAAACTGTTGAGAACTGAGCCACATGGATCCTGTGAGTGCGGTGACTGTAGTGACACTGAGTATGCTGGCATGGCACAGAATGGCTGCTGCATGACAGCGGGGCCTTCACCTGTGATTTCAGGTGGGAGTGGAGTGAGCATGGGACAAGACCCAGAAAAAGGAGTGATGGAAGACCAGAATTGGACCCTCCATTTGTTGGCCCACCTTGGGCTCCTGAGTTGAAGCTCCTCCTCCTTCCCACCCACCCCAACGACAAAGTCCAGAACATACAAGGAGGGCAGAACAGATCCAATTGCAGTACCCACTCCCCTCACCAAAACCCTTTCCCTTCCTACGCCTCAGTTTCCTCAGCACCTTCAAAGACGTGCCATGACAGTGAGGATGAACTGGGTCGGGAAAGAGCCTTGAGTGCTTCTGGAAACCCCCCTAAGTAAACATACGGGTTATTTTTTTTTTTTACCAGGGAACATTAAACCTTTCATGTCAGATCCAAATGCCTTCTAACGACTTCTGGCTGAGAGACTCAGCTTGACCAAGGGACAGATACCCGGTGATGTTTACCTCTGAGCTGACTGCTACCTCTCCCTTCCCTCCCCCACAACTCTATAACCCAGGGTGCACCACCAGCCCTCTGCATTCTGCCCTCACTACCTGCTTGGTGGATGATTACCCACTGACCTGGGACCGCATCGTCAGCCTCTCCAGCTTTATCCTGGATCACCGAGAATGGCATTGGGACAGGAGAGAGATAAGAGCTGTGCCTGCACTCATACAGAACCAGATCCTCGTGCTTTTTGAATCGAGTTTCTTCTATGGTTCCACGTTATGGTTCCATGTTATGTTTGTGGCTCATCTGAGAAGATGAAGACTCTAAAGAGGAAATAGTACTAAAGGCGGATATTCTTGGATGCAAGTGTCCATTTCCTGTGGCCATAGTTCAACCCCCCCCGCCCCCTCCTCTTCCTCTCTTCCCCTTGCAGCTACTGCTGACAGCTAACATGGATTGAGTGCCCACTACCTGTGGGGGCACTTCAGGGCGTCATCATGAGCTACGTCCTATCACTGTCCCTGTCTCACAGATGGTAAAATGAAGGCTTAGAGGATCGAGTAACCCATTCAAGGTCAAACATTCAGTATACAGGGGAACAGATAGTGGGTTCTGAGCTAGCCTTGTCTGTCTCCAGGGGCTGTGCTCCCAGCTTCCAGGATTCTGTGGGTTCTTCAGAGGCCAGTTTAGGTCCCATCCCCTCCCTGAGGTTGTTCTAGATTATTCCAGCCTTTTCTAAGGCCTGCTGTGCCTGATCTCCTGCAGTATTTACTGCCGCGCGCCCCCACCACCGCCGCCAACTCGTCAATCAGTTGCTAGCTGCAACATACCTGTGTGCATGCACCTCGATTCTCCAACTGGACAAAGCCTTGAGCATTTGGAAGGCAAGGGACATGTCTTGGGTATTTCATGCACTCCCACAGTTTGTGCACAGTTCCCAGATAAATACCTCAGAATCAGATGCCTCGTGTGTGTGTGTGTGTGTGTGTGTGTACAGAGTCCTGTGTGTGTGTGTGTGAGAGAGAGAGAGAGAGAGAGAGAGAGAGACAGATGGGAGCTTTCAGACAGTGATGCTGATTCCTGCACTGCGAGCCATTAGCAGCAGACACAAGAAAGACCCCCGTGCCACCCCCAGGGGCTCAACCCCCATGACCACAAAGCTGCACAGCAGAGGCTGGGGACTCAGGCTGCTCCTTGTCGCCCTGCCACCAGCGGATGTCAGACACTCAAGCACTCAGCTGCTCTAGGGTCCTGCTGCCCCCTCGCCCTTCACCTGATCCATCTGTGTGAGTTTCAGGAGACTCCGGGTAATTATGTGGTAATTGAATTTAGGGAAACAGACCCTAAGGATAATCCTTGAGTCAGTTCCAGGAGATTCATGGTTTAATTTCCATATTTAGCTAGTGGGACATATTATACGGTTCCTGACAGCACAGCAATCACCTCGTCCTTATGTATTTAGTTTTAACACGAGGTTCAAAATAGTAGAGATATGGGCATGTTACTCCAAAACACACACACACACACACACACACACACAGTTAGCAACAAGCAGAAGACACAGCACACACCCCTTTTTTATTTTCATGTATGGTCTTCACGTAAGCTGTGTGGATAAGGCCTGACCCAGTAAAAACTCACCAAATGCTGCCTGTAATTATTATTTCACTTAATTATCTGCAAGTTCTCAAATCTAGATAGGGGCAGAGAGCTGGCATTGCCAATGGACGTCCAAGGTGCGTGTGCATGCCTGCGTGAGTGTGCATGTGCGTGTGCATTTAGGGCTGGAGGAGAGTGGTGGCAGGAACGCCTCTCTTTTGCTGCCTGAGCGAAGGATCCTTTCAAACGCACCATGGAGTTTAATATTGCCAACGACTGGCCCTGACTCCTTTCAACCTGCGCCAGGTGTAATGTAAACCTCCCTGCATTTCCTCCCTTTCCTGTTTCATCTGAGAAATTCTTCACTAATTCCATGGTATCTGGTTTCTCATTGTTTCTCTCTGCTTTAGAGAGCCCCTTGGGGTGGGCTTTAGAAAGGTGTGCTTAGCGCTCTCAGCCCTCCGAAATGACACAGGCTCTTCCCTCACTACCACCACTATTCTCCAAAACCTCTTACAAGGGACTTCGCTGGCTGTCAGGGCAAAATAAGCCATAACATCCTGGGGAGATGAGCAAATGCCTGTCACAAAACCAGAGGATGGTCTTGGGTGGTCTGTAAAGCAGCATCCAAATTGAGAAAACGGGACAGCCGTATTCAGCTCCTTTGTAATATAACATTGAGGTTATAGTAATGTAACAGAATAATTGCGTGTCTTCCATTCTTTGTTGAAGTAGTGCTCTTTGGGGTTGAAGACAAGGAGGAATACAGCCGGATGGAGGAGGCCTGGGCTATTCCAGATGCAAGCAGGAGACCATCTAATTTCCTCTGATTCTCTAAAGGAGGTGGGATTACAAAATCATGTGAATGTTGGGGGCTGGGGAGAGAAGAGCCTGGAAAGCAGAATCCCTCCCATGAGCAACGGAAGTGAGCATCCTTATAGCCATTTCCTGCTTTGTTTTTTGTGCTCCCCACTCTCCTATTAGTGCTGAGGGGAGAGAGGAAGCACTGGGCAGGGTGAAGGAGACTCAGGACTGGCCAGGTTCCTTTCAACCTTCAATGTGTCTTCCTACTGTCTCCTCTCCTGGCATTGAAAATTATTTATGTTTGCAAATTGCTTTTGACTCGCATGAGTTATTTTTCTTGCCTGCCAACAGGTCTGGGGTTGGGAGAGAGTTATTGAGCCGGCAGCTGAGAAATCCAGGGGCGATGGCAGAAGGAGCACCGAGGTGGAAGTCATGAGCCTTGGGATTTGGCCCCAGCTATGCCACTGCCGTGCCATTACTTCCCCTTCCCAGGCCCTGGGTTGCTCATCTGCAAAACGAGAGGGTTGGGTGGCCTTTGAGTGCCAAGAGCCTTGGTGGCTCTGACATCCCCGAGGCCTGTGACCCCTGAAGAGACACAGATGAGGGTGGCGCCAGCCCCTACACTGCTCCCTGTGCTGGGCCTGGCGGTGCTGCTGCTGCTGAGCACTGGAGGGTGGAGAGGATGCTGCCCGGCCCTAGCCCGGCAGGAAGAACTAGACAGGTCGTGGGGCAGCCAGTACTGTTTCCTCCTTTAGCCTTTTGCTTCATGCTGGTCCTTAGTGATGCCTACTTCCATAGACCAGGATGAAAACAAATAACTGCAGAGGAACCACCAGAGCAGAAAGTCCCTGGGTATGTACACAAGTGGGTACGTACATTCCAACGAGGAGCAGTGCTCACCCAAGTCACCCACCATAAAGTGAGATTTAATAATAGGAATAATAATAACATAATTCAAAATTCAGTGCCATAGCCATGAGTGATTGGCCGTGTGCTGATCTTTTTTTTTTTTTGCTATTTATTTATTTATTTAAACATCTTTATTGGAGTATAATTGCTTTACAATGGTGTGTTGGTTTCTGCTGTATAACAAAGTGAATCAGCTATATGTATACATATATCCCCATATCCCCTCCCTCTTGCATCTCCCTCCCACCCTCCCAATCCCCCCCCCTAGGTGGTCACAAAGCATCGAGCTGATCACCCTGCGTGTGCTGCTCTTGAGTGCCATGGTCTGGCCTCTATTCTCTGACTGTGGTTTGGGGCCTAACCCAGAGAGAAAAGAAGCCCGGGGTCTGGGCTTCTTCCAATCCAGTGACCACCAAGTGGGGACGAAGGCTGTTGTGGGCTCAGCTCTCTGAGGTGGCAAGAAACCTGCTAACCTCAGAGCTTTGAGTTGGCTCTGCCTTGGCAGAAAGATGGTATTTGCTCAGTCCTGGCCTAACCACAGTGAGCCTCAGCCCTGGGTCTAGAGGGGAGTTTGGGGTCTGTGCACTCTCTCATGGGCGATGACATATGGGTGGGCAGAAGGCAGTTGGACAGCAAGAAGAGGAAATTTTATGCAGAATCCCTCTTCCTCTAGAGCCTGCCTTTTCTCATGGGCCCAGAGATGAGTTCCCAGGACCATGAGATTCCACCTGGGTAAACTACGATGCCTCAAAGGTCTAGCCTCTCATTAGTTCCATATGATTCCTCTTAGGAATCCGAGGACACACCTGGTCTTCAGCTGTGGGTCAGCCTGGTGGCAGGTCTAAGTGGTCTTGCATGCCTTTCAGTACTTTGGAGAGAGAATGGTGACACAGGACCAAAATCTAGGGCAGAGGCAGCAGCAGGGAGAAAAGGAAACCAGAGATAAAGAGAGAGACAGACCCAGAGGTAAGGATACCAAAAGGACCAGCACAAGAAAATGGAGAATGGTCATAACAGAAACAGAAAGAGAGCAAGACAGAAGCAGATGAGGAGAGAAACCCATACAGATAAGGAGAGAGACACAAAAGGCTGAGAGAAACTAACTGATAATAAACACTGGGTTGGAAGGGATCAAAGTTAGTGTCACCAATATGGGGACAAACTGACTTGTGCCTCTTGATACGATGCACTGAAAAGGATATAGCATCACTCCAGTGCTTTTCTGCCACAAATGCAGTGCCCCAATCTAACCATGTAGAAATAAATATCAGACACTTACTCTTCAAAATGCCAAGGCTGAGGAACCCAGAGGCCCTGTCCCAGCTTAAGGAGAAAGGCATGTGCCCACTGAGATGGCCCCACCTTTTAAAAAAATATTTATTTATTTACTTATTTATTTAGGCTGCACTGGTTCTTAGTTGCGGCACGCAGGATCTTCATTGACATGTGCAGGATCTTCAGTGCTGCATGCGGGATCCTTAGCTGCAGCATGCATGTGGGATCTAATTCCCTGACTAGGGATTGAACCCAGATCCCCTGTATTGGGAGTGTGGAGTCTTAGCCACTGAACCACCAGGGAAGTCCCTGTCCCAGCTTAAGGAAACTAAAAGGGGACAGGACACTCAATGCAATTCACAGTCCTGGCTTGGCTCTTGGAAAAGGAAAAAAAAACTGACAAAAAAACCTGACAAAATTTGTATGTGGACTGTAGTTTAGAAAATAGTATTGCATCCATGGTAAACGGCCTGATTTTGATAACTGTACAGTGGTTGTGTAAGAAAATGTCCTTGTTCTTAGGAAAAACACAGTAGAGGATTTAGGCATAAAAGGGTACAAGGTCTCCAACTTACTTTCAGATAGTTCAGAAAAACTATGGGGAAAAGAGAGAGAGAGAATGATAAAGCAAATGGGGCAAATGTAAATAACTGGTGACTCTGGATAAAGAATATATGAGAGTTCTTTTACTATTCTTGCAATTTGGACCCTCCCCTTCGGGGTTGGGGACAAGTGCTGGCTGGCACTGGAGCCTCGTAGTGGGGCTGGGAAGAATCAGAAGAGCTTCCCGTGCGGGTGAGACTGAGACCCAGCTCTCCAGCAGCTGAGAACATCTGGGCAACTTGACAGTCCCTTGCCGACTACTTGAAGGCCTGTTTTCTAACCCTTCACCCCATGACCTCAACACAAATGAATGGGGGTCCAGGAGAGTGGGCCCATAGCCACCGAGCTTCACAGGTCATGGCCGCCTCCAGCTCAGCCTGGCTGCTCACACCGTACAGCAGAGCCCAACCTTACTCTTTGGCCATGTGAGGAAGCAGGATGTGGCAGAAAGAGGAAGGATTAGGCAGTCAGGCAAACCTGTCTCCGTGGGCCAGCTGCTCTGCACTTACCAGTTCTGTGCCCTGGGGCTGGCAGTCCTGTCCCCCAGAGCTCCCCAAGGCTGGTTTATTCTTACTGTTTAGGTCTTCTAAATGCCACCTCTTGAGAGAAGCCTTCTATGACCAATAACTCCATTTATTATATTATCCTGTTTTGCTTCTTTAGAGCAGGCATCCTTAGCTGAAATTTTGATTTGTTTGCTCGTCTGCCTCCCCTTTTCCCCAATAGAGTGTAAGCACCATGACAGCAAATCAGTGTCTGTCTTACTCATTCCTTTATTCTCAGCTCCCAGAATTTGGCAAGTGCACCAGAGCTATTTGTTGAAGGAAGACAGGAAGGAAGCGAGGGAGGGAGGGAGGGAAATCTCTGAACCTCTCTGAGCCTCAGTATCCTCACCAGTGAAATTGGAGGAAATTGGTGCAGGGACCGCTGTAAGGTTTGCTTAGAGATAGGCTTAAGAATGTCCCAGGGTAGTGTTAGCCCCAAAGAGGCAGTAAGAAGCTTCGATTGTTCATATGACTGTCTCAGGGATACAGCCTGTGTATCCCTGCTCAGTCATTTGGTAATTGATCTGGTCACATAGTCTTTTTTTTTTGGCCGTGCCACGCAGCTTGTGGGATGTTAGTTCCCTGACCAGGGATTGAACCCAGGCCCTCGGCAGTGAAAATACAGAGTCCTAACCACTGGACCATCAAGCAATTCCCACACCTGGTCATTTTAATTTCAACTGGGGGAGGGTAGATTGGAAGGAGTGAATTATTTTGTCAATTTGTTTTTGTTTTGTTTTTTAGGTTTCTGTGTGTGTATGCGTGTCTGACTTGATTATATTCAGTACTGTGAGCTGGGCACAGTGCTAGAGCTGAGGTCTCCCCACCGCTGCCCTCTAGACCTGCCAAGCCAGGAGTTCTGTGAACATCAGCAGGCTGACAGGCCAAGTGTGGGTCCAGCTTCCAGAGACGGCGTGGGCCCCAGAAACACTCAGTCATGCTTCTCATGAAGAGATTCTAAAACTAAAGCATCCCTGGGCCCCCAGATTGCCCTCCTCATTTTGACCTGGGGATTCCCATCTTCTTTTTTTTTTTTAATATTTATTTATTTGGCTGCACCAGGTCTTTGTTGCTGCATGCGGGATCTTTGTTGTGGTGTGCCGGATTTTTAACTGCGGCATGTGGGGTCTAGTTCCCTGACCAGGGATTGAACCCGGGCCCCCTGCATTGGGAGCGCAGAGTCTTAACTGCTGGACCACTAGGGAAGTCCCGGGATTCCCATCTCGATTCAATCGCAGAACATGCTAGAAAAGAATCTTGCCTTTCGGTTCTCTGACTTGCCTCCCAGTAATGGGACAGAAACAAGGCCAATCAAAAACAGACAATAAATGCTGCCTGGCTAGCCAAGTTATGAGTGAAAAAGTGAGTGTATGAATGAATGAAGGAAAACCTCTGGGAGTTTAGGTTAGTTTAGCTCATAATTTGGTTTCTTCCCTGGCACATATGAGACTCTGGAAACACCGGGAAGACCCCAATCTAGGCCTGACTTTGTCCCCGCCAAAAGCTGGCATTATTTGGGCCCAAGAAGCTTGCAGAGGTGGCTGTGGCATCCCAAATGGAGCTGGTCCCTCCCTCAACCTAATTAGGGCCCAAGGGGAGAACCCTTTTGAATTGCAAGCCCCAATGAGACAGGAAGTAGCTCAGAAGGGGTAAGAGAAAGGCTTACCCCAGAACCACAACCACTGAAATTTGTTTACTGCCATCTAGCTTCCCTGGTGACACTGTTGAAAGATCCAGATACACACTGTGCATTGCAGGGAACATACCACACAGGCCAATTTAGCTGATCAAATCTTGTCAAGTCAGCAAGTAGGGACCATACTGACATTTAAAACATTAGAGGCGATCTCCAGGTCTGCTCCAGTTGCCTCCCCAGCTGGCTGGAGAAATGAAATGTGCCTCCAACTCCAGACCAGCTGGGTCTCTTGCAGGCAAGCCATCTCTTTGTGTCACCCATGCCTTATGTGAAGGGTGAGGGAATTGCCATGTTGAATGGATTGCTGACAAAGGAAGACACCAACTTGTGACCTGTTGTCCCAAATTCCCATCATCAAGATAAGAGTGGGCAAACGGTCAGATCTATAAATAATGCTTTCAAAGGGGGCCCTCCCTGAAGCACCTCACAGATTTGGCAGGTGTAGGCTGCCCATTTCTCTCTGTTCCAAATGCAGAGCTGGCCAGCTCTCTCCCTGGAGCTTTGGAAGCCCACAATGCAAGAGTCCCTCTTGCCTTTCTCTAGCCAGCCCTGAGCCAGGAACATGGAACCTTCTTCAGCCACGAGATGGTTCTCATCTCTCCACCTGCCCTGCAACCACACAGCTGCCCAGAAATTAACTTGGGTGGCAAAGAAGCCTCCTCCAGGTTTCCAGCCCCCAGTTAGGGTGAGGAGCCTCCACCAGCTGACCAAAAACATGCCCAGAGTTCCAGGCCGCACCTGTGTGCTGTGTCATGCCCTGCAGGGATCCCTGTGTCTCTGTCACCTTACATCTCTCACTAGTAGGGACTGTGTCTTTGTCACCATCATTCCCCAGCACAGTGTCTGGAAGGCCTGGATAAATAGTTACTGAATGAATGAGCTGTGTTTACAAGGTTATAAGTCTCTGCTGCTCCCTTTCTCCCCATGTACCCCAACCCAGCCTCAGAAAAGAGTAAAAATTCAGGCAGAGGCTTTTTCAGGGATTGTCCCCTGGTCCCCCCAGGTCAGCATGATTTCCCACCCGCTCATGGGATTGGGAGGTGGGAGAGGCATCTCCCTTTCTCTCTGTGTGTCTAAACAATAGTCTATAGTTATTAGATTTGATCTTTGTCTTTACTCTTCTATCTTTTATGAAAAAGATTGCTTTTGTCTTGACTTGTGAGGTATTTTGTTTTCTCTCTCTCTCTCATAATTTTCATCATCACCTTGAGTTTAGGTCAGATGCCAAAAGTGACACCAGCTGCCTGGTGTCACCACTGCCTGGTGTCCCCATGACCTAATAATGACAATAACTCACAATTATAGATTGCTCACTGAGCCAGGCTCCACGGGAGAGCCCTTACATGGTTTTTCTCTTTTAATCCTCGCAATAACCTGATGCAATACAAACTATTATTACCCCCACGAGGAAATGGATGCTTTGAGAGGTCAGGTACCTGGCCTGAGGTCACAGAGCTAGTGAGTGGTGGAGCCAGGGCTTGGATTCAGGTAGCCTGGGCTCCTAACCCCAGTGCCACACTGCTCCCTCGGGAGTCTTTGCACACACAGACTGTCTGGTCAGGATGCCCCCCAGCAGGAATGGCAGCATAGCCACAGCCACCTACACATCAGAGGTGCCGGCTGTGAACTGAGACGAACCCCAAAAAGTGCACTGCTCCTGGGACCATAGAGTCATCACAAGGATGGAGCTGGAAGAAGCCTCTGAGAGACTCCAGGAAACACCCCCTCATTTTACAGGTGGATACAATGATGCTCGGGCCCCACACTTTAGCTGGTGAAGCATCCAAGACCACAAGCCCTCTGTCTGTGGTCCCGATTTGTGGTCCACTCTCAACGCAAACTGGACAACAGACAGTTTGAGATGAGATTTGAAGGGCTCAAGTTCTGGTTCAGACCTAAACACCCTGGCTTGTTCCACAACTGGCTCAGTCCTCTGGAGGCCCCCCAAGTTGAACATAGTTTTAGAGTAGCCTCCAAAATAAGGAGCTGCCGGTTACCACATCTGCTCTACAGACCTGGCAATAAACTCCCCTCTCCTCGTGCCTGAATTTCTTTGTAGCTTCCTCTTTCCCGCAATTGAGAGCTGACAGAGTATTTTTATTCACCGACCGCACGTCATGGTCATTCTATTTCCATGGCTACTCCATTCATGCTTAAGTTTTGGTCACATCCTCATGGGCTGAGTGGACAGCCCTAAAAATCCTGAACCAGAAGCCAGAGTTGTTCAGGCAACTTCCATCCTGGCCTTTGCTGCAGCCCACACCCCCAAATGAACCTGTTATATGCTCTCAATAGCACCAAGCACTTCTTCCCGGGCACTTTTCAAGGTTGTAAATTACACTAGGTGTGCGGCTTTTCTATTACTGTATCCTCTCACCCCAGGCTTTAAACTCCATGAGGTCAGAAGCCAGGTGTTTTATCTGTAACTCTGAGCACTGGACTTGACCAGTATGGAGAAGGTGCCTAGGAAATCTTTGTTGGGTGAATAGGTAGGAGGGTGGGTGGATGGTTGGATGGATGGATGGATGGATGGATGGATGGATGGATGGATATTGAGTGAGTTTAAAAAATGCCTAGATGCCCGATTACCAGAATGGCATCTGAAGCTGAGGGAAGTCCCACTGTGCAGAATGATGAGGCTTAGGGGGTCCAGGGTAGGTGTAATAATTCTTCCCCCACCTTTCCACCTGCAGTCTCTCTGGCTACCAGCCTGGAGACCTCCTGCTCAAACTGCCCTAGAAGGATGTTCCCTGTAACTGGCAGCCCGTTGGGTTACTGGCAACCTCAGGCAGTTGGTGAATGGGACTACGTTCTCTCTTCCGTTCGTTCTGATTCTGCCCCTTTCTTCCCTGGCCTGCTGCTCCAGGGAAGGTATTGGGAGTATCCTAATAGCTGTGAGGGGAAGCAGGTGAGCAGGCTGGAGCAGATAACCTTCATGCACTTCCTGAAATGGAGCTGACATCGCTCACTTCATCTGGGGATTCCCCCACCAAGGAGAGAAGCTGGATGGGGGAGAGGGAAGACAGTCCATTCTTGGAGACACTGGTTTCCTACTGCTGCTGCCTCCACTCTAGTGACACATGGGAATTCATAGGCACCTTCTTCATGCCCTTGGTGCAGGGCCTAGAACAGTGCTGGGAACAGAGGAACAGAGGTGCATTTGAGGAAGTTTCTCTATAATCATGATGACAAAGAGGACCGTAAGGACATCAACACTAAGATGGAAATTAAAGACTTCCCTTTCCATTACTCTTTTAATCAGGGTACCTACTAAGTACCAGGCACTTCCCATGTTATTTCACAGGGTCCTGCCATGGAACTGTGAGGTCTGGAGAAATTCAGCTCCAGCAGAACTGGGCCCAATTGTGGGCCATGCTTCTGTTTGGTCTGTTCCCTGGAATCTTGTAGGCGGAGGCCCTAGAGGTCATTCAGGTCACCCTCCGACCTAAGCAGGAATTGCTCCATGATTTCCCCAGCACAGTGGGCCTAAGAGTCCAAGGTATCCTGCTCTGCCTACTCTAGGGGGTGCTAACTGTTGACTGCTCCTCCTTCATCACTTTTATTTTTTTTTAATTTAATTTTTATTTTTTGGCTGCGTTGGGGCTTCGTTGCTGTGTGTGGGCTTTCTCTGGTTGCAGCGAGTGGGGGCTACTCTTCGTTGCAGTGCGTGGGCTTCTCACTGCGATGGCTTCTCTTGTTGCGGAGCACGGGCTCTAGGCGCGCGGGCTTCAGTAGTTGTGGCACGTGGGCTCAGTAGTTGTGGCTCACGGGCTTAGTTGCTGCGTGGCATGTGGGATCTTCCCAGACCAGGGCTCAAACCCGTGCCCCCTGCATTGCCAGGTGAATTCTTAACCACTGCACCACCAGGGAAGCCCTCCTTCACCACTTTTAAATCCAGCTTCTCTGCAACTTCCTCCCATTTCTTCTGGGCTGTGCCCTCAGGGGCAGGGCTCCAAGTGCTGGGAGCTCTGGGGGATAGAGCCTTGGCAGTAGGGTTTCCCAGCAAACGGGACTGACACCCCAACCCCACTCTGCCGTGGTCTGTTGATAGTGACCTGTACCCTTGCCCTTGGGTCCTTCACACACACACCCCACGTCCACCCTAAACGCCTTCAGAAAGGAGACAGCCTCTGCCTAGCCTGCAGTGAAAGAGTAACTAGTACCTTGTCCTGGTTCCTCCCATACCCTACCCCCACCCCCCACCCCCCACCCCACTCCCACCTGCTTTTTTAAAACCGTTCAGCCGGACCTAGAAAGAATAAGCCAGCTATTACGCCGGTTGTGGGGAGACGGGAGGTGCTCCAAGGGCAGATTGCTCTGCCCCTTCCCCAGGTTAACGCCATGGGGGAGGGGAAGCATCTGGGAGCAGGGACGGGTGGGCTGATCCGGGAGGACACCCAAGCACAACACCAGCACTGCCTGTGGGTGCTGATTGCCCTCCCCTTCCCCCTAAAAAAGCGAGGTGGGGATGGGAAGGGGCGGGGCTCGGGGAAGGAGCACACCGGCCGCAACTCGACCCTGCTGACTCCACAAAGCTGGCTCCGCCCGCCCCGGCCGGGCACTGGGAGTAGCCCGGGCCTCTCGACAAAGCTGGGCAGCGGCTCTCCTCCACCTTACGTGCTTGTCTGCCCTTCCGCGGCCCCGGCCCGGCGGGCGACGCTGGCGGCCGGCCATCTTCCCTCCTCGCCCCCGCGGCCGCCGCCTCGCAGCTCCGCACCCGGCCGGGACCGCAGGCCAGCCGCCACGCACCATCCCGGCCCTGGGGTAGGGGTTAGCTGGCGCGCGCCAGCGCTGTCGCCACGTGCCGGGTGGTACCCGGGCAGCTCAAGCCCTGCCCTCTAGGGTGTTCTCATCGACTGGAGCCGCGGGCGGGACGTGGGGCGCAGTTGCTTTCTTGGCATCCTGGTGCATTGCTGGCGGATCCTTTGAAACACGTGCGCAGGGCGGACTTCAGTGCCACATGTCCATCTTCCCACTTCGGTGGGGCTGCTCTGGCCTTTCCCGCCCACGGTTCCCTGGAGGTCGGTCCCTCCTCTGCCGCCTCGGTCGCATCGGGCAACACTCCGTGATCCCACGCAACAGCCACCGTCTAAAGGGTTCACACTCGACTCTGGGGCTCAGCTCCGTGTCCCAACCCGGCTGTAAGCGCCCCCAGGGCAGCCGCGTCTGGGACAATGCGCATGGGGCAAGGTCAGGAGGAGGCTCTGCGCCGGGATCGTCGGGCCGGCAGCTGACCCAGCGGATGAAAGCCGACGCGGCCCGGGAGTGGAGCTTCCAACCACCAGTTTTCATGATGGGGGGAGACGGGGTGGGGAGCGACCCGGAAGCCCCCACAGTGCGGCCGGGTGTGTCCCTTTGACGGCCGCCTTCTGGGCAAATCCATTCGTCGCTGGGGCAGCGGAGGCTGCGGCCGAGCTGGGCTCACTCCACCCTGGGAGCCGGCCGCCGGCCGCCCGGGGAGGCTTGGGAAATGGGCGAAGTGGTCAGACTGGTTTCCGGAGCCGGGCTCGGAATCCACGCGGGCTGGCAGGCATTGGTGGGGGGAGGACTGCACCCCGCCAGTAGCGTTGGCAAGGCCATCCTGGGATGCTTTGTTTTCCACCCTCGAAGGAGACCCCGCAGGATGGGGGTGGGAGGGACAGCAGGCGTCCGGTTGGGGAAACCCAGTTTCGGGTGTGAACCAGCAGTCTGGCAGCTCCTCACCCCTCTGGTGCCCAGCCCCCTCTGCCGCGGTCCCGACGTTGGCCAAGAGTACTTGGAGGAGTGAGCTCCCCGTCCACAGCGAACCTGGGCTTTGATCTTGGTATCTGAAAGAAATAAGGGGAGGGGTGGGGGTGTGTGAAGAGTCCAGCTCTGCCACTCACCTTCTGAATGACCTTGCACCAGTCACTCCCGTCTCCCAGCCTGTTTCCTCATCCACCACCGTCCCTTCCAGTCAGACACTCCTGGGAGTCTAGGTGGACTGGGAGATGGGGACTCCCTAGGGGTTCTGTTGAAGGGAAGAGAGGGTGCAGAAGCCGGTGGCCATGTGCTCCTCCCCCCACCCCCAGCCTCGGATGTGCAGTC